>NC_051158.1:117354767-117954767 GCF_013339745.2 Dermacentor silvarum
CGGTGTCACGCAAGCCAGCGAAAGAACACGCCGGCCCCGCGGAAACTTCAACAGAGGGGAAGAGCGCATACGCCTCAAACAGCAACGCGAACAACAGCGCCTAGAGTCTAGAAGAGCATCGACGAAGCGCCGGTAACCGGAGAGAGAGCCACGCGCGCGCCGAGGCACCTTCTCACCTGGCGAAGCGAGAGAGATAACTACAGCGCACCGTGGAAGAATATTAGGTGTTGACACTTGCGCGCGAGAGAGCGTCCAGATTATGTTCGGCCGCGCGCGGGAGCACCGAGTAGCTCTGCTGCGAGCAGATAGAGGGCGCCGTGTCCAGCGGTCCCAGCTTAGCGGCGCCGGCTTGGCACTACTGCTCTCCGCTAAATTTCGTTCGTAGTGGAGTGAGTAAATCTCAAAGCGCCAAAAAAATCGTTATTTCACATTAAAGTGATAAGTGTACCAGGCTTCGCTAACATGAAGGTTCCTTGTGCAGGGGTGGATGACGTGAACACGGATCAATCGGGCAGCACTCAAAGCCCACTGAAGGTTACCTCGCGCGCGCATTTGTTTCGTCCGGTCTAGCCGTTCATCAAGCATAAAAAAATGAATGTGTTAGCCCACGTGCTACCCTCGATCAGAGAAAAAATAGTGACTGCACCAGAAAATGTATTCATGCTTATCGCTGACATTCACATCAGAAAACGTTCAATCATCGTTGCGCAAATTCAATTGGGCGCGATATAAATTAAGAAATGAAACGGCGCAAGCTTGCGATATGCAATGCACTAGAGCAAAGTGGGTTCATGCTAGAACTTAAGATGAGAATGCACATCAGCTATGTAAAAACTCTTTCAAATGGGAATTTATTAGGCGGGGACGAAGGCAGGCGTATCTTGAATTAGAGCATCACTCCCACAGTTTAATGATGAAAATCTGAGCAAAGCCTTTTTTATTCCAGTTAACTTAACATAGACCATGTATATTATTCATTGGCTTCGTCCATTGAGGACTGAGTGACTCTTGCAGGATCTAAAAAGGAACTGGTAACTTTCTTTTTTCTTAAATGCATATGAGAATGTTGCCAATGTAAGCGTGTGACAATGCATGCTACAGCCTGTCCACAAATAGACTTACACCCACCACACAATAATCCCATAGACCTTTTTTTGCATAGACGCAATACGAAAAAACTTGTGCATGAAGCAGCTCGATAATTTTAATAGGTGATAACCATCCCAAAGCTTGCGGTCATACCACCCCAATGGAAAAATGTATAAAAACATGCAAGCGTGTAATTACACCGCACGCGCATTGTAAAAAAAAATCCAGTAGCAGGATGGAAACAAATTTGAAATCAGGCACACATCTGCAGAAAAAACATCACTATTTTACAGGGTGCACACATATTTAAAAATGTGCAAATGTCACGTAGCTGGACAGAACCATAGTAATGTTGTAGCCGTCCCTTGGAGATACTCGGTTATTTTTTACATTTGCCTAACTAGATAATTAGTCCGTATTATTGATCAACTTATCAATTATTATATTAGATTAAAAGTGTCAATGAGAAAATTCTAGAGCACATCAAAGACTCCCGATCAGCTTTGTATTGCTCAATACGCGCTACGTAGAAGTTTTTCCGAGCATGAAAGAAGCTCACGAATTCACGCTAAGTGCTCGAGCGGCCAGTCGCTCGGCAATATTGCTGTATTCGCGGGTTTCGTTCACGCTGAAAACGCTTTTATGTATCACGTATTGGCAAAGAAAGTTATACTGGGAGTTTCCACGCTGCTGTACCATCTCTTGTTCATACTTTTATCCAATTATAGCATTCAAAGAGTTGATTATCAATTATGAAAATAATTATGTAATTAAGCGGAATAAAAAATAATCTGAGTATCTCCAAGCGACGGCCGACAACATTACCTTGGTTCTGTCCAGATACGTGACATTTACATATTTTCCAATCTTGGTACATGAAAGTAACCACCCAGTATTATACTTTTACATGCAGCAAAATTTGCACAAACTACTGCGGCACACAGGAGGTTCTCTCTTCCGCAGCGGCTTTCGAGGTTTATTTGACCGTGTGAGGTTCTTTGGACAGTTTGGAAATAAGATGGGAATCCTTCTAACGAGCGCTCCGCGTAATATTGCCACGTGTCCTAGCGCGGCGATGACGACGGCATAGACACATCGGCACTTATGAAAACATAGCAAGAAGAAGAAGCAGCAGTGACTAGCGCGCGCTATTTTAAAACCGTCCAGTTCTTGTTACTGCCTCTGCCGACAAATGCGTTTCGTTTGTCCCTCGAGCATTCGACGTCGTGACAATATGCCATCGATATCGTATCCTCTGAAAAATGGCTGTGCAGACCTGGTCGGTAGGCGCGTTAGAGTTCGGTCTGCCCTCAGATTTGCACGGCGCCACTGCTCTAGACGACCGCTGTCGCACGGCGCTTTGAATAAAGGCACACGCTCCGCACAAGTCAGGTATCTAGAATTGCAGTTCGGAACGAAGCACTTTCTAGCCATTTCAAACGCCCCTCAGAAGGCCGCTGCCACCTTCGTCGAGGGGCCCGTGGCGACAATACCAAGCACAAGCTCATGAACGAACGCGAAACAAAAATCGTGCTTCAAAACAGCGCAACCGCACATGCAAGCAGGAAGACGAAGCAGCGGCAGCACGCGCCTTGCCGCCGAGGCTGGGACCGCATACCGCAGCGCCCTCTACGACGGCGCCGAACCAGCTGCAACCAAGCCGAACATAATCTGGACGCGAGCGAGCGGCGCTTCCGCGCGCGTGGGGGGGAGAGTGTCAGCACTAGAGTGAACTAGAATATGGTCGAGTGGGACGAGCGGCTGGGGCGGCGCATGCTTTGCAGTGAGGCGCCCGACGTGGAAAAATACTGGGGCGGCGCTGCGGTCGAAGTGGATTGGGCCGCATCAGGTCGCGCCGTTGGAAACTGCTGGCGATACTGCTCGGCAGGGTCATTCGTACTACTTCGCGCGGCTGGTATTTGCGTTCATACCGATCAAATTGGGTTCATAATTGCATATGACATGTATTTATGCCTTAAGAATAAATTCCTTTCCTTTCTCTTTTTTATTTATATTTTATTATTTTCTAATGCCGCTCGGTGATTGCGCGTGCATTGCGGCCGCAGTGTCGGCTTTCATTCATTCTACTATGTTATTGTACGGTTCCCTTTGGCAAAAAAAATTTATCGTTCTTCAAGCAACAGGTATCTCTCGTGTGTATTGTTGCGCATATAGTTTTCTATCAGTATGTCTGACGAAACGCCGACGAAGCAACATATGTAACCTTCCTGCTTGCCGCTTCAAACAAGTAAAGCATATCTGCCCCATCCGGCGCCTTGTACTTTGATTTACGGGAAGCACTGGTATAGATTTAAAAAAAAGAGTAAACTGCAGTGCAACATTCCATTCAAGTTTCCGCCTTTCTCGCGTAAGAGGATGCGGAGTAATTGGTACGGAGTCATTCATTGCAGTCGGACCTCGAGCGCCGAAAACGGTTTTAGTTAGCCATTCTATATGCTAATCTTTGGCCGTAAGCCGTACGTGGAATTTTTTCCAGTCGATACTTCAAAAAAGAAAATAAAAAGAAAGAAAGCCTGTGCGGTAGCCTAATTAGTGCCTATATCGTGGATACGGCGTTGCGCTGCTAATTCTGGAGCTCGCGGGTTCAATCCAGGTCGCGGAATTTGAGACTCGTGCACTTCTATTTAGGTGCGCGTTAAAGAACCCCAGGTGGCAAAAACTAAACCGGATGTCTCATAATCATATCGTGGTTTTGCCACGTAAAACTTAGAATTTGCTTATATTAAAAAAAGAAAAAGCAGGTGGCTGCGTTTCTTCGGCTTATTTATGGGGGTGTAAACAACATAAAATATTCTCGAGTCTGATTTCCGAGAAAAACATATTAGGCTTATCCTATATTTCATGCATAAATGTAATGCCGTTCCCAAATCTATGACCGCTCAACTCTGTAGCGTTCAGTTATCCGCTGCACTATCATAACGACCATAATGAAACAATTAAAGGAACGGCATGTCTCACATACACGTAAAGAAATGTGCAGATGTGTTGCGTTCGTTGAAGAAGATAAGTGTGGTACCACATGGGGAACTCAGTTTTAATGGGTTGCAAACATGGTGAGACTGTCAAAAATTCTTGTCTGAATCATGTTAGCAGATTTACAGGCTGCCCCAAAACGGGGCGTTTATATTGAATGAGAGCTAGGAACTTGTTAAGCAGGACTTATTAACACCCGTCCGTTAATTCTCTCAAGAACTGCGCCTCAGCGCAACAGCCACGACTCTCCGGCAGCAAAATTATCAGGAATAACAGTCCTCACTTGCATGCAGTCACTCACCTTTGAGATTTTAAGATTTCAATAGTGCTGTTATGCGTTACATTCGAACGGAAATGACTATTCCGCGTCATACGGTATAATAATAACACTTGCACACACACAAACACACGCACGCATATATATATATATATATATATATATATAGATGGTTTTGCCTGCTATGAATACTATTAGTGCGAATGAGAGTTTTATTTCCAATATTCACTAATAAGTGTGTTTGTCACTGCAAACACGTGCGCTTATTCCGGTCGGAAGTCCTCACTTTTTCAATTATTGCATTTAGAATATTTGTTTTTCCCTTACACACACACACACATATATATATATATATATATATATATATATATACTCTACTATTGTTTTCTTCGATCATTGTCCCTGATCAATATCCACCAACAAGAAGCGCGTGTAAAATGACACGATATCAATAATAAAATTTTCTTACGTAGCCTTCATGGCGCGGAGATACCAGTTACTTCTAGAGGACAGTGGTAAAAACAGCAGTTCACCTGGCTAAAACTACATTTGGCACCGGCCGTCAAGAGTCATGGGCGCACCGAAGCAACTAAACCATTAAAAAATGTACTGCACAGAGGTTCTGCGAGAAAAACTGGGCGTTCGCCAGGATCCGCGTAGCGAACGCGCGCTCGCTAGCAGACGACGCGCTTGACAATGACAGCAAAATTGAAGACGTAGCGTTGTATAATCTATGCCTCAAATATATATGTTTGGCAAAATGGTGTAAACATATAGTTGCAGTTGAAATAAAGCGCTATTTTAAGAGCGTACTATGCGCAATCGGCCTCGGCGCCCACAGCGAAAGTACGTTGAATATGCCGCGGAGCGCGGCTCCACCCCAATCCAGTTCGCTCGCAGCGCCCTCGCACTATTTTATTGCGATAGCAATTATATGGACACTCAAAAGCAGATTTCTGCCGTCGGCGTCGCCGTCGCCGTCGCCGTCGCCGTGAGGTTCCGTATGACGTCATTTGGAGATGAAATCGTCGCCGCGCGCCGAACGCTGTATGTGTGAGTGAAAGGGCGCGAGGGGCGCGTCTTTCACGGGGAGTGAACGCACGGCGGAGAACAAACGCGCGTTCTGCGCCGTGCTCGCTTAAGGGCTGCAGAAGTAGGCGTCTCTTTTCTCCTTTACAATCACCATATATGTAGAGCAAACGCGCCTTCTTCGGACGCGCGAGAGGCCGTGGGGGAGGGGGAGGGAAGGGAGGCGACGTTTAGCTGCGGCACCAAGTGCCTATTTATATCAGAGGCTCCAGCAACAGTCACCAACGCCGCACGCATTTTGAGCTAACGCGGGCAAAACGCCGATGGCGTCGACAACAGTTCTGCGTGTTGTTGCTACCAAAGCCGCTCACCTTACTTCGTATGACATTGCTGTGTTGCTATCGCATTCATTGCTTCGCCCTTAGGGCGAAACTGTGACATTTTTTCCACACGCGGCGCCTCAGCCGGCAGAGCGCCGTTCGGCCCACTCGACCATTGTCTAGTACACTCTAGTCAGCACCTCTCCTTATTCTTACACCGTGCTACAGCGTGAGCGTGCGCCAACGGGATGAGTCATTACCCCCCTCGACAATGCTTCGACGGCGGCGGTCGAAGGTACGAGAACAGACGAGAAGATTCCTAAGCTTTGGCCATGCTACGAGATCACAACTCCGATAGGAAAATTCGAGAGCGCCTGTGGAAGCTATATAACCGCCGTGCGAAAATCGTCAGTGGAGTTCAGTCCGCCCCGGTGAAGTGATGTAACGTGAAGACCGAGCGTGTGCGGAAGAAGGGGATTCCCCGGCAAGCTAGTCGACGAGTTCATCGAGCGTCTGCATTTCAGGAAGAAGTTCCTTCCTCCAGATTTGCCCCGAGCTACGCGAGATCGTCTGACTCCAAGACCAACACTGGTGAATACGATTGGACACTTAGTGTTCCTTTTTATTTTGTACTTTACATGTTGGACTCTTAGTGCTTGTCGTGAATTATTTTCTTGTGTTGTTTGATTTGTATTGATTGTCTAGCCTAATTGTGCAAGTGTGTGTGTAACTGCCTTGTGTGAAGCATATATTTTGTTGGTTTTGACAACTCTGGGCTCTGACTCGGTCTTTTGACAGCATCCGGCGTTCGCTGGCGCACCAGGGGGCCCATTCTTAATTGTCCTAGCTTTTGTAGGATTGTTTTCGGTAGCTGATAATCGGCTTTGGAATTGGGTCCGGCGTCTGCGCCTCGTTCACGGGGTCTGTGACAACTTAGTATGCACGTCCAAACAAATTTCAGTGATTTTTGAATGTTAATCTTTTTTTGCTAAGTCATTGTCATTTTCGCTGAGTCATGGTCATGATTATGCCTTCTACCAGCATCCTTTAGTGTTCCTTCACTTAGTACCCATGTCCGAACCCAGTTCAGTGGTTTTTGAGTGTTAATGATTTTCGCTGGGTCATTGTCATGGCCTACATGACACGCATGCCATGACATTTATTTCATAACATATCACTTATGTTAGTCATACACTCCTGTCATAATATGTCAAATTTGGTACCTACCAAGTTACCGAAACGACCATGAGAGCACCATGATGTAGGCGGCTGTTTCATGACCTACATGACACGCATGTCATAATACTCCTGTTATGACATATCATTTATGTTCGCCATATACTATTATCATAGTATGCCAATTTTGGTACATACCAGCTTAACGAAACGACCATGAGAGCACGAAGTCGTTGGCGGGTAGATAGATAGATACTGTCAAAGTAGCAAATGTTCGCCAAGAAATGCTTCGCATTTAATAGTGGCTTTATGGCTCGTGGTTCATAGCACTAGCATACAATGCTGGTTTCTGATAGAGATAGCTCTCGGCAATTACCGCCAAAGATGATGGCGATTGTCAGAGCCTCTTATGGTCAGAGTCAGGTGGTGTCCTTCGAAGTAAAATTCTGGGAGGGGGCTCGCTTCGTGAGACGCCCTTTGTCGTATTCATGTTGTCAGGAACTCACTTCGCCAGCTGCTTATTTTTGGCTCCGTTTCAAGCCAAACGACGCTATATTAAACTCTGCCTTTCAAGCCGAAACACAAATAATTGCTTGCATCTCACTCAAATTCCGTATATTTAGTACAGTTGCTGCAAAGTGCCAAAACTGTGTGTTGTCAAGTGTGACGAGTATTTCGTGAGATAGTGGACAAATTTGATCGATTTCTGTGTGATATGTTTTATGTTGTTTTATTTCTATTCAATAAATATTGTTCATTACACGATTAGCCAGAAGAAAGCTCGACCAATGCATTTGCGTGTATGCTAAGTTTTTTTTCTTCTAGCACATCTTGTGGACAACTCTTTTATTTGCATTTCAGAATACTTCTCCAGAAGCAGTAAAGTATATGACGGCTGGTGTCAACCACACGTGCACTTTAGGCCTTTGTGGCTCGAATATGAAATGCGAACCGTCTGGCCTATATATCGCTTGTGGAAGTGAGCTTCAAGAAGATCAACATGAATAATGCACCATTTTTATATAAATGGTTGCGCCAATTATCTTGATGTGGCTGATATCCTAATAAATGAATACTTCAGAAAAATGCATTCTGTCCTCAAAACACGAGCATTCCATGTTTGCTTGTGCCCATTCGCAGAGTACAGGGCACCATTTGTAAGGATATGTTTCGCTAAATTTTGCTCCTTTTTTATCACGAATTTGTCAAAAAACGCGAGAACAGACACCAACACGGCATGGACGGAATATACAGTTGGTAATGATACGTGTACTTATTCATCTTTCTTTGCTGACCGAGTTTCACTGGCTAACAAATGTTAAACACTATCGCTCGACGCAGGATCAGCTTCTATGTTTCTGAAGTTTCTGGTGTTATTTATTGTTCTATCTGTTGTCTGTTGTCACCAAACCTTGCGTAACCTGATTGTATGGGAATTGTGTAGTGCTTCTGGAAGCCAAGCGGGCACCAGCGATTACTCTGGAACCTTCGACGAGTCATGTGTAAAAGCCGACGCGCTTACGCGCCGATCAGGTTTTCGACGATCGCAGACAGTGCTCATCGCTATCGTTGTGCTTGGCTGTTGCTTGTTTTTCTGGCCGCAGCTTCGCCCAATAAAGAGTTAGTTTCGTAATTCACAGTTTTCGGTACTCTGCTACGCAACGTGACATGTGGTGGAGGTGTTTTGCGTTCGTATACCAGACACCCCGCAAAGCCGTGAAACAAGCACGAACCGCGAAGGCAGCACCAACGTCTTCCCGAACCATCGGGTTAGCCTCAGGCTTCGAAACCTACCCGCAGAACACGGTATTCTTCCAGAGAAGACCAGGAAGTGCACGGCCATGACAGCAGCCACAATGACAGCTCCAGTGCCACCTACACCGATTGTGTTGCAGCAGCCCAGGGAGCTGTTTCGAAGACTCGGACAGCTGGCTAGAGAGAGAGAGAGAGAAAGGAACTTTATTAAAGCACCGGCGGAGGTAGCAGGGTGCCACGCAGGGCCCCTCTGCTACCCGACTATATATGTGCAGTCATCATATGATGACTGCACATATATCGAACGACATGTAGACTCAATTGCTGACATCGTCCGAAAGGAGCTGGCTAGAAACGCACTAAAGGGTCGCTACGTTAAACAGCTCGAACTACGACGATGAGCTGCGCCATGTATGTTTCTCCTTAGAAGACTCCGCCAGGACATGGCTCTAGAATCGTGAGTCCACCCTGACAACGTGGTATCTCTTCCGCAGAACCTTCGCAAACAGAGGGATGAAGCGATACTAGAATCCCGTGAGCAGCTCCCAAACCAAAATATTGCGATCTACGCGGAAGAGATGACCCGCCTGTTCCCACGCCAATCGGGACATGTCTGAGAACAATCGCTTTCTCTTGCGTGGTGTGAAGCAAGAGCCTTTCGCCGGACCGACCTCAACGTGCTTCATGACGGCCACGAACTCACCGCTCTTGTAGACAGAGAAGCCGACTACTCCGTCATAAGTGTATTATTCACAGCTAAGTTGAATACAGTTAAGACTGCATGGGACGCCCGTCAAAATCGGAGAGCTGGAGGTCACCTAACAACGATGACTGAAATATACACGGCAAGAATTGCAGTTTAGGACCGGACCTAACCTGCGACTTTCGCTGCCCTCCAACAGTCCTCGCGAGACGTAATTCTCGGCATTGAGTTCCTCAGCCAACACGGCACAATCATCGATCTGAAGTCCAAGTTCATAACATTATTCGAAGACGATGTGATACCGCCGGAGAGCGCTCTCAGTCACCATGCCTTTATTGTGCACCTGCTACATTCCATTACGTGATGGACACGGTGTAAGCAGCGTTAAAGTGGCAGACCTGGGGGGCTATTCTGTAAGTGTCCACTAGCGCACATGTTCATTTCGTCTTTCAATTCAAGTTTATTACGTTAATAGATTAGAAATGATACCTAGTGCAGTGGGGAGGTCGTGAAGTTCGTGGAGAACAGCCGAGCGAAGGTGTTTAGGGATCACAAGGAGTAATGCTGGGCCGTCGGGGTGAACGTTGTGGCGGTAGAGTACGCCATCTTGAAGTGTGAATAAGCGAAGGGAGCTGTCGGCAAGTGACGATTCCAAGCGGTCAATGATGACACGCAAGGACGGGTCACGGCGCTGCTCGTCGGCAAGATGGACCAGTGGAAAAACAGAGAGAATGCAGGCGTCGGTGTCAGTATCAGACGTAGAGGTCGGGTCTTGGACTGGGTAGCGAGAGAGGCAATCTGCGTCCTGGTGTTGGCGTCCCGACTTGTACGTCACTGTGTAGGGATATTCTTGTAGTCGGAGAGCCCAACGACCGACATGTAGACTCAATTGCTGACATCGTCTGAAAGGAGCTGGCTAGAAACGCACGAAAGGGTCGCTACGTTAAACAGCTCGAACTACGACGATGAGCTGCGCCATGTATCTTTCTCCTTAGAAGACTCCGCCAGGACATGGCTCTAGAATCGTGAGTCCACCCTGACAACGTGGTATCTCTTTCGCAGAACCTTCTTGAATACTTTCACGAGAGTCGTCCGCAAACAGAGGGATGAAGCGATACTAGAATCCCGTGAGCAGCTCCCAAACCAAAATATTGCGATCTACGCGGAAGAGATGACCCGCCTGTTCCCACGCCAATCGGGACATGTCTGAGAACAATCGCTTTCTCTTGCGTGGTGTGAAGCAAGAGCCTTTCGCCGGATTGATTCGCAATCCACCCAAGACCGTCGCAGAATTTTGCTAGAAGACAGGGGCATGGAGAAGACGTTGGAGATGCGCATACGGCATTATAACCGCCCAGAACTTTTGCCGAAGAGCTAAATCCGCGCACTAGGCTCCGACGAGCTCCGAGAGACCAGCAGAACCGTTTTACGCGAACAGCACACAATGTTCTCTTCGACGTACCCACATGTAGACTCAATTGCTGACATCGTCCGAAAGGAGCTGCAGCAGTCCCTTGTAGTCCCTGAATAGCTGCAGCCTAGCAAGAAACGATGACTAACGCCGCCGTAGCCTGACGTCACGTTCCCCCTAAGTGTCCGCGCCAGGGCTCGGTAACGCCACACTCTGTCGTCCACTATCGCTGCCGAAATAACGCCCACCTGTTACGCTGCGCAGCATTCCAAGGAAGATTGTCGTTTGGCGCGCCCCCGACACCGTCCGCTCGGCGATCACAGCGGAGAAGCGGGCCATGTGAACCGCCAGTGCCCATATACCGCGAGTGGGTCTACTACAGTCCGCCGTCATTGCATCGTGTCCACAGCTATACCAACAACCACGAGGCATCGCCGACTAGCAGGTTGCTACTGAGTGGAGAGCACGACGACCTTCCTGTTCGCCGTCGCACGGCTGCTACCTCGACGCAGCGCCGACCATACATGGGCCCTATCCGTAGCTGGTCCCTTAGCCAATATCAGGAAAACAAAAAAAAAAACAGCAACGGATGGAGGTACGGTTGTTCTTAGCTGAAGATCCTACGCCACCGATGAAGGTGACGCAAGAACCATCCCGCCGAAGTAACGTCGACGCGCAGCCACCTAAACGAAGCATTAAGTACAAGAAAACGTTATCTAATGAAGACTTGACGATACGAGGTACCATGATTGGGACAACGTGACGCAGCCATGACCCGACCCCACGCCCTAACTGCAACGCAACACAAAGTAGACTCTTGTAGACAGAGAAGCCGACTACTCCGTCATAAGTGTATTATTCACCGCTAAGTTGAAGACAGTTAAGACTGCATGGGACGCCCGTCAAATTCGGAGAGCTGGGGGTCACCTAACAACGATGACTGAAATATACACGGCAAGAATTGCAGTTCAAGACCGGACCTAACCTGCGACTTTCGCTGCCCTCCAACAGTCCTCGCGAGGCGTAATTCTCGGCATTGAGTTCCTCAGCCAACACGGCACAATCATCGATCTGAAGTCCAAGTTGATAACATTATTCGAAGACGATGTGATACCGCCGGAGAGCGCTCTCAGTCACCATGCCTTGATTGTGCACCTGCTACATTCCAGTACGTGATGGACACGGTGTAAGCAGCGTTAAAGTGGCAGACCTGGGGTGCTATTCTGTAAGTGTCCACTAGCGCACATGTTCATTTCGTCTTTCAATTCAATTCAAGTTTATTACGTTAATACATTAGAAATGATACCTAGTTTTAAATATACAGAAAAGGGTCCCAAGGTTTAATCACCTTTGGCGGAACCTCATTTGCAAGTAAAACTACAATGTAAAAAATCAAAGCAAACGAGATGGCATATATATTACAAAAGAAAAATACATATATAAGTGTTTCAATAATGTTCACTGGTAGATGAGATTATTTATAGTTTAAAAATATAAATTGTTGAAGGTTTTTGTTAAACATTTACAAGGAAGCTACAGATTTTATGTGAGTGGGTTAACGAATCAGGGAAATTTCATTCGCCGCATTCGACACATGCGCAGGGGGATGATGCGTGGGAAAGGCCAAGACAACTTGTCGAAGGGCGATCCTTAAAAGTTTTAGTAATAAATGTGGTGCGTTTGTCACGGGAGCAGAAACGCACTATGAAGCTGCTATGGTCAGTATTGTGCGTTGGAACCCTGTGGGCCGTATCAACGTCTGTAACTTTAACAGGACAGCCAATTTTCTTCGCCAAGGGCTTCCAAAATCTTGACGTAGTCTTAACCTTGCGGCATAGGGATGCCTTTGATTGCAATGTTTTTGGAGCGAGAGTACTTCATAAGCTGAAAAACTTTGCGTTGGAGCATTTGGTTATCTTCCACTAATTTATTCTTTGTGGTGGCTGGAGGCGCATTTTGCTCATTCGCTCATTCAAACTGTTTACTCATATAATTTAAAGAATCCTTAATTTCATTTGCTGCTTTCTGAAGCGGTTTCACATCATCTGGTTTGTGTCTAGATACTGTAATTTCCGGGGTTCCCAAGGTACCAGACATATCACAACGCTTCGCAAAAAAAAGAGCTTTAAAAATCATCAAAATCCTCACTTATTGAAGTGACAATGCGAGCCATACCCGCTAGAGCAATCAGAGATTTTCGGTCAAGAGAAAAAAGGCAAAATTTCCACACCTGTGTATGAATAATAGTCGAATTAGAAGCAGGGGCCGAAGTTGACCCGAGTCTCTAATCGCACACTTTGAAGTCGTCGCTGCAGCTTGGCGGACCTGTTCAGGACCTGATGATCACAGCGCCACGATGTAGAACCCGGTGACACTACAGGTGCCCAGTGACCAAAAAAAAAAAACAGTCGATATGAGACAAGTGCGCCGGGACCGTCAGTTAGCAAAATCCCTGCTCAGAACCACCAAACTGCAGAAACCATGTGCCGAACATCAGCGCCCACTCTGTATGAAGAATAGTCCAGTTAGAAACTGTGGCTGAAGTTGACGGCAACCTCTCATCGCACGCTTTGAAGTCTGATGTGCTGACTGGCTGAAGGAGCCTGTCGCCTTCAGATGCTTATCCCAGCCCAACCAATCAGAACTCTAGCAGCAGACGAAATGCACATGTCCACTAGGTGGAGTGGACACTTCTATAATACGTCCCCTGCCTCGCCAACTTGGATTATGATGTTGTCTTCGTCACGAATTTCAACGATCACCTTAGGCGGCTTGGGATAGTACTATAGTACTGTCCCAAGTACTATAGCCCACAGTACTATAGCCCATAAAGTCATCACGGATCACTCTGAAGCTGGAAAAGTGCCACTTTGTGTACAATAAGCTCCTGTTCCTGAGCCAAATCTTCAACAAATCTGCAGTTCGTCCTGATCCGCAGAAGAGATCTGCCATCGCTGACTTTCCACAGCCCGCCGACATGGACGGAGTCCCCATATTCCTTCGTCTCTGTGCCTATTACAGGCGCTTCGTGAAATACATTACACGTATCGCCGAACAATTGAGATCTCTCCCAAAATGCGACGCCGCTTTCAAGTGGGAAACGCCACAAAACCTAAGCATTGGACGAGCGTAAACGACGCCTGCAGTCACCACTTGAATCGCCTACTTCGATGACGACGCCGACACCGAAATCCACACCAGCGCAAGTAGCCTAGGCTTCGGCGCCATTCTTGCCCAAAGGAAGGATAGATTTGCAAAACTCATTGTTCCCACTAGCCGGTCGCTGTCGAAAGCGGAAACCAATTATTCTACGAAGGCAAAAGAATGCCTTACCACCATTTGGCCTGCCATGTAATTCTGCACTTGCCAATACGACAAGCCGTTCAATATCGTAAGCGCCCACCATGTTTTGAGTTGGGTGGCAAACTTGGAGGAGCCTTCAAGACGCCTCGCACAATGGACTTCCAGAGTCCTGAAATTTGACATTACCATCATCTACAAATCCGGACGGAAGCACTTTGACGCCGGTTGCCTATCACGCGCCCCTGTTGACCCGTCGCCGCAAGACGACTAGGACGATAACGCTTTCCTAGGAAAAATAAGCACGGAAGACTTCATTGAACAGCACCAAGCAGACCATAAGCTAAAAAGCCTCATCAAGTACTTGAACAACACACGAAGAAAGTTGAGAGCAGGCGCCAATGTTTCGACAAGTGTACTTGTCTTTTTCAAGGGGACATATTCACTCATCGGCACAGTTTATATAGATATGGCTCTTCTAAAGGGGAGAGAGGGTAGGGTGGGTGGGCGAGGTAACGAGAGATGGTGGGTTAGCGGCGAGGGTGTATAATTGAAAAGAAAGATAAAGCCCGACTGATCGTTGCTGGAGGAAATTGAGGTAGCACAGTGTGTTAGGAGGTTAACGTGTCATAGCAAAATCATCTTATCGTGGAAGAGGGCTGGACGACGGGGCAGGGGAGGGGGTATCTGTTCCGCTGGAGGTCAATCAACTATTGTGTCTCGGAAAGAGAGAATAAAAGTATCGGCAGAGGAATGGTGCTCGCAGAAAAAGAAAAATGTCACAGTTTCGCCCTAAGGGCGAAGCAATGAATGCGATAGCAACACAGCAATGTCATACGAAGTAAGGTGAGCGGCTTTGGTAGCAACAACACGCAGAACTGTTGTCGACGCCATCGGCGTTTTGCCCGCGTTAGCTCAAAATGCGTGCGGCGTTGGTGACTGTTGCTGGAGCCTCTGATATAAATAGGCACTTGGTGCCGCAGCTAAACGTCGCCTCCCTTCCCTCCCCCTCCCCCACGGCCTCTCGCGCGTCCGAAGAAGGCGCGTTTGCTCTACATATATGGTGATTGTAAAGGAGAAAAGAGACGCCTACTTCTGCAGCCCTTAAGCGAGCACGGCGCAGAACGCGCGTTTGTTCTCCGCCGTGCGTTCACTCCCCGTGAAAGACGCGCCCCTCGCGCCCTTTCACTCGCAGATACAGCGTTCGGCGCGCGGCGACGATTTCATCTCCAAATGACGTCATACGGAACCTCACGGCGACGGCGACGGCGACGGCGACGCCGACGGCGACGCCGACGGCAGAAATCTGCTTTTGAGTGTCCATATAATTGCTATCGCAATAAAAAGCCACAGGCCTGCGCGGCACACGCAGCACAGTCACAGCATAAGCTGGTGGAGCGACTCAAAAGTTGCTCCAATTTCGGCACCACGTACAACAGGGTCTTCGCGGCAAAGTGTCTTCGCCTAGTTTTAACGAGAACAATCTGAATTGTCCGCCTGGCATCGACGGCGAAGAGCGAGCTTGTAATGCTCTCTGCACAGCATTCTGCTGAGCCCGATGATGCCTGGTTGTAGCTGCGCGTAGCTGTACGATTCGCTTCTTCAGCAGCGGCTCATACCTTACGAGGAGATGCCATAACGTGTGCCGAAAAGGTGTCCAGAATACCTGGCACACATCTCACATCCCTTGACCCGTGGCAAGGTACGTTGTTGTTGTTGATGATGATGATGATGATTGTTTAAGGCATCTTCAAAATGGGCTGGTACAAGTAGTTACTTAGCCTGCTTGAGTTAAGCAGTTACATGCAGTCCAGCTACATGCAGCACGCAACTGCTATGTGCAACTTGCATGTCGGGCATGCTGTGTTTGCAGGCGTCTTAACTAGATGGCGCCACCATTATGGCGGAGGCTCTGGACAACCATTGGCTCGGGATCGCGTTGATTGCGCGCCTCTTCTGAATCACATCTCGTCATCTGCGCCTGCGCGCCTGCCCAGGGCGCGTTTATAGGGCATTTTTCCGCTGACTGACAGCAAGCGATACCTGCTGCCAACCTCTGATGACAATGTACCTTTCGACATGTTTTTTTTCTCATGGGAATGCACAGTTTGTGGAAGGCTGGAATGATGGACTGCAACGCCGAACCGGTTGTACCTACAAGGGTAAATTTTATCAAGATGACTGTGCACCTAAAATGTGTTTATGATTGACTCGATGTTCAACCGGACTGGTACCTCATTTTGGGGAGGTTCTTATCCTTGCCACCTTTTTAAAGCGGAACAGCACCTCTTCTGTTTTCCTGTGTGATACATTGTGCCCGCAATTCTATGACTATGCACAGTTGGTGACTGTTTTATTGGATTAGATGTTAATGTAATAAATACCATGAAAAAAAAACTTGCGTGGCTCAGGCGTAGACTATCTGACTCCCATGAAGCGGGCGTGGGTTCGATGCCGGCGGGAACCGGGTCCTTTTTTTGCGTTTCCGGAGATAGCGGATACGGTCGAAGGTAGCGGCGGCAGACACCATCGCGAAGCGAAACGGCTATTGGAATGAGCCCATAATAGTGTCACGAGCCTCGAGAAGTAGTCCTGAAGGTTTAATAAACGTAGAGCAGCTGGCTCTTGGAAGACGCGACCGTCGGGGCTGGCTCGAGCAAAGAAGGAGCGCGCGGTCTTCTTTCTTCTCTTGGGCTCGACCCACTCTTGCCCTCGACCCACTACCTACAGGTGGCAATATCCCCCCTTCCGAACAAAAGCATCACCTCGATGTTTAAAAAAATAGGCGTAGTAGACAAAGTAGAGGAACGCAGGCAAAGCGAAAGTACACAAAAAATGTAGCCGTCACGCCGGCACAGTCAATGAACGAAGAAGCAAGCTCCCAAAGATAAATGAAAAGTAGAAACAAGGAAGGGAATGAGAGAAAAAAGTGAAAACAAAAAAAAATTACGTACGCGCAATGTACGGCTTCATGCGCACAACATGAACTATGTCTGAGGTCGGTTGTCTTTGTGTCCTACTCCGTGTCTGCGATGTTGTGTCCGGAACAACTTCGTAGTTTACGTCACTGACGCGGCGGAGCACTTTATACGGACCAAAATACCGGCTCAGAAGCTTTTCACAGAGGCCACGACGGCGAACGGGGGTCCACACCCAAACTTGGTCCCCGGGGTTGTAGGACACGTCCCTGTGGCGGATGTTGTAGCGTCGTGCGTCTGCCTGCTGCTGCTGGCCGATATGCAGCCGCGCGAGCTGCCGAGCTTCCTCAGCACGCTCTGCAAATTCCTCGGCGTCAGTTGTCAATAGGTCAGCGTCTTGACACGGCAGCATAGCGTCCAGCATCGTCTGGACTTCGCGACCGTAGAGAAGGCGAAAGGGCGTGAAGCGCTTCGTCTCTTGCACGGCGGTGTTATACGCGAAGGTCACGTAAGGCAAGATCCGATCCCATGTTTTGTGTTGAACGTCGATGTACATTGCGAGCATGTCTGTGACCGTCTTATTCAGTCGCTCGGTAAGTCCGTTGGTCTGCGGATGGTACGCGGTCGTCTTGCGATGCCTGGTGTTGCTCAATTCAAAAACTTCGTCCATAACCTACGTTGTGAATGCTGTCCCTCTGTCTGTTATTACAGTGGAGGGAGAACCGTGACGCAAGACGATGTGGCGCATGAAGAACAGCGCTACCTCTGAGGCCGTGGCTCGTGGGATCACCTGCGTCTCAGCATAACGTGTTAAATAATCAGTCGCGACGATCACCCATTTGTTACCGTCGGCCGAGAGAGGAAACGGTCCGAGAAAGTTCATGTCGACTTGGTCGAAAGGCGTGTGAGGTGCTTCAATTGGCTGAAGTAAGCCAGCCGGTTTAACGGATGGTGTCTTGCGGCGCTGGCATTCACGGCAGCCTTTAACGTACTGTTTGACGCTTGCCGAAATCCCGGGCCAATAGTACATTTCGCTTACTCTAGCGAGTGTTCGTGAAAAGCCTAAATGACGAGATGTCGATTCGTCATGGCAAGAGAAGAGGATGTCGTCGCGCATGTCCCTTGGAACCACCAGGAGGTAAGCACGGCTGGTCGAACGAGCATTCTTCTTATAAAGCACGATGTCTCGCAGACAGAATGACGTCAGCGAGCGGCACAGATGGCGTGGTATGGTTGTATCGCGGCCCTCTAAATGATCGATGATCGGTCTAATCTCAGCGTCGTCACGCTGCCGTCTGCTCAAGTCCGACGAACTAATGGCGCCCAGGAAGCCGTCATCATCCTCTGTTTCCTGACTGGCAGGATCAATGGGTGCGCGGGACAGCGTGTCAGCGTCTTCATGCTTACGGCCAGACTTATAAACGATGGTGATGTCAAATTCCTGTAGCCGCAAGCTCCACCGTGCCAGTCGTCCTGAAGGGTCGCGCATGCTTGCCAACCAACAGAGGGCATGGTGGTCCGTCACTACTTTGAAGGGACGACCATAGAGATAGGGGCGAAACTTGATGATCGCCCACACGACCGCGAGGAACTCTTTCTCCGTAGTCGAATAATTCGCCTCTGCACTGGACAGGGAGCGGCTGGCATACGCTATAACTCTTTCCACTCCATCTTGAAGCTGGACGAGCACTGCGCCAAGGCCAATGCTGCTGGCGTCGGTATGCACCTCAGTATCAGCATCATCGTCAGAATGTGCAAGAACGGGTGCTGACTGCAGGCGCTGTCGTAATTCAGCAAAAGCCGCCTGTTGCTCATTATGCCACATGGCGTATCGCAAATGGCGTATCGCAAATGGCGTATACGCAAATGGCGTATCGTCCCTCGTAAGGCGTGTCAGCGGTTCCGCTATCTTCGAAAAGCCTTTAATAAGCCGGCGATAGTAGGCGCACAAACCCAGGAAGCGCCGGACGGCCTTCTTATCGGCAGGAGCTGGAAACGAGGCTACAGCGGCAAGCTTGTCGGGATCGGGTCGGACCCCTTTGGCGCTTACTACATGCCCGAGGAACTTGAGCTCTTCGTAACGAAAGTGGCACTTTTCGGGCTTAAGTGTGAGGTCTGCCGATCGGATGGCTTCTAGTACACTCCGTAGGCGGTGAAGATGCTGCTCGAACGTTTCAGCGAAGATGACCACATCATCCAGGTACACAAGACAGGCCTGCCACTTCAGTCCAGTAAGGACAGTGTCCATCATTCGCTGGAAAGTAGCCGGGGCTGAACACAAGCCAAAAGGAAGCACTCGAAATTCATAGAGCCCATCTGGAGTCACAAAGGCTGTTTTCTCGTGGTCGCGTTCGTCTACCTCGATTTGCCAGTACCCGCTTTTTAAATCGAGAGAAGAAAAATAGTGGGCACGTCTATCTAACGAGTCGTCGATACGCGGCAGCGGGTACACGTCCTTTTTAGTCACGTTGTTGAGCTTGCGGTAGTCGACACAGAATCGTAGCGTTCCGTCTTTCTTTTTGACAAGAACGACCGGAGACGACCACGGGCTGTTGGAAGGTTCGATGACGCCATCGTCAAGCATCTCCCGGACTTGCGTACGTATGGCTTCGCGTTCTTTTGCCGACACGCGGTAAGGCTGCTGGTGTATTGGGCGTGCGTCTTCGTACGTGATGATCCTGTGTTTAGTGATGGAAGTCTGGCGTACCTTGGAAGAATGTGCGAAGCCGGTCCTGAATTCAGGCAAGAGCTTGCGCAGTGCTGTCTGCCTATCGGTGGACAGTTCAGAATTGATGTCGAGATGGCCCAGAGACGTGTCTCCTGTCTCCACTACTTCTGACGTGAAGCAGTTGTTAACGTTTGCTACTGCGTCAGCAAACGCTAACGAAGTGCTGCGGAACAGGTGTCGGTGCTCGTAGCTAAAGTTGGTAACAAGCAATTTCGAATGGCCAGCACGACTCTGTATAACACTTCAAGGCACACAAACACCTTGCTTCAGTAGGTGTTCCAAGTTACTTTCGGCCACCGCTTCGCCATCGCGTAAGCCACAGCATGTAACGTCGAGGACACTGGCTCGTGGAGGAAGCGTTACACTGTCTGCCGAAACACGAAGAACGTAGTCGCGCCGTTGGCCGTCTTGCACGTCGATTGCTCGTCCGGCAGAGAAAGTGATACGACGCTCTTGCAGATCGATAATCGCGCCGTACTCCTGCAGGGAGTCAACCCCAAGAATAATGTCGCGGGAGCATTCGCGTAAGACAAGGCAGCTCGCAACGAATGTAGATCCTTGAATCTCAACTCTAGTCGTGCAGGCGCCCAGCGGAGTAACGACGTGGCCGCCAGCCGTCCGAATCTGCGAGTTATGCCAGGGCGTGATCACTTTCTTCAGCTGCGTTGCTATTTTCCTGCTTAGCATCGTGTAGTCTGCGCCGGTGTCCACTGAAGCACTCACGGCATAACCGTCAATAGTCACTGGTATATCGAGCGAAAGCCGGTCGTCTCGTTCAGCTGCAGGTGATGGCGGATCGGTATGTTTCCGTAACTGCGTCCGTCGGAGGTCTTCAGCGCTTCGACCGTCAGCGACCTCGCCCCCAAAGATCGCCTCAGTTAGTTTTCCCGGCGGGGACTGGTCGACCGCTCGGGAGAATAGCGCTGGGGCGGAGGTGAAAATCGTCTGGGAGACGGCGATCGCGACTGCCGCCCGGCAGGCGGTGGCAAGGGCTTCAGAGAGAGGTAGTCCTCAATGTGCCGGGGTCGCTGGCCGTATCGGGGTGGCGGCGAGTATGCGGAAAAGCCGCGAATCCCAAGGCGCCGGTACGGGCACTGGCGGTACAGGTGGTCAGCTTCCCCGCAGTGGAAGCACAGAGGCCGATGATCGGGTGTGCGCCAAACATCCGACTTCCGAGGGGGCGGGCGTCTGTCGTCGACGTAGTGAACCGCTTGCTCCGAATGGTGGGCAAATGGAGCGGCATGAACAACCGGCGGCGGTGTATACCCAGCGTCGTAGTACGACATCGGCTGCGCCGACTGAATTGACACCGTAGGAGGAGCACGAACGAACAGCGGCGGAGAGGGAGCAGGGCGCTTCAGGACTTCCGCGTAGGTCGCACGCGGATATTCAGGAGGTACTGCCGCAGCGTTAGCAGGAGGCAAGGTGTCACGGAGCGCGTGGTGCACTTCGTCCTTGATAATGCTCGCTATGGAGCTTACCGTAGGGTGCGGTGTAACGGCGGCCTTTTGCAACTCTTCACGCACGACAGAGCGGATGATTTCTCGCAGACAGTCGCCGTTGCTTCCTATGGCCGTGAAAATGTCAGCAGCAGACATGCTGTTCGCTTGCCGCTCATACATGTTCGAGCGATGCAGAAGCATCTTTTCCATAGTCAAGGCCTCGGACAAGAACTCTGCGACCGTCTTCGGAGGGCTCCGTACGAGGCCAGCGAAGAGTTGCTCCTTGACCCCGCGCATCAGATGACGTAACTTCTTCTCCTCCGTCATTCTTGGATCCGCCCGTCGGAAGAGGCGCGTCATGTCTTCGACTTAAGTGGTCACAGTTTCGTTTGGCAACTGGACGCTGGCCTGAATCGCACGTTCCGCTCGTTCGTGGCGATCAGCACTGGTGTATGTCTCCAAAAGCTGATGACAAAACTCGCGCCAAGACGTCAGTTGCCCCTCGCGGTTCTGAAACCACGTACGCGCGCCATCCTCCAGGTAGAAGTAGACGTGTCGGAGTTTTTCCGTGTCGTTCAATTCGTTCACGGAGGCCACGCGCTCGTATTCGACCATCCAGTCTTCGACGTCTTCGAACACTGTGCCATGAAACGTCTTCGGGATCCGTGGGCTCTCAAGTGTGTAACGGTTCGACATCGTGCTTCCCGTACCGGTTGGGGCGGTTGGAAGAGAAGCGCTGGTCATAGCGGTTGATGTGGTGGGAACTGTAGCGTTGACGACTTCTGGAGACAGTCCCCTGATCCTGCGGCTGGCCCGATGCACGGGAGTGTCGACAGGCACTCGATTCGATCGTAGCGCGGATCCTTGGAGGGGTCTGCAACATCCGTGAAGACGCTTACCCAGCACCTCCACCAGTTTGTCACGAGCCTCGAGAAGTAGTCCTGAAGGTTTAATAAACGTAGAGCAGCTGGCTCTTGGAAGACGCGACCGTCGGGGCTGGCTCGAGCAAAGAAGGAGCGCGCGGTCTTCTTGCTTCTCTTGGGCTCGAGCCACTCTTGCCCTCGACCCACTACCACAGGTGGCAATAGCATAGGGTGTAAAATAGGGATAAATATATAAATACAAGAACGGAACGAATGAATGAAAGTAAAGGGTGGTTGGAATATTACTGACGACCTAATAACAAAAAATAGAAAAGAAAAGAAAAAAACTAAGCAACTAAATGAAAAATAACTAAGTGATGTTGCCTTTAGTTAGAACTTTAGCACAGCGCATAGATTCTACAGCTCCCTTTGAAACGTTCATGCCTATTGGTTGAAATGGCTGGAACTTATGGATAAGGTGTGATTCTCTATTTTGCGTCTCGCGCAGAGCTGAAATTTGGTTGCAGTATGTAGAGTTTAAGTTCATCAAGGTCGTGACCTGGTTGGTTGAAATGCTCAGCGACGGATTTGGGAAGCTTTCTAGCTGTGTCCGCGCGACGTCTGTTTAGCCTGACGTTCATTCATTGTCCAGCTTCTCCGATATATTGTTTCTTCAGAAAGAACGCTCAAGCATATAAATTACATCGAAGCAATTGCAAGTGAAGCTACTTTTCACTTCGTGCATATAGCTATTTGCGTGCTTTTAATTTCAAGCTAATTTTGAAGGTGCCTGCTGGCTTTGCACTTGGGTCGAGAACATGCTTTTATTATGGGGGAATGATGTTTCCAGACTTTTGCATGCGCTAACATGTCTTTAAGGTTTCTGTTGCGGCGTCTGGTAACTCTTGGTACATCCGGGAAGGCTTTGTCAGACGCTCCTTACTTGATAACATTGGGTAGTATTTTCGTTGGATGTTGCTTGTGTTTGCGAGGCCATTATAATATTTTATTATAAGGCCTGGGGGCCTATCAGATTCTGGTGCAGGTTGTTTCTTAGCGAATGCCGACTCCTTTTCTAATCTTGACCCGACATCACAAGCCCGTTCTAGAGGAATTTGTGGATAATTTTGTTCCGCTAGCGTTGATTTAAGGTCATTTAGGTGGTGGTTATAATCACCGTCTTCGTTACAAGTTCTTCTTGTTCGTTTCGCTTGTCCGACAAAAATTCCTCGCTTACAGTGTCGCGGGTGATGACTGGTGTTTTCTGAATACTGCTGGCTATCCGTAGCCGGTGAGCTTGTCAGACGTATCCACTAGGAATGAATTTCCAGAATGACACCAGTTTGGTTATATGCGCCATCAAACTCGCCGTAAAAATGAACTGTTGTTCCACTTACTTCTTAACCAAAATGCTGTTTTATACATTGAAGAATAGAAGAAACTGGAACGCTCATTTATTTCTTCCCACATTTTGGGAAATAACATCTCGAAACTGGTGTCATCTTGGAAATACATTTCAAGTGAATGCGTCTCGCAAACTCAATGGCTACAATTCGTAAATTACAATATGGGTCGTAAAGTAATTAACTAAGAAATTTATTAGCCAATTTTTGTCACTTAGTTGAATATGTGTTTCGGTTTCTCGTGCTACCGAACGCCATGCAATTCAAACGCAGATGAACGAAATGCTTCAAGACGGTGTAATACAGCCTCCTTGCAGTCCCTGGTCATCGCCAGTCGTTCTTGCTAAAAAGAAAGATGGCACGCTTCGCTTTTGTGTTGACTACCGGAAGCTAAACAATGTCAGAAAGAAAGACGTGTACCCTTTGCCTCGTGTCAACGATTCTCTGGGCAGGCTAAGGCACGCGAAGTACTTCTCCTCTATCGATCTCAAAAGTGGCTATTGGCAAATTGAAGTAGATGAGCGGGACCCCAAGAAAACTGCTTTCGTAACTCCGGACGGCCTTAACGAATGTAGAGTACTCGCTTTCGGCCTCTGTTCCGCTCCAGCCAGATTCCAGCGAATGATGGATACCGTTCTCGCTGACCTCAAATGGAAAAGCTGCCTCGTCTATCTCGCTGATGTCGTTGCCTTTTTGGAAATTTTTGACGAGCACCTTCGTCGCCTTCGGAATGTATTAGAAGCCATTCGATCAGCTGACATTACACTCAAGTCCGAGAAATGCATTTTGGCTACGAGGAACATAAGTTCATCGGTCACGTTGTGAGCGCCGCATGTGTTCGGACCGATCCCGAGAAGACTGCTGCCGTAGCTGCTTTTCCAGCTCCAACCGACAAGAAAGGTGTCCGACGATTTTTGGCCTTGTGTGCATATTATCGACGCTTGAGTGGAAATTTTTTGAAGATTGCAGAGCCGCTATTTCGCCTCAGGCATGATGACGCGCCATTCCTCTCGACTAATGAACAACATACCGCCTTTGCGGAGCTACAACGTCGATTGTCCTCTCCCCCCGAGCCAGGGACTGGCGCTGCCTTCAAACCAACACTTACCCGCACATATCAAGGTTGCACGCAATGTTTCCAAGGTATACACAACCAGTGTATGCCCCTGGTGCAACGACCACACATCCACACTGACACACATTACATACCAGTGTACGGAACGCCCAGCCGAGGCAGTATCCAGGCTGGTGAGCTCATCACAGACACTCACAACGTGGTCTTGGGAGGCACGGCTTTACGAGCTGGCACTGGGAAGCCAAGTGGGGCTCTACAAGAGGGCCCCACCCGAGAATAACCACACCAACCACTCTTTGTGTTCGTACAATAAAGTTTATTCATACATTCATTCCCGTGCTCGGTCACTTCGATGAGGACGCTGGCACAGAGGTACGCACTGACGCCAGCAATATTGGTCTCGGCGCTATCCTGGTGCAAAGGCAAGACGGGACTGAACGAGATATAGCCTACGCGAACCGCACTCTGTTACGCGCCAAGCCCAATTATTCCACCACAGAGAAGGAGTGCCGTGCGGTTATTTGGCCAACTACAAAGTTTAGGCCGTATCTCTACGGGCACATAATCTCAATGAAATTGCCGAGATCAAAAATAAAAACGCTCAGCTTAGAGAATTAATATCGCAACTCACTAGAGAAATTCAAAGCCTTCAAAGCTGTACTGAAAGAACTGCCAGTCAAACACGTTCCGCGGGCCTGGAGAGACCCGAGGAAATCCCAGATAATCGAATGGAAGAGGACAGCACCCCTCCGCCAGTGAAAAGAAAAGCTCAGGCGTCTAGTGACAAAAACGCTACGCAAAATTCAAACCTGAATCAAACATTGTCCGAAATACAGAAGGCAGTTAAATAACAGGCAGAGGCTACCAACAACCTTTCGCTTGCAATCTCCATGATGATGAATAGAATAGATAAACTGGAGGCTAACGTAGCCAGTCTCAACCCTAGGGCATCTCCGGCGCCTCCAGCCAACACCCTGGCGATCAGCACCGTGGGTAATTCACAATTACCGCAGGGCACCACAACAGCGGCTGTCCCAACTGATGTCATGAGACCTGCCTCCTTCCATCCCCCTCCCTCCTCAATACCCAAATCAAAATAGGGGCGTACAGGAAAAAGTCTTAATACCGAAACCAAAATAGGGAAGTACAGGAAAAAAGATTTAATTATTTGGCAGTGGAATTGTAGGAGCTATGAGGGGAAGAGAGCAGTACTGCAACAACACCTTAGGAACAAAACCAAACCAGATATTTTAATTCTGCAGGAAACGCACGGTTTAGCTAAGCTATCGGGATATAAGGCGATCGGCCCCACGACCGGAGATAAAAGAACACTAACCACCCTGGTAAGGAAGGGATTCGTAGCAATCCGCCACGACACCCAGATCACAGAAATCGAGCACATACTCGTAGAACTTCCCCCTAGAAGAAAAAAAACTTCCTAGCACGTTTATCCTATATTTGTATAGCAATCCTGCGCACATACGACAGCGCTTCCTTTCTCTCTTTAAGAAGGCAGTAGTAATAGCGGAAGCCAACCCCCTCGTCATTGGAGGAGACTTTAATGCCCCACACAGCGCATGGGGATACGGATACACACGAGCCAAAGGCAAAATGCTATGGCAGGATATTCAAGAAACTGATTTAACTCTCATCACCGACCCCGGTATAGGGACTGGTCTCGCGAGGGACACAACTCCAGATTTAACATTAGTTCGCAACGGGGGACCGCCAAATGGAAAAACACATTTGAAGATTTGGGGAGCGATCATCGTATAGTAGAAACCAAAATTGAAGAGGCGGTAGACGCAGTACTCCATAGACGACAGGTTAGATGGACGGACTGGGATAAGTTTCGAAAAGTCAGAAACGCCAAAAAACAAGCTTCCATCAAGAATATTGCGCAATGGGTCAAAGACGTTATACAAGACGTCAACGAGGCTACGCAAACGATTACATCAGATCCCCCCATAGAAAAGATTGATAGCCGTCTCGCGCACATGTGTGAGGCCAAACAATCACTACAGAACAGATGGCAGGGGCAGAGGCACAATAGGAGCTTGCGCAAGCGTATAGCCAAGCTCAACAAGCAGATTGAAGAACATTGTCAGCAGCTAACCAAACAACAATGGAACGAGGTTTGCAATGCTTTGGATGGGCAAATGCACGCAGGTCAGCATGGTGCATGCTCAAACACCTGCTCGACCCAGATAACACCAAATCGGAACATACGCAAACCTTGCGAAAGCTGATGCACCAGTATAAAGGCAGCGAGGAGGACTTTATCGCCGAAGCAAGCAACATATATATCCCCATAAACCCCGTCATAGAGCACGGGCAATATACCGGAGACACAAACGAGCTCCTGGACGAGGAGTTCACCGTAGCTGAAATTAGGGCAGCGCTAGAGAATCTAAACACCAAATCCGCACCGGGACCGGACGGGATCACCAACAGAACTCTCCGGAACCTAGACGATCAAGCAATAGAGAACATCACGCAATATATAAACGAATGTTGGGACGAAGGCGTCATCCCAGCACAATGGAAAGATGCTTAAGTAATCCTTATCCCCAAGCCCGGAAAACAACCCGATCTGTCGAACTTACGCCCCATTTCACTCACGTCCTGCGCTGGAAAGCTGATGGAACACGCTTTCTTCAATAGAATCAATAACTATCTTGAGGAGAAGGAAATTTACCCAGACTCCAAGCTGGGGTTCCGCTCCCAGCAATCCACACAGGACGCCATGTTGCAAATTAAACGGCAGATCCTAGACAATAAAACAAGATCGACTAGGGCGATACTAGGATTAGACCTCAAAAAAGCCTTCGACAAAGCAGCGCATGCAGCTATATTAAATCAGATAAGCCAATTAAGCTTAGGATCGAGAGCATATAATTATGTCAAGGACTTCCTAAAGGACAGAACGGCATCCCTTGTAATGGGAGAACTCAGATCTGAGGAGAGACACATGGGTAGCGCTGGCACCCCGCAGGGTTCAGTCATATCGCCCATGCTGTTCAATCTAATAATGATAGGACTCCCGCAACGGCTCAACTCTGTACATGGAACACATCACTCCTTGTATGCAGATGATATCACCATCTGGGTGTCTGAAGGTAGCGACGGAGAGATAGAGCAGAGACTACAGGAGGCCGTCGCTGGTCCGCTGGTCTAAATAAAGTTGTTTCACTCACTCACATCTCTACGGGCGGATATTTAAAGTTGTAACCGATCATCACGCTTTGTGCTGGTTGGCCAACTTCCGAGACCCTTCCGGACGATTCGCACGTTGGAGTCCGCGACTCTATGAATTTAGCATCACCATCGTACACAAATCAGGCAGAAAACATGAAGATACTGACACTCTGTCACGAGCACCTGTTGAATTTTGTAATCTTGACGAGGAAGACGACAGCGCCTTCCTGGGAGCCCTCAGCGGGCCGGATCTGCTCGCTAAACAGCGATCGGATGCAGAGTGAAGGCCCATCATCGATCACATTGAAGGCGGCATCGCGTCCATTCCTCGCCCTTTTTCGCGATGGTTGTCATTTCGCTTACGAGAGGGCATCTTATACTAAAGAAAGACTAGTTCCGGCAACACACCACATCTTCTAGTGGCGCATCAAGCCCTTCGCGATGACATCTTATTAGCACGCCACGACGAGCCGACATCTGGCCACTTGGGCTACTCAAGGATTCTAGACAGGGTACGACAACAGTGCTACTGGCCTAGACTGGCTGCTTGCGGCAAACGCTACGTGAATAGTTGCCGTGAATGCCAGTGCTGTAAGTCACCACCCTTCAAGCCTGCAGGCCTTCTACAACCCATCGACCCTCCGCCTACGCCGTTTGATCAAATTCGAATGGACCTTCTTGTACCGTTTCCCTTGTCTTCCTCCAGCAATAAGTGGATCATTGTTGGAAGTGATTACTTCATGTGTTACGCTGAGACGAAGGCACCCAGGACAGCATCTGAGGTTTCCCAGTTTTTTATGCATAACATTGTGCTTCGGCATGGCGCACCATCATTCATCATCACTGACCGAGGGACGTCATTGACGGCGAAGCTTCTGGACGACATTTTCAAGATGAGTTACACGAGTGCTAGAAAGGCGACTCGTTGTACCTTCAGACTAACAGCTTGACAGAAAGACTGTACAAAACGCTGGCATACATGACCTCTATGTACGTGGATGTGCAGCGCAAAACGTGGGATGAAATTCTTCATTACGTAACGTTTGCGTACAACACTGCCACGAAGGAAACTACACGATTCACGTCGTTTCACTCGTTTATGGTCGGGATGATCAAACTATGCTAGACGCCATGACCGCGTATGAAGACATCGATGAGCTCGACCAGTTAACTCATGGCGTCGAGGAGTACATTCAACGCGCCGAGGATGCACATCAACTCACCCGTGTGCGTATAAGACAGCAGCAGTGTACAGATGCAATAAGGTACAATCTCCGACATCGACAATTCACCCTGAGACGGTGACAAAATATTGGCGAGCCTGCCAGGATTTATTTCCTGAACACTCGGTCTCACACTTCGCAGGAACATGGATTATGAGAAGCTGTTGGGGGTAGCCAATTCTATGGGACTTAGCCGCGAAGACTCGCTTAGCCTTTTTGATCGAGCGCAAAAAGAAGCTCGAGAAGCACGTGAATCGGAAAAATAAATTTTCTTGGTGAAGTTGCGTTTGGCCGATCTGTCTATCGGAAGAGATGACGTGGACAGATCGTCGGTTTTTGCGGAAATGGACCCGCAAAGAACAAAGACAATTTGTCCACGAAAGTTAATGGCTCCATTTGACGATAAGCGAGATGACCTTGATGCATATCTGCATCGTTTTGAAAGGATTGCTTTTGGACAAGGCTGGGTGCGATCTGAGTGGGCGACAGCGCTTAGTTTGTGTTTAGTTGGAGAAGCGTTGAACGTGTTCGGAAGAATGCCAGCTTCTGAGTCAATGGACTACGACAAAGTCAAGAAGGCATTACTGCAGAGATTCAGCCAAACTGCAGAAGGATTCCGTGAGAAATTCCGGAATAGTAAACCAGAGGAATTAGAGACTGGTAAACAGTTTGCTTGCCGTTTAACAAATTATTTTGATAAATGGATGGAAATGGCAAACACAGAGAAGACGTGCGAAGGAGTCAGGGAGCGCATTCTGATTGAGCAGTTCTTGACTTGTTGTAGCCCAAAACTCAATTTTTATCTTAAAGAACGTTCATTGAAACGTCTAGATGTCTTCACTGAATCTGCTGACCAATTTCTGGAAGCGCAACGCTTGAGGAATTTAGGTAAAAACGAAGGAGAAACTGGTAAAAGAGACGATGATGTAATCCAAGTTAGGCAAGGTGCGGTACCTAAGGTACTTAGATGTTTCCTGTGCAACCACGTCGGTCATTGTGCAGTCGATTATCCTGTAGGAGGGAACCGACCACAGGCGCATATCATTTGTCAGCACTGCAAGAGAAGAGGACACAGCACGGAAGACTGCAGACTACAGAACCGAGAAAAGGCAGCAGGCGTGGTTTCCATAAATGGTAGAAAGGCAGCATCATCGCAAGCATCAACCAAGAATACCCAGGATACGCATGATACGTCGAAAACTATGCTCTCGGACAACCAGGACGCGTTCGAGAAGAAGAGACTATCACTGGATCTTCGTGTAGTTGACGGAGAGATCAACGGAATACGTGTCTCGGTTCTTCGAGATAGTGGGACCAACACGGCCTTGGTGAGACGGAGTTTGATTCGTGAGCAACAACTAACAGGAGAAACAGCGGCAGTTATCATGGTTGACAGCACGGTTAGGCATTTACCTGAGGCCAGCATTCAATTTTCTACTCCCTACTACTCCGGATGGCTGATAGTGAAGTGTGTAGATAAGCCGCTGTATGATTTAATATTGGGCAATCTACCAGGGGTAAGAAGCGTCGATGACCCAGATATCAAGTGGAAGAGCAGCTGCACCGACATGGGAAAAGCGAAAGCGAAAGAAAAACATCAGGAGCGCGATCCTAACATGGCTACACAAAGAATTAAGACTACGGAGGATAGTCCAGCAGTGTCGTCGGCGATAGCCACAAGATCAGGTACGCAGCGAACATTGAGGGCACTGAAAATGGAGCACCAAGCACCACCAAAGTACTTGCGGTGACGCCAACAAAATTTGCAGAAATGCAAAGGAAGGATGATTCACTACAAGCCTGCTTTGAGAAGGAGAGTCGACTACAAATAAAAGAGGAAGAACCATTTTTGAATTTCAGAAGAAAAATGGATTGTTGTACAGAATATGCAAGTTTACCTCGGGCAGAGAAGTGATGCAGTTGGTGGTTCCTAAGTCACTACGACGGACGGTCTTGAATTTGGGATACGACAGCATCATTGCCGGGCACCAAGGCATAAAAAGAACAGTGGCGAGGATCACAGAAGAATTTATCTAGGCCAGGACTACAAAGCGAAGTAAAGAGATATGTAAAATCCTGTGACATTTGCCAGCGGACGATACCAAAAGGACGAGTGAACCGAATTACACTTGGGAATATGCCAGCCATTCTCATGCCATTTCATACAGTAGCGATAGGCATCGTAGGACCAATAAAGACGGTACCAGCAAAAGGAAACTGCTATGTTCTCACGATGGTCGATATGGCGACACGATATCCAGAAGCTATTGCCTTAAAAGGCATAGATTCGATTCAGGTTGCGAGGCTCTAATAGAGATGTTCTCTCGGTATGGTCTTCCCCGAGAAATTCTTAGTGACCGGGGATCCAACTTCACATCTGACCTAATGAAGGAGTTCAACAGGTTGCTCTCAATAAAGCAGTTGCTCACAACGCCGTATCAACCTATGGCAAACGGCCTGGTAGAAATATTTAATGGCACACTGAAGAACAGGATAAAGAAGATGTGTCAAGAAACTCCTACGGAATGGGACCGTTACCTACCAGCATTATTGTTTGCATACAGAGAAGTGCCACAAGCAAGTCTAAATTTTTCACCGTTCGAGATGTTGTATGGACGCACAGTTAGAGGTCCGTTAACTATCCTCAAGGAGGTATGGGCAAATGAAGGACTCGACACTGAAGTCAAAACGACATACACCTACGTGTTGGAACTTCAAGAGAAGCTGGAAGAAACGTTCAAGTTAGCACATCGTAGTTTGGAGGAAGCCAAAGAACGCTATAAAACCTATTACAACAAGGTAGTAGCAAGACGACTCAATCCAGGAGGCAAAGCACTTATCCTTCTACCCAGCGATAGAAACAAACTGTTGATGCAGTGGAAGGGACCATTTGAGGTAATCCAGAAAAGGAATGAGATGGATTACGAGCTCCTGGTGAACGATTATAAAAAAGTATTTCACATCAACATGTTAAAGAAATATGAAGAGAGACCTAATTCGCAAGAATCTGAAGTTGTCAACATGGTAGTCGCAGAAGAGAAAGACGACTTGGAAGTACACACCTACAACTACAAGAAAATTATGGGGTTAGAAAAAGGAGTCATTAATCCATGTCTGGATGGAGAAGAAGCAGCAGAGTTAAAATCATTATTCCAAAAGTAGGAGAAGTTATTCTCAGACCTCCCAGGAAGAACAAACGTGATTGAGTGCAAGTTAGAATGCACCACAGACACACCAGTGTACGTCAAACAATACGCTTCTGGTTCAAGAGTCTACCTAGAAGGAAGTTGACGAGATGTTACGTCAAGACATCATTAAGAGGTCTACATCAGCTTACAACGCACCTCTGGTCGTTGTGAAGAAACCAGATGGCTCTAATAGGCTTTGTGTAGACTTCAGGAGGTTAAACAGCATATTAGTGTCGGACTCTGAGCCAATACCAAGAGTGGACGTTGTTTTTGCAAAGGTGGCAAGAAAAAAGTTCTTTTCAAAGCTTGATTTAGCGAAGGGGTACTGGCAAATACCCATGGAGAAGACATCCAAAGAAAAGACGGCATTTTCAAGTACAAATGGGCTATTGCAATTTAAGTACATGCAATTTGGACATTGGCTGCAGTATTTACGAAACTCATGAGAAGAGTACTTCACGGTCTGAAAAATGTGGAACATTAAATTGACGATATTTTGGTGGCGACAGACACTTGAGAAGAGCACCTGGAAGCATTACAAGGATTATTTTATAGATTACAGGAAGCCAAGCTGACCATCAAGCCAACGAAGTGTGAATTTGGTTTTAACGCGGTGTCATTTTGGGGACACAAGTTAGGCATGGGACGCATTTCGACGAAAGAGGAAATACTATAGAAAATTCAAGAAGCAAACCACCGAAGAACAAGAAAGACGTACAGTCTTTTCTGGGATTGACCGGATTTTACAGGGACTTCATTCCTCATTATGCTGAGATAGCTGACCCTTTGGTGGAATTAACAAAGAAAGGTGCAAACAATACAGTGAAATGGACAAAAGCGCAACAGGACGCATTTGAAACACTCAAGCCGCACATGGCCAATCCTCCCATTCTCGTGGCGCCCAACTTAGAAAGCGAATTCGTTTTGCGCACAGATGCTTCAGAGAAAGCGCTTGGGGCGGTGTTGCTGCAAGAAAACGACAATGTATTACATTCGGTATTCTATGCAAGCAAACGATTGCTCGAAAGAGAGAGACACTATTCGACTGTGGAAAAAGAATGTTTAGCTCTTGTATGGGCAGTCAAACGGTTTCACATATACCTGTATGTAAAACATTTTAGGGTGCAGACAGATCACCAACCCCTTGAGTTCTTAAATAAAGCAAAGTTGACTAATTCCAGAGTGATGAGATGGAGCCTTGCGCTTCAAGAATATAGCTTCCATGTAGAATACATAAAGAAAAGACAAAATGTTGGAGCAGATTTTATGAGTAGAACTTCATAGTATATAGCGTGACAGGTGTTATAAAAGTTTACTTTAGCAGTGTTGTAGTTTAGGAGTATTGGACAATGACTTTTTTGTGTGCAAAAAAGTCATTGGTTAACCTCCCTACCTTTCCCTTCTCGTTTCTCTCTCTCTCTCTCTCTCTCTTGTGTGCAATAGTGAATTCGACGATGTGTACCGTGCAGTGAATAAGTGAACTGAAGTGAAGTGGTGTGTGGGGAAGGTAACCAGTGGTGCAAATGACAAAAATGGTGAAAGCCATCAAGTGCTAATGCTGCAACGACGTGTGAAGACGGCGGAAATATCCGATACAAGGAAGAAGCAGTTTTTCACATGGAAACGCTCTTGAAGGTGGGCATATGTTATGAGCCACAAAAGGAAGAAAGAAAGAAGAAAAAGCAGAAGATAAGAAGAGAACAAGAAGACACGTGGAGTAGATCGCAGAAATAAAGAAAGAAGAAGTTAGAAAATGAGAGCGTCTGATTAAAAGGAATACAACATGAAAGCAAAAGAAGAAGCGCAAAAGTGCATGCGCAGCTACGTGGCCAATGGGAGAAGGGACACGTAGCCGAAGAGAGCAGCCCATCTAAGCTCTGGGACGACTAGGGGCAGAAGGAGCTGGAGGCCGAACAGGACGGGTGGATCAGAGAGACGGCGGCAACCCAATGGAAGCTGTGCTTCAGCTGCCGCGGCCACGACCCGCGAGCTCAGCGAACGCCCCATCGGAAGCCGCAGCTACAGGCTGACGGCGCCGCTTCCCGGATTCCCTGCGGCTACGACCCACAGGCTTGCGGAGTTGACCGGGCGCTCAAGGCGCTCAGGTCACTCCGCCATCCTGACCTCCTGACCAGCTCACCCGAGGGCCGAACGCCGACTCTACGACGCATTAGCGGGCCCAGAACGTGTCGCCGGAAGCAGCGACGACGACGTGACGTGGCCATGTCGAGGGGCTTCATGTAAATATTTTGAACTGCTTAATACGTCGTGTGAGAGGACCTAAAATAATATAACCAGCTTTGTATATAGTTTGTCATAGGTTAGGGTTTGGATATTGGGTTTATAACGCGTGCTCTCCTAATATTTGTATTTTTCTTATGCTCATGCCCCATAAAGGCTTTTCCTACCCCAAACGTTCCTTGTGTCGTGTTTACCACCCTGAGACCACAAAAAGCGCGCACAGATGTTCACGGAATATTTTATGATTGGTTATTGAGACGATTTCATCTTGAAGACCATTCCAGTGAGATATGGCATGAGGTACAGCAGCTAAATTGAAAGCAGCAGTTTTACCAAAAATGCGCTTGAAGCTAACATGATTATGTAATCTTGAGGACGTACGGGCGGGGGTTTCGAGGGGTAATATGCATTGCTTATCGGAATGAACATAATTGTGAAGTAGACAGAGCAAAGCAATCTTGCGGTGGATGTCGACGCGTAAAAAACATACCTGTATGTGCATGCTGTCGCCGAAGGCTGCCATCCGCATTAACTGACCGCTTCTCTTATGGAGATATATGACTACACATACGTGTGGACTGAAATGCATTGTCGAGCTATGTCGAGTTGCATTACCCTTGCGCGAAGAACAAGAAACGGCTGTCAAAATCGGCAGTAACTGCCCGTACAGCGCCCGGGTTGGCGGTTCATTTAAGGCATTTTTTGGAGTTAACATACCAATCGCAAAAACAAATAAGTTTTGCAGCACTTCCAGGCATACTATGCAATACGGACAACTTTTTCGTTCTGTTAGAGGCGTAAGTTTTAGTTGCGGGGCGATAGCGCATCTACTATGTCTGTGCAAAACTGCAACTGTGTCTGCGTGTTGAAGTGGCAAATTATGAATTGGTAATCACGAATCGGTGTGGCGTAGTGATAGGATACTACGATTGGGATCTTTAGGTCGGAGGTTCGAATCCTACGGGCTTATTTTGTTTTTAACTTTTTTCTTCTTTTGTATCGCATTACGAAAACGCTCTCGGTGCCTTTCTGTATTTGAAAAAATGTATAAGGTACCCAGCACCATGTATTTCTCGCAGCTGCATTTTGCACCAGTACCCCGCGCCCAGCACCTCCGAGTATGGCGCGCCTTGCCAGCATCCAGCGCGCGACACTGGGCCCATAATCAGGCATGGCACTGGGCACTGGGTACTGGGTTTTGCAATAAGGTATATTTACAGCATTCGTCATGCAGAGGGCATTCGCAAAAAGCCGGCGATGATCATGCAAAAATATGGCCCGGCGCTCGTCCTATGCTAGCAACTCAATGGCTGTTGCGATGACCAAATATTCACCGAATCTTGGCTCTAACACAGGGCCACCATTAAATATTATTCCACTTGGCCCATATGCCAGCGCTGGTCCAAGGCTGGCACCAAATTCTGCAGCCTCGTCTATTTTAAGGAAAGCCCGTTCATCCTGAGGGCACTCTATCTAATGGACCAGAGTGAGGACGACGGCGACTCTGACTCCACACAGCCGACATGTGAGGGCGACACCGTCACGGTACACTTCCCTGTGCCACCCACGTTCCGGTGCAGTGAGATGATATGCCGGGCTGCCTACGGAGCAGCCCAATGGACTGCTCCGTAGGCAGTCGTGGCAGCTGCAGGCACTTCGGAGCACATCGCCATCGGAGCTAGGCTCAAACAAGGCTGCCCTCTAACCGGCCTGCTCTTCAACTTTTTCGTGAACCCGCTCATTCACGCAGTACAGGGAAGCGATAGGCAGCACAACATCCTTGCCTACGCCGATGATCTGACGCTGCTGGCCGCGCATCCCACCATCTTGCAGCTCCGCTTGGATACGGTGGCTACACTTTCGGCCCGGCTTGGGCTAAGACTGAACGCCACCAAGTGCCGGTCTCTACACCTGTCTCGTCGCCACCGCATGGGCACACGACCCACCACCTTCATCGTTGGTGGCGACCGGATTCTGGCGCTTGGAGACTTTGAGGGCCCCCACGGTTACTTGGCTGGCATGTGGGATTCAGGGTGCTGCCGGACAAAACCACAGTCGACGGGGCCACATACCTGGGCAGAAAGCTGCCCTCCTCCGTGCTCGCCCCATGGCAAAGGCTGGTCGCCCTTAAAACATTCCTGTATTCAGCCTTGAACTTAGCCATGCGGGTGGGCGTCGGCAGCAACGGAGAGTGACAGCGCTTAGACGAGGAGCTCTACCCTTTGGTCAAGAAGGCCCTGTATGTGCGAGCCAGAGCTTCGAACGAATACCTATACGGAAGCACAGGCGCTGGCACTGCAGGGATCCCCCTTGCGGCGGGGCTGAGAGACATCTGCCGGGTGCACGGGGCCTTCAAACTACTCACGTCGACTGACCTGGAAGTCCGGCATCGAGCGAAGCTCGAGCTGCAGCAAGTGGTAGCCAGGTGACTGAGGCAACCCGTGGACACCGTAGACATGGATGCCTACCTCTCTTGTGAGACGGAGGGCGAATTCAGGCAGCCATCCACAGAGCTGCAGTCTGTGCGAATGGAGGCCAGAAAAGTCTCTTGTCACCTCCCCATCGCCTAGGAGATCACTGACCAAGCGGCCCGAATCACCTGCGGAGAGGCCTCCGTGTCGGCAAAGAAACGCCACAAGCTGATTAGGACCATCTGGGCACTCCTCTACAAGGGTCGAGACAGCACCGTACACGAGAAAGCAGGGCAAGGCGATGGGTGCGCAGCGGCGGACCTGGCCAGCACCCACTTCATGAGGTCCGGCCTCTTCACTCGGTTTACAGACTGGCGCTTCATTCATCGAGCCCGGCTCAATTTCCTCCCCCATAAACGCTATACGAATATGGGCACCCGCAGCAGACAAGCGATATAGGTGAGGCAGGTATGGGAATGAGACACTACCGCATGTCCTCTGCCATTGCATGAGGCAGAGCCGGACTACGACGGAGCACCATAACACCATCGTCGACCAGGGGCGTAGCCAGGGTGAGGGGGGCTGATTGGGCTTCAGCCACTCTCCCGAAAGTTTTTCGTGCTGGTATGCACCGCCGACCATAACAACCACCAGCGCCGGAAAACATTCTGAATTTTGTGTACAATGCCTTTGAAAAGTGAATTGTTCCTTGACGTCTGATGCGTACACCGTACAGATAAAAGAGGAGGCGGGGTGCTTCTTGCTATTAAAATAACGCTACCATCCATCGCTATCACGTCCAACTCTAATCTCGAAATGGTATGGGCTACCTGCAAAACTAGTCCTTCAAATTCACTTATAGGGGTGAGTTACCGCCCACCTGACTGTGAGATTTCTTTCATTCGTAATCTCCGATCTAGCATTTCTGCTGCTGTTGATTATTGTTCGCCCAGTGACATCTACTTGTTTGGTGATTTCATTTTTCCGCAAATAGGTTTGGCTAATTTGTTTTCACCTAGTCATGCTGCAGCCGAATTCATCAACCTAACTCTAGATTTATACCTCTTTCAAGTGATTAGCGAGAATGCCCGTGGTTCTAACATAGTAGATTTAGTTCTAACCACTGCTCCCGAAACCATATGGCAAATATGTATCTTGACTGATTTAGCGATCACAAGCTGTTGCAGTTTGATATTCTGGTTCCCTGTTTGCTTGCAGGTAAATCAACTAAAAATATTAGAGAGTACAGTAAGGAAAATTATGAAGAAATTAACGCTGAACTTCACATTTTACAATAAGGTATTTTTAACACTAAGAAACCACCGATCTACCGAAGAAAACTGGTTGCTTTCCAAACATAACCTGTCTGCACTGATACAGAAGCACGGTCCTCTCATTAAAATATCTAATGATAAAACTAATCCATGGTTCAACAAGGCCCTACAACGATTACAGAATAAAAAGCGCCTGTACAGAAAAGCCAAATCTAGTTAATCTCTGCTTCTGTTGGATAAGTATAAACAGTGTCTCAAAACATACTGTTCTGCTATTACCACTGCCAAAAACTAATATTTTACCTGATCTTGGATCGCTATTGCAAACTAATCTAAGGAAGTTTTGGCAAGTTATATCTCCCGAAAATAAACAAGACCCCACATCACTACACAATATTGATGGCTTACCATTAACTGACACTGAATGTCCAACTGCGTTTAACAACATTTTTGCATCATTGTTTACCAAGGAAGATCATTCCAGTATGCCAGTTGTTCCTGATTGTGAATACTCATTCATGGAGCCCATCAATATTAGTCCCGAGGGTATTGCATCTCTAAATAAGAACCTTAAGTTATCCTCATCTGACAGAGTGGACAACATAAATTCGAATTTCTTAAGAACACCGTTTCCGTTTCCAGCCAGATTTTGTGTCAAATATTTGAGCAATCATTGTCATCCGGAGAGCTGCCTTCCGAGTGGAAAATAGCAAAGGTCATTCCTGTCTTCAAAACGGGAAACAAAAACTCGCCTGATGACTATCGTCACATTTCTTTAACGTGCATATGCTGTAAACTACATGAACATATTATCGCTTCTCCCATGTATGGCGTGTGTTTTTGTCACTCATATTGTGGGCGTGCGGTTGTTATAGGAGATGAGGTTGGGAAACGCATGGCAACACGGCAAGCAGATTTTAATAGCGCTCAAATTCAAACTAAATCCTCACTTGAACTAGCACACACTGAACTAAAACAAAATGAATAAATAAATGTTAACATAAATACAACCTTATATGAACAAATAAACATGCCCTTAATTTGCTCTACGTTAGTCCTGGGCGTTTCTCACGAAAGTCAGGGAACTATCTATTGCGATCTAGGGAACTACCTATTGGAACTACCAATAGGGAACTACAATAGGGAACTACCTATTGCGATCTCGCCGCTTACGTGGAATGTCGCCACGTTTCATGACGCTGACTCATGGGGCTCTCTTCGTCCAAGTCGCGTCGCGTCTCTGTCGGAGTCGTTGTTCCCGGCAATCTTGACGATGTCGTCGCCTTGGTGGACGCCTGTAACCCGGTTGCTAATGCTGACGTGGCAGAGAGGCCTGACGGACTAGGCCTAACGACGTTCTTGGCCGTTGCTTCCGTCCAGCTCCGTTCTGAAGTGCCGACGTGGCGTTCCGGGGATCATCGAAAGCGCTGGTCTGCCGATGAAGGGGGATCCTCTCTGGAGTGCCCGGCCTGCCGTGTGATGCTGCAGCTGGTCCAACTCGCTCGAACGTCTCCGAGGTCGACGGCTGTACCCCGGACTGCCCGCGTCGCGGACTCGGCCGAACCTCCAAGTCTCCCGTCGCCAGAGCGTAGCTGACGATGCGACCGTCTCGGCCAAGAGCCACGTCGATAATGCTCGAACAGTGCCGTTTCTCCCATGATTACTGCTCGGTTCAAGCGCATCAAGGTCTCGTGCTGTTTGAAACGCTCCGTTCCCTTCGTTCTTCTTTTCTTTCGCCGCTGGCCTCTCACTCATGACAATCTATAACCATCTGGTACGAAATACCTTTTTCTTTTCAAATCACCATGGCTTTAGTAAAGGCTCCTCGTGTGATACCCAGTTATTTGAATTTACTACTGACCTGCATATTAAAATGGATGAAAACCAGCAAACAGATTGTATTTTTTTATATTTCACAAAAGCATTTGACAGAGTTGCTCGTGGCCGGCTTTTTACCAAATTATCTACCCTTTGTCTTGAATCTCTCAAAATAGCTTGGCTTCGTAACTTTCTCTCATTCCGTCAACAATGCACAGTTGTCAACGGGCTTTCCTCTCTACTATCTGACGTCCCCTCTGGTGTACTACAGGGAAGCGTGCTTGGACCCTTACTTTTTCTCATTTATATTGTTACGCCCTATACCGAGCATGGAAGAATGCGCCAGAAAGACGGCGCAGACGACGATCTGGGCAGCGCTCGTGTTCTTGTTGTGCCTTTTTGCCTGCAGCCGTCTCTCTCTGTATATATCGTGTAAATATAATTTTCCTATCCCTTTTTGCTGCTCTCACCCCCGTGGCATTTTGGTCGCAGGTGCGGGGTACCCACAAGGTACAACGGAGCTCGCAGCGGCCGACGCTTGGCTTTATCTACGATGGCGGAAGAGGTGTATGCGCCCACCGAGGCGGCTGCAACGACAACGGTCGTCCTGGCTCAGCTAAAGGACCAAGGCAAATTCTGCTGGACAGACAACGTCGACATCGAGGACTGGCTACCCCTGTACGAGCATTTGAGTAAGAATAATCACTGGGATGAGACGATCATGTTGGCAAACATACTATTTTACCTCAAAGGGACCGTGAAGGTGTGGTTTGAGAATAATGAAGACGATATTGGGAGCTGGGATGCATGTAAGGAAAAGATGCGTTCCCTGTTCGGGAAATACGCAGGTAGAAAGGCCGCAGCAAAGAAGGAACTGGCATCTCGTGTGCAGACAGCGACAGAGTCATATCTGACTTATATACAGGACGTGTTTGCCCTCTGCCGCAAAGCCGACGATGGCATGACGGAGTCTGCGGCGAAAGTAGGCCACGTGTTAAAGGGCATAGCAGATGATGCCTTCAACCTGCTAATCTGCAAAGACTGCGGCACCATCGATGCCATCATCTAACAGTGCAAACGCTTTGAGGCCGCCAAAAGTCGACGCATTGCCCATAATTTCGCTCGACTTCCGAACGCTGCAGCAGCGTGGTCCTGCGAAGACGTACCTGAGCCGTCGGCGCCGCTCACCGTGGAACACGTGAAGATCATCCGACGTGGCCTTGACTCTGCGTTTCCTGCTTCTACGTGCGGCCGTACCTGTGACCATAGCTCCCAGATTGTGCCACTAGTCCAAGCTATCCTTCATCAGGAGCTCTCCAATGCTGGCCTGGACTCTGTGTGCGCCGCAGCTCCTTCCCTGCTGATCGAACACCGTCCCTCACTTTCATACGCCCAAGGTAAAAGGCCGCCATTCCGCACTCGCAACCCAGCCGAGTGAGGAACTGCTGATGACCGTCCCATTTGCTTTAACTGCCGTGGTATTGGACACGTGGCCTGCCATTGTAACAACCGGTGGTATTGGTATCAGGCTCCCTATGGAAACAACTGTCGCCCCGACATGGATCATGGCGGATTTCAGCCCTACCACGAGCATCCCCAAAGCATCGCTGAAGACGCTCCCTCCATGCCGTATCGTTGTTCGCCATCCCCACGTGGTCACCAGTCCCGTTCGCCGTTGTCACGTCGCCAATCATCCCGCTCGCCCCAATTCCGCCGCCCTACGTCGCTGATTGAACGACACCCTCGGGAAAACAAGACGATGCAGCTCCCAGAGGTGATGCTGCATCGACGACCCACCTGCCAAATCCTCTGACCGCAGTGCAGACCAGACCGAACCTGATAGACGTTAAACTGGATGACGCACATCTCGCTCTAGTGGATACTGGGGCTCAGATTTCAGGGATGAATTCGCAGCTTCGTCGCCGCCTTAAGAAGGTCCTAACGCCACCTACAGTACCACTCATTAGTGTCGCCGATGGCGGAACGTTTTCCGTGCGAGGGATGTGCTCCGAGCGAATAAGTGTTGCTGATCGATGCACAAGCGTACTACTTGCTGTGCTCGAGAAATGCTCCCATGACCTCATCCTCGGTATGGATTTTCTGTCTGCCCATTCTGCCCTTATTGACTGTGGAACCGGCTTGCTTCAGCTAGACCTACCGTGCTACCATGACGCTCCTACTACACGCCAACCGTGCTTGTGCTCAGTGGATTACGTTCGTCTACCTGTGTAAGAATTGGGTAGAAGATGAATATGCAGAAGACAAAGATAATGTTCAATAGCCTGGCAAGGGAACGAGAATTCAGGATCGCCAGTCAGACTCTAGAGTCTGTAAAGGAATACGTTTATCTAGGTCAATTACTCACAGGGGACCCTGATCACGAGAAAGAAATTTACAGAAGAATAAAATTGGGTTGGAGTGCATACGGCAGGCATTACCAAATCCTGACTGGGAGCTTACCACTGTCGTTGAAAAGAAAAGTGTACAATCATTGCATTCTACCGGTGCTAACATATGGGGCAGAAACTTGGAGGTTAACAAAGAAGCTCGAGAACAAGTTAAGGACCGCACAAAGAGCGATCGAACGAAAAATCTTAGGACTAACGTTAAGAGACAGGAAGAGAGCGGTGTGGATCAGAGAACAAACAGGGATAGCCGATATTCTTGTTGACATTAAGCGGAAGAAATGGAGCTGGGCAGGCCAAGTAATGCTTAGGGTGGATAACCGGTGGACCATTAGGCTTACAGAATGGATACCAAGAGAAGGGAAGCGCAGTCGAGGTCGGCAGAAAACCAGATGGGATGATGAAGTTAGGAAATTTGCAGGCGCATGTTGGAATACGCTAGCGCAAGACAGGGGTAATTGGAGATCACAGGGAGAGGCCTTCGTCCTGCAGTGGACATAAAAAATATAGGCTGATGATGATGATGATGACCTCCTTAAGCCGTTATGTATGTGAAGTTGCGGTCTTGTTCCCCCATTCCCGATGACGATTACATCTTGACCCCTATCGGTGACGTCTTATTCGCCAAAAACGTCGCTCTTCCTCACACCCCTATCAAAGTTACCGATAATCGCACGTCTCTACCCATATTGAACGTCAGCTGGTGCACGCAACTCATCCCAGGTGGCATGACTCTAGACCACATTGCTTCTATCGATGGGTGTGCCGTTTCTGCATTCGTCACCAATGCTTCTGTGTCCTCTGCCCCTTTCTCTTCCTCGAACAATCTCGTCCACGGTGATATTGACAAGATGATTGACAAACAGCTGACATGCGGCGCATATTGAAGTCCTATCGCGACATCTTTGACTTCACTGACCGTCCTTTGGGACAGACATCTGTGGTCACTCATGAGATCAATACTGGGGACGCCAGCCCAATCACACGACGTCCTTATCGCGTGTCCCATGCCGAGCGAGAAGTGATACAGCGTGAAGTCGACAATATGCTCACCAAGGCCGTCATTGAACCTTCATGCAGACAATGGGCATCACCGGTCGTCCTAGTCAAGATTAAATATGGCAGCTGGCACTTCTGCGTCGACTACCGCCACTTAAACAAGGTAACGCGCAAGTACCTCTACCCTTTGCCACGGATCGATGACGCTCTCCACTGTCTACACAGGCTCAGCCTATTTCTCATCTCTCGACCTGAGGTCAGGCTACTGGCAGATCTCCGTCGATGACCAAGACCGTGAAAAGACCGCATTTGTTACCGCCGATGGACTTTACCAGTTTAAGGTTATGCCCTTTGGACCACATCCCCAATGCCCCAGCCACATTTGAAAGGATGAATGGACTCCCTCCTCCGTGGATACAAATGGTCAACTTGCCTCTGTTACCTTGACGATGTCATCGTGTTCTCACCGACATTTGACAGTCATCTTAGCCTATTGTCGGCAGTTCTTGAAGTTTTCAGGCGAGCAGGCCTTCAGCTCAACTCTGCCAAATGCCGTTTTGGCCGCCGCGAAATCACTGTGCTTGGCCATCTTGTGAGTGCTGAAGGCGTGCAACCTGACCCAGAAAAGATTCGTATTGTCAAAGACTTCCCTATGCCACGTTCCACTAAAGACGTACGGAGCTTTGTCGGCCTGTGCTCCTATTTTCGACGTTTTGTCAAGAACTTCGCCGACTTTGCCCGTCCACTCACGCAACTCTTGAAGAAGGAAACGTCATTTTGTTGGGGTTCTGAACAGGCCACTGCGTTTCACACGCTCACGATGTTACTTACATTACCACCCATCTTGGCCCATTTTGACCCGTCAGCCCCCACTGAACTTCGCACTGACGCCAGTGGACATGGCATCGGCGCTGCTCTCGCCCAGCAGAAACAAGGACGCGACCGCGTCATCGCCTATGGCAGTCGCCTTCTTTCCTCTTCAGAGTGCAAATTTTTTATCACTGAGCGTGAGTGCCTCGTACTAGTTTGGGCTGTCGGAAAGTTTCGACCATACTTGTTTGGCCGCACCATTTCGGTCTTCACAGACCACCATGCGCTTTGCTGGTTGTCTGCCCTCAAAGATCCGACTGGACGACTTGGTCGCTGGGCACTGAAACTGCAAGAGTACAGCTTTGACGTCACTTACAAGTCTGGCAGACTGCACCAGGATGCGGACTGCCTATCCCGTCATCCAGTGGACCCTCCCGACTTGTCAGCGCACGATTCGTACGCCTATACGTTCGCGACATCCGATTTATCCGACATACGTAGCGAACAGCTCAGCGATGCCAATTTGCGGTCAATTATCCGCCGTCTACGCTCTCATCACTGTGCCCCGTCCCTACAATTATTCGTGCTTCGTGACGGCATCTTATACAGACGCAAAACCAGCTCCGATGGCCCAGAGCTTCTTCTGGTCGTTCCCGAAACACTCCGTTCCACTGCCCTCGAACAGCTTCACGATGCCCCAACCGCTGGACTTCTCGGAGCAACTCGCACCTACGATCGCGTTCGGCGTCGGTTCTTCTGGCCAGGCCTCCACCGCTCTGTGCGCCTATACGTTGCTGATTGTGAGTCCTGCCAGCGCCACAAGAATCCATCCTTGTCGCCAGCTGGTCCTCTTCAGCCCATCGACATTCCCGGTGTCTCGTTCTACCGCGTCGGCCTTGATCTCATCGGGCATTCCCAACCTCTCTGACTGGGAACAAGTGGATTGCCGTCGCCACGAACTACGCGACACGATACGCTATCACGCGGGCACTACCGACAAGCTGTGCCACTGACGTTGCGGAATTTCTACTTTACGACGTTATTCTTCACCACGGCGCTCCTCGACGGCTGCTGACCGACCGTGGTCGCTCCTTTCTGTCCAAAGTCGTCGACGACATTCTTCGTTCGTGTTCCATCCGTCACAAGCTAACCACTGCCTACCAACCGCAAACCAATGGGCTTACCGAGCGCCTCAACCGCACGCTGACCACAGTGCTCTCCATTTGCGTTTCTTCAGACCACCGTGATTGGGACAGCACCTTGCCTTATGTGACATTTGCCTACAACTCGTCACGCCATGACACCACTGACTTTTCCTCCTTTTATCTGTTGTTTGGCCGCCATCCCACATTGCCCTTCGAGACTATTTTACCATCACCTGTGCACCCCGTTACCGACTACCCCCGCGATGCAGCTTCTCGGGCTGCAGCGGCCCGCCAGATTGCCAGGAATCGTCTTTATGCCTCCCAGCTGTCCCAGAAGGCCTGCTACGATAGCCATCACAGAGTCGTTAATTACTCTCCGGGCTCTTTGGTCCTCTTCTGGACGCCTTGCCGCCACGTTGGCTTGTCGTCAAAGCTTCTTTCCCGATACTCCGGGCCTTACAAGATCCTACGCCAAATCACTGACGTCACGTACGAGATCACTCCACTGGACAGTCGATCATCTGCCGCGTCCGCCACTGATATCGTGCACGTCTACCGCCTTAAGCCTTATGTTGCCGGACACGATACTGCTCCTTAAGCGCCGAGACGGCGCTCTCGACGGCTGGGGTTCTATGTTACTCGCTATGCCGAGCATGGAAGAATGCGCCAGAAGAACGGTGAAGACGACGATCTGGGCAGCGCTCGTGTTCTCGTCCTGCCTTCTTGCCTGCAGCCGTCTCTCTCTGTATATATCGTGTAAATATAATTTTCCTATCCCTTTTGCTACTCATCCCCGTGGCAATATTAACGACCTTCCCAATAAGATTTCATCCCGTTTACGTCTTTTCGCAGACGACAGTGTTGTTTACCATATGATAACTTCAGATACTGACCACCTGACCCTTGAAAATGATCTTAACACTGTTGTTGATTGGTGTAAAAACTGGCTCATGGTTCTAAGCCCCACTAAATGTAAATATATGACTTTTAGCCGCAAGCATGATATTTCTAATTTCGAATACTCTATCAATAACACCTTCCTGTCCAAAGCTACGTCGTACAAATATCTCGGAATCCAGTTCACACCAAATCTTTCATTGTCTTGTCACATTTCAACCATCTGCAGCAAAGCATCGAAAACATTGGGTTTCATACGCCGAAACCTGCGAAACTCGCCTAGCTCCGTTCGAAAACTAGCATATCTAACGTTTAATCGTCCACAGTTGGAATTCGCCTCATCTATTTAGTCTCCCCATCAAAAAATACCTAATTGAAATGCTCATTGAAAAGTTAGTTATTGCAGGAGCTTCTGCATCCTGTTCATCACTACTTCTAATGAAAGTAGCTTGGCTGCTCTGGGCACTGTACAATTCAGTATAGAATTCATCCGCTACATTTAGTATGTCATCAAAATTGCTGAATAAATTACACTGCTTGTTTTTAAGTGCATACATCTTGCCTTGTCCTATGTCAAGTTTTCTTTTCATTGATTTCATGCTGCGTCCATATTTTACTGCTTCCTCAATATTTTCCACGTTATAATTTCGAATATCCCTTACTTTTTTCTTGTTGATCAGTTTTGACAGTTCACAGAATTCAATCTGATCTCTCGAGCTTGACACTTTCATGTTTTGTCTTTTACAGCGAAGCTGTTAAGGGCTCACCTTTCAATCGTCGCGTCGGGCAATAGAAAAAAACTCTCATTGGCCGTATGCTGTATGTGCGAGCGAAAGCGAGCGAGGGCGACGGACGCGCGCTTTCACGGGGAGCGAACGCACGGCGGAGAGCAAACGCGACTTACGCGCGAGTGAAAACGCGTGAAGGCGAGGGACGCGCGCTTTCACGAGGAGCGAACGCACGGCGAAGAGCAAACGGGACTTCCTAATGGAAGGAGAGTGGTGGGCGAGGAGGGCATCGAGGCACTCTAGACTGTGCGTGTGCGTGCCTGCTCTCCCACGGCGCCGCATGCGCGCAGCCCTACCGGCCTTCTGCCGCCGATTCTCTCTGGGCTTTCGCCCGCCTCTCCCCTAACAGTGTCGACGACGACGTTTAGCCGTTCGTCACGTAGCCAGCGTTTTGACAGCAGTTGTGTGCGTTCACTCAAACAAAGCGCACAACTGTTGTCGACGGCGGCGGCATTTTGCCCGCGGTCGCAGCGTACGTGCGCGGCGTTGGTGACGTGTTTATGAAGAACGTGCCGACCTTTGGTGTACACCTTATGGTGGTGTACCGCAGTGACCATAAGGCCATGGTCCCTGTGGTCACTAAATAAATGAAAACCACTGGATCATATATATTTCACATTCTGTAATAGTTAAAAAAACAATTACACCATAACATCCTAATAGTAATAATTGGAAATACATAATTCCCCCCACAGTACAGCTTCGCAGGTCTTCCATCTCCACCCCAGTGGAAGGGCTGACTTTATTCTTTTCTTCATTCTTTCTTTATTAACCTTTATTAGTCGGTTCTTTATTTGGTCCTTTGTCACTTGGGAGAGCTTACCTACTGGTTGCCTTGGTGTCTTACCTCCCACTTCAATTACTGCTTCTGAGGTCACCCTTGTAACGGTTTCATTCATTACGTTGATGCTGTCTTCATCTTCCTATTCTAAAGCTGCATACTTGTTTGCGAGCACCAGCGTGAATCAGTCTGCTTTACCCTTACTGCGTCTAGCTTAACCTGTTTCTTGTTGACTAATTTTATTCTTTCTCTCTTCAAATTAAGAGAAATCTTAGACCTGACTAACCTATGGTACCTGTATTTTACCCTATCTAACACTTCTACATCCTGCACTATGCTGTGATTGGCGGAGAGTATGAAGTCTATATGATTTGTTTTTTTTCTCTATTAGGGCTTTTCCAGGTCCACTTCCTGTTGCTGCGTTTCCTGAAGGAGGTATTCATTATTGGGAGCCTATTCATTTCCGCGAATTCTACCAACATCTCTCCTCTAGCACTCCAAGAATCGATGCCGTAGTTGCCAATTACTTGCTCACCAGCCTGCTTTATCCCCGCTTTTGCATTGAAGTCGCCCATGACTAGAGTAAACTGAGTTTGCACCTTTGTCATTGATAATTCAACATCTTCATAAATATGTTCTATTTCTTCATCATCGTGACTGGAGGTTGGGGCTTAGTCTTGTACTACCTTCATTTTATACCTCCTATTCAGGTTTATTACGACGACTGCTACACTCTAATTAATGCTGTAGAATTCGTCAATGTTGCCCGCTATGTCCTTATGGGCTAGAAATCCTACCCCGAATTCTCTCTTATCTGGAACACCTCTGTAGCAGAGGACGTGGTCGTTAGGCAGCACTGTATAAGCCTCACCAGTTCTTCTAACCTCACTAAGGCCAATAATATCCCAGGAAATGCCTGATAATTCTTCAAATAACCCTGCTAAGCTGGCCTCACTCAATTGGGTGCGCATGTTGAACGTTGCCTGGTTCAGTTTATAGTGGCTCACTCACACTATTCCAGTACCACACTCATACTACTTCCAGTATGCCGGCCCATACTGTCGGGCTATTCTTGACTGCCTTAGCGGTTCCTCCTCTCCTCCAAACGCCCGTCTAGGTCGACAACTTGACCAATTTAAGTTCAACGGTGGTGCCCTATGCCGCAACATTTCTTACCCCGCAACAAATGGGTCCCCGTCATTCCACGTGTTCTCTGCAAAGAAATGTTTTACAAGCTTTTCACGACGATCCAATGGCCGGTCATCTTGGACATCAAAACACTAACGACAGGATCTGAAGCCGGTTCTTTTGCTCTGGCCTCTCCTCCACTCTGATCAAGTATATCGCCTCTTGCGTGCCTTGTCAACGCTGGAAACGCCCCACATCTGCTCCCGCTGGGCCCCTGCAACCCCTACCTTGTCCTGCCTTTTCCCTTTGAGGTCGTCGGAATAGACTTGCAGGATCCTCTTCCTCTGACCGCCAACGGTAATCGCTAGATTGCTACAGGTGTTGATCACCTGACTCGCTATGCTCGGACAGCTTGTCTACAATCCGGCGCAGCTTGTAAAGTTGCGTACTTTTTTCTGCGAAGCATCTTTTTACGCCATGCAGCCCCTCGCGTTCTCAGCAACAGTTACAACCCACACACCAAGGGCTTGACCGAGCGTTTCCAATCTCATAGATGCTCTTAATGTACATCAGCCCGGACCACAAAAACTCGGATGCAATCCTACCGTTTGTAACTTTCACCTAGAACAGTGCACCTCAACGAACCACCAGCTTTTCCTCATTCTTCGTTGTCTCTGGCCGCTCACCAACTTTCACCCTTGATGTTTCTTTCTTCTCGGAACTTGTCTCATCGGCAGTGCCTTTTTCTGAGCAATTTCTTTCCCGCCTCGCCCACATAAACACCGGCATCTCTCAAGACGCTCGCAAGCACCGCTACGACTCGACTCACCGCGATGTGATGCTCTGCCGTGGCGTGAAATATTACTCCGGACACCTGTACGTGTCCCCGGTTTATGTGACAAAGTTCACAGTCATTTTATTCGTCCCTAGCGGATTATTGAGCGAATTTCACCTGGTAATTACCACATTTCACCTGTTTATACTCTCTCCGATCGTCGTTGCCGAGGGACAAAGATTGGACACGTGTCTCGTTTGAAGCTCCATGTACGACGGCACGTTTCGTAGCAGACTTCTGTGGCCAAGCTGACCGCTTCCACCCAGAGGGGGAGCTTAGGGTGGCGCAATATTTGAATATCATCTCCCTCATCCGTACATATCATCCTCATGATATGCTGCGACTTCTTCGTCATCGTGGCGCGGAATCTTTGAGAATATATAAGTTCCTCTTAAGGTCAGAAGACAAGACCATCCAAGAAAATTTCACGGCCTGGGCTCTGCAGGTCGCCTCAACCGAGGCCACCTAGAGGCCAAGGCCTTCAGATCTACTGTCTGAAATTTTAAATAAGGCTGCTTCCTCCTCCTCCTCAGATTATTTAAAATAGTTCTTTCGTAGGCTCCAATTCTTGGGAATTTTTTTAAACAATCAAACAATAAATAAAAAATATTCCGTTAAAGTTCGCAAATCCAAGTTTTTTTTAACTAAGCAAAGCCAATTGATTCAGTGCAAGCAGAGCAATAGATTTATATCGTTCTCATTTTTGCATTAGATAGTACCTCACACTGTGGAGTGACTGCAGTGTACGCAGGCAGAACCACTAATCATATCCTGTAGATGTGCCACCCGCCACCTCGTCCACTACCTTATCCGACCTTCCTATTTATAACGCACAACCCTCGCTGACTGATTACGACTATCACACTTCGTGGGGAAGAGTACCTGGCAGCGTACATCTTATCCGCCATCCAGTACGCTGGACCGATGCGGTCTGCTCACTAATCTGCTGAGCAACCATAAATTTTTATCCATGTATCTATTTCTTGAGTTAGCTTCCTTCGAATTAAATTGGTAAGAAAGAATGAGGACGACGATATAATGTCGAGGTAGTTTTCTACTTCGAGTAAATGTTTTCAGAAAGACTGCACCAAACAGACACATTTCTAAACAAAGAATTCAAAGAAACCAACAGCAAATGACATTTGTGCACGTAATCACTTAGTGGGGCCAGTTCGCAGGTAAGTATAGCATGCGCAGCACGTTTTCACGTAACAAAAGCAAACTTTGAAGATAGAGTAGTGTAGCTCAGACTAATGAGACGAACTGCAAATTGTTCGCAGAGCTCTTGAGTTACTTAGGATTTTTTGTTTAGGTGTGGTTAGTTAGCGAATCACTGCCGCCTCAATATTAAAGAATAAAAACATTTCTTATGGGCATAACGTACTTTCAAAGTTGCAAATCGTGCTCAGAAACACGGAATCAAGGTCGCTATCATTAACAGGGCGCTTTTTCGTCCATTAGGACTACCCGCGAATTATTTAAAAAGTAATGATGCAACTGCACGATTGAACGTCAGAACACCAGCGCTTTCAGCCGTGTTTTTTTTTTTTTAAGGAACGAAGCCCGCATGTCCATGTTGAAAAAGGCCAACGAGTGCATTTGCATCTACGTTCTAAGCCCATCTATTGCCAGGTAATTAGAACCATGGCGTCTTTCGATCATCACTAACAAAATTACTGATGCACGCCTGATGCCATGGCCGATCGCTTTTTTTTTCTTTTCCGACGTGCGTGCGGCCTTCGTTCTTTCGAAAACCGACTGAAAGTGCTGCTATTTAGAAGCGCAACAGAGAAGTTGCTTGATTTTCTTTCAAATATCGAGGGCTTTCTTCACACCCGGAAGAAAGGCATCCGCTAAAGAAACCTAACGGAAACAACTCTTTTGGTTAGTTTCTGAGCACGCTTGACAAGTTTTCTAATGCAGCTTGTTCCCTAAAACGAACGTTTAAAATTTTGCACTATTAAATAACTGTACTTCGACAGATAGTCTGAGTAACTCAATACGACTAGGACCAATACAACGTTATTCTCATTGTTTTAATCTGTTCCAATTCATTTTTCCAGTTTCATTCTTATTCGGTCAAACACGTGGTGTAGTTAAATTGTGGGGTCGGTCTGCCATTACAAGGCTCATCGATTACAGTGAACCATTACAGTGAACAATCCCTCTGGCATCTGGAAATGTGGGTGAAAAACAGTGCTTGCGGACATCGACGCGATATAGTGCCCTTCTTTTTACGGTGCACCTGTGGCATCCCATCAACTTGAAGCGTTTGTTGTTTATATTTTACCTGAACGAACCGCTGCGTTTGCCGAAAGTAAGCACGAACAAGTCTGTGCACGGCTCTACGTCTATACAACCAGCTTTTGTTCTATCAGCGCAAATTCAAACGTGAACAAACGAAAAGCGGCTGGGCTTTATTGCGCTTTCTGCATCGGTGGCATTTGTAGTAATGGTATAGAAACTCTACAAGGTGCATTTGGGCTCACACCACACTAAGGACGGGCCACGGAAAGATTCCATATATAATTTCTTTGTAGTTACAAGGAACAGTTGTTCCGATTAATTTTGACTTGTTCACGTTGCACTTTATGTTGATATTACACAGCGAGATTTCAAATAAGTAAGGCCATTTGCACTACGGGGTGTGGCTTTGTTTCGGTTTTTCTGTTCTTTTGTTATCCGCTAGCGAAAAAAATGCAGTATACTTATTCTGCTTCGAAAAACCTTTCAACGTTGCGCTAGCTCTTAGGCAGAAGCGTTGGTTGAAGAAAGGCGTTACAAACTCTTTTTGTTGAGGCATAATTGAAATGTATTTCAAAAATTTGTTAAATTTCAACACGGAAAGCAATAATGGCTATAGCTGGCTCAAATCAGGAGGATCCCTTCCACCTGATTATTTTTCATTTCTTCCGGTTTACGGAGTTCACACCCTCTTCGGACAGGCGTTTTCGATCTGGTTCACTGTGTCAGGGAAATTATTTTCTTGATATCTAATCCAAATATTATGTAAACACCAGTGTGTACAGGCAACGAAAGTGAAATCTGTTGCATAAAAGCGGGCTCAATTAGAGGTCCTTTTAGGTAAGCTTGAATACGCAATGGACCATTTTATGTTCACTATAACATTCTATGATGAAAAAAACAAGCAGTGGGGTATGTCCACCTGGATATAAGGACTTCGTTTTAAATGCAACTCCCAGTCGTGGAGGAGGTGTATGTATGATAGTAGAAAGTCAAATGGCTCGTGAACTGCAACCCGAGTATCCTAGAGTATCCTATGATATTTTATTTCTTTTTTTCAATTGAACTATATAGTGACCGTTGATTATCAACCACCAAGCGGAAATTCTCGAAATGTATTCCTTTTTCTTAAACACTTTTGTAGGTGCTACTAACAAAAAAATTACGGTAGTTTCGCACTAGTGGCGCGAAGACTGGGCAAACCGCGAAGCTGGGGCCCCACCTAGCTTCGTTGGGAAGCACTTCTCCTACGATCCGCATCGCAGTCTCTCGCTTTTCACAGTCGCGCACGGAGCTAAGCGTAGACAAGTTCGTGCAGAACCACAGCAAACTCGACAACTGTGTCCAAACGAACTGTTCAGAAACTCGTGGGCAAACCGCCCGTCGGGGTCCTCCCGTGGCTCTCCGCACTTTCCGCGGGAAATTATCCAGGACTCGCAGGTCCGGATGGTTTTGGCGACGCTTCTGGTTGCGCAAACGCGTTTGTTCCCTATCGCGGGAGCTCGAAACTCTGCATCTTCTGCCATTCGCTGTCGTTTAGTCGCCGCTTCGCCGGCGCGATACTCTGGATTGGCCCTAAGTCGTCTCATCCGCTCTCGAGTAGCGGAGCGCTGTCGTTCGCGCCGCTCTTCCTCTTCCTCGGGAGTGACGATCTTCTTCAGTCCCCTCCGCAGCGATGTGGACGCGGCGGCGACCAGGGGCTATGCATACCCCGCGGGACCGTGAAGCTACGGCTTAGCTGCGCCTCTGAACAGCTGCGGTGACCATTCAGCACGGCGTGGTGACGTCATGACTAGGCAGAGCTAAGGCGAAGCGATTGCGGCGCGCGCGATGACGTCATGGTTCAGCTCCCGCAGCTCTTGCGCGGCTCCGCGCTGCTGGGCGAGGCGTTGCTAGGCGACGCATGTGACGTCATCGCCAGGCGGAGGATTTTCGGCGTACACCTAACGGCGCAACCACCGGCTTAAGCAGTTTAGCTATTTAAAGAACTGGGACAGATTGTTCTTTCATTTGGCCGTGTGAATGTTATTACCATTTCTATACTTGATCTACTACGAGTAAACCAGCAGGCAGCGTCTTATCGGTAAATAATATGTCGCACTTTGGAAGTTTTTCGACAGTCTCTAGAACAAAAATGCTTTTTCCTTCATGAACGTTTACCAGCACGCCCAACTGACAGCTATTGAAGAATAATTCCATTGCAGCTGAATTTTTAAATGACAGGAGCCTTATTGCTCCTATGCGGAGCTTTAAGCCATATTTCTCATGGTATAAAACACTTGATTTCCACACAAGGGTTCACGAACTTCCAAAAAAGTCTGTAAGTCACAGTTACACTGGTCTTACTATGCAAGAGTTAAGTCAAAGAACAAAATGTTTATAAATATTTTCAAATCTCGCAATATCGACCTACATGGAGCTTATAAAGCATGTGGGAATAATATAACGAAATAAATTCGTATGGCGAGATACATTAAATTATGCGGATACAATATAAATATGTTATTAAGTACCATTATTAAAGATAACTTGAACAGTGACAGTGACAACAACTTTTATTGGTCCTGAGAAACGTGCCAGGGGGAGCCGAAGGCTCCCTCAGGTCAACTTGAACAGATGCTCCTTTTATTTGGCTGCATGAATGTTACCACTATTCCTTTAATAATCACCCTCACACCAGCTTTTATACTTGATCTATTCATAACAGGCACACATCCTTCTCGTCTAAAGTCAATACCATTGGTGTCACTTTTCTCCTGCGTCAACATTATGATTAAATGTAACGTGGAAGAAACTAACGGCGAGGCCTAATGGTTCCACGGTTTTGGAATACACTAGCAAAGATAAGCCAGAATAATGTATTTACTGAGAACCGCTTAGCAGATGTATTTAATGATTATTTTGTTAGTCTATACACCGCAGCGTCTCATGACAACACATTGCACTACTTGCAACAATGGAATGACATAACGTTTTGCCTTATTCATGTAATAACGATGGAAGTGATTTCCATTTTCTTAGAGCTCAGCAAACGTGCTCGCAGTGACCCGGTTGATATTAAAACAAAACTCGTTAAATTGGGGATAGACCTATAGCACCTTGCCTAACACGTGTTTTCAATCTTTCTTTAGCAGAATGTGCATTTCTCGAGCTAATGCTAGTGGCGAAGGTTTGGTGCAACATAAAAAAGTAGAAAAAAAAATGTTATCGCTAACTGCTGTCAAGTATCATCGTCACCGATTTTTTGAAAAGACATGGGAAAAGTGATTCTTTCAAGAAGGTTAGTGAGTGAGTACGAACTTTATTGAGGTCCTGAGGAGAAAGAATTAAAGCGGGGCCGGAGGGCCCGCCAATCAATCCGGTGGCTCCACCCAGGTCGGGGCCGGTAGACAGAGTCCTTCGGCGACGGCCCGTGCCCAACTAGCCCAAAAAGAATTTACACAAGAACTTGTGTAATTGCCGTCAACTATTATCATCACCGACTTTTTCAAAAGGCACGGGAAAAGTGATTCTTTCAAGAATGTCTAACATTTGTGACAAACACGCGATAATATATTCAGTAAGATTTGGTTTCAGGGTGAAGGAGCTCAACAAAGCTCGCTTTATTGGAGCAAAAAGAGTTTACTTTGAGTGCCTTGACAACCGACATTGGGCGTATGGGTGTATGTTGATTTTACCAATTTGCAACACCTTAAAAATAATGTCAAACTTATCACCGCGACTACTCTTGCTTACGCTTAATGTACAGATGCGTCTGATAGGAACCTCGTCATCGGTATGGTCGGTAGTCTTCCGTCGTGAATGTCAGGTGGCAGCGTCGCAATTCATAACGTAACCAAGACAAGCTTGCTTGGTGCGTTGTGCACTCCGGCAGATCGGCAATCGCGCCAGCTGGTACTCCAGCCGCTCACCGGAATAGCTTTGGCCTCCCGGACAGTGGTGGGACTGGCTGGCGGCCAGCAGCCGCACGTACGTGGCCAGCGCCGCAAGCGCTAACGTGAACTGAGTCCCCGGGGTAGCTCGGGAGCAGCGGCAATTCCGGAACCGGAGATCAGCGCCTCGCCGAAACTGTTCCTCGGACGGAACTTCTCTAGTTCAATGTGGTACTGGGGCAGAACCCAGCCTGGAATTCTATGGCCATCTTTTTCTGCAGGTACACATGCAGTCCAACCACCTCGTTCGTCGATGTGCGCTCATATCGTCTCACTGCCAAGATGGCTCCTCCACCGCGAGTCGTTGCTGTGGGCGAACTTGAATTTGGGAATGTGTAAACACAAATTTGGGAAGAAATAGGGATCGGGCAATATGAATTTGGGGGTGGGTCACCTCGAAATTTGCGGTGGGCCAACATAAATTGGGGGTAGGCCAACTTAACATTTTGGCTGACCCACCCCAAATGTACATTCCTGTACTTTCCTTTAGTGTTTGTTTTTGAACACTCCTATAGCTCCACGAATGGCTTGTTCGAAGTGCTTCGGTAGGAACAACGCAATAAAAAATATTGGAAAGAAGCAGCGTTCATTCAGCAGCGAAAATGAAAACGGCGTAGAAAATATGCATGCGAGGCGGCTATTTACTGCAGAAGAAAATGGCTCTCACGAGTAAATATAAGGCTGGGAGTCACGCTTGCAATACCGCATGCCCCGCAGCATAAAGAATCCTAGGGAGCTTTCAAGGAAAGAACTCTGTGTAGAGCAGTGCGTACAGTATCTTTTTGCCGTGATTTGTTCACTCTTAGGCCTTCCTATCTTAGTGGGTACTGAAGGCCAGAAGTTATTTAGCATTTGTTCGTGCCTTTCTCGAGCGTGTGGTTGAATTTTGTTAAAGTTTATTTCAGTGTTTAATTCAGCGTGGTATTGGATAATTCTGTTTGGAACTTTAGAGCACCTGTTAAAAGAGCACCGGATCTGAGATTTAAAAAAAATATATAACAAGCCCAGTTGACTGACTGATTTTACACTGACGCAAATCCGGTAATAAAACGACAGTGTGGTTTAATAGTCTAATGTTTTCTAGAACACTTTTTGTTCAGCGTCGTGTATTGATTCCGCACTTGCAATAAGTGCACTTCAGTTCATTGACAACGTTCCGTGAGTCATTCTTACCTGCGCCACTAACAGTACAGCTGCCACAATTTTTTATACGTTGCCCATTCACCCAACTGTAGTTCTGCAACTAACATTTCGCGAAGGTCCACCCTAAAGCACTGCGGACGGCATCCTAAAGACGAAATCTATATAAGGCTATATGGACGGAGTCTGTGATAAACAGTGCAACGCCCAACAAACAAAAAAGTTCAGCACCCAAGTGATGAGGCTTCGATTTTTCTTTTGTTATTACAGGCATGTGTGGGAGAGCTTGGCGTCATGTGTGATGCTAGTTACGCCTTCTCGCTTAGACAAACAGAACGTATTAAATTGAACCCGCCTTATACAAAAATTTTCAATAAAATATTATGCGCATCCAACGCGCACCGTGGAATCTCTGTGAAGCGTAGCTTTCGTAATGCAGTTCAACAAATTATAAAAGCTTGCCCATTTTGTTACTACCTCTTTGCTGTAAAGCAAGCTGGTGCACGTGAATGTGCTCTCGTGCACAGTGCTTCGCAATGTGACACATGCGGTAATCATATTTCTTGTCGTTACCTGGCATTCACTTGATGGAAGTATCCGTGCGGCTGTGGTCTGATCGTAGAGCACCGGGCTGTTTTTCTGGGGGACGGAAGTCAGATACCGCTATCGTAATTTATTTATTATTATTTTTAGTACGAACTATTCCGCAAGACAGTACCAGGCTCAAAATATATGAAAGAGTTCGCAAACAGAGCTTAGCGATAATAAAATGTAATGAAAGTCAGGTAACCTTCATGCACGGTTGACAGAAACTTCAAGTAAGCATGTTGTGCATCACAACCAACATATATAGCAAAGCATGCACGCTCAGCTAGTTCAAATAAGCGCACTGTGTGCACCATTGCCAATACATATAACAAAGAAAGTAATGCGGTTACAGACTGATAATCTCTTTCTGTTTATGAATTTTTAACGGTAATGGTAATGCAGGGCTTCTTTAATTATACTGGTATTGTTACTTGAATAGAGAAAGATAAAAAACACTATGCCTAACCATAGATAAGTCTTTTGGCATTGACTGCAGTTTGTGTCGTACTGGTGCTGGTGGATCCTGTCGCAGCAACCGGAGCTTTCGTGTTAACCCTAACGACTTGATTTTATGACAAGGCAAGCGCTGTGACAACAAAATTGGTATTTGTTGTTGTCAGACGTCTGGCTAACAGCATAATTTTCCTCATCATATAGTAATGTAAGGGCTGCCCGCCGTGTGCCACTGGGTCCTCTAAGAGCCCAAAAAGCACAAAGTGCAATACGGCCCACCCCGGAAAAACCCTCCGCACCCTTAAGTGACATTTTAAGGCCAACCTAAGGTTGATTCCTATGTGATATCTTTGCTCTGTCCTTTCTGTGCAAGATCAGTGAAAGGCTTGGTAATCTCACGCATAGTTGTGAATTAACTTCCGGTAGTAGCTAGCACGTAAACCTAGTAAATACTGTAGGGCTTTTTCTCCTTTGGTTTCTTGACTGCGAGCAGCTTGTCTGAAGTCCTTAGAAGGGTTTCAACTAATCCGCCATAAACCCGATGGGTCAGAAAAAGGATGTTCTCCCCTCCTATCTCACAGTTGCAGGCCGTATACTGAGACTGGCGTGTTGAATTCTGTCAAGCGCACGCCGCTGAGTTACCAAAATCCCAAACTTCTCGTCATCCACCTTTACTAATTCTCCGTTCTTACAATTTCTTTGACCGAACAATAATAGGACGATGTACACATTAAGGCCGAGAGTTCAAATGATAAAGAGTGGTAGAACTACGAACACTGCTGGAGCCACGATTCGACAAGGAGGAGACAAGTCCTTGATCTGCCCCTATTTATAATTAAAAATAAGCATTGCTGTAATTTCTGAAGTATTATGCATTATGGAATAAAAAATAGCCGGGTGACATGTCAAGAATGTAAAGTTTCTGAAGTGTTCTAATGCTAGAGCAAAAAACTGTGGAAAAACAAGATGAATAGAACGTTGTTATTTTTCACTACCCGTTCGGCCAACTTCATTCTCAGTTTGCACTTTGTTGCAGTAACAACCTTGGTAATTCGTTAACCGAATTAGCTTGGGGATTTACTTATGCCTACAGGCGCTGAAGTTTGAATAGCTACGGCGTTGAAGTTGAACTACAGGCGTTGAAGTTGAATAGCGTCGCCGTCGCCGTTCCGACGACGGCGAAGCTGACGACAGAACTTCCTCCTGAAGTGTCCCTATAATTGCTACCGCAATAAACAGAAAAAAGTATTAAAGTACACAAACGTGGGTGCCCATAACAAGTGTGGAAATAATGTGACTTTTTTTGGTGCAATTATGCCAGTGAGCCAGAGTGTCGGAACGAAATGTTTTTCGTTCTGGTTTTATTTTCGTTCAACTGGAAGAATTTCCGTTCCGGTTCGGCTCCGGAACGAAAAAATAATGATCTGTAACAGTTCACAACGGTTTTGGTTCGCATGAAAAATTGTCGAAGCAATCTAACGATAAAAACATCGTATTGATTTTTCTAAATAAATGAATTCTGAGATCAAGCTCAGTGCCTTGAGTCAATGCACCGAGCATTATCTCAGAAGCAGCACGTTATCAAGTGTACTGGCCGTAATTCGAGACCACTGTTCTAGTAAAAAGTACTTAAACGAACACAAACGAAGGATAAAACTTCGGTAACAAAGCGTTGTACCAGTAGGAAACGAAACGATAAGCTCTTAGCGCGCAAGCGCTGGATTTTGCTACGATACCGATCTGCTAGTGAACCGAGTAGCAGGCTTAGCTTAGGGGAGTGCACGACCGGCTAGCGCTCGCACTTTGCGTGCCTGAGATACGCGCTTATGCGGACCCTTGAGATACGCGCTAATTCTGGCGTTGCCTGACGTCCGTTGTTGCAGATTGCTTACTTCGCCTTTGAACCGCCAACCGATCAAATATATTTCGGTTTTATTCCGAAACAAGATGATGACGTTTCGGCTACGTTTTCGTTCCGGTCAAAATATTGTTTTGTTTCGTTTTTCGTTTCTGGTTTCGTTCCGTTCCGACACACTGCCCGTGACACTGGCACATAAGGATCGGCATTGGGGACCTTGGCATTGGTCAGCGTAGCAAAATAATTTGTCCCATTTACGAGTGCCAAAGCCATCATAGGTTTCATGCACACATTGGTCGGGTCACACCTTATGAGTATTGCATTCCTCAACCACAAAGGCTCACATCAGTGCTTTGAATGGCAAATAAATTTTCTAATATCTCCATAGATACACTTGTTTCTTCGGATGACCTAGCACTGACAGGTGGCGGTGGAATGGACTTCTTCTTTTCAGGTTTAAAAATTGGCCTCCAGGCCTGGGTTAGACTCCTCCTACATTGAAGATTTTACGCCATAGTTCATGTACTAGAGGGTAGTGAATTAAAATAGGGAACATAGACGTCAGAACATTTCGTTCGTGACCCCGATGTGACAATCGACGAGGTTTCTTATGCATCTGTTTTCAAATTTCTGATGATATAATTTATAAAGCTGGTGTCATTACCGTGGGAACAAATATTTGTTTATTGTCACACTACAGTACATAACGCCAATTTGGCCGCAGTTCCATTACAGGATAACATTACGTGTATTATTAGGGAGTTTTAGATTTTGCACACTGAATGTTAAAGACGCAAATCGTGGCGCACAGCAGAATGCAGAAATGTACAAAGGAATGCAAGCAGGGCTCGGGCATCACGAGCATAGGAAGTGGATCAGTCGCCGTGACGAGTATGGTATCCATGGGCAATGGTGGATCGTAGCCAAACAGTACATTCAAAGGCGAGTATTCAGCTGTGTCGCGACGAGAAGAGTTGTAGGCGAAGGTCGCAAAAGGCAGTTTGATATACAGTTCCCGTGCTTCTTAGGCAAGTACATTACAAGCCTATCTGGAGGATACGGTTGAGGCGTTCAGTGAGGCCGTTTGTCTGTGGATGGTACGCTGTGGTGAACTTGTGATTGGTCGAGCAGGAACGAAGAATGTCGTTAACTACTTTAGGTAGGATGTAGCGGCCGCGTTCCGTGAATAACTGACGAGGAACACCGTAGTGCAGAATGACATCGTAAAGAACGAAATCGGCTACATCAGTAGCAGAGCTATAGAAGTGCTCGGGTCCCAGCGTACCGCGTTGCGTAGTCAGTGGCGACTGCAACCCGTCTATTGCCAGTGGTCGACATGTTGAAAGGCCCTAGAAGATCGAGTCCCGCCCGGAAAGTGGTTCATCAGAAATTTCAAGGGACTGAAGGCTGCCATCAGGCAGTAGGGCAGGTGTCTTGCGCGTCTGGCAGTGGTGATAAGCCGCAACGTACTATCGCACTGAACGGTAGGGACCAGACCAAAAGTAACGATTACGCATGCGTTCCAACGTGCGCATACGCCTAGGAGTCCGGCGGTCGATGCATCGTGAAGCTGGCTCAAAACAGCAGAGCGAAAATGCACAGGAACAACCAGCAAGAGCTCAGCGCCGTCCGGACGGGCGTTGGAGTGGTGTAAGGTGTCGTCGTGAAGCACAAACATCCGTGGGGAAGGGTCAGGATGTGGAGAGTTGAGACCATCTATAATACGCCACAGGAGATGAGTCGCGGCTCTGCTCGGCAGCTATGTGGACGAAGTCTGAAAAGGAAAGAACGAAGACTTCTCGCTCATCTTGCAGTGTATCAGGGGAATTGACTGGGTATCGCGACAAGCAGTCAGCGTCTTGGTGAAGCCGTCCAGGTTTGTAGAACACAGAAAAAGTGTATTCTCGCAAGCGTAGTGCCCAACGGCCAAAGTGACCAGTGAGGTCATTGAGCGAGGAAAGCCAACGAAGTGCATGGTGGCCTGTAATAACTGAGAAGTGCCTGCCAAACAAGTACGGTCGGAATTTGGCGATGGCCCAGACGAGAGCTAAGCACTCGCGTTCTGTCACGAAATAGTTTCGCTGCGGCAGTGAGAGGAGGCTACTTGCGTAGGCGACCATGCAGTGTATGCCGTGCTGCTATTGTGCGAGGAAGGCGTCTGTACCGTGGCCGCTGGCATCGGTGCGAACATTCATGCTTCCTTACGTGTCGAAATGTGCTTGGACAGGTGGGTTCGTTAGGGTGGGAACGAGCGATGAAAAGGTGTCCGCTTGTTGACGACCCACGTGAAAATGACGTCCTTCTTCAGTAGGCCAATGAGAGGGCGGTCTATTTCCGATATGGCGGAAGTACGAGCATAGGCCAAGAAAACTGCGGATGTCCTTGACGCACTGCGGACTAGGGAACTGACTAACTGCGCGGACTTTGTCAGGGTCTGACTGCACGCCTGCAGCGTCATCAAGGTGGCCGAGTACGCAGATTTGACGGTGCCCAATGCGACATTTCGATTTCCTGTTGTGTGACAGCACGCTCTGGAGCTTACACAGGCTAAGGCCGTCACTGAATGGGACTCGCATCGCCGGTATGAATGCGATGGATGACGAAGGGAGTCGGTCCAGAGGACGGTCACTAAAATCAAAGATACCCTTGTAGGAAACCAGCACGCGGTAAAGGGCAGCGTCCTGTGCTGGAGCAAGGTCTCCTGATATGCTTGTGAGGTGGTCGCAAGGACGAACCTGACTGCAATGATGATGGTGGAAAAGTCGGTGGAGGTTGCGTGGTGAGGGCAGAAACAATGTGGTTGACCAATCAGGTCAGATGCGGGAGTGATATATCACGAGGAAGAACTTACGTCGAGAAGCCAAAATTGAGTATGGTAAAAGAGGTTCGGTTGTTTGCAACTGTCACTAGAGTATAGGAAAGCGCGACGTTGTGTGTCATCGCGATATCAGGAATAGGGGAGGCAGCGTAGTCGCCATCAGGTAGGAGAAGAAAAGGTGAAAGCTGGTGGCACTCGAAGAAACTCGACGGAGCGTAGGCGGCGTGGGCCGGCAGCAATGTTGTCGGAGCACGAAGGGAGTTCTAGCAGGGTAAGTCCCGCGCAGCAGTCGATAATGGCAGCGTGTCTGGACAGAAGGTCAATTCCAAGGATGAGGTCCGGCGTGCACTGTTCTATAACAGCAAAAAGAACAGATGTGTGGTGACCAAAAAAAGGAGATGCTTGCAGTGCACATACCAAGCACGGCAGGTGTGCTCCCGTCAGCTACTCGTGAAGCCGAGGGCGTCAGGACTTTCAGGCGGCGGCGGCGGAGGTTCGAGCTCATTACAGAGATTTGTGCGCTGGTATCGGCAAGAGGTCACGCTGGAAAACCTTGCGGCCCTTTATACGCAGTGCCTCACGACTTTAAGTGTATCAGAGAGCTGGAAGAACGCCAACAGTATACTAATCCATAAAAAGGGAGACGTTAAAGAATTGAAGAAATATAGGCCCATAAATTGCTTTCAGTATTGTATAAAATATTGTTACGGGGAGATTGCCGGAGGGTAGTGTTATGAGTCAGTTGTCTGGCACGAAAGTTCCTTCTTGGCGGCTCGCTGGCGGCCAAGTGGCTTCCCAAAGAGTTCCTGCAGTTTTTGCTTGCAAGTGTCCCAACTGGTCAATTCCTCCTCGTGTGTTCGGAACCAAACACTGGCCGTTCCCTCGAGGTAATAAATGATGTTCGCCAGCATTAGAGTCGGGTCCCAACGGTTGCTCTTGCTGGCGCATTCGTATTCGATTAGCCAGTCTTCAACGTCCTTGTTGTCAGTGCCCGAGAAGGCGCCAGGGTCCCGGAGTTGAGTCAAGACAATCGGTGCTGTGGTAGCCGAAGCTGAAGTAGCGGGCCTCTCAGTCGACATGGTCGAAGGGCCCACGAGGTTTCCGCTTCGAGGTTCCGTGATGTGCTGGTGATGTACCCAGCACCTCCACCAAGATGTTACGGGGAGATTTACAGAAAAGGGTGTTTATTTACACTATGTACAAGGAGACTAAATGTTGGCCAACAACAACAAAGATGGCGAACCACGGTTTCACCTCTTCCTCGTCTCTTCGGGTCTATGCTTCAGCATCTTCTTTGTCTGCGGGACAACTGGCTCATAACAATATTCGCCAAGATAATTTCCAAAAGAATCGGGAAACACTTCAGTCAACCAAGATGTCAAGTCAATTCTACGATTGATCATATCCATGTCATCAATCATGTAATCGAGAAATTGCGAAGTACAATCAACCTCTCAATATGGCTTTCATATATTATGAAAAGTAATTTGATTCAATAGAGATACCAGTATTCATAGAGGCATTTCGTAATCAAGGACTAGAGGAGGCACACGAAAATATTTTGGCAAATATCTACAAGTATTCCAGAGCCAACTTGGTTCTCTACAAGATAAGTAGAAAGTTAGCTATCAAGAAAGGGGTCAGGCAAAGAGACTCAATCTCTCCAATGCTATTCACTACATGCTTAGAATAGGTATTCAAGCTGTTAGACTGGGAAGGCTTATGAGTGAGCATCAACGGCGAATATCTCAGCAACCTTCGGTTTGCAGATGAAATTCTCCTATTCAGCAACAATGGGGGCGAATTACAACAAATCATCGAGGACCTTAACAGAGAAAGTGTAAAAGTAGGGTTGAAGATTATTATGCAGAAGACAAAGATAGTGTGCCTGGCAAGGAAACGAATTCAGGATCGCCAGTTGATCATTCTCTAGAGTCTCTAAAAGAGTACATTTATCTAGGTCAATTACTCACAGGGGACCCTGATTATGAGAAAGAAATTTATAGAAGTATAAAATTGGGCTGGAGCGCATATGGCAGGCATTACCAAATCCAGACTGGGAGGTTACCACTGTCGTTGAAAAGAAAAGTGTACAATCATTGCATTCTACCGGTGCTAACATATAAGGCAGAAACTTGGAGATTAACAAAGAAGCTCGAGAACAAGTTAAGGACCGCACAAAGAGCGATGCAATGAAAAATTTTAGGCCTAACGTTAAGAGACAGGAATAGAGTGGTGTGGATCAGAGAGTAAACGCGGATAGCCGATATTCTAATTGGCATTAAGAGGGGAAAATGGAGCTGGCAGGCCATGTAATGCGTAGGATGGATAACCGGTGGACCATTAGAGTTACAGAATGGATACCAAGAGAAGGGCAGCGTAGTCGAGGACAGTAGAAAACTAAATTGGGTGATGAAGTTAGGAAATTTGCAGGCACAAGTTGGAATCAGCTAGCGCAAGAAAGCGGTAATTGGATATTGATGGGAGAGGTCGTCGTCCTGCAGTGGACATAAATATAGGCTGATGATGATCGACAAGAGCACTAACTACCACATCATCAACTTGAAAATTCAATAAGGTTGCATCGTGGATGAGCAGAAATTGGAGGATTTGCAGGCCGGCTCGTAAATTCAACGTCCCCTCAGGGTGCTGCACTGGCTAGTTTTCCGAGAGACGGTCAAGGGGAGACCAAAGCGGGGGCCGAAACGTTGAACACTTGAGGCCTCAGGACGGAATGACGGAGGATATCGTGCACGTTCCGGGCGCAACCGATTGTAGTGGTTTGGACGGTATGACGTGGCCAGTGGCTGCCGCAATGGTGGGCGATGTGTCCAACCGAAGAGCATGTGAAGCAGATAGACCGATCATCAGGCGTGCGCCATACGGCTAGATTTCGCGAACGTGGCGTGAAAGTCGTGTTCGGTGTATCATCAGCGACGACTGCGGAGATCGACTTGGGAGCCGAATTTCAGTTATCGAAGGCAGGCAAAATGCCCATATTCACGACCTCTTGGCGAACCACGGCCTCAATTGGTGAAATAGTAGCCAGATTATCTTGCACATTGTCCTGAGGAGTAACGGGAGTCATGGCCTTGAGTTCTCGATGGACGATCCTGGTGACGTTTTGTGGAGCTGGCGCTTGACGTAGCGTTCGCAAACCTTCGCATGAGGACGTGGCAGCCGTGTTGGGCAATCGGTCGAAGCGGTGACTGATACGCTGACTTTTTGCCTGTTCAAAACGACGACGTTCTGTAATGACCGACTACACTGTAGGGCAATTCTTACACAGTAGCAGCTTGAAGGCGTCATCGGCTATGCATTTCAGTGCGTGTCCGACTTTGTCAGCTTCAGATATGTCCTTGTCGACCTTGCGGAACAGAACCGACACGTCCTGAATGTAGGAGATGTACGGCTTTGTGGACTTCTGGGCGCGAATTGCGAGTTAGTTGTCGTCCAATAGTTTTCCCGAATAGATAGCGTAATTTAAGCTTACAGATGTCCCAACTTGTCAAATACTCTTGATGTGTCTGGAACCACAGTCGTGCAATGTCCCGCAAATAGAAGGTGACATTCGCAAACATTATCGTCCAGTCGCACCTGTTATTATTGCTGACGCGCTAATGCATAGCCAGCCACTTATCGACGTCCACGCCACTTGTGCCGTTGAATGTCCCGGGATCCCGAGGGTGCAAAAGAATGACCGGTGACGGGCCTTGCTCTCACTGGGTCGCTTGGTCGGTCATTGTGGTTGCAGGAACGTGCCGTCCGCTGCGCAGATCCAGTTACCGGTGTTGTAGCGAGCTTACCCCGCACCTCCACCAAAGATGTTACAAGGATAATCTATATACAGAGGATGTATTTACAAGGGAAGCCGTACACTGCTGCAGCAGTAGTAAGGCTAGCGCGCGCACACCAGACCGACCCGCCGTCGTCGTCGTCCATGCACCGACCACAGGATCGCCGTCCGTGACAATATTTTGCTAGAATATTTGACCCATGCCAAGTTTCGCATTATTGCAATCTATGTAATATTGTCGGTGTCTCCTATTATGTTAAGTGTTGAAAACATATGTTAATGTCGAATAAAATGTACGGTGTAAACATTGGTGTACTTTTCGGGATATTCTCATTTCGGAAGCTTTAATGCACTGTACCACATTGTACGAGAGAATAAAATTTATGAACAGCTTTTATATGTGGTGTTTTTCAGATTATTTCTCAACTCAAGCTAAGAAAGATGCTCGAGTTGTGTTGTAAAAGTTCCAGCAAGAATACCATGAGGTAATAACTGTCTTTACCCTTAAACTATATGAATCATTGCCAACCAGTTGCTTTCAGGAAGCATTGTATAATGCATAGATAAATTAATATAGGTTGCAATATTGTTCTTATTCCACTTTATTATCAGGGCCTCCTTTTATCATCATTGTAGCCCTTTGTTACACGTTACGAGTATCTTATTAGCTTAGGAGGTTAAATTCAACGTTGTAAAAATAATATCTTTGAAAACAGTGAAAGAAGTTTATATTAAAAACTTTTTGGCATGTTATAAGAGACATCTGCTGTGGTGAACGGAACATTGGCGTGAGTCACATAGTATTGTGGGATGGCATTATACTTCAGAGTGGCATTCCAGAGCCATGCATATACTGTCGCAAGGTGCATGTTAGATGCTTCTTTAAAACTGTTTTGCTTGTTTGGCTGTTGATTACATTATAATAGTAAAGAGAACTCTCTTGTGTTCGTGGTGGCACTCTGCTGACTTATACATTTCGCACTTTCAGAAGGCATCAAAGAGCGATTAAATATTCACTTTCTGTTGCTAATGTGCTATGTATTTCCAGAGCCATCTATTCTTCATTACACTGTGTTGTTGTTCCACAATAGTCATCTTGAGAAGTCACTTTACACTGTCCGCAAAATATTTTGCTCATTTTCAAAAGCGGCTCAACAATGCCAACCAATAGTCGAACTACTTACATGGATTAGTTTCTTTACTGCCTTTGCAAGAGTCATGTGCCCGGCACTTAGGGTAACTTGAAAGACACTGATCAAGCCATCGGACTATTCAAGAATAGTTACCTCAATCGCTCTGCAGTGGTTATGCGACCGTTTTTCTTCAGTCGTCTGATTCATGTAGAATAGTTAATGGACTCCCTGAGCTGTAAGCTTTTGACATTTCATTCGTGTATACTTCCAACCCTTTGCAGAGAATCCAGGAGACTACTAGAACAGAGTGTGCACCACTGTTGCGTAAGGAGCTAATTAACCACTTTTCACACAGCACAGGCACTCTCAGGACTCTCTGGTGAAAGAGAGTTCAAATGTGTCGCCCACATTTTTCACGTACGTGTCGAGCCCAGACCCTTCGTAAAGAGTAAGGGATGCGAGTGTTGACATAGTAAATCATTCACAAGTATTCGTGTTCCGGGGTCGCTTAGTAGTGAAGTACTGTGTTTGTAATTTCTATGCCAGACGATCAAATCCTGGTGGTAGCAAGTTTTGTAATGTTCTCCATTCTTACTGCATTAAAAATGCTGTCTGTTGCTTCCATTATTTCAAAAATATGTGTATACGGTATCCAGGGGCCTCTTTTTCTCGCTCTAGAGCTGCTTTTCGCACCGGTACCCAGCGCCTTAAAGTATGCCGCGCCAGTGCAGTGCTCCAGCATTCCGCGCGCGACACTGCATGGGCTTTTAATTCGGCATGGCACTGGACACAGGGTACTGGGTTTTGCAATAGGTTTACACTTTTTTTCCGTGTGTGTGCACGTTGTTTGTAGTGTTTGTTTCTGATCACTTCTATAGCTTCAGTAAATGGTTTGTTCGAAGAGCTTTCGGTTGAAAAACGCAATAAAGAGATAGTAAGGAAGCAGCGTTCATTCAGCAGTGAAAATCAAAACTTCGTACCAGAACCTATACCTCCAAGACGGCTATTTACTACAGAAGAAGATGGCTCTCACGAGGAAATATGAGGCTGTGAACCACGCTGGCAATACTGCATGCCGCTGAGCCTACAGGAATCCTAGGATGCTTTCAAGAAAAGGACCCTGTGTGGAGCCTTGGGTACAGTACATTTTTGTGCAATTTTAACAGCTGAGCTGTTTAAGCCAGCCGTGATTTGTGGCTCGTTCAAGAAATAGAAGGATAAACTTTCTTACCGAGGCGGCATTCGAACCCGCGTACTCACAGACCGAAGGCGACCGTCGTAACCACTAGGGTATACAGCCACGCTTGCAGAACATGCATTTATGCGAACCATATTGTTACGCGAAGGACGAGTCGGTAAGACGAGCAACTATTTACAGGTCATATTTACAACAGCGGTTGCAGCGCTGACCCATTAGATTCAGTGCGCGATCCCAGTTCGTTCTTCCTCCTCTTTTCTCGAGTGATGGCGCCCGCACGCCTCATTCAAACATTTAAATACCACACGCGTGCAGCATAATCCCCCGGCGTCAAAAGCGACGTCCAGGAGCGTCTAAATGTCATGACTGGGAGGGTGATACTGCTTCAGTCGTGTAACGTGCACGATATCACTGGACTCGGAAGCAGATGGGGCGTCAGGGGCGATCTCGTAGGTGACGGGAGTCACGGCACGAAGCACTCGTTATGGCGTGTGTAACGAGACAGCAGTTTTTCGGACAGGCCGACCTGACGCGACGGAGATCATAGCAGCACCAAAGATCCAGGCATGTTAAGGAATTCTTCGCCGACTCACATTTTGAACAAATAACTCTTTAATTGAGAAATAAGAGAAAACTAAGAGGAGTAATAACGTGCGTTACGACTACTTCCTTCGCGGGTCGCCCTCTTTCTCCTTTCCCATGTTGCCAGCCTAGCATTTCGATTCCGCTAACACTCGGCCATTCCTGGCAGCGAACTGTCCTCAGTTCATGTGGTGTAGTCCCGAAGATACGCAGGTCTTTTGGACACACGTGTGCTACGTCTCAGCACGCTTTCTTCCTCGTCGGAGCTTGACTGGTCGAACTGTTCCTGGCATCTTCCACCCTATCTCTTCAGTTGGCTGATGTGGGCAGTTGTCGAGTAGACCCCTTTCCTTCCGTTCATCTCGGTCACTCTGTAGGTGTCTGCTGGAAGTACTTCTATCACAGTGAGTGGACCTCTGAACTTCTTCTGGGTTTTTGTTGGGGCACCAGTGTGCCCTGGAACGCAGCGCATGACCACTATGTCTCCAACACTCAACTTGTCCGCTGTGAAGTGACGCTTGTCGAAGTACTGCTTCGACCTTGCTTGCTGGCTCGCTATGTCCTTTTGAGCCATCTCTTGAAGTTGCTCAGGGCAGACCCACTCGTTATTCTCAGTGTTCAGCCATCTGAGGATACCATCCTGCATCCTTGGTTGATATCCATGCAAGAGCTTGAAAGGGCTAGTCCCTGTTGAGGCATTGTAAGCAGTATTTAGGTAACTTTCTACCTCCTTGATCTTCTGATCCCAATCTTTGTGAGCTGGGTCCTTGATTGTAGCCATAATACACGGTACCAGAGTTCGGTTCACACGCTCCACCTGGCCATTAGCCCTTGGATGGTGTGCCGGGTCCAGTGTGTGAGCCACACCATTTTCCTGACAGAAGGCTTCGAAGCCGTGGGACGTGAAACAGGAACCATGGTCCGAGATGATGCGCTCCCGTAGTCCAAACTCTGTTATGAAGTTCTGCATACACCGCAGTACATTTCTCGCCGAGGTGTCGCGCACAGGGTAGAGGCGCACAAACTTGGTCAGATTGTCTACAGCACCAATATCCACTGGTTCTTCTCACAACTTCTCACAAACGGACCAACGTGGTCCACATGAACAACTTGAAATGGTCTCTTCCCAGGTGGTATCGAGTGCAGAAGCCCAGGCTTCTTTCCTCCTGGTACCTTTGTGATTAGACATTCAAAACACATACGGATGTGCTGGTCCACGTAGCGCTTCATCCGAGGAAACCAATAAAGTTCCTTGATTTTTATCACCGTTCGGTCTGTAGCAAAATGTCCCTGTAAGTCATGAAACTTGACGCACAATGTTTTGCGCATGCTTTTAGGCATCACAAAAAGAAGTCGTCCGTCTTCTTCAACGTAAAACAGTTTTCTATCGCTCAGCCGTAAGTTCTTGACTTTGGCACTCTCTTCTTGGGTCCTTTCTTTGACTGGCTTCTCCAATATTTGGGCGAGCTTCGCCAAGTCCGCATCAGAGCGTTGAACGATCACAACTTGGTCCTCCAATGTCATGGTAAGGCACACCTCGATCCTTGTCTCAACAACCTCATCAAGCGTGTCCCTTGGCGCTCCTACAGGTTCACGACTCAAAAAGTCCACATGTGCCATTTTGTCTCGTGCTCGGTGCTTCACCTCAAAGTCATACTCTTGAATTAAGTCGAACCACCTTGCTATCTGTGGTTTAAGAGTCTTGTGCGCATTCAGATACACAATTGCTTGACAATCTGTAACCAGCGTGAACGGAATGCCTAAGAGAAATGGACGAAATCTTTCCATACACCAGACTATCGCCATCAGCTCCAGTTTTCCCGCATGGTAATTCCCTTCAGCATCAGTGGTACGCTTACTGACACAAAACACCAAGTGCCAGCATCCCGACTCATCTTGTTGAAGGATCATCCCCGCAAGTCCATGTCTGCTTGCGTCCGTGTGGAGCTCTGTCGGAGCCAAAGGGTTGTACAACTTCAGAACGGGTGGTGCTGTCCGTTCCTTTCGGAGCTGGTCGAAAGCTTCCTGCTGCTCCACTTCCCACGTGAACTTCGTGTCTTTCTTGGTCAGAGAAGTAATAATGGGGAATGAACCGTCTGAAAAATCCCATTCGACCCAGAAATCTCCTTACACTGTGAACATCAGTTGGCGTGCTAGCGTCCAGTATGGCTTGTTGCTTCACTTCACCTGGCTGCAGGTAGCCTTTCCCAATCTTGAAGCCTAAGTAGTCGATTTCCTCACTTCCAAACACACACTTGGATATTTTCAGCGTTAGACCAGCAGCTCGCAGGGCATCCAGTACTTGTCTGAGCCGAACCAGCAACTCTTCCCAATCCTTGGCTGGAATCAGCAGGTCGTCCATGTAACACAATGCTACAGTGTTACGCAGAGATCCGAGGACCTTGTTCATTAGACGTTGAAATACAGCAGGACCATTTCTCAACCCGAAAACCATACGTTCAAACTGCCCGGTCTCATCAGGCGTGATGAATGCAGTCTTGGCCTTCAATTCCTCACTCAGTGGAAGTTGAAGGTATCCGTTTGCACAGTCTAACACACAGTATATCTGTGCTCCGGAGAGTCGTTGCAGCTGGTCGTCAATGTTTGGTAAGGGGAAGTGTTCCGGCACCGTCTGGCTATTTAGCCGTCGATAATCTATGACTAGACGATTTTCTCCATTCTTCTTTTTCACGAGTAGTACTGGACTAGCGTATGGCGAGGATGTTTCGGTTGCGATGCCAGTCGCCTTCCGCTCCTTGACAATTTCTTGGATCGCTTTTCTTTCCTCTGCGTTAGTCGTGTACGGTTTGCAGTTGACTGGGCTGCTCCCGGGATGCTCCGTGATGATCATCTCTAGTTGGTTACAACACCCCAACTCTGACAAATTCAGCGCAAAGCAGTCCCTATATTCATTCAGCATTTTCAGCAGTGCGTCAACTTGCTGTTCATTGACATCCTTCCCGACGTTTAGCATGCTACGATCAATGGGCTTCTGCTGAGGCACAGGTCTCACGGGTGTTAGCTCTTCGCTCCCTGATAGCAGTTCAACGTGAGTAAACAAACTCCCCTTGATCAGCTGTTGGTCTTCATCCTTGTCGTTCAGCATGGGTATCTCAAACATTCCGTCTTCGACGTGAAGTAGTATTCCCTTACCCGTTCCTGTAGGCAATATAACATTTCCTTCACTATTATTGGTCTCCACTGTCACCCAACACACAGTCCTTTTGGGCAGCACAATGGTCTCCTTGACACGAAGTGGCTCTTTCGAAGGCTTCATCTGGGCAAGGTCAATGTTGCAAAATGGAAGATCGTCTCGGTAGCCAATCCTGAGTTCATCTCCCATGCGCAGGTATGCAATGTGGTCCTGTTCCGTCCAAGTCCTACCAACCAGCATGTCCACACGCAAGGCACTGTTGTGAACGATAATTATCTTGACCTTACGGCATAACACGTCATCGATTTCTATGTCAACCTCCGAGGTTCCGATAGACTTCACTGTAGATGTATCAGTGTTCCCCAACCCATACAACGCTTGGGCTTTGCACACAACTTGCGGGTTGCATTTTTCAGCCGCTTGATGACGCAATATACAGTCTGAACTTCCCGGGTCAATCATCACGGAGAGCTGGTGAGTACCATTGATGATCGCAGTCTTCAGGAACTTGGATGGACCACTGTCACTTGTTGGGTCCTCATTCACCATGAAGTTCCCCAGGAGGGTTTGTTTTTGAACAGTCTTTCGCTATGTGCCCGTACCTTCCACAGCTGTAGCATTTTCGCTCTGACGGATCACGCTTGGGAGGCTCTGGCGTTTGCTTCGGTGGTCCCCCACCACTTGCTTGATGTGTGACACGTGCATTTGTGATCACTTGCTCGGTTGGACGCGTGGCATTCTAAGGTTTTGAAGGCGGAGGCTTCCCACGAGATGTCGCGCTACCTGGGTCACCACCGTGTGGCTTGGCCCCAGGATACTGCTGCATTCTAGCTTCGGTTATTCGCTCTAGTCTGCCAGCAATTCGTCCTCGTCCTCGTGATCCTTCGCCGACATTGAGATGCATGCATCTTTAAACCGCAGCCCCACCAAAACTTGCTCTTTAGTATCCTGCATACGGAGGCCCAATGCTTTGCATAACAATGTCTTTTCAAGAAAGTATGCCGTGATGGATTCTCCCTTCATCTGGACTCTTTCTTGCATTTGCTTCCACTTTTCGGCCGTGCTTGTCTGGCCCACAAAAGTCTTTTTGAAGGCTATCTTGAAGTCCTCCCACGTAGTAAGGTCATCCACACGGGCCTGAAGCCAAAATCGAGCAGGTTCCTTCATGTGAAGCCTGGCGTTTTCGAGTCTGAAGCTGTGCGGCCAGCCGTGCAGGACCGCCATGGAATCGATGCTCTTCAACCACGCCCCGGCTTCGTGGCATGAGCCCTCGCCGTCGAAATCCTGGATAGCCTGATTTAGGTCCGGCATAACGTGGAACGCTTCAGGCTTCCTCTCGATAAGCTCCAATAACCGCCGGTTTTGCTCCAGCAAAGCTTGCATCATTTCGTTAGTTCCGCCGCCGTCTGCCATCTTGGGCGTTGTCTATACGCCTGTCTGGGCGTATGCACAGTTTTTCACCAACAGATAAAGGTCTAGGCTTGCCAACGACACTCAGCGTCCATACGCACGTTTCCGAGGCGGCACAACGGCTCAATGTCGATCAGTCACAGAACGGTATCGTAGCGTCTCGCAGGCGTCACACAGAGCGTCCGCGCGCACGTTTCTGAGGCAGCACGAAGACTCACGTTTCGAAGTCGGTACTTCACGAAGATGGTACCGTTGTGTCTCGTGGACGTCACACAGAGTGTCCGCGAGTACGTTCAAAGCGTCACACAGTCCCTTTTCCGGTCCGTACCTCACAAAGACGGCACCAACGCAGCGTCAGTTGAAAAGTCAGCGAGCGTCACCGTCGTCGCAATCCCCCGACATCGGTTTCCAGGGTCGCTTTACCACAAAGGTTTCGGTAAATCCCACTTCTGAGATGTTAAGGAATTCTTCGCAGACTCACATTTTGAACAAATAACTCTTTAAGTGAGAAATAAGAGAAAAATAAGAGGAGTAACAACGTGTGTTACGACTGCTTCCATCGCGGGTCGCCCTCTTTCTCCTTTCCCATGTTGCCAGCCTAGCATTTCGATTCCGCTAACAGGCAGGAAGTGCACGTCGCGGTGTCGCCGGTCGTACAAAAGCCTTTGACTTTCTTGGAAGTTCAGAAGGCGGTCACAGGCAAGTTCCCTTGCGTGGGCAGCGCAGGCGATGGCGTCGAGTGCATATTCAGTGGTCGGTGCCGCGTGAACAAGGAGGGGTGAGTCGAGGGGCAGTGCTGGTTCTCGGCCGAACAGAAGGGAAAATTGGGAATAACCGGGTCTGGTCGTGGCGCGAGGAATTATAAGCAAATGTGACAAATGGGAGAGCGAAGTCCCAGTCAATGTGGTCGGAAGAGACATATTTTGTGAGCGTGTCGGTGAGAGTGCGATTGAGACGCTCCGTGAGGCCATTTGTTTGCGGATGGTATGACGTGTATAGCTTGTGCCTCGTAGCACAGGACTGCAGGATGTCCGCGATAACTTTTGATAGGAATGTCCGGCCATGGTCTGTGAGAAGTTGTCGCGGAGCTCCATGTAATAAATTCACCTTGCGTAGAAGAAAATCGGCGACATTTGTGGCGCAGCTTGTAGGAAGCGCTCGGGTGATGGCGTAGCGCGTGGGGTAATCTGTGGCCACAGCGATCCACCTGTTCCCAGAGGTAGAAAGAGGAAAAGGACTAAGTAAATCTAAACCAACCCGAAAGAATGGCTCCACGGGAATGTCGATTGAAGGTACCCAACAGGGAGCGTCGATGGCGTCTTGCGTCGCTGGCATTTCTCAAACGCAGCTACGTATCTTCGAACGGAGTGAGCAAGCCCTGGCCAAAAGAAGCGTCGTCGGATCCAGTCGTTGGTACGTGACACACCGAGGTGACCGGCAGTGGGGAGGTCGTGAAGTGCGTGGAGAACAGCCGAGCGAAGGTGTTTAGGAATCATAAGGAGTGATGCTGGGCCGTCGGGGTGAACGTCGGGGCGGTATAGTAGGCCATCTTGAAGTGTGAATAAGCGAATTAATTAATTAATTAATTAATTAATAATAAAATTTATTGTACTAAGAGTGGTGTGGTTAATTCTCGGGTGGAGCCCTCTTGTAGAGCCCCACTGGCCGCGGCGGCTCGCCGGACCTGCGAAGGGAACTGTCGGCAAGTGGCGATTCCAGGCGGTCAATGATGATACGCGAGGACGGGTCACGGCACTGCTCGCCGGCGACATCGATCAGTGGAAAACAGATAACGCAGGCGTCGGTGTCAGACGCAGAGGTCGGGTCTTCGACTGGGTAGCGAGAGAGGCAATCTGCGTCCTCGTGCTGGCGTCCCGACTTGTACGTCACTGTGTAGGGATATTCTTGTAGTCGGAGGGCCCAACGACCGAGTCGGCCAGTAGGATACTTGACCGAAGAAAGCCAACAGAGCACATGATGGTCGGTGAGTACTGAGAAGGGCTTGCCATATAAATATGAGCAGAACTTTGAAACAGCCCAGACAAGAACAAGACATTCGCGCTCGGTAATCGAATAGTTGCGCTCTGCAGTTGTAAGCAGCCGGCTAGCGTAGGCTATAACGCGTTCATGTCCGTGTTGGCGTTGTGCTAAAATGGCACCGATCCCATAGCCACTGGCATTGGTTCGGACCTCTGTAGGTGCGGACGGGTCAAAGGGGGTCAAGATCGGTGGATTGGTGAGAATCGTGATAAGGCGTGAAAATGCGGCAGCCTAAGGGGAATCCCACGTAAAAGGCACGTCTTTCTTCAGAAGTTCAGTCAGTGGTCAAGCGATTGCTGCGAAATCTTTCACGTGCCGTCTGAAATATGAGCAGAGCCCCACAAAACTGCGGACGTCTTTGACAGACTGAGATACAGGAAAAGCCGTTACTGCTAGAACCTTCTCCTGGTCGGGTTGTACTCCGGATCCGGAGGCATCGATGAGATGGCCTAGCACTGTAATCTGTCGATGCCCAAGTGGAACTTCGATGAGTTAATTAAGAGCTCAGCCTTGCGGAAGGCGTCAAGGATAGCGGCGACGCTCTAAAGGTGCATCTCATATGTATGAGAAAACACGAGGACGTCGTGGAGGTAACAAGGGCAAGTTGACCATTTGAAATCTTGAAGCAGAGAGTCCATCATCCGTCCGAACGTGACGGGGGCATTTCGTAAACTGAACTGCATAACCTTAAATTGGTAGAGGCCATCTGGAGTGACGAAAGCAGTCTTTTGTTGGTCTTGCTCATCGACGGACATCTGACAATAACCAGATCGAAGGTCGACTGACAAAAAGTATTTGGCACCGTGAAGAGAATCAAGAGCGTCGTCGATTCGTGGTAAAGGGTAAACGTCCTTTTTAGTGATTCGCTTTAGGTGGCGGTAATCAACGCAGAAACCCCACGTACCATCTTTCTTTTTGACGAGCACGACCAGCGACGCCCAAGGACTCGACGAGGGCTCAACAATGCCTTTGGCGAGCATCTTGTTTAATACCTGCTGAATAACTTGCCGCTCTGCCTTGGACACGCGATACGGTTGGCGGTGAATATGAACAGCATCACCATTGTTTATCCAATGCTTAACAAGGGACGTCTGACCAAGTGGTCTATTGTCAGTGTCAAATATGTCGCGGTAGGAAAGCAAAATGCGATGTAGGGCGGCTGCTTGAGCAGGTGCGAGGTCCGGAGCAATCACAGGACTTATTGGGCCGTCGAGATTCATGGCATTCTGCGGGTAATCAGGAGGCGTGGTCGTCTGTCACTGATCGGAGCGTGGCCACCACTATGCCTTCAGGTAACGCTTGATTCGTCAAGTCAAAATTGACAACGGGGAGACACATCCTATTAGCGGCAAGGGTAACGACGGAGTGTGGCACAGAGATGTCGCGCGCCAGGAGGACATCACGAATAGGGGCGACGACATAGTCGCCATCAGGCACGGTTGCCGTTTAGGCCAATTCGACTTTTGGAGGTAAGATACCAAGCGCTGCAGTGCAGAGGGTGTTCGGTTGTTCGGGGCGAACGTCTGAAAGAAGAGCAAGCTCGAGACACAGCGTACCGGTGGAACAATCGATGAGGGCGGAATGCGTCGTCAGAAAGTCGAGCCCGAAGATTAGGTCATGAGGGCAACTGGTCAGCACAGTGAACAGGATTGGAACTTGGCGGCAAGCAATTCCTATGCGAGCAGTGCACATGCTCCTGGCGGCAACAGTGGCGCCATTGGCGACGCGTACGGCTCCAGTGATGGCAGGCGTAAGAACTTTTTTTGAGGCGACGACATAGGTTAGAGCTCATTATGGACACTTGGGCTCCCGTATCAATCAATGCCGTCAACGGGACACCATCTACGTCTACTTCAATGAGGTTCGTGTTCGTGAGGAGCGTCAACGGGGGATTTGGACAGGACGAACGTGATGCAGCACACACTAAACAGAAAAACACCCAGATGGGCGTTTTTCGCTTGTCCTCTAGCGCATTCCCATTTGTACATGTTTTTGCTCTAATGGAATGGGCGTACGATAAAACTCCCATCTAGGTGGGCATTCCTTCGGCATACTACGGGCGTACCGTAATATGCCCACTTTACCCCCCATTTGACTGGGAGGTTTTGCAGGCCACAATGGGAGTTTTATCATTTCCAAATGGGAGCATTTGCGCTGACATTAAGGCGGCATTTAGGGCGTCTTTTGGTATTAATTAGAGAGCTTATGAATGCAATTAAAGGCTTTTTAGTTTACCTGGGGCGAGCACGAAGCGAAATGCTCGGTCGCGATGGGTCGCGCGCTTACACAGCCCCCAACGGATCACCACAGGCCAAAATGTCGGACGCCGGCCACCAAAGCTCAAGGGAACGAGGCCGTCCGAGGAGCTGCCGCCCGAGCATGCGTTTGGCCAGCACTACCGCCCCTTGCAGTTATCGCCAGCGTCCGACACTTTAGCCTGCTGTATTCCGTCTGCCACTGCGTAAGCGCGGCGGCGTCCCACCACGAAACATTTCGCCGCGTGCTCGCCACACGTGACACAATCGACGGCCCTGGGCATTGACGAAGTCACGCGCACACGTGGTCCAATGACGAATGAACCCATCGCTGCACTTCGACTTCCTTTTCCTTTCACTGATCGCAGAGCCCCTCTTTGCAAACCATGTGCTGCCATGCATTCGTCCTCGCGAAAATGCTAGTAATCGGCAGTGCCTTCGAGGTCACCAGGGGCCTTCGAGAGCACTTGCTACTCGCTGAAAGGAAAAATACACGACACACACACACTAAAGAGAACAAAATTTATTAGACACCAAATGTAACAAATAAAATATGTTCTTTCTGTCAAATCGAAAGCATTCCTTGTACCATTAAAAAAACTGTCTGGATTAAAAAAAACTACATCATAAACATGCCAGTCAATACTATTCTACATGTCCTAACACAATAAAATTAGTAAACGAAAGAAATGATAATTTAAGAAATCTTACCTCGTCCCATATTGAACTATAAATACAGAACCATGTGTTTGAAATGATACTTTGGGCAGACATTTCACAATTTTGCAGCCTATATATATGTTGAGCTTGCAAGACTAAGCCACCCAAAATTAACAGTGGACTGTAGAATGAGGCTGACCAGTGGTGGTATTTTACATGGACTAGCACAAAACATATGATAAATATGCAAGTACTAAATCAAGAAATTGGGACTCATCACACAAACGAGCTAAAAAATTTGGTTTGGCGATTGCGTTGCATTTTTTAGCAGGTTACTAAACATTAAAAATTTATTTATAGTGTTTTATGAGCCAAAACCATCATATGATTCTGAGACACGTCGTTGGAAGGGACTCTGGATTAAGTTGGACCACCCGGGATTCTTTAATGTATGTTTAAATCTAAGTACACAGGTGTTCTTGTATTTCGCTCCCATCGAAATGCGGCCGCCATGGCCGGGATTTGATCCTTGGTCTTTTTGTATATGACTAGATTTCTGAAAGTTCCAAACAGGGTGCCCTATATACAGGGTGATCATTTTTCAGTTTTACAGAATTCTTAAAAATAACCTGTTGCAGATATCATAATTCTAGTCCTTAGTTTTATTAGTCAGAGACACGGACATTACTTTCACGACAAATCGTAGCACATATTCAGCTAATTAACAAACATCCACTAATTATCTTTTGAATTAAATACTTTACGGCCCATATTGCAATTTACGAATTGTAGGCGGTGAGTTTCCAATGCATATCCACTTGGAATAAATTTCCAGAATGACACCAGTTTGGAGATATACGCCATCAAACTTGCCCAAAAGTGCACTGTTGATCAACTTAACAAAATGCTATCTTCTGCATTGAAGCACAAAAGTAACTAGAACGCCCATGTATTTTGTCCCACACTTTGGAAATAATATCTCGAAACTGGTGTCATCCTGGAAATCCGTTTCAAGAAGATGCGTCTTGCAAGCTCTCTGGCTACCATATTTGTTAATTGCAATATGCGCTGTAAACTAATCAGTTAACTTAATTACTGAAATTTTCGTTAACTAATTGAATATGTGTTTCGATTTCTTCTGCTAGTAAAAATTCCATAAAACTTAGAAACGATCACCCTGTGTATTTACTTTCTAATAGTGCAGGAGTTGTGTCATGCATGGACACTTTAGCATGGCTACCTTGTTTAGTTGAATATTGTGCAAGCAGTGGTTTTTTCACCTACCCAGTGCAAAATATTAAGCCAGCATTGTAACATGTTGCAAATGGAGTCACGAATAAGAACGTTCCCTGATCATATCCAACAGTAGCAACGTTAGATGAAATAAGTCGCGCTTTCTTATGTTCAAGTGCCTTGTTCTAAGATATTGTCACAGTATGTAATGTAATATATCAAACGTAACAATATCAAATCCTCCTCACATTGGCCTCCCATCGTGTGATCCCCCAAGCTGAGGTCATTTGAAATTGCATTTAATTGCACTTGAAACAGCAAATCACTCTTATTTAAAAAGCACATCTTATTGCAGTCACCATCCAGATATAAAATACTTGTCTGCATCAAGCTGTGAAGCAGCAGCACATTTTCTGAGGAAAAAGCCTACTTCTTCTATTGACTTAGGCTGCGTACTCGGAACACTACTATGCAGTGGCAGACAGGGCTGGTCGTGTAGCAACCGTAACAGTGTGAACTTACATAAAGGAGCAAAACTGCTGGAACTTCAAATCATGATTCTCTCTTAGGAACCATGCTTTCTAATTATAACATGGGGTAAGATAACTGGCAAGCAAATCTGCATTTCATTCAAGTAAATAACATACTATTCATGCTACCTTGCAGGGTGCACACTACATTCTCTTCGAACGTGAATTTACGACCTTGCCACGAGTTACTGATTGTATTGGTGTATTGTTGATCGAGAGTGGTAGAACGGGATATGTACGCCTCAGGCTTGAGCACATGTTTCGACAAGGAGACTTGGCTGGTCGATCAAGGAATGTCTCAGGCTAAATCCATTTGTTCCCTTGTAAAGATGTTGGCTTCAGCTTGTGACTTTTGTTGGCCAACTCTTGAACACTAATGTCGCAACCTTCCTGTTTGCCCTCGTTTTTTTCAGCCTATTGCTGCACACAGAAGCTGCATTTTCTTTTAAAAACATTCAATGAGGTCAAGGGCTTTGTGCATGGCAGTGTCTGCAAACACAAAATTTTTTTTCTGACAGTTTTGGTGCCTTTCTTGAGCATTCAATAGGGAAGAACCAAAAATTAAGCTAACAGACTGGCTATGCCAACAAGTAAGCATGGAACAGGGGAAATCAAGCTCTCTATGGATGTGGAGTGCCATTTCTTCATTTCACACCATGCTTGGGGTCAGCAGGACTTCTTCCTAAAATTGAGAAAGTTTTTGTAATGAAATACATACTAAAAGTATTGTGTTTATAATCTCAAAAAAAGGCTATTTGGAAATTCATATTTAGGTGGGACCAGCGCCAAGTACAAAGACAAAGTAAGGACTTATAGAAAATGACACGCCACGCTGAATGACAACTGATTTAATTTTACAACAGACAAACAGTAAAGTACTCTGGAATGCTTGATAAAAGCCATAAAAACCTAAGAAGCAGGAAGTAGTTACACACAATAATGTATGTGCATGGAAAATGCACCTGGTCATTGGTTTGCAAACAAGTATGCCATTTCCTTATCAGTTCACAAAACAGGTCCTACACTGAAACATTTCTCCTTCAATTTGGCAATTCTGTGGGCTTTGATTATTGCTCGAATTAGTTGGTTGCTCTTCTTACTGCTATTAGAGTATGGTGAAGTGCAATAGACGGGACAAGGTGAGGCGAGACAGACGGGACAAGCGCAACTGACAGCTGAACGTTTATTATAAAATTTCGCTGCAGCAGGACATGCGCCCACGACACCCCGAAACCAGCAACAAACAGAGCAGGTGCAAAAAACAAAGAAATATGGCAAAGATCGCTAACAACGCATTCACACTCTCTTATGAATGGGATGGTAATTGGGAAGGATGTGTACGCTGTCAACTGCGCACGACGGGCCCAAGAGAAATAAACGAGAAAACAGAAATAGAAGAACTAGCTGAGCTGTGGCTACCTATGAATCGCACTTCTTTGGTTAAAGTGCCCCCAAAGCCACAATAACACACTTTTGCACTGCAAGGCAAGATTCCACATTTCTCCTTAATTCAAACACCTAAAGTACTGTCGCAGCCTGTCGCTCTGGCACTCGTCAGTCTGTCCCAAGTAAACAAGACCACAGTTTAATGAATCCTGTACACGACAGAATTAGCGCATGGGGCAAACTGACACTCACGTTTCGTCATACAGTATTTCCTAATTTGACTACCCACGACGCATTTGCACAATTGTGCCAACTTGCATGGCACAAAAAACACAAGATCTACCAATACTTCCCTGCTACTTTCCTTAAGTTGTGTGAAACCTCAGCAACACATCCACCCCCTCAAGGGGGCAATGCTTATGTGCATAAGGTTTCACACAACTTGATGAAAGTCACAGGGAAGTATGGGGTGGTTCCTGTGTTTCCTGCACCATGCAAGTGGGCACAACTGTGCAAACGCGTTACGGGTAGTCGAGTAAGAAAATACTGTACCACGAACCACGAGTATCAGTATGTCCCATGCGCTACTTCTGTCATGTGCAGAATTCCTTCAAGCAGCGGTCCTGTTTACTTGGGACAGACTGGCCAGTACCTGAATGACAGGCTGCGACAGCCCTTCAGGTGTTTGAAATAAGAAGAGGTTGGATCTTGCCTTGGACTGCAAATGTTGCGGTTGCTATATGTAGTTGAAGAATGTGGAAGTTGTAGGCCGTGGAAAAACAAAATTTGAATGCGAGCTTTTCGAAGCAGTGTTAATTGAAAATTATTTTCAATTCTGGATCTGATACGTGCATCAGCGTGGCTTTGGTGGTACTTTAAACAAAGAAGCGCTATTCACAGGTAGCCACAGCTAAGCTAGTTCTACTTCTGTTTCATTTTTGATGTCTCTTGTGCCAGTTGTGCGCAGTTGACAGAGTACACATGCTTCCCAATTATCACGTTTGAAGAATAGATTGTGCACATGTTAGCAATTTTCGCCATATTTACTTGTTTTTTTGTGCCTGCTCTGTTTATTGTTGGTTTCGGGTGTCTTGGGCACATGCATGCATTGTCCTGGTGGAGCAAAATTTTCCAATAAACATTCACAGTTGTCAGTAGAGCTTCGCCCGTCTTTCTCACCTCACATTGTCCCATCTATTGCACTTCACCGTACTCTAATATGCATCACCAACTGGCCCAAAGTTCTACTCTTCTGAAGTTTTTACTGCTACTTCGCACTTGTCAAAGTCAGGCCAGCAGCCATACTGCATACAATGTAGAGCTATATGAACTGGTAGTTCATGTCATGGATTTATTCTGGCTTAATGGCATCACAGAAAGTAAACGAAGACAACGACAAGCAGGACACAAGTGTCTATTCTCAACTCTAGCTTTAATAAGAAAACAGAAATCGCAAATAACATGTGGTGTTATGAAGTGACGTCATTCATTCAAAAACAATTTCTTCATCGAAAGTAACTGAGAATGAGCGATGCATTTGTCCTTTGCATTGTGAATCTGCCAAAGCTTAATTATCTTATGTACTCTCTGGTCATAAGTTCTGTTTAATGCAGAAGTTTGGGCTTGTTTATGATAACAGAACTTGGACATCACAACAAGCAGGAAGGAACACGAACACGAAGAAGAGATATAGACTAGCGCCCATCCAGTCTGTGTCTCTTTGGTTCTGCATTCCGTTCTGCTTGTTATGATATCCAAGTTCCATAATTTTAGGCTATAACGAGTTTTGTGTAACACAAAAATGAACCCACTTTTTGCAGTATGTTGCAATGTGCGGATGAGATTTGTTAGGCACAAACCCAATTCACCCCAATCTCCAATTAATACAATATCTGTCTACACAATGTAGGCATAACAAGATGGCCATGGCCAACTGTACACAACCTCTGTTGCACAGTGCATCACCTCCTTCGTATCGTGCCACACGCAACAACCAAATTGTTTACCTGGCCACAGTATTTTTTCTCACATCAGAGCAAATATCTGGTCACAACCTTCCTACAGAAAAAAAGCATTTAGCCCATAGGGACCAAATGCGCTTTTGCCCATGAAAAAGCACAAAAGCATATGAAACAACTGCGACCATTTTTTACTTGGCTCATCTCGTTCATTATATTCCATCGTCATGCCTAATTCAGTTGTGCAAATCATTTTTTCCCAGGCCCTTGTTATGACGGTTTTGTGCTGTGACAAAAAAGGCAGAAGTCAAAAATGAAGAAGGTTGGTTGTGGCTTACAGCATAATATGCATCTGGCAAACTAGGCCACAAGTGTTGTGTACAGTCTGGAGTCCTCAAAAGGTTGTGCGTACATTGGACAGATGGGAAGCTGTATTAATGCGTGATTGGGGGAGCATGACTCATCTGTGTGAAACAACCTGCCCTCATGCATTGTGAAACACTAATGTGGCGGCAGTACTGTGTTCAACAAAACTCGCATTGCAGCCCCGCTTCGTGACCAGACAACATGCCAGGCAATTGTGGCTTCTGAAACTTAAAAAGAATGACAAATGCATCAGTCATCTATCAGTTGCACTGCACAAAAAAAGTTTCATAGATAACATTGCATCATATCACCACTTGTTATTATATATTGTCTGCTTCTTGATTATAAAGCTTGAGGTGAGAGCTGAGACTTTTGTCATGTGTGCACATCTTCGTTCACTTTTCGTGGTGCTATTACACCAGAATTGGGATAACCAAATGGCCACATGCTGCTTTTGTCACGTTATAGTGGTGCTCGCAAAGCGGGAACACAATGCACATAATGCCACGCCATGTCAGCATGCCCACTCTTTGCACACGCAGCAGATTACCTCTAGAACAAGGTGCACAGTCTGCATATGTGCTCAGCTGCACCGACAGCCATGTGCGGCGATGGCTGCGCTAGAAAAGAGGACGCGCACACCAACTGCCCCCCCCACAGGGCCCCTTTCAGGGCCCTCTTAAAGGCTAAGTTTGTAATTTATTGTTTCTGTTATAGGCTAGTGCAAACAAATGAATTTGTCTCATTCCCATTAAGAAATTTTGTAGATTAGGTAGAAAACTTATGAAAGCATAGATTTATTACTTTTCACCTTTCTGTCGGAATATCGTACAAATGCATAAGCAGTACTTATGACCTTGTTTCATGTAAGATTTTTTTCCATGCTGAAAGAAAGGCATACATTTAAAAAATAAGCTTGGTTGCAACGTGTGAAGGAATTGTATCAAGTCACACAAAGGGTTACTGAAATCAAAATATAGTCGCAACCTTCCTGTGACTGACTTTATCTAACACACTAAAAAGGAAAATGACCTTTTAAACAACAGACTCAAAAAGAAGAAAAAAAAGCCACAGCACATTATTACAAGAACTGCAGCGCAATACCACCCAAGGACGACACAAAGAAACGACCAGGACAAGCGCTGAACTTACAAGTTTTATTGTAGCCAATTTCACAAATATTTCATTACACAAACATCATTAGCTGCGCATGCGTAGAAACACCATATCTTTATCTGAGACTTTTATCGATGGCATGCTAACACACCTTCCCCCCCCCCCCCTAGCTGGGAAATATGTTCTGCTTCAATAATTTCTCGAGTGAAGCACGATTTGCTTTTCATAATGACAGACGTGTTATGCAGGTCAGGTGAACAATCGTTACATGTTGAATAATGACAAGCCAGGAAACCTTGAAAGTCTTTCTCTTCATGCGCCTCTTTCACATAGTTTCCATGCTCCCTAACACTTAGCCTAACGTTGATGCATCTCCCAGATTGGCCAACATATACCTTTCCGCATCTTAGAGAGATTTCGTAGACTACACCTTCTGCACAACCAACAAAGGGTGGAGGGTGCCTATGCGTTGTGCCGCAGGCTTGCTGCTTTCTTACCTCTAAGTGGGTCATTGTGCAAAGCTTGGACAGCCTGTTAGTTGTGGTGAATACAACTTTTACGTTGTACCGCTTGGCCACCTTTTTCAGGTTGTGTGAAAGCTTGTGAACATACAGTATCACCGCGCAGGTAGAAGGTAGCTGTGATACCGTATGTACACAAGCTTTCAGACAACCTGAAAAAGGTGGCCCAGAAGTACGATGTAAAAGTCGTATTCACCACACCTAACAGGCTGTCCAAGCTCTCCACAATGAACGACCTAGAGGTAAGAAAGGAGCAAGCCTGCGGCACAACGCATAGGCACCCTCCACCCTTTGTTGATTGTGCAGAAGGTGTAATCTACGAAATCCCTCTAAGATGCTGAAAGGTGTATGTTGGCCAACTGGGAGATGCGTCAATCTTAGGATAAGTGTTAGGGAGCATGCAGACTATGTGAAAAATTCGCATGAAGGGAAAGACTCAAGGTTTCCTGGCTTGTCAATGTTTAACATGTAAGGATTGTTCACCTGACATACATAACACGTCTGTCATTATGAAGAGCAAATCGCGCTTCACTCGAGAAATTGTTGAAGCAGAACGTATTGCCCGGCTAGAGGAAAGGTGTGTTAGCGTGCCATCGATACAACTCTCAGATAAAAGAGATGGTATTTCTACGCATGTGCAGATAATGACGTCTGTGTTGGATGGTTACCTGCGATACCTTGGTGGTGCAGGCTGGGCATCCTCTCTATGCCCTTCTCACATACTGTGTTGGATGGTGCATATATATGTGAAATTCGCTACAATAAAACCCGTTGCAAGTTCAGCGCTTGTCCTGGTCGTTTCTTTGTGTCGTCCTTGTGTTTTATTGCGCTGAAATTCTCGTAACGTACAAATGTGCTCTACTCGCCACGTTATTCATGTTTTAAGCATTGTATGTGGGCGTCTTGGTTGCAAAATAACCTAAATCTTGCATTTTAGTCTGGTGCGTAGAGCATAAAAGGCTCTTAGCGGAGTCACCTGATGCTTTTATATAAGTTATTCAGTTCGCATGATCTTCCACAGAAGTAGCTGTAGACACTTTTGCCGCAATAACAGTACTGTTCACAGTATTTGTCACGGGGAACGCGGCTTGCCACTTGAAGCGGTCACAGATATTGATCGTCGACTGCGCCAAAATATGCAGCGGTCTGAGTAAAATTACTAACCAGAAGAAAAAGACATCACTTGGGTTCAAGAAACGCGACAGAGTAACCCGAGAAATAGTTTAAGGCTCCAATACACAAACTGTTGCTCTTAAGAAATGGTATTTCTCATATTTTAATACAGTCCCTAATTTAGTACAAGTTTTCGTATGATGTTTTGGTTTATTCTACACGACAATGATGTTACTTGTTAGACACTGGTGTTTTGATGTGCACATTATTTTGTATTGCTATAAAGACAACTGTTAACAAAGATTTGCCTTTGTAACTAAAGTTCGGAGACAGTGCCTGTCAGCTCATATTTTAATCTGTTTTTCATTACATGTGTGCAATTACACCAAATGTAAACTACAAAAATACCCGTACTCAGAATCACAAAGGTACACACCTGTGTAATGATTCTGCTGAGAACCTTGGAGTGGTCAGCCACACAATGCAGCACAGGTAGAATGGCATCCTGAGTTAAAACAAAATAATAAGAATTGTAAGATGCATATCAAAAATTTTATGCTGTGAGGCGTTTAGCATGTATACTAATTACCACATTTGCATGCAAAACAGTTTTGCAGAATAGTTAAGCAAGGTAAATCAATGTCTGGCCATGGGACTGTCAGCCAGTGCTACTCATGGTGGCAATGGTGGCGTATATAGCATATCGTTTCAAGTGCAGCTTTTGCGGGGTACTTGAATTCAAGAAAACTTAGGTTCACATAATACATGACACCTATAGTTAGAAGGATGTGTTACATCCAGCACCAAGGCCACGAGTGGCACTGGCTAACGCTTACAGGGCCAGACTTATTACACACACAGAAATGTGCAACAAAGTGAACAGGAGGATGAGATGTTGCTTTACCTCAATAAAAGATTGCATGCATCATGCAGATGTGAATACAGCTCCCATCAGCAATGAGTTGTCCTTTGGTCCACTTCACTTCTGTTCTTGTGCCATATGGTTGTGACGAGCAGCTCAGTTCCTATTCTTGTTTTACTACATGGTGTAAAGTCATCCAAATGTGCTTAAGCCTCTTAAGAGTAAACTTCAACCATTTTGTTTGAACAATATTTTTCTCTTTGTTTCACACCTTAATGTACTGCTAAAAAATGCTAGACAATGCTATACAGAAAAACCTACATCCACACAATCACACATCTGAATAAAACTGCACAGTCTACGACTTCAAAATGTGTACATACACACTTTATACATGTCTACAATGAAAATATAAGTTACTGTTCTAATATGCACACTTAGCATACTGCATAACAGTCAACTGGTTCCAAAATGTTTTTTTTGTTACCACACATACGATGGCTCCAATTACAAATTTAATTCTGGCAGTGACTCAAGACACTCCCAAAAACTTCCTAATGCAATCAACGAGAATTTTCAAATTTAGAGCAGTTGGACACAAATAAGGCAAATAGTTTTATAATCCTAAATTACGAATTGTAATTGTATATGACGGTAAAAGGCCATGGGCTCCTGAAACATCCGCACTGTTTATCATATAAGCACATTAATATATTTTTACTTACTTTCCTAAGGATTGCGCTCATGTGAAAATGTTTATACATAGATGTGTCCATGTTATCACTTCTGTTTTCACATTTGTATTAATGCTACTTTATGTGCATGCAAGCGTGCCAATACTACCTTAAGCTGAAGGCCGAACACTATGCTTACAAGGTACATGCATTTCATAATACCAAGCAGTGGACTTAGAGAATGAGCAACTGTATTAAAAAGTGTGGTTCTTTGGACACACATCAAATGACATTTGCCTGGAAAACAAAAATTTTGCTAAAATCATGACTTAATCCAATTGGTACTAAGCATAAAGCATCAATCAAGAAACTTGCATTTACCAGACACCACTATAGACACTGGGACCTCTTTGGCTTCTTCACAATCTGGCACAATGTGCTTAAGCTGCCTGTAAACCCGGGAAAGTGTTCATGATACTTTTTTTAAATAGATGGGAAAACTTGAGAAGGACCTAAAATTAGGGTCGGTGAAGCAAAGCAACTTTTTAAGAATTCCACTCTGTTTATATGCATATGTTCTATGAATACGACGGTGAAGGCAAATGATGTACTTGAACTGTGTTTTTAACCACGCAATACTAGAGAGCACAGTTTTGCAATAGTGTCATAGATAACAATGATAATAATGCCACACAAAACAACCTAGTGAATATTTTTTAAAATTTGCACAAGGTTTTCGTCGTTATTCTGATACACACATCTGCACACTCTGCACCAAGTCTTGTCGTTTTTTTTTCTATTTGTCACATAGTAATTTACATGATACATTTGTCCTGAAATACGTCATGTTGGTCTCCTTCAGTATTTTTTTTTCTTACTGGAACACACATGCCTATATATGTGTTCTGCCCCATGGAACAGGTGTCACAGCATTCCCTCTAACTGAAGCCACAAAACTAGCCATTGCAGGTAAACGATACAGGGTAAAAAAACTAGGTAAGAGCATACCTAGGCCTCTGTTGCTTAATAGGGGAACTTGGAAGGCGTCTGATGTCCGGCTATGAAGCTGCTTCATCCTCACAGCTGGCAATGAAACGACTGCAGTCTTGAAACACAAGTGAAAAATTAGACACAGCGATGTTACATAGAGCACACAACAGCTGGCCGCAAGTTAATATGGGGTTACTTCCGCTGCTACGCCGAGTTTTGTATGTTGTTCAGCTTACATTATTCGTAAACTATGCTTGCCACAATCTTATATTTTAACAGGCTTTACTCCTTACAACTAAAGCCGTTACCCAACTCATGCCCCTATGCACTTAAGCCATTAAATGTTTACTGATCACATAAACTGAATGGCTTCCCAGATAATTATTTCGGTCAAGAGGATGCATAATTAATGAGTGTCACTGACATTGAATACCAAGGTAGTATCTCTTTTTACAATAGACAATGGCGGACCTAAAGCACATTTTTCTCAGATTTGGGTTGATCAGCCAGCCATTCTTTTTTTTTAGCAGCAACAGGAATTGTGTTAATATTACTCGTGCACAGTACGATCACACTGTCAAGTGTGATAAGATCCTGAGTTTGAAAGGGCGACTTTGTATGAATTCGGTATCTAGAAATAAAAACTGATTTGTACGCAATGGTGCAGCAGCAAAACAAACATTAAACAAGTCAAGGCGTCCAGTGCACAGAGCGGGCAGTCGAATAATAACAGTGTACAATCGCTGACTATATAGATATCGCATAGTGCTTGCATGGGAGGCGTAGTCACTACATCAGCAAATAACACAGCCACCGCGCTACGTTCCCGTGACCTATCACCGCCAACGCTGTCGCGTAAATTAATGTTTGGTCAAGCCAAACGCATCGTTTTCTGCCCGCCAAGGTTCGAGTGACGGCGTATCCGGTAATGTGAACGGTAATCTAAAGAGTTTCTTCAAGACTAAAGTCGACGGGTGCTGGCTCACCAAGCTGCGTGGCTACGCGCAGCAATTGCGCACTGCCTGCACAATCAGCGGCGTGGGCGCAAAGAGACAGACGCTGGCCCGGAGCGTACCGGCAAATCTACACAGTGCGCGCTTAGTAAGCGACCTACTGCACACAACCGTAGGAGGGGATTGGCGGCACGTACGAGGCAGCTAGCAGATATCGCGCACAAAGAAGCGCCGAAACCCGGACACACGCGCATCGCAGTAACGAGTTGACACATTTTAAGGCCGCGGTTAGGCGGCGAAGCTTGGCGGCTTAGCTCACCCCGCACTGCACATAACTTCTCCGGTAGTAGCTTGCGCTTGGGGAAACATCAAGAACGCTCACAGCCATCCAATTAACAGACCTCAAAGACATAGCAAAGTTCCTCATCATCTAAAATCATGTTTTCTCTAAGTACTCTCGCTCCACTCTAAGCACTCGCCTCGAATACGACAAAGCTCGCACAAACACGGTGATCGTGCAAGGCAAAGTTTGCAAAATGGTTCGGGACGGCCAACTGTTGCACTGAGGCCTTCAATAACTCGTATCAGCACCTCTGAACACATATGCATACACAGAACGTGCAGCGGTCGTTGAAAATAACTTACCGTGGAGTCTTGGCTGTTCAAAACTGCGGGAGACACCAACGACGGCAGAACAATGCGCCGACGCTGGTGGTAATAGCTGCCGCTTGGTCGCTTCGAGCGCGCGCACTCCGAAGACCCGTCGGCACGGCGCTTGGATGGTTTAGGGTTTGGCGCGGCATTCTCTGCAGCGCCTGCAGCGCTAGCGCGGCTACTCCAAACAGAAAAACAGCGCGGACGCACATTGCGCGGGATATTTCGAATCTGAGTGCAGCAATTCTACTGAAATTGTCGCTCGGGGTGGTCGCTCGAGCCATGTTGGTCATGGAAGGCGGCACCTGGCGGCTGAGTTGCTCATTTAGCTGTTTGGCTCCGGTTAGATATGGGCGTATTCAGCACTCCCTATCTACCCAACGCCAGTTATTTTTTTTAAACCCCCATTTTACTACCGCAACATCCCCTTAATGTTCATCTTAATGAAGTCGAGGGTAAAATAAAGGTTCTAGCTTGTTTTACTCCATCTCGTGGGAGTACCTGTTTTGAGCTTGGGAGGAAATAGGGCATGTCGGCTGTTAAAACGCCCATATGGGCTAATTTGTGTTTACAGTGCACTACCTCCAAAAGCTGCATGGCCTAGTTCTCAGTCCGGCTGTTTGGCGAGGAAAAGCGGCGAGGTTGAGGTGACGGGGAGCGACGCGGCGTTAAGGCAATGGCGATCGCACGGAGGAGCTGCAGTCAGGGGCATCAGAAGTAGGGTACAGACGGCGAGGTCAGTAACGGCCAGCGTCGGCGTATGGGCGAGGAGCAGGGAATGAGCTCCAGTACGGCGGCATCCAGGTGGTGCTGCAGTGCCGGGATACATGACCAACTCGGTGGCAGCGGAAGCAGATCGGTTTGTCATCCGGGGTTCGCCGTTCAGCAGGATTGCGTGGTCTGGAAGCAAAATACTGGTCATTATAGGTTGTGGACATGGAAATGGGTGCCGAATTAGGTCGGGCGACAGAGCAGGCGGTAGGGATGCCATGGTTTGCAATTTCATGCCGCACAACTGCTTGAATAACAGAAATAGTGGGGGCCGCTTGGTCAAGGGTACCGTCTAGGGGTCGTGGATGAAGGGGGGCCGGACTCGCCGCTTCATTCTCACGGCGAACGATACGCGTGACGTTCTCTTGAAGTGGTCGTGTGGCAGGAAGAGCGGAGCAAGAGGACGTGGCAGGGGTGTTTGGGATCCGGGAAAACTATGGCACGACGCGGCGACTTTTGGCTACCTCGAAGCGGCGGAATTCTTTGACGATAGCGTTGAGAGTAGTAACGTCGTTATAGACGAGCAAATTGAAGGCGTCGTCCGCGATGCCTTTTAGGATATGGCCCACTTTTTCAACCTCGGTCATTAGCGCATCGACTTTCTGGCAAAAACGCGAGCACTTTCTGTTTGTAGGAGACATACACTATTAGCACGGTAACGTTTATGTTAACCTATAAGTGCGAGTAACTTATAACATAAAGGTTACTCGGTGACTAAAAAAATCTTGATCTTTGTGTTTTCGTGAATTTCCGTCGCGGATAGAGGTTACATGTGCCGAAGCGTATATTTTAAAAGTTACTGCAACGCCAAATGTCTCGTAACCTTTAGAATGTAACCTCTAAACGAGTTGGAATCGTGGCTTAGGGGACCTACTGTATGGATTGAAAGTTTACTTATTATTGTGCCGTATTGCGATCCTGATGTGGTGTTTTTAGCCAGGACTAACCTATAAGATATGTTGTGCGGCCGAGGGAATGAGGCAGGTTGGACTAAATTAATGTTTTATTGAAACCAGTGGGGATCTTTGGCTTCGCAATGTAAAAAAAAATTAAGCTTGCACGAGCGTATGCTCAAGAGTGCCAGCAGCAATTCATTCGTCACTGATCTCTACTGCATACGTGAGTGAGTGAGTGAAATAACTTTATTGAGGTCCAGAGAAGACGCAGGGGAGACCCCGCGCCACCCGGCTACTGCATACGTGTATTATAATCTAAAAGGAAGCCACAGAAACAGTGAACATACATCGGAGAATATTGTGGCAAACGATGTTGTGGCATGAATCACCACTACTGTTGAATGTGATGGAAAGCCCCCCGCTACCGCTGCAGGCATTTTAGGCTGTGGTATAAAACATAAACTTGTGTACCTGCACAAAAACAAAAAGCGGATAAATTATGGTGATTGAATGTATATTTGTACCCAATATTTTTTTATTAATTTCTTGTGTATTAATGATCGCTATATTTGCGTTTGTTTTATATTTTCCTGAAACGCGACACCCACTAACAGCGGGCGCACACTGAAGGTCGCACGTGGGCGCACGCTAGAGTACTGTAAAAGCTCGACGACTGAAAAAATCAAAGCGTTGAGCAGGTCGAATAACTAATCTGCAGGGCGAGAAAGATGCCTCGAAATCAGACTTACTTGTACACTGCAACTGAATGTTTTGCCACCACGCTTTCTTTTTCTTCTTTCTTTCTTTTTTTGTACTTTTGACGTATTAGAGGGAGTGGTTCCTAAATTACAGCAAGCTTTAGGTTCATTAGAGAACGCCAAACACGCACCAATTTGGCCCGCTCACTAACACGCGAAAAAGACGCCGTTTCATTCACATGACAGCGGGCGACAGCCGCTCCAGTAAGGTCTCGTAGAGAGACGAACGTGCGCTCACGGTGGGAGGCCACAATGGCGGCCGGCCAAATTAGCAGGGAGAAAAGATACAAATACAAACAAACAACAACATCCTGAAGCATTAGAATTTTAGGTTCTTGATATTGTTACGTGTGAAAGGACACAGACGAAAGAGGCTATTTACAGGCTATTTACACAGAAGCCAGACAGCCAGGCCCACAATCGCTCGCACCAAGAGCACAGACACACTTCGTCGTCTTTCGCGCGGCGGCTCGTCTCTTCAACATCTTTCGATGTTATCGTAATACTACCCCCCCGGCGGCAAAAGCGCCGTCACGGTGCTGTTAAATATCCAAGGTGCTTGGAGAGGTGTAGGGTTTGAGCCGGGCGACGTGGACAATATCACTGGTGGTCACAGCGGAGGACGTAGTGGGCGTGGCTAGAACGATTTCGTAGGTGACATCGGTCACTTGGCGGAGCACGCGATATGGGCCTGTGTAACAGGAGAGCAGTTTTTCACAAAGGCCAACTTTACGCGATGGTGACCAAAGCAACACGAGGGTGCCGGGCGCAAAATGCACATCACGGTGACGGAGGTCGTAGCGTTGTTTCTGTTTTTCTTGAGACACTTGCAGATGAGCACGCGCAAGTTGGCGAGCATGGTCAGCACGGGCGATTGCATCACAGGCATAATCGCTAGTTGAAGCTGTGGGGAACGGAAGCACACTGTCTAGTGGTAGCGTCGGTTCGCGGCCATACAATAGGTAAAACGGGGAAAAGCCAGCAGTTTCGAGACGGGAAGAGTTGTATGCAAAGGTAATGTAAGGTAGAGCGAGGTCCCAGTCGCGGTGGTCGGCGGAAACGTACTTCGATAGCATGTCTGTAAGCGTGCGGTTCAAACGCTCAGTGAGGCCGTTCGTTTGTGGGTGGTAGGAGGTGGTAATTTTGTGCTGTATTGAGCAGGCACGCATGATGTCGTCAATGACTTTGGACAAGAACGTACGGCCACGGTCGGTGAGCATTTGACGCGGAGCACCATGCATCAAAATGATATCGTGGAGGAGGAAGTCCGCGACGTCAGTAGCGCAACTGGTCGGAAGAGCGCGTGTTACGGCGTAGCGGGTCGTGTAGTCCGCAGCGACGGCTATCCACTTATTTCCTGATGTAGATTCCGGAAAGGGGCCGAGAAGGTCTAAGCCAACACGATGAAAGGGCTCGGCAGGGATGTCGAGTGGCTGCAGGTAACCAGCGGGGAGCTGGGAAGGCTTCTTGCGTCGTTGGCAAAGTTCACAAGCAGCGACGTAACGCCGTACGGAACGGGCAAGGCCCGGCCAGAAAAAACGGCGACGTACTCGGTCATAGGTTCGAGAGACGCCGAGGTGCCCTGCCGTTGGGGCGTCGTGAAGCTCTTCTAGAACGGTTGAGCGGAGGTGTTTAGGGACAACAAGTAGGAACTCGGAGCCGTCCGGATGAAGGTTACGACGGTATAGAGTACCGTCGCGGAGTACGAAGAGGCATAGAGTAGTATCGGCCGGAGAGTGTTCCAAACGGTCGATGAGTGCTCTGGTGTAGGCATCACGACGTTGCTCGTCGGCGAAATGAAGGAGCTGGGATACTGAGAAAACGGAAGCAGCACTGTCAGTATTGGAGCAGTCAGAGTCGTCAACAGGGTAACGCGACAAGCTGTCAGCGTCTTGGTGCAGGCGGCCAGACTTGTACACCACGGAATATGAAAATTCTTGTAGCCTCAAAGCCCATCGACCAAGCCGGCCTGTAGGATCTTTGAGCGATGAGAGCCAGCAGAGAGCATGATGGTCAGTGACGACAGAGAAAGGGCGACCGTAAAGGTAAGGGCGGAACTTCGCAACTGCCCAGACAACAGCAAGGCATTCTCTTTCCGTAATGGAATAGTTGCGCTCCGATGGTGATAGGAGGCGGCTTGCGTAAGCAATAACGCGATCCTGGCCACGCTGACGCTGGGCTAAGACGGCACCTACACCATGACCGCTGGCATCTGTACGCAATTCTGTATGGGCATCAGGGTCGAAGTGAGCGAGAATGGGCGGTGAGGTGAGAAGAGTGACGAGACGAGAGAAGGCGGTGGCTTCTGAAGTACCCCACGAAAATTGTACGCCTTCCTTCAAAAGATTAGTGAGGGGTCTAGCAATTGCCGCGAAATCCTGAACAAAACGACGAAAGTACGAGCATAGCCCAACAAAACTGCGAACGTCTGCGGCTGTCTTCGGAACCGGAAAGTCTCGGACGGCGCGAGTTTTGTCGGGATCAGGCTGCACTCCGGAAGCGTCGACGAGATGGCCCAGAACAGTAATTTGGCGGCATTTGTTGACGGACATTTGTAGCGTACGAGTTGCCGACGAGCGGCAACTCGTCCAAACGACATTTGGACGAGTTGAGTTGCAGCTTCGCCTTTCGAAATACATCAAATATAGCTGTTAGACGCTCAAGGTGAGAGTCGAACGTTGGCGAGAAGACGATGACGTCGTCGAGGTAACAGAGACATGTGGACCATTTAAAACCTTGGAGCAAGGAGTCCATCATACGCTCAAAGGTGGCCGGGGCATTGCATAATCCAAACGGCATTACTTTAAATTGGTATAGGCCATCAGGTGTTACGAACGCGGTTTTTTCTCTGTCCATGTCGTCGACAGCAATCTGCCAGTATCCAGAGCGAAGATCAATACAAGAGAAATAGCTGGAACCGTGAAGGCAGTCAAGGGCGTCGTCGATTCGTGGGAGCGGGTAGACGTCCTTCTTAGTAATTTTGTTCAAATGGCGGTAGTCTACACAGAAGCGCCACGTGCCGTCCTTCTTCTTAACCAACACCACAGGTGACGACCAGGGACTCGAAGAAGGCTCAATGATGTCTTTACCCAGCACCTCCACCAGAATGTTACGTGTGAAGGGACACAGACGAAAGAGGCTAGTTACAGGCTATTTACACAGAAGCCAGACAGCCAGGCCCACAATCGCTCGCACCAAGAGCACAGACACACTTCGTCGTCTTTCGCGCGGCGGCTCGTCTCTTCAACATCTTTCGATGTTATCGTAATAATATATATGGTCCTGTGATACTTTGATGGAACTGTAGTTTCATTATTATCTTTAGTTGCGCTAGATGCGTGGCGTAATCAAACGCGTTTCAGCTTCAGCCAAACATCAGCGCTGTCATATCTCCTCTGCATTGCGCAGCTCTCGCGATGCATGCCGGGAAGAGTATCGCCGGTGGTGTCGTTTTGAAACGGTCGTGTCGCGCTTTGTTTCAATGCTTTAACCACATTTTTACGTTCTCCGATTTGGTGGCGTGCGCTTACCAAGCGTCTTGTGTGTGTGTGAGTCACTCGTGACGGGTGGTACAGTTACTAAAGATAATCCTAAAGGCGCGCGCGCCGCTGAAGAGAAGCCATGACGCCGGGCGTGGAGCTGGGGCATGTTTGGCGTGCTGAGTGGCCGCTGCAACGAGACGCATTGCCGATGGCCAACGGTAAAAGTTCTTCGCTTACCTGAGAGTGGTGAACATCGTTTGTGTTGTGACTGCTGTAATGAATGCCGAAGACAGCAATAAATGTGACCTAGGTAAGCAATGCTTCCTGTTCAACTATTTATTTGCTGGTCTGTGTCTGTCGTAAATGTCACCGTCAATTCATGCTCATGCTCGCACTGTTCAGTTTTATTTAAGTGAACTACTTGCTCGCTTCATAAACACTGTTGTTTTAATATATTTATCACTATCAGTCACCGTGTTGGTTATTCATAAATCTGAAGTTTATGTTGCACTTTTGTGCGGACGCACAACATTGACCTCATGCAGGGAACTGGTGTTTTGTGCTTATATTCAGTTTGTAATCACTTGATATTGCGTTTTACTGTTAAAGTGTCACATTATTGCGGTGTTGTCTTTTGTACTTGTACTGGAGGGGAGTACGAACTGACTTGAGAATTCATTTTCGTTCAGTTTTTTATTCTAATTTTTATTGTTACCGACATTTCCTAGACAGAAGAGTATATTCACCTTAGGCTTGTTTAATTAATTGTTCTGTAGTAGTTTTTCATCTGTTTGTGGTTTATTTATGTCTATTTCATTACATGTTAATAGCTGTTGTTTGCAGGGTGACGCTAACAAGTAACTATGATATTGTAAGATTACTTTTCTGTCATCGTAGGCTCCACGACACAGCAAGGAGATCGGAGAATTAGCAACTGACATACTAGCACCAAAGAGACATGATTGTGCTCGCAACAAGGATGAGATCGTCCTCCTCGTGGAATTCTAAAACTTATATGTATTTGTATTTGAACATATTGTACAAGAACCTTCAACATTTCTCTTTTAGGGGCGAAGCTCCTAAAAGAGAAATGTCCCGAACCAGGACGAATTTTTCTTCAACTGCGAGGCTTTCTTTCGAGGAACCAGGTTGTGTTTCCATTGTAGCAAATTGCTACATTTGGGTGGATGTCTCAGTGTCCCTCTAATTACTTATCTCCACCTAGCGGATTTCCGCTGAACTGTTACGTCATATACTTGCCTTTGCTTCGAGTTGTCGACAAATTCGAGTTCGCCCTGCCATCTGCTAGCCGCCTGGTTAGCTCAGATGGTAGAGCGGCTGCCCCAGAAAGGCGGTGGTCCCGGGTTCGAGTCCCGGACCAGGACGAATTTTTCTTCAACTGCGAGGCTTTCTTTCGAGGAACCTGGTTGGGTTTCCATTGTAGCAAATTGCTACATTTGGGTGGATGTCTCAGTTTCCCTCTAATTACTTATCGCCACCTAGCGGATTTCCGCTGAACTATTACGTCATATACTTGCCTTTGCTTCGAGTTTTCGACAAATTCGACTTCGCCCTGCCATCTGCTAGCCGCCTGGTTAGCTCAGATGGTAGAGCGGCTGCCCCGGAAAGGCGGGTGGTCCCGGGTTCGAGTCCCGGACCAGGACGAATTTTTCTTCAACTGCGAGGCTTTCTTTCGAGGAACCCGGTTGGGTTTCAATTGTAGCAAATTGCTACATTTGGGTGGATGTCTCAGTTTCCCTCAAATTAAAGTAATCATGACATTTTCACTAAATGTTTTGTGTCAGCTTTCCTTCTCATAGCTGCTACTCACATCATTTCGAGAATGTGGGTGCTTTTTTTCGATACTGAAATGCTGCATGCAGAAATGCGTATTCATTCTGAAATCCACCGCCTTTTCAGATGTGTTTCCACTTGTGCAAGATATAATGATTAGAAATCTCACTATCATGGGATCACATGATACTTTTTGCAAAAAACTTTTAACATGGCCCGCAGCAAAGAAATATGCTGTGGGACGAACCTGTATACGATGCATTCACCTATACAAAGGCAACATACTGTGTATTTCAACAATTTTTTTTGTGTTTGCGCATTTCATGCAAAATTACCAAGTATGTGCCAGCTTATTTGAAAAGGTACAACTGTCTTGATGCATCGTGCATTTTATACTAATTCCTGTAAGCTGTCTTGGGTAAATGACCTGCGCTGTAAAATAGCCAGGTGGCAAAGGTTTACACGTTGTTAAACAGTCTGTCCATGAATATTACAAACGAGAATTTGAGACGAAATATTGATTTCTGCTGAACAAGTTTTATAGTCATCGCAACAGAATTTCAGCAATAATCATTAGTAGAAATTGTGCCAGTAAACTCGAATAATCATCATTAGTACGAATATTACCAATGTTTGACTCATTAGCATGTAAATAAACAATCGTGGTTAACGGCAGAGCTGGTCAATTGGCACTCCATATCCGGTTGCTGCAAGCAATCTGCCACAGAATTGTCTCAAAAACACATACTGCGAACATGCCATAAAATGCATTGCTGTTCCAGCTGAGATATTTACAGAATTTTGCTGCAGGTTGTGCAGAAAGAATAACTGAAACGCCAACGCACTCCATTGCAGATTCAATTTCTCGAAATTGGTGCCAGGCACAATCATGGCAAATCGGTATGCTTTCAGTACTACCTGCCTTCAATATGCAATTACATTGCCCCGAAAGAAATGAAAATAGCTAATTAGTAAAACTTTGTCCCCAAATGTATTGTCTATCGTGCAAATGCTGTCTGTCGCCGCTATGAAGTTTTCACAGCAATAAAATGTCATTTTGTCTTAAGACCTGAATATTTTTTTAGTTTTGGACAATGAGTCATGTCCAATAAATTGGGGCATAACACCTGCGGCCATTTTAGGAACCTTTTTTGTAATCTTTCGTATAGGCATCCAGTCTTGCACGTTCTCACCCGCGCGTCCTTCTGCGCATGCACATGAATTTTGTACATTGCTCCTTCGGCCATCCATTGAACTTCACTGCAGGGCACTAGCGTAACTCACTGAGCATTTTCAGAAAAATTGTATTTCGGAAGATCCGCCGAAATTCAACAACTTTCCGTTAGCTACGTCGAAAGGATACCTTTTTCGGATAACATAAGCTTTTACGACACTTAGTCTTAATTTCCCTGCTGAGTTATAGCAGTGCTTTAACCTTGACCAAAGCGCTAATATAGCGGAGCAGAGGAGTTATGACTAAGTGCCTTAAATACCTATATTTTCAGAAGCGAGTATCCTCCTGACGTTGGCAACCGAAAGTTGTAGAAATTCGGCCGGTCATTTGAAGTAGAATTTGTATGAAGTTCTGCTCAGAGAGTTAAGCTAGTGTATTGCGGTGAAGTTTGGCGGTTGGCCGAAGAATCAATGTCCTAAATTCATGGACATGCGCAGAAGGACGCACGTGTGAAGCCTTGCAAGACTGTATGTCTACAATAAAGGTTACATACAAAAAGGCTACGTGTACTTATACTAAAGGTTACTGTAGTAACCTTTGGTATAGGTACACGTAGTCTTTTTTTTATAGGTGCACAAAATCGTGAGAATATGCCCCTTTATTAAAGGTTACTTGATTAAAGGATACAATTTTATTTCCAACTTATAGGTTACAAATTTCTGAGACTATGCCCTTTATTAAAGGTTACTTCAATAAAAGTTAATATGTAACTTTTCTTTATAGGTGCACAAATTTTGTAACAATATACCCCTTTAGTAAACGTTACCGTGCTAAGCGTGTACGATTCGGTCGATGACTGGACACGGGTGGCAAGCTCTTTTCCCGCATGGCTTCAGAACGGCGCAACAAGGAAGACGACAGACGAAAGAACACACGAACACAAGCGCCGACTCACAACTAAGGTTTTTTCCACATCACAGAGCAGATTTATACACACACGTGGCCACACACAACGCAAAAAGAACCAAAAAACCAGAACATGTTAACCATTCAGGTACAGGATTTCTTTATCCTGTAGCGCAATAGAGGGACAGCTGATACAGCCTGTTGGCCACCTGACGGGTTGCCAAATAGGTCACGAAGCCTCTGTTTGAAAATGCCCCAGCTGGAGAGCTCGACCTCATGGGTGCGAAACCAGACACGCGGTGTCCCGTCAAGATAAAAGACCACATTGGCAAGCATGATGGTAGGGTCCGAGTGGTGGCTTTGGCTAACACGCGCATACATGCTGAGCCAGTCGTCGACGTCAATGCCATTTTGGGCGGAGAAAGTCCCAGGATCATGGAGACTAGGAACCGTAACGTACGTTGTGGTTGGCGCCGCAGGTGTAGATGGCGACTGGGTGGTTTCATCGGAAGCCATGGCTGAGTGGGTCGACGGTGCGGCCGCTTCGGAGCTCCGTGGCGAGGATGGGCAACGTTCCACCTCCAACACAATGTTACGCGAAGGACGGGTCAGTAAGACGAGCAACTACTTACAGGTTATATTTACAACAGCGGTTGCAGCGCTGACTGGTTAGATTAACAGCGCGAGCCCAGTTCTTTCTTCCTCTATTCTCGAGTGATGGTGCCCGCGCGCCTCGCTCAAGCAATCAAATACCACGCGCATGTAGCAATATAGGACGCTATAATGTAAAATGATTCCAAACTCCTGACGTCAAATTTAAGTAACCACCGACGCAAGCATCGGGTGGTGACCCCCAGCGTTGTCTGAACAACCCACTGAAACACTCTCCTCGTTTATAGGAGGTCACCTTTGTTCGCTTTCCAAACCAATAACATTTTCAACACTCAGCGGTTTTTCTTATCTAATTGGCTGGCAAGAGGCGAGGAGCACGCTCTAGGCGAGAGAGTTTCGATGGGGCCGAGCCAGACAGTGAAAATAGATAACCACATGAAGAGGGTGGTGCCGGCTTCTCCGATTGGTCCGCTTCGCCTTACTTAGCTTGCGGTGGCTGGTCGAAAATTTCGGCGGCGTGTAACGGAAGGATAAGAATGCCGCTAAAACGCATCCTCAGCAAGGAAGAGTTGGTAGAGCGATGTCGTATGCATGCCGAAAGGGATCGATAACGTTTTACTGCCACGCAAAAAGGTTTATCATGCACAAATAAATACATGCTCACCGTCAGGTGTGAGTAAAGAGGGCCTGAGCGATCGGCGGGCAGCCATCTTCTGTTCCTTTCGGAACGGGGCAGTCTGTGGCTATTCAGAAAAATCTTCAGTTTTGTTCGGCATATTAATGCATTTTTTCGCCTACACGTCACTTTGACGTGTTCAGTTTTCGCGGTTTTGTGTGGTCGCGTGACAGACAGGCTAAGTGGGCGTAGCCAGAAAACATTGGACCGATAGCAGAGGGCTAATGGTGAAAAGGTGTCGAATCAGGAATGATTATTTTTCTTTTGTGCGGTTTAATCATGCATAATCAGTGTGTACATGTTATATCATATGGGGAGCTATCGCGGTTTTCATGACGTTGCGTGACAGACAAGTGAAGTTGGGAGTGGCCCGAAAATGTTTTGACCAATCGTGGAGACTGATTGCAGAAATTGGAATGAAAACAGTTTTGGAATCATTTAACGTTATAGCGCCCATGATTGCGTTCGAGCGTCGTCGTCTTCGTCCACAGCAGCGCGTTCGCACGCTCGTGCTCTGCGAGGTGAAGAAGAGGTTTTGCACACTACGAGAGCGAGAGGGAGAGAGACGCATTCATGGAGAGGGTCTGCTGGAACGCGTTGTCGGCATTGCAACGCGGTGGAACGTGGTGTCGGCATTCGAACGTGGTGTCGGTGTTGCAAGCTGCGCTATGCAAAGCGCAGTGACGGTTGTAAGTGCGAGACGCTCGAAAAGAAATTATCAGCATCATGAGTAATAAGATGAAAAGTTCACGCGCACTTCCGGAAAATTCTGGGCTACGATCGTCCAGCTTCGCTGTTTCAAGCGTTGCGCGGCCGAGTGCAAGGTGAAGCGATTTTTTTTTATCCCGTCGGCTTTCCAGACAAAATTGGTACTGCAGGCCAGAAGTGTTTTAGCAATCGTTTGCGCCTTTCCTGAGTGTGAGGTTGTATTTTGTTAAGGTATATGGCATTTTGCAATATTCTTTTACCCATCTCCCGTGTGTCTTGTACGGCGAGATTATTTGCATGTGAAGTGAGTTGTTTTGAAATGTACCTTCTGGACTACATACCGACTTAAAAACTAGTGATATTACTTCACCAACAGCTTAGAAAATGCTTGTTTTCCTGCCGTGTTGGCACTTCAAGGCACTTTAAGCTGGAAGGAAACGCGTGGCTGCTGTAGCCCATTCGGGTGTCTAATTCGTCGCACTAGTACAGTCAGCTCATTAGGGTAATCAAATAACGAAAACACAACAGAGCTGGGCAACTACAGTGACATAATGCATTCCATGCCGCGCATTGCATGCATTACAGAATCCCATTATGACTACATAATGTATTCCTAGCTGCGCAGTGTCATGCTTGTCTGGAGAAATCACTTCGCTCGCATGTCTATTGGCCATCTCAATGCACAGCCGCATCAGAAACATGGTCGCTCTCGTAGAGTGTGCTTCCTTTGCGAACAATGGAACCACACAGATGATTAAATTTCTTATCATCTTCCCCCAATGTTGCTTTCCGATTTTAACTGCTATCGACTGCACTTGTTTGAGCTCACACCAAAATATCTCGCTCCCACAATTCATAAGCGTAGCAAGTTTGTATCGTCTTGTGTTGGCCGTTGCATCGGCTGATATAGTGCCTGATTTGGACTGCATTCTCTGGCCTTTGCGCACCCTTCAGTCTCACAAATGTCTAATCAACCCCGGCCGACTGTTGTGTTTGACTAAATGTTGTGTGCTGCATATGTCCTTAGTTCACTGACCTCATATACGGTGTATGCGCATAGTAGCAAGCTATTTAAATGTGTGGATATTCAGAGGACAGTGATCTTCGGCAGTAGCAAGAACCAGTAACTTAACCAGGGGAGGGGGGCACACTGGGCACGTGGGTACGTGGGGGCATGAACAAACTACGAGACTACTATCAGCCCCGGTTTAAGAGGCACGACTTGGTGCGGTATCCATCGCTGCATAGCCAAGAAGAGTTGTCCGAAAGTGTAGTGGTTCGCAAGCCAGACCTCAATCTACCAGTCGTATTATTAAAATTTTGCAGCGAAGTTGCTTATGGCTAGACTTCTCATGTATGGCTGCTATGGCCAGACTTTTTATGTACGCGAGCGAAAACTCCGCCCTCGTGAGCCGATTCCCGAGATTGTGCAGGAAGGGTCTAAGCGCATTGGCACATATCCCTGTCGACTCCGGTGATGAGCTCCAAGACCTGTAACAGGACGTTGAATTACCCTTGTTACACCTGGGACCGAAAGAGGTCCCAGGCACAAGGGTAAGAACAGATACTGTAACCTGATCGTACCAAAAAAGGCCGACGCGCATCGGCCATGTCTACGTTCGCACTGCCCTCTCTTTGTCGGCGTTCCAAGCGCTTGCGTATCTAGTTTCCTTCCGTTCTCCCGCGGTGGCGGTGCTGTCGAAACGTCACGCGTGTCTAGTTGCCTCCGGCTCCTCGGGACTACGCTCCCGTCGTCCACGTGAATGTGTATAAACAACCAGAAATACAAATTGCAGTTCGCTTGGCGTTCTGTGCACGATCTTCGTCTGTGGTGTTGGCCGGCCACCGGCGACGATTGCATTCTCGTCTATGTTCCTGCCGTCACTCTTTGTAGGCACGTACTCCTCGGGAGTCCGGACTGTACGCGAATATGATAGAATTAATACAATACCACAGTTGGTACGAGAACGTGTTTGTGTACCTATTGTCACGATGACAACCGATCAAGACAATAAACGTGTTCCTACGTTTTTTTCAAAATTCTGCGCCACCTCTGTGTCGTGTGCTAAACAGCTTCGTTGGTCATCAGCCTTCACAGAGTGGAATGGCTCATGATTTTTTTTAATCGCCCGTTGCCAATTGCACAATTCCACTCCTTGAGCTTGATTACTCTAAGAATCGGACATTGCAGTACATTGCAATACATCTAATTACATAAATGAATCATTTTAACAGTTTAGCAAGTTGGAAGAGGTTGCAATCCAAAATTGCAGCCCGTGAGTCCGCAATTGATGTGTTTCCACTTCGAAAAAATTTCGGTAATTAAGCCAGTCTTGAGATATTAATTCCCGAAATCTGTGAAGAAAAAACTGGTGGTGCAGTTGTTTTCCTTGTATCAGTACATTGAAAAACATTGCAAAAAAAAAAAACTGAAACGTCAGTGCATTTTTACCATCAGTTCGAGGGCGCTTACCCCAAAGATTTTCTTTTAATCTCTTCGGCTGAAACTCGGAAATCGAAATATGTGCTCTAATGTAAAAAGCTAGAAATATATGATCCTCATAATTATATGGTCATTTTTTTATTTTTGCTGCCACTTACGCCTGCCTCTTTGGTTACTCCAGCTGAAGTCAAAGATTTGTACTGCACGCCCGCCACAAGCGAGTCTTAAGATCCTGGTAAACCTTAATCGAACAGCTAGTAAATTCTGGTGTTATTCTGTACGTACTGGAAGCATTACGACTGACGTCTACTACACATGCAGACATCTTTAAGCTTGTCAACAGTCATAACAGCTAGTGCTGCAATATGAAACGGCTGAGATGGTCGGGCATAAACTATGCAGCTGAAGCGTGACATTGATCGTGGGGTGGCATAGTTCAGTGTGGAACTTTAGAGCAGCTGTTGAAGGAGCACCGGATCTGAGATTTAAACAAAAATAATATCAAGCGCAGCAGGCTCGGCAATTATTTTAAACTGACGCAAATCCGGTAATAAATGCGGGCAATGCCCACCTGCTCACTTCGTAACACAAAAGAAATTGAAAAAAAACATTAAGGAACTTCAAACAAGAAAGAAATGGCTATGTGGCTTCAAAGTGTAACGCTTTCTAGATGACTTTTTTGTGTTCAGCTTCGCGAATTCATTGCGCACTTGCAATAAATGGGCTTCAGTTCATGGCCAACGTTCTGTGAGCCATTCTCAATTGTGCTCTAACACTACAGCTGCCACTATTTTCGCGCGGTGCCAATTCAGCCAACTGTCTTTTGATGCTAACATTTCGCGAACGTTCCGAAAACGTTCCGCTATTCCGAAAAAACAAGTCTATAAAACGCTATATGGACGTGCTCTGTGATAAGCAGTGCAACGTCGAATAAACAAAAAAGTTGAGCACCTAAGTTCTTAGGCTTCGCTTTTTTATATTACAGGCGTGTGTAGAGGACCTTGAAGTCATGTATATACTGCTGGGTACGCCTTCTGGCTTAGACAAACACGACGCATTCAACCGAAACCGGCTTATACAAAATCAAATCATAAAAAAGTATGCAGACCCAACGCACATCATGGAGTATCTGTGAAGCGGAGCTTTACTGAGCCAGATAATCAAATTATAATACGTTGCACATTTTGTTGCTGCGTCTTTGATGTAAAAGAAGCTCGAACACATGGATGTGCAATCGCGCACATTGCTACGGAATGTGACACACGCGCTAAATATCTCGTACCATTAGCTGGCGTTAGCCTGATATAAGTATATGTGCTCTTCTGGTGTAAGTGTAGTTCGAGTACAGCGTGACTGCGCTCGATGGCATGCAAGGCAAAGCAGGCATTTAAGAACCTTTGCACATGAGCACCTACCAACGAGTGCGCACGAAGTAAAAAAGAGCAATAATAAGACCATACGCTCCGTGTCATCTTCAAAGGTGGAAGAGAAGGCCGCAGACGCAGCCTCTCGTGCATGGGTCGAGCTTTGGCGTTCATCTTGCGCTGCGATGTTTCTTCTAACCTTAAGTTTATAGCCGACCTCGCGCACCAGTTGCAGATGCTCCGTCAATAGATGTTCTTTTTCGGAATACTCTTCATCAGTTCCTGACCTGGAATATCGAAGATTACATTACGTGAAGTCACTCGACGGGAACAAAAATGCGTTTTACATGCTTATCGACGGAAGTTCTTAGAAAATGTAGAAAGGGGCGGGAGGTTTGTACATTTCAAAGGCATTAGTTAGTTACTTCTTGAGATTCGCTGCATCGGCAGTGGAGAACAGCAACAGCAGCAAGTCAAAACGGTCGCGCACCGCACGGACCGTGAACTTATTCTCTTGGCCACCCGCTCTGGTTGCAAAATACAGGCGGGAGGAAACCTCCGGCCGTTTCGAACAGTCGCTTGCAGCTCCAGAAGCAAGTATTTCACGTAGAAGGGCAAGGTCGTGAGACGTACTGAAGCGCACCCTCGCATTCGCATTTGTCTTGGATGCTGCCATCTCGACCGGGTGCCGCACGAAAAAGTTTCGAACCTCGCAGGTGCTTTCAACAATAAAGTTCTTTTGCGTCCGTCTGTTTTCTGACTGATTTCGCGCTCAAAGTGCGCGCCTTGCAGACGGCTTCTAGCGGCACCGCCGACGCCGCCTAGTAATGAGAAAGTCAAGCGCTCAGGCACGGAAATTTAATCGGTAACAACTTTGAGACGTATCAGTTGCTCATAGTAAGTTCAAAACAATTGAAGCTCGCCAACAATTATTAAGAAAATAAATTGGGCAACAATAATTTGAATATTTCTTTCCTAAGTGTTTACAGTCAGAGGTACGCTTTCGCTGTTCAAGTGGAGTGTGCTTAACCTAGAATCGGCAGCGAAAAAACGCTCTCTTATCGTCCGTAGGCCGTTACCGAAGCCAGAATACCCGAAGCGAAAACCTGCAACACCATTTACTTGTAAATCAGCAAGCCCTATAAGGCAGCAGGACAAGACGATTTCTGCGAAGCGGGCAGCCGTCAATTCTGAGGGTGCCGCCATGTTTGCTACGCTACAAACTTAGCGAGCTTTTAGCGCGTCCGCTAAATTCGAAAAATTGCGGACACATGCTACGCGCAAAACTGAAGTAGCGTTCTGAGCACGCGCAGTCTGACCCCACTATATTTTGCGTTTAGCGTGCTGCCATTTCTGCAATACTTAAACTGTCTAATCTCGACGTCGCCACCTGCTTCAGTCTGTGCTTCAGTCTCCCGCGCGCCGAAGAAGTCCGACAGCTCGCCCGCTTGCGCATCAAGAACCAGCAGAGGACTCACAGCTGACACTACAATCTTCAACAACTCTAGGTCGAGTACCACGCCGGCAACCATGTTTGGTTCTCGACTCCGATACGCCCACGAGAATTTAGCGAGAAACTGTTACGACGCTATTTTGGACCCTACAAGATCATCCGACGTATTGGCGCACTCGACCACGAGGTCGTGCCAGACGGCATTTTGCAATCACAGCGGCGCCACGCATGACCTGGAGTCATCCACGTGGTGCGTTTAAAGCCTTTATACGCCCGCTGACGAACTTCAGGACTTTGTTTCTGAATTGCTTTGTTGTTCTTTTCCCGTTATTATACGCAGTTCTGTTTTCGCTTTCGTGTTGGTAGCATCGTCGGGACGATGTTTTTTAAGGGGGGGGGGGGGGGGTATTGACACGTGTACTTTATCTTTCTCGGGTACCGGCGCTTCACCGTGTGACAAGTGTTATCGCTCAGCGCAGGACGCGCCTGCTTGTATCGGACGTTTCTCGAATGCTATCGTTGGCTCTCTCCATCGTCTGCTGTCACCGAAGCTTGTGTAATGCGATTGCATGCGTTACGCGAATGGTGTAGTACTTTCTGGAAGACACTCGGACACCAGCGATTACTCTGGAATCTTCGATGAATCATGTATGGTTTAGCGCCGACGCGCTTAACCCACTGAGGACATATTCTGAAACGTTCCACTTCGGCTATATTTCGCTTTTCGCTTTCAGGCGCGCCCTGATTGGCTGGTTGAGCAAAACTGAAAAATAAGTCGTGCCACCTAGTTGTTCCGGTGTATGTCATTTTGCGTCACGGTGTCAGTGGCTGCTCCCGACATATATTGGATAAACGAACACGCCTGTGTCGTACTGCGGCCGATACATTCGAAAACAACACACCCGAGCCGCTCTGCTCTCGCACGGTGCGCTCTCTAGTGTGTTTTGCAAAGCGGGGGATGGATATTATGGCAGTCAACGGCCACGTGCGTTGCAAAGACACTTTCTTGCGTTTGTTAGAAGCCACGGATCGCTTAGGCTCCCACTATGAAGACTCTTTCTTGCGGTTGTTAGAAGCCATCACACGGCGCTGGCCAGTATGAAGGTGCATCATCAAAATAAAAGAATATAAAGCGTAGTTTTCTCACCCATTGATTTCCGTCATTACTGCGTGCTTACACGCTAAGCGCGCGGCAGACAACTTCGGTGCTAGCCGACGCTCACATCGTCTCGCAGCCTTACTTTAGCGCGAGTAACGAACGATCTGTTGAAAGACCGGTGTTAAAACCAGGCGCACACGAATCTGTGCTCGCAAATGGGAGCGCAAGCACGCAGCGAGCCGCACCAATTCAATCCAGAGGAAAGAGAAGGAGCAGCGAGCGATCTGTTGATAGCTTAGTAGCGAAAACCAAGCACACGCCAATCTGTGCTCGGAAATGCTAGCGCAAGCACGTATTGAGCCGCGCCAATTCAATCAAGAGGGGAAAAAAAGCAGGGCGAGCGTCACCTCGTGGTATACCGCGAAACGTATTAGTCTAATACACATTCAGTGTACATCTTGTAAACTTTAAAATGCGTATAACCCACGTTAATGTGACTAATATTGTACTAAATGCATTCATTTTATAACTTGCTTGTGCCTGTAATGCACTTGGTGGAACGACAAACAAGTGAAAGAAGGCACGACCACGCACCAACCGTATCATCACGTGAGCCCCAGTTTGTCGACCGCCCATATGGCAACTACCAAGAGCTGATAGCCAACCAGAGTCAACCTAGATAAACCAATAAAATGGGAGGCGTGCCGACCGACAAACTTCGTCTTGTTACCATTAGTAGTTTCATCTTGGGGCGTCGGCAGAGCTCGTGAAGATCCCGAGTTTCGCCAAACTCGGCGCATCCTGCATAGCACCCCTGGGCCATTATTTTGTAGCGATGCCTTTCCGGTAATAACGCCTTTTCGCGCTTATCGCGCTTTGCCAGTGGTCATCGCGACGGTCCGCGCGCGTTATCGACGGGATCAGACGGCCGTGAGCGGTGGGTGATAAGACTGGTATCGAAAAGTCATAAGGTATCGCTACAAAATACCGGCCCTGAGCTAGTGTTCGGATGTCGGATGGTCGGTTCCCCATGCGCGCGGTCGCGAAATACGCAGGAGCTGTCGGAGAGCAACGCCGCCCCCCCCCCCCCCCACCTCTCCCATCCCCGCACGGCCTTTCGCGCAACGGAAGACGGCTTACTTTTAGCTTCTCTCTCTTGCGGGCGCCAGATTGAGCAGTGATCGCCACCTCTCCTTCACTGCTGACCGCTGTTGAGGCGTCAGCAGACTACGCTAGACAGTTGGCTCTGTTATACTCCGACGTAACGTCGACGCGCGCGCACGCTGGGCGCAGCGACGCTACGCTAGCAAAACGCGAGCACTCTATAGTCTGACGCGCGGCGCGACCGACGCGACCTGCGTCCATCGGCGCGGCCCGGCGGCAGCCGGCGCGAAATGCAGCATGCTGCATTTCGCGCCGACGACGTTAGGGCTCTGTTATACTCCGGCGTTCACAACGCGCGCGCGCGCCGGGGTTCGTTTCGTCGCGTCACGTCGGCGATGCCCCGCCAGGCGCAAATCCGCGTCCCCTATAGTCCAACGCGACGCGGCCCGACGCAGCGGCCGTAGCCAAAGCAGCGCATGCTCAGTAGAGCAGAGCGCCGCGCGGAAAGTGAGCGCCGCGTGGAAAGAAACACGGATGCGGTGCAGTCTGGGTAACGTCGTCGGCGCGAAATGCAGCATGCTGCATTTCGCGCCGGCTGCCGCCGGGCCGCGCCGACGGACGCTGGTCGCGTCGGTCGCGCCGCGCGTCAGAGTATAGAGTGCTCGCGTTTTGCTAGCGTAGCGTCGCTGCGCCCAGCGTGCGCGCGCGTCGACGTTACGTCGGAGTATAACAGAGCCCTTACTCAGACTGCACCGCGTCCGTGTTTCTTTCAACGCGGCGCTCACTTTCCGCGCGGCGCTCGGCTCTACTGAGCATGCGCTGCTTTGGCTACGGCCGCTGCGTCGGGCCGCGTCGCGTTGGACTATAGGGGAGGCGGATTTGCGCCTGGCGGGGCATCGCCGACGTGACGCGACGAAACGAACCTCGGCGCGCGCGCGCGTTGTGAACGCCGGAGTATAACAGAGCCCTTACTGTGGTCCGTAGCAATTTCCTTCCTTTTCCTTTATTTATATTTATAGGCACAAAGCAACGGTGACCATTTCAAGCCTAGAGGCTTCGTTTAGCGGGTCCGTACTTTGAAAAATGCTAAAGAATACACTTGGAAGAGAAAGAAACAAAACTTGTTGACGATAAACGACACTCAAGGTTCTGCAGTGAGCACTGGTCTCCAGGCCATCTGCCGGGACGGCTTTCGAAGCAGCGGCCCGCACTCACCTGACAGTCACGTCAAAAGCGGTAGTGACGAACCACTAATTGCCATCATCATGAGCACTGACGATTTTACAAAGTTTGTCCAAGCTATTGTTGAAAGTATCAGTGGGGAGAAAGCCACCACGCGCAGAAACAAAACAACAATCTTGCGAGGCACCACTCGTGAAAAGAAGGGGGAGGGGGTGGTGGTGGTGGTAGAAACTTTTATTGCCATTGATGGTGGGGGCGAAGACCCCTACATGGCACTTGGGTGCTCCCTTACTGTGAGGACGCACCCTTACAAAGCGAAGGAGAGCCCTTGGAGCGCAATCCTTCTCATAGCACTGGAGATGATCCAGCACTGGTCTTGAGGGGAAGTGCAGGTCAAAAGAGTCTCCCAGTAAGACTCCGCCACGGTCTGTGATGGGGGATGAGGGAAGGTGGGGCATGTGAGGAGGGTGTGTAGGAAGTCTCCTGGTTTACTGCAAAGTTTGCATGAGGAGGAGAGAGAGAGATTTTTGTTGGAAAGGGTGAAAGATTGGGTTAAAGTGCAGCGCGATAACTGTCTCTCAATAGAGGACACCTCAACCGCGCTGCACAGGGGGATGGGGAGTGAAAGGAAAGAGAAGGGAAAGAGGTCGCAGGCGCAGGAGCGGAAGCAGCAGCAGCATCATCTAAGGCGCCGCAGGCGCGTGGGGTTCGCGTCGCACACTGTCGGAAATTTGAACAGGTCGTAAGGGGAAAAAAAAAAGTAACAACAACAACAATAAAAACAATAAACACAACAACAACAAACAAACAAACAAAAGAGGAAGGGCGTAGCCGTCGAGAGGCACCCGCCAGACCCCAACGCCAGCACAGCACCCCGGGCGGCCCCGAAAGAGCCGCCGGGAGCCCACACGGGAGGCCTACAGGCGGTCGACCAAACCCACGTCGTCGGCAAAGTTCAACAGAGCGCGGAAGAGTTTGCCGTGGCTCGATGTGCAGCCCGAGGGGTGCAAGACGTCCTCCACCGTCAAGCAGGGGAGGTTCTGCGCGCGGTAAACGCGGGCAAGAGTAGCGCGCGCCGTCGACGAAGCACTGCACTCGCACATCAGATGTTGCAGCGTCTCGACAGCACCGCAGTCCTGGCAGAGGGGCGAGGAGGCTCCGCGGAGGCGGTGCTTGCGCTCGGCGGGCCAGACGGAACCGGTCCGGAGTGCGAGGAGGAAAGCTCGCTCTCTCCTCGTGAAGCCGGATTCCGGAAGCAGGCGTGGCGGGCGACCGCGCGCGACGCGGCTGTCGGGGTGGCGCAGCGCGAGCTCCCGTTTGAAATGAAGCCGCGCCTCGTCAAACGAGTTGACTCGCGTCGACAGCGGGGATAGGGGATCGTGGGCGCGCCTTGCCAGGTCATCAGCTGCCTCGTTCCCGGCGACACCGACGTGCGACGGTATCCACTGGAGGCACAGGTCGCACCCCTGTCGCTGTAGAGCATGCAGCCTGCAGGCAACGCGTTGTGCCAGTGGCGGCGCACGCTCGTCGAGCAGCAGCTGGCGCAAAGCGGACCTCGAGTCGCAAAGAATCGCCACTCGGTTCAGGAACGGCGACTCTTCGAGGATGTCGGCCGCCAGATGGAGACCCACAAGCTCCGCTGTGGTGGAGGAAGCTCGGTAGGACAGGCGGCACTGTCTCGCGACATCGAGGTGCGGCACAACGCAGGCGGCGGCCGCGGAACCGTCCTGGCGGACAGAACCGTCAGTGTACAGGTGTGCCCTCCCCACCAGGTCATCGTGTATTCGAGCAGCAGCCTCCTGCACCACAGCGCAACGAGGCGTGCGGTGCTTGGAGCGGACGCCCGGCAGGTCGAGGCACACGCGCAACGGCACACGCTGGTTTGGTGGCGGCCAGGCTGCAGGGGAGGCCGGGGCGTCGACCACCAGGCTGTCGAAGAGCTCGAGGAGCTCCCCCACACGCGACTTGGGCAGCTCGCGCAGGTATGACAGCATGGGGCCGGCACCGGGGGCACGGGAGAGGCGCTCCAAGTGGCCAAGGGCGCGCAGATCGGCAGTGAGGGAGACGGGCCAGGCGCCGGTTTCCGCGAGCGTTTCTGCGACACGAGAAGCACTGGGCAGGCCGTGGCACATGCGAAGCACTCGTCGGTGGTCGGCGTCGATGCGTCGCCACAGATGCGGTCGCAGGTTGCACAGTGGGAGCGCGTACAGGACCCTGGACAGCGCCACTGCACCGTACATGCCAACCGCGAACGAGGGGGGGCAGCCGTCACCACGCGCGAGGAGCGCCCGCACCGCGCCCTCAACTTTCCGCATGGCAGCGCGAAGCCGCTTCACGGCAGGGAACCATGTCAGGCGATGGTCAATGGTGAGCCCGAGGTAGCGCACCGTCATCCGCCAGGGAAGGGGGACACCGTCGACGACCACGCAGCCAGTGTGGCGCCGGGCAGCAGCGCGCGGATGGACCATGATGGCCTCCGACTTTGCCGCCGACAAGCGCAGGCCGATGGCCCGCAGGAAGTCGCCGACCGCATCCGCCGCCGCCTGCAGCTGCACACGCATCCGCGCCATCGCCGCCGGCGGGCCACGGACGAAGAGCGCCACGTCGTCCGCGTAGACAACGGCACGCACAGGGAGGTGCCCACTGCTGAGCACGCACTCGCTGATGGGCGCGAGTGCGAGGTTGAACAGAAAGGGGCTCAACACACTCCCCTGAGGCACACCGCACGTCACTGAACGGGGCGAGCTGGTCGCCCGCCCAACCCGAACAACGGACGACCTGTCGGTTAGGAAGGCCCGCACGTACGCCAGAAGCCTGCCCTCTACACCAAGAGCGCGCACAGCCGAGATGATGGTGTCGTGGGGCAGGGAGTCGAACGCGCTCTGGACGTCCAAGAGCAGCAGGAACGCGGCGTGGCCGTCGCGACTCGCCTGCTCCAGCGTGCCCACAACGGCGGCAAGGCAGTCGGCCGCGGAGCGATGCGTGCGGAACCCACACTGTTCAGGCGGAAAAACACCGCGGACGTCCGCAATCCATTGCAGCCTCGACAAGGCCATCGCCTCCATCGTCTTGCCAGGGACTGACGTTAGAGAGACGGGCCTGTACGAGGCGAGGCTGCGAGGCGGCTTGCCACTCTTCAGCACTGGCACCACGAGCGCGGAGCGCCAGGACTCCGGGAGGCACCCGCTGCGCAGGACACCGTTGAATGCGTTGAGCAGGAGGTGTCGCTGATCTTCGTCCAGGTTGCGCAGCATTTGGTGGGTGACTCCGTCCTGCCCGGGCGCACTGCGGCGCCGTCCTCGGCGCAGCACGCGCTGCAGCTCGTGAAAGGTGAAGTCTTCCTCGCACAGACTTGTGATTGCCTGCGCGTGGGTTGACTGATCTCCACCCCGCACGAACACAGCCACGTAGAGCGCCCGCAGCGCGACCGCAGGCACACCAAGGAGGGGAGCGGTGGCGGCAGCAGCAAAGGCGTCCGCCAGCTGTTCGGCGAGCGCTAGCTCACTGATGCCGTGCGCCACAGCGATGGCGAGCACAGGGAACCGTGGTGTCCTGGGGTTCAGCAGCGCACTCAGGACGCGCCAGCCGCGGTGTTGGTTGCGGGGTTTTGCGAGCGACGAGCAGAGGCCCGCCCAGCCACGTCGGCGCAGCTGCCTCGCGTGTCGCCTGCACACCGCATCAAGACGATTGTACGTAGTCCAGTCCGCGGCGGCACCGGAGCGGACCGCGCGTCGCTGAGCACGTCGACGAGCCGCGCGGACGTTCAGCAACTTGATGTCGGGGCAGGGCGTGCCGGCGGGGACGATCACGCGTGTCGTGGCACGGCCCGCGCACTCCGCGATGTGCGCGAAGTAATCACTGGAGCGCGACGGTCTCGCACACATCTCGCGGAAAAGCGGCCACCGCACGACAGCGTACACGCGCGTGGCTCCGCGACTTGGCCTGGTGGGGCACAGGGTGATGGGGTAGTGATCGGATCCGGCGGTGTCCGGAGCACGCTGCCAGGAGTAAGAGCAGCGCTCCGAGACAAGCGCCAGATCGATCACTGTGGCGACTCCGTCCCGGCGCACGAACGTCGCTTCCCCACTGTTGAGGACGGTGAGGCCCGCAGCCGCGACGGCAGACGACAAGTCCCCTCCCCGCGCATTGCTCCTGGCACTGCCCCAGTCACCGTGGTGGGCGTTGAAATCGCCGCATACGACGGTGTCGGGCGAGAGCAGTGCAGTGAGGCGCACAACAAACGAGTAGTCAGCGCGACGGGAACCCGCGCGAACGTAAACACTGGCCACCGATGTGTTGGTGCCGCGCACGCGCACAGTGACGGCCACGCACTCGATCATCGCGGAGCACAGGTGGTCCGTGGGGACCCGCGCATGAGGAAGGGCGGCTCGCACGTAGACTGCGACGCGAGGGCGGCCAGGCGGATGCGCGTCATCGGAGCACGGCGCAGCGTCACACTCAGCCTTGGCACAGTCCGACGCACTGCTGTAGCCGATGTAGCCCGGCAGCGAGACCTCCTCTGCACGTGCGTACGTTTCCTGTAAAGCGAGGACGTCGTAGTCGTGCAGAGGAAGGTGCTCTGCGAGCTCAGCGTGTCGGCGGCGCAGGGAGTTGCAGTTCCACTGCAATATGCGCGGCCGAGAGGCACCCTGAGGTCTAACTGCCATGGCTGGCCAGTGTACGTTGAGCGGCAAGGGCGGCCGCGCACAGTGGGCGTGCGGGGCAGTCCTGCGGCAAAAACTCTGTCGCGAACGCGAGCGCGGCAGTCAACAGCGCGATGACGGCGTCGCGTGAGTCGGGAGACGCCGAGGGCGATCGGGGCGGAGGCGTCGACGTGTTGCCCTCGACGGGCAACCTCGCCGGGCGGTCGCCCGCGGCGTCGGAGAAGCTCCGGCCAGGTTGCACTCGGGACGGGACACGGGAGACGGCGAGTTGTTGCGGTCCCTGTGTGGTGCGTTGTCCCGTGGTGCGGACCAGGACGGTAGCTTGGCGGCGAGATATCGGCAGCTCAGACGAGGCGAGGGTCTCGGCGACCTTCCTTTCGTGCTGCCAGCTGGGGCAGCGCGGCTCTGTCGCCGCGTGAGGGCCGCCGCAGTTCAGGCAGGTGGCTTGTTTGGCCGTGCAGCCGGACGTTTTGTGGGCACCCGCACAACGAAGGCAACGTTGTTCCGAGGTGCAGGTCGCGGCCACATGGCCGTAGGCGCCACAGTGGTGGCACTGCCTAGGACGCGGGCGCTTCGGGAGCACGGACCGGCGCACCTTAAACAGTGCGACCTCAGCAGGGAGCTTCCTGCCCGCGAAGCGGAGGACAATGTTTCTGCCCGCACGGAAGCACCCAAGCACCGCAACACCCGACTCGATGTTCGCCAGCAGGGTGTCATCGCTGAGGTTGCGGTCGACGCCGAAGACGTATCCCGTGCAGGAGTCGGCCGGGGCCGTCGTCGCGCGAACCGGGACGCCACATATTTCTGTGACTGCGAGGAGCGGGTCCAGTGGAGCGTCGGTGGCAGCATCAACCGCGACAATGTTGAGTCGGAAGTTGACTCTGACCCGGTGCGCGCCAGCCACCCGCGACAGCTGTGCCGCAATCGCCTCCTGCGAGTGTGCGAGGAAGTTTGTCATCCCGGCGAGGGGGCGATACAACACAGTGTCGCAGGGTTCCCGCAAAGGCAGAAGGGTTGGGGCGCGGCGAGGACGCTGTCGACGGCCTCCGCGGCGGCGGCGCTTGCGGTTTCGCATCGCTGGAGGGGGCGGGGCACCGTTGAGTGCACGTGTGCCGGCCCGGTCACTAGGCTGCTTCCTTGGTACCACAGCTGACTCCTTCAGCTGGTTGTCTTTTTCCCTCCTTGCCTGTGGCAGGCTTGCCTCTGTGCCAGGGTGGGGGAGGGGCGGCTTGCCTGGAGGGGGTAGAGGGGGGAACGCATCCTCGACCAGGGGGGCGAGGGTACCAAGCACACAGCTGGGGCGCGCCGTTTCCGCCGGGGAAGGCAGCTGTCGGACCGGTTTCCCTCTCTCCAGTAGAGCAGTGTCAACCTGGTCCGCCGGGGGGGGGAAGTCGCTGGGGAGATTTCTCTCTCGCCGGGAGCTTGTGTGCCACGTGCTCTGAAAGTTGTTGGCTCTCTACCGGTTTCTCTCCCTCCGGGAGCTTGGGTGCTCCGTGATGTGCGGGGGGTTGAGCAGCCGGTTCTGCCGGTTCTTCTACCTCTGCCCGCGCGTGGGCCACGTGGTGGACTTGCTGGACTGGTTCCTCTCCCTCTGACAGCTCGGGCGCCTCGCGATCCGACGGGGAAGGGGATCGGGTGCAAGCTGGAGAGGAGGTGTCCTCGCTGCTCGGGGTGTTCTCAGTCGATGGCGGGGGGGAGGAGGAGCTCTCAGAAGGGCTCGTGGAAGCGGATGAGAGGGGGGGACTGGAGAGCGTACTTGTATGCGGGCTCTTTTCGTCTGCCGCACCGTCCCCTGCTGTATCAGGCTGCTGGGGGGGTGGGGGGGAGTGCGTGACCACTTCGTGCTGCGCGGGTGGGGGAGGCGAGACCAGTTCGGTGTGCTGTGGCGAACCGGTTGTGGTCTCAGCTTCTCTCAAACTGGGGCGGCTTTGTGGTGTGGCTGGGGGGGATGCAGCATACCGGGGAGCTGCGGCGACATTGCGGCGCTTGCGCTTTCGGGCCGTTGCAGGGGTCGGGGCGCCGGTGCGTCTGGGTGAAGGCCGGAGGCGCTTGGCAGTGCGCATTTTTTTACCCACTGTTCCGACCTTCTGGGATGCAGACTGGAGAGCCGGTGGGTGCAGGTCCTGGGTCAGGAGCCGTCGAGTGGCTCTGAGGGGAGCCTCCATGTTCCGCGAGCGGCCGGGGGTGCCGCTGGGCGCGAAACCGGACTCGCCGTCCGAGAGATCACCCATCGTGAGGGTGCTGGGCTGGATGGCTACATGTTGAATGAAGCCGCCTAGCTATACGGTAACTCAGCTAGAGCTAAGGTTCCTAACGTCCCACTCCCTTGGGAGCCCTAATAAGGGCTACGCTCAGAGCGTGGTCGTGGGAGGGGAACAAAGCTGCGCAAGGGAGCAAGAAAAACACGTCTTGCTCCGGCGAGTGCGTGGGCGATCGGGAGGAGAATTGGTCTGGGTATCGTGCATGTAGCAGCAAGGGATATGGGGCAGTCCGAGTTTGTAGTCGACGCCAGTGTGCGGCCTGCGCTATGGTGAGGGATGGGGCTGGGGGTGTGTATTCCCTTCGTTCGTCCCGGTAGTACGAAAGGATATCACTGAAAGAAAGCAGGCGCTCCCTGGCCCGTAGAGGGGGCTCGACTCCTCCTGCCCGGAATGTAAGACCTCGGGCTAGGGAATGAGCCTCCTCATTGCCAGGGAGGCCGGCATGTGCTGGCGTCCAGATGAGGGTTATGGGGTGCCGGGGCTGCCAGAAGCGTAGTAAGCGAGCAGCGGTGCGGGATATGTAGCCGTTGGCATAGTTGACAATGGCAGATTTGGAGTCAGTGATAATTTTGGTGGCAGATGTAGAGATGAGAGCAAGCGCGATGGCTGCCTCTTCTGCCTCTGTGGTGGAATTGGTGATGATTGAGCTGGAGGTTAGAAGCTTTGCCTGATTGTCGGCTACCGCCAGGGCCATACGGGAGCCTGACGTATACTCTGCTGCGTCCACGTAGACCACATCATGGTCCTCGCTGTACTGTCTGTGGAGGGCCCGAGCCCTTGCTATTCTGCGGTTCCCATCTCGCTCAGGGTGCATGTTCTTGGGGATGGGAGGTATGTTGAGGTTAGAGCGGAGGATAGAAGAAAGGGGGACCCCCTCGGTAGGGTGTGTAATTGCGGTTAGGCTTAATTGGGATAATAGAGCGCGGCCAGCGGCTGAGTTAGATAGACGGGATATTTGTGCCGTAAAGGTGGCTTCTGTGAGTTCCTCAAAGGTGTTGTGGACACCGAGTTTGAGGAGTCGGTCGGTGGATGTGCTGGGGGGAAGGCGTAGAGCCATTTTCGTGCAACTCCGTAGGAGCGCGTTTACCCGGTCTCTCTCCTTCTGTCGGAGGGGTAGGTATGGAAGGGCATATGTGGTGCGGCTTATGATGTAAGCCTGAGTAAGGCGAAGTGTGTTTCGCTCACGTAGGCCAGCCCGGCGGCTCGCTATGCGGCGAATAAGTCGGGTGGTCTGTTGAGCGTGTGTTTGGAGAGTCTTTATGACTTCTCCGTGCGCGCCGTGGGAGTGTAGAACTAGTCCTAGCACGCGGATTTTGGATACTAGTGGGATAGGATGGGTACCTAGCGTAAGGGAGATGGAAGGAATGACTGAATCGTGTTGCTTGGGGCGGTAGAGAAAGAGCTCTGATTTGGAAGGGGAGCATGTCAGGCCGCGCTCCTGTACATATGTGTCGATGGTGTTTAGTGCCAATTGTAGATGTTGTTCTATTTCGGCGTCACTGCCGTGGTTTGCCCAGACAGTGATATCGTCGGCGTAAAGGCTGAAATGAATGTCGGGAATTTGAGCTAGTTGTTGGGGTAAGTGAAGAAGTGCTATGTTGAATAGAATAGGGGAGAGGACGGCTCCCTGGGGCGTACCTCGTGCTTCCAGTGTTATGCCTGGGAGGCGGTGGTCGCCGAAGGTAAGTGTAGCTGTGCGGTGGCTGAGGAAGTCTCGGATGTAGTTGTACATCCTGGCGCCCACTGCCAGGGTTGTAAGGTTCTGTAGGATAGCTGAGTGTGTAACGTTATCGAATGCCTTCGTGAGATCCACACCTAGGATAGCTTTGGTGTCGTAGGTTTGGGAATCTAGAATGTGTTGTTTTAGCTGTAGGAAGACGTCCTGTGTGGAAAGCCCAGGACGAAATCCAAACATACAGGTGGGTATGAGATTGTTGCCTTCTAGGTACTTGCTGAGCCTGGTCTGGAGTACATGCTCCATGAGTTTGCCGACAGAAGAAGTGAGGGAGATCGGTCTGAGGTTAGAGGTGAGCAGAGGTTTCCCAGGTTTGGGTAAGAACACGACTTTGGCTTCTTTCCATTGCGGTGGGAGGGTGCCCTTTTGCCAGCACCCGTTATAGTATTCGGTAAGGGCGGCAATGGATTCAGCGTCGATATTCCGGAGCGCCTTGTTGTGTACCCCGTCTGGGCCGGGGGCTGAGGACGTGTTAAGTCTCTGGAGTTCAGCCTGAACTTCTGCTTCTGTAATGGGTTGGTCAAGGACTTCGTTAGCGGGGCCTGTATAGCCAGGGTGTGTTACAGGAGGGTATGTGGGGAAGTACTGATTTCGAAGTTCTTGGAGGAATTCCGGTGGAGGTGTATCGGAAGTATGTATGAGTTTGGTGAGGTTGTGTCTTTGTGTGGTCTTAGATTGAGTGGAGTCTATCAAGTGCCTAAAGAGGTTCCAGGTCTGAGGTAGACTCATATTGCCATCTAGCTTGTTGCATAGTGATTCCCAGTTTTGTCGTGAAAGAGTCGCCGCGTGCGTCTCTATCTCTTTGTTGAGACGGGCGAGGCGGCGTCTAAGTGTTCGGTTCCAGCGCTGCCTTTGCCAGCGTCGTTCTAGGCCTGCTTTAGCTTCCCATAAATGCAGGAGGCGGGAGTCAACTGTGTCGCTTGGGCAGTCCTCTCGTAGGGGACGAGTTACGGATCGAACATCACTTTCTAATTGATTGGACCAGTCGGTGATGTCCGTGATGGGGACGACGGTGCGGGCTGCTCTACATGATCGGAAAGAGTCCCACTTCGTGAAAGTGGAGCCTCTGGGAGGTCTGCGGGGTAGTTGAGCATTTAAGAGAATTTCGATGATTCTATGATCACTACCCAGATTCTCTCGTGTGTTGCACCATGTGGCGTGAGGGAGGCGATGTGCGAATGTAAGGTCTGGTGTAGTGTCTTTACAGACACTGTTTCCCGTGCGTGTAGGAGAGGTAGGGTCGGTAAGAAGGGAGAGACCGGTCTGTTGCGCTGCTAACCACACCCGACGTCCTTTCGGTGTGTCGTGCTGGTAACCCCAGGCCGTATGCGGGGCGTTAAAGTCTCCTACGACGAGTAAGGGGCACTTGTTTGCTATGCGCTTCGCAAGAGTAAAAAGGCGTTCGAAGTTGCTTTGTAGGCATTTAGGGTGGCTGTAAACATTCAAGACGAAGATACTATTCGCTCGAGCGTGTTGTGGCACAAGCTCAATTAGAAGGTGATCAATGTCTTGAATCGCTAGGGAATGGGAGATGGTGGTGATTGAGCGGCTAACTAGAAACGCTACCCGAGTGGGCGGGGGGGATGTGGGTAGAATAGGAGTATAGCCGGGGAGGGTGAGTGGGTTGGAGGGCTCCTGCAGGGCAAGGATGTCGGGTCCTGTAGCGCAGGACAGCAGTTGGTGGACCACATGACGCTTCTGGCCAAAGCCCCGGCAGTTCCACTGCCAGAGAGTAAGATTACGGTTTGGAGCTGCCATCATGCATGAGAGTCGATTGGGGGTTGGGAGTCGTGATACCTGGGGGGTGGGAGTCGTGAGCTGTATTAGGGATAGGGTTGTCCTGTCCTTCAGCTGCTTTAGGCTTCTTACGTCTACTTGGGGTGGAGTCCAGCTTTGTGAGGCGGGTTGCGTAAGAATTGAGCCGGGACTCAAGATCGCTATAGCGGTCAGAAAACCCTTGGGTTAGCACGTCGAATCGGTGATTAAGAGCAGCATTGTCTTGTGTTATGTTAATAACCGCGTCTTTGAGGGTTGCACATTCCTGGTTGATGTGAGTGACAGCGTCCTGCAATTTTGCTTCAAAGCGAGCAGCAAATGACTCAAGCAGGGTTGGAATGTCGTCTAGTGAGAGGGGGGTGGAGGGAGGTGGCGTTGTGCATGCGGTTGAATTTGTAGAGGGTTCCGTGTCAGCCTCCATTGCTAGCGAATCAGGAGAGGAAGTAGGGTTGGAGTGGCTGGGCAAGGTATGGTCGTTGGGTGGGTTAAGGGGAAGAGGTTGAAGTGCGGTTGGAGCGGGGGTAGGTGAAATGGGAGATCCAGTGGCAAGAGCACTTATCTGGGCTTCCAGTTTGGCGATGCATTGTCGAAGAGCGGCGGCTTCTGCTCGGGCTGCTGTAGCTTCTGCTTTGGCTGCCGCTGCCTCCTCCTGGGATTTCGCCAGGGCGTGTTGTAAACTGGGATTCACTGTCATGGATGTCGTGTGCTTGTGAGAAGAAAGGGGCGTGCTGCCGGCTTGTTTCAATGGCTCTGTCCAGGCTTGCTTGTGTTGGTTGGGCTGGGTGTGTCCGGATGACAATTGGGGAAAACTGTCCCTGGGTGGGACCGATTCCTGCTGCTGCGTTTCTGGCGGCTTGGCTGTTTCCTTGGCTGGTGAAGGTTTCGTCCCTTGCACGATCCCGTGCCGGTAAGATGAGGGCCCTCACACAGAATGCATTTGGGCGTACAAGGAGGGTCTTGTTGCGAATGCTGTGTTCCACAGCGGAGGCAAAGATTGGTCTTGGGGCTTGGGCATACGTCGTGACGGTGACCCGGCTGTCTGCAATTGGTACAGGCATCCGGACTGCCGCGGTATAGGGTGCAGCGGTGGATGGCTCCCATGTACTTGATGGAGTGCGGGACTGCGTTTGCGTCGAAGGTGATTAGAATGGAGTGCGTCTTTCCCATGCGTCGGGCTGCTAGTATGGTGTAGTCCGGATTTCTTCTGACAATGTCTTGGTAGAGTTGCGTTGGGGTCTCGTCGTCATAGGCGTTTGTGATGACTCCTCTGGTAGCCCCCGGTGGGGGTGCCACGTAAGCCGTGCAAGGGTAGGTTTGGTCTCCAATTGCGAGGGAGGTTAGCGTCTTGAGAGTCTCGGCTGTTGGGGAGTGTGTTGTTGCCATGGTGAAAGTATTGTTGGTCGGGTGGGTGCGCAGGCAGAAGTCGTCCGGTAGAGGGATTCGGAGCTGGGTCTGCACTGCTTTCGTAAGTCGAGGTGTTGGGACGTCTAGAAGTCGTAGTTCACCTCGCGGGCGAACGACCACCCGAATAGCGTTGGGTGGGAGTGGTGGCAGCTGCTTGCTACGCTGCACTGTGAGGCGCGTCTCCTTGGTCGCAGGTGGTAGGCGGGCCGGCGTCTTGCCGCTGCGGGTGGCGGCTGTTGCGTCGTGCGCCGCGTTCCTGGCGTTCGGGTTAGCTGCCTCGGAGGTAGCGTTGCCGGAGTGGTGAGGTGGTTTCGGCGAACTGGCTGGTCGGGAGGCGTAGGCTTTATACAGCACTGGTGTCCAATCGTCTGACTGGAGCTCTTGTGCGGTTATGGTGTGGCCTTCAACCGTTACATCCATCATAATGGCTGGCGTTGCCGGCGGTGCCGGCGGAGAGGTAGAGTCCGGGTGAGGCTTAACTGGGCAGCTGAGCGTCTCGGTCCGATAATCGTTCTCAGCACAAAAAAGGTAGGATTTCACCCGGAATGGGCGGTCTCCCTGTCTTCCTTAGGCACTTATGTCGCTTCTCGAGCAGATTAGTGGCCGTAGGAGAGATTGGGTAGGAGCAGCACGTACCGTTTGCCGGAGCCGACGTTGCAGGCATCCGCTCGCGTTGGCCCCTACGCGGCGTCTCCTCGGGGGAGGGGGACTTTTCCTCAACTCGGCGGATCACCTGTCGCCGCGTCGCAGGAGGGCCATCCCGGGGCATGCTGTGGCGGCGAAGAGCAGATCCTTTTAGGGGCGAAGCTCCTTAGGGTGTGGGTCGTTTTCTCTTCTGTAGTAGTAGTAGTAGTAGTATGTAGCCACCTGTAGTTTTATGAAGTGTTCACTAGATGGCGTTCCGGTTCCGGTTCCACTTCCGGTTCCGGTTCCACTTTGCGCGCGTTCGGTGCGAACGCGGGCAAAACGCCGACGGCGTCGACAACAGTTCTGCGCGTTGCTGGTGCTGCTGCATGTCCAAGTTTATACAGCTGATAAAACTACCTTGAGTCGACCCCATGGCTGTTTCGCATACTACTCAGGGTTCCCCTACGGGAAGATGGTGTAATTTTCTCTCTCGTTCCCGACGCGCACTCTCTTTATCTCTCGTCCGTAGCTGTGGTTTACCCGAATGATCCCCCGGTGCTTCGCCCACTCATCATCATTCACTTCGTGGATATGCTGTGATTTTTTTTCGCTTTTTCCAAACATTAGGGCGCCTCGATGCCAGCGCTGGGCATCGAGGCACCCAACCAAACATGACTGAGTGGCGTCGCCTGGTGGGAGAATCTGAACTACACGCAAGATGGCGACAGTGATACCTTCACCTTAACACGCTCAAAAGGTGTTCATATGAGAGGCATGATGCCCAGTGCCACAGCACCAGCTTCACTTCTCCGTAGTGTTAGCTGGCATCTCTCGCAAGATTTTGCAAAACGATTCACGTCGCCGTGCATATATGGTCAGTAAAAAGCTGCCAGTTCTCCATCTCTCGTGCGCTGAATACCTAGAGGCCCGGCCATGAGACTTTCGTGTGTGACTTCCCGTATTGGCTGGTATAGGCTGAGCTGGTTAAATGTCCTGCCTGTAGCAAGCCGGTACTGGTGGAGAGAAGTCCACCATTTACAAGGAACGGGTAGCAGTGATGTTTTGTGGACTTGATGTTTCTATAGACCTTTGCCAACAGGAACTTCAGCAACTGTTTTTTCGCTGCACCTCTGGAAATTGGTCTTTGGCTACATCGCACCATCTTATCTCTGGCACACACAACAAAGTCATCTCATCGGCCTGTGGCTTAAAAATGACAGAATCATAACATGATTGCTGCACAGGTATTGCTTGCAGATTGATGTTTCACGACGCAGCGTCACTATGACCGGCTACAGCTTGGTTCCACTGAGTATCTGGCTCATGGGGTCCTCTGACAGCCGGAAGGTTTCCTAGAACAGTATTTTAAAGTGGTTGGTCTGTACCTAAGGTTCTTATTTTACCTGTAAAGTATGGTGTATGTACTTGAAGTCTCACCTCTGGTCAAATCGTAACCACAACTACAAATAAGCGAAACGCTGGTTATGTTTCTAATCAAGCACTGATCCAAAACTTACCCTCTTCGGATAATGGCAATATTGCTGCCCGTATCAAGTATGAGTTGTCGCTGACCATGCGACCTAGAACTTTCCCTTGCAATACTCGCATTTTATTCAAGCAGGAAAGGGGTTTTTCTTTCATCAGGCTTCCCATTAGCTGGGCCAGGAATTTCCCCCTTCTTGTGTTTCATATCTTTGCCACTCAAAAGGACCCCAACGGTTCTCGGTGACCACACAGGCAGAACTGTGCCCTGTCTGCGTCCGCGTTCTCCAGCATTTGCGGCTCTTGTGACCGATGTTGCACTTCGTCAGTTCTATGGCTGAGCGGCGACATTCATGAGCCTATGGCGTAGGCGCTTGCATACATAACACTTTGGTGGTGGTTTCCGTCGAATATCCATGGGATGCTTGGTGAAATGATTCTTTACATCCGTACCGTACTGAGGTTCGACAGTAATCGGCCAGTTGCGTCAGCTAGCGCTTAGAGTTACTTGCATTATCGTTCTTTAAAAGTATAGTATTCTTGGAATGGCGACATCAGAGAAACTGTTCCGCGATAATATGGTCTCGAAGTTTGTCAAACGCCATGAACACGCCAGCCTTATCAATTCAGTGACCAAAGTACCCTAAAAGTGTGACATCTAATGGTCTCTAGTTTCTCTACCCTCCACCTATACTTGCGAAATGTCTCCTGATATTTTTGTGAGGCGAATAAAAAAATTTGCAGCAACGCTCTCTTCACTCATTGCTGATTAAAGCGCCGTCGACAGTCATTCGGCCAATCAATGTTACAGCTTCAACATTTACACACATGCCCACTGCACGCTGCATGCAAGTATGTATGCAGATCGTCGCGTCGCTCATGAAAAAATGGAAGAAATTTCTGTGGGTTGAGGAGCGAAGAGGTGCCACACGGTGAAGAGATTGGATCACGATTTGTTGTGCATTATCTCCGAACTCCTTCTTGGAGCTTCAGTTTCAGCTCAAAAATAAGTCTACTTCTTTCGTCGGTTTCCTTGCTCGCTTTGTTTTCATCAAGTCGTTCATATATTTCCATTGCCTGTTCCTGCTAAATCCAAGTGCGCAATACCACGCCCAATAATCCTTGCTGTGACACAATAGAAGCTAATGTTTCTGTCTCCACGATGCAGTTAACATATGTGAGGCCGCACTCTAGGAACGATCGTTTATTTCGATAATTTTCCGAATGGAACCCTGGGAGGCTGACCAGCTTGTGATGTACAAAGAGCGTTTGGGTGTCGGGCCACTCACCAAGGAATGCAATCTCTACCCTACTTTTTTCCACCAATACTCTAAACGTCCCTTGCTTATCTCGACTGCTGAGCCGTTGATGCTTCCGTCCACTTTAAATCCAAGCGCTTCTGGAAGGTGTACTTTACGTACCGTTCTCACTGGGGGAATTCCTTCGCATTCCATTAGAATGCACAACATCCGCTAGCACTGTCATGTCAACACTGATTTTTGCTGCAGCATACACATGCCTCATCTATGTGTTGCTCCGTTCACGATGTGCAGAGGTGAGTGCCGTCTGGTGATGGTGCAAGGAACCCAGCGGTGCATATGGCGCGTGTACTTTGCTGTGATTAGGTGGCCTATTAGGCAAGGGAACAGCCAGGCCGCAGCCACAGTCACGAAACCCGGCGATATTCACTAAGAGAAGTTTCGCTTTTAAAAAAGTGTTTACGAAGCACGGCTGAAACTGGTACTACAATCATTAAAGACCAAACGTTTTATAATCAGCCGACTCATATAATTGAGTGGACCTTATGACAGAAAAGTATACCATGTGATGCACATACACTCGCAATTTGTATATTTTTATTTCATCTCTTCAACTCCGTACACACTAACAAATGACAGTTTACCCTAGTCTGTACAAATGTTAGTATTTCCAGCATATCGGAGGATTAGACGTTAACCCAAGGTCTATTAGCGCCGTCGTAGCGATGTTCCGTTCAAACAAGAGCACGAAACTATTATTGCAATTTCATGCTCTTGTTTGAACGGAACATCGCTACAATGGCGCTAATAGACCTTGAGTTAACGTGTAATCCTCCGATATTCTGGAAATGCTAACACCTGTACAGACTAGAGTAAACTGTCATTTGTTATTGTAAGGTAGACGAAGAAGACGACGCTCGAGCCATGGTCCCGCTCGCGTCGGCTCACGCTTTCCGCCAATTTTTCTAGTGTTTTGCACCGAGTGCTCACGAACTGTTGTTCGCTTCGGATCCGTGAAGGCTTCAGGATTCTATCGATACCATATTTGACCACAGTGAGTGATTCTCCGCCTCTTCTCCTGAGGGGCGGCGCTCTCGCTAACCCTAGCGGGCGGCTCGGGAGACCGTGCTTACGCTAGGCTTACTTTTGCCTGCGGCCGGCCCTTTGGAGGCCCGGAACGCTTAATTTCTTACTCAAGATGCCCTATTACGTTGATGGGGAGGATATCGCTCCGGAAAAGGTTACTCAAGAGCAAGGTTGGCGGTCCGCGAGGGTTAGAAGAGTTGGCGCCAATACGCGCACGGCTGACTCTAATGCGCCATCGCCGCAGCCGGGAGCGCGCCGTGGCAAATCGGGTGGTGCTGCGCTAAAATCCAAGGCCCTCACTTCCTCTAAATGATATCAAGATTGTGATTAGGCCGCGAGGTGGACTGGATATCTCCAAGATTGGCGCGGTTACGACATCTGACGCAATACTCGCCGCCGCTGTCATCAGCCAGGAAGATCTATGCCAAGATACTCTATGCCCGAATCTACAGCAAAATATTATGGTTGCCAGTACTCCTAAGCGTGAGAATGCGAGCCGCTACGTCCGGATGAGTCAGATACTCACCTCGGGCAAGGTACGTGAGCTCAGTGCCTACGAGACAACCAGCACTCCACGTGCAAGGGCGTGATCCGCAACATCGACCTTCAAGATGGCCCTGAAGTCGTCGATGCCAAGCTTGTCAACACCAATAATCCACTCGCCTTAGCAGCCAAGAGAATAGCCCAAACCGGCACAGTCATCATCGCGTACGACGGACATCGTGTACCGAACTTTGTCAGGCATGGACCGTTGCTCTTGCAGTGCTCGCTCTACCGCAAGCAAATCGACCTGTGCTATACATGCGGCCGCCTCGGTCATCGCGCCGACGTGTGCCCCACTCCCGGTGACGCGATTTTCCGTGGCTGTGGTGCCCGTAGCCCCGAGGAGCAGCATCAGTGTACCCCCAAGTGTAAACTCTGTGGTGGCCAACATCTCACGGCTAGTAAGGAATGTGCTCAAAGATTCAAGATCCCAAACATCGTGCGTCGCCGTCGCAGTGAGCGCTGCAAGATGGCCGGTGCCGACCCCGCGGATGAGTTCCAGGTTCGTCCACCCTGGGTCCTCAGCGTAGAGGACGCTGCCGTTCCAGGAGCCGCTCGAGAGGCCGTTCTGGATCTAGGGGCCGCTCCGCGTCCAGGGGACGTTCTGGTTCCCGCTCCAGGTCCACAGGATGGGCCTGTTCCCGGGGACGCTCTGATTCTCGGCCTCGCTCCAGCTCCAGGCCGGGGCACGACACGTCGGGGCGGATCAGGTCCCGCTCCCGCACGCCCACCTCCCTTAGAAGCAAGAAGCAGACGCTCTCCTGGGCCGACATGGCCCGAGGGGGGCGTGAGGCCCCCAGAGGTGACGACCTGCGTCGCGAATCGCACCACGCGAACGAGCTCGAGAAGTTGGGCCGAGTTAACGAGCAGTTGAGGAAAGAAAACTCACGGGTTAAGCAAGAAATGAGCAGGCTAGCAGCGGAGATGGCGGGGATTAGGAAGCTCGCTCTTTCACCTTCCCCGACGCTACCCGCCTCCGTCCCTGTCCCGGTCGCCATGGATACGTCCGAGGCATCCCACGGATCTTGCGCGCCCAAGCATCGAGCGGTAGAGAACATACAGGAAGCTGAGACTATAAAATTACTCTCGGAACTCAATAATGCCGTCGCCAGCATGCAGGCTTGCTTAGAAAAGGTCCAGGAAGCTATAGCGCACCTCAAAATGGGATTAGGTGCACTCAGTGAGCGCATCAGCAAATTGGAAGAGGTCGATGCCAGTCCGGCTCCTTCGCAGGTTGCAGTACAACGCAATGTACTAGCACCATCAACGGAAGGCGCGATTCTGAGGGCCGCGTTATCTGCTCAACCCTCCCCTCAGCCTAGACATGGATAGTGCGGACGAGAACTTTAGCATCTGGCAATGGAACTGCGGAGGGTTTCCCAACAAGAAGCCACTTCTGCAGCAATATTTACGAACCCTCGCAGGTAAACCCAAAATCATCACTATTCAGCAAGTTGCATCTACCCCCACCAAACTCGTGGGTTATCTGGTATTATCATCACATTCAGGAGGTAGGGGAGTTGCTACCCTCGTCAACAAAATGTACAATTGCCTCTCGCGCGACCTCGGCACAGTTAGTGATCGCATCGAGTATGTCATGACCGAAATCTTCATGGACCCACCCAGAAGGGGCCTCAGAAGGAACAGCCTCTTTATCTTTAACGTATACTGCAGTCCCAGAGCGAGAGCGAAGTTTCTCCTCAAGAGGACCGTCGGCCTTGGCGGTTGGGAACCCCCTTGTCGTCGTCGGGGATTTCAACGCCCCACACAGGGTGTGGGGGGACACCTATGACACGGCCAAGAGACGCGACCTGTGGCAGACTGCGATGGAAGCGGACTTGACATTCATCACCGATAAGGATTTCCCCACTAGGAGAGGCAACTCCACATGCCGGGACACTACCCCAGACCTCTCTTTTGTCAAGAACGTCGGGGAGGTGAAGTGGGTAAACACGGCTCTAGACCTCGGAAGTGACCACTACGTCATCGAGGTCTCCTTCGCGGTTGCCCGCTTTAGGACGAGGAAATTCAAGATGATCGACTGGGACGTTTTCCGCAAGATAAGAACCAGCTGTGTCCAACTGGAGTGTGTACCGACGGGAAAAATGGTGCAAAGGAATCAGGGATGATGCCGCGGCGGCGACCAAGGAGGTCGTCACTGACCTCGACGTTGACAAGATGGATAACTGGCTGGCCCACCTGCTCGAAGCCAAGCAAGCCCTCCTTACGAGATGGAAGGGGCAGAAGCATAACAGGAGGCTCCGCAAGAAGGATTCCGAGGTCTACAGGGAGATCGAAGAGCACTGCAAGAACCTTTGTAAGCAACAATGGGAGGAGCTCTGCGAATCCGTCGAGGGCCAGGTCAGATCCGACAAGAGCTGGGGTCTGCTCAAACACCTTCTCGATGAGGGCTGCACCAGGTCCAGCCAGAGACGAACCCTTGCGCAAGCCATCCGCCTCGTTTCAGACTCTACCCCAGACGAGTTGATTGTCGACAGGCTCAAACAACTATCTACCAGTCGCCGATAGCTCTGCCCCTACCCAGTTCCCAGACTACACGGGGTGTGATGTGCCGGAATTGGACCAGGATTTCACTGCGGTTGAGATCCGACGATCTTCTCCCTGAACAGCAAATCTGCCCCTGGCCCAGATGGCTTTACTAATAAGATGCTCAAGAATCTCGATGATGAGTCGATCGACTTCCTCGCCGAAAGGATTCATGAAGTCTGGCGCAGTGGACATGTCCCCACACAGTAGAAGACGGCCTGCACGGTACTCATCCGCAAACCCGGTAAAGTACCAGGAAGCACTTTGACGTCCTGTGTAGGTAAAGTCGCAGAGCATGCCCTGCTCAGCCGGCTCACGGTGCTCGTCGAGACCAATGACATATACACCCAGAATATGATTGGTTTCAGAGCCGGCCTCTCGACACAGGACGCCATGAAGCTGATAAAGCATCAGATCATCGACCGGAGCACGGGAGCTACCAGTGCCATCCTTGGAATAGACCTGGAGAAGGCTTTCGACAATATCTCACACGAATTCATTCTCCAGACAATTGCCGGCCTCGGGCTTGGAAAGAGGGTCTACAACTTCGTCCGATCATTCCTTTGCCAGAGAACTGCTAAGCTCAAGATCGAATGATACCTCTCGCAAGAAATCACCCTCGGTTCACACGGAACGCCTCAGGCCTCAGTCATCTCACCAACATTATTCAACATCGCAATGATCGGGCTTTCCAAGGAGCTCGCCAAGATTCAAGGAATCAACCATACCATCTACGCAGATGACGTCACCATCTGGTGCGCTAGCGGGAGCGATGGCCAAGTTGAGGACGCCATGCAGAGAGCCATCGATGCGACCGACCGCTTTCTCCGCCCCACTGGGATCAGATGTTCTCCATCCAAGTCTGAGCTACTTCTCTACAAGAAAAGGCCCAGAGGTGGTGGCCATCGTGATTGGAAACCGGCGTCCGAAAGCGAAATACCGCTTTACACTGCTGACGGGTCCCCGGTGCCCAGACTGAACTCGCTCCGAATATTGGGGATGTATATCGAGTCTAACGGTGCCAATGGTACCGCACTCAGAAGAATCATCGCCAAGACGGAGAGTGCTCTCGGCCTCATCCGGAGGATCGCCAACAGGCACTGGCGAATCAAGGAAGACAATCTCATTCTTATGATAGATGCTTTTGTGCTCTGCCACCTTTCATACTCGGCAGCCATGCATAATTGGCATGTTGCAGAGAGGAACAAGTTAAATTCCCTCATCAGAAAGGTCTTCAAGCTCGCCCTGGGCTTACCTGTAAGCACTCACACCGAAAACCTCTTAAAGCTCGGAGGGCACAACACGCTCGAAGAAATAATAGAGGCGCAAGATCGTTCACAGCTGCTCAGGCTATCCGGCACCCCGGCGGGCCGCAAGATACTCGACGAGATGAGCCTCGACCCTGTCGACCAGTGCCCCGACGCCGTGTGGATTCCCAGTGACATCAGATCTCAACTGCACATCGCGCCCATTCCCTGCAATATGCACCCCGCACACAACGTCGGTAGACGTCGGGCCAGAGGTAGAGCTATACTCGAACATGTCCATAACAATCACATTGAGGCAAGCTTCGTGGATGCCGCGGCATATGTCGAACAAGAGGCGTTTGCCGTCTCCGTCGTCGACTCTTATTCCAGGATCACTTGCTGCTCTACAGTACGCACTTCGAAGCCCTTAGTGGCCGAAGAGGTTGCAATCGCGCTGGCTGTGCTCGATGGTCGCAGAGAGGCAATTTATAGCGATTCCCAGGCGGCCATTAAGGCCTACCAAACAGGGATGGTCTCCCCTCAGGCCCTTCGCATTCTCCAAAGCTTAAAAAGTATCTCTCCGCATTCTGTCATTTGGTTTCCCGCTCACTTGGGGTCGACTGAGGGCTCTCCCTCTAACCCTAACGGGAGCGCGCACGAGGCCGCGCGAGGACTCGCTGACCACGCCGCCTCCGCATTCTCCCTACCCCGCGGAGAGCCATTGATGACGTACAATGCGATCACAAAGCATTATTGTCTGTCAAGATGGGTATTCCACCTCCCGCACCCTGCCTTATGCAGGGCGCGGACCCTTCGACTTTTACAAGCTCGTGTGTATCCTAACCTTGCGGTTCTTCATGCTATATACCCTGAAAGGTATCCCAGTGCGGACTGCCCTGCCTGTGGACTAACGGCAACATTGAACCGTGTGTTTTGGGAGTGTGAAGCCATCGGCTACGCCTTCAGCGAGGATATGTGGGCTGCGCTTTTGGGCAGCCCCGAACTCAACGACAAAACCCTGGATGTCCTGAGTAATGTCAAGCTCGGCTTGGCAGTCCCTACGTGGGACTAGCCGGGGGACATGCACGGGGCCTCCCCTGCGTCTTCTCTGGGCCCAAATAAAGTTATTTCACTCACTCACGATTATTGTAATGACAGCTAGGCTGGTGATGTGAAGGCGCTAGCAACGGGATAATGATGATTGTATTGAGGCTGTTCTTTTTACCGCAACTACAACGGTACGAAAGGGAAATTCTTCTAATGCTTTGTGACCCACCGAAGAAACTAAAGATGTCGTTGTCATCGGTGCTGTCTGCTCATGTTACCAGTGTCAGGATATAACACGTACGCTACAATACGCATACAAGCAGGCTTCGATGAAAAGACGGCCAGTGTTCTTACTCAGGTTGTGCCACACTTTCTTAAATTAGTTACATGTCCTTGTGATGCACGTTCTTATTTTTTCAGTGGGTCACTGAGGCAAGATCTCAGAGCACCGAAAGGAGGACAAAGCGGTTTTTTCCCGCTGACATAGACAAGGTCTTTACTACACACAAGAAACGGAAAATAGGTGGATAACATAATTTAAACATTTCAAGGCTAAGCCTAACGTTCACATGACACAACATTACTTGAATTACATTAGCGCAAACGGGAGCATCACACAGAGTCCACGCAAAACAGCTCACCGTTGCATGATCAGTGAGGGGGTTATAATGAGTGAAATGGTGAGGACCTCATGAAGGTACTGGTTGGTGGTGCTGGTTGGTTACTCTATGTGAACCACAGGCAACTTTCTTCCGGCCTAGGAGACGGTTGGCAGAGAGTTGCTTCCGGTTCATCTGGAGGACCAGGCGCGACATTGGAAATGCTGAGGATGACGCTGCATGAGACCGGGACCAGGTCAGTGCAAATGTACTGTTGTCTACTTTATGAGCGTGCAAGAAAGGTTGTACTATGTAAATACGCTTTCATGTCAACACTGATGCAATTGTTTACTTTAGGAAGTGACATTGTTACTGTATTAAACTAGAAAAACACTGAATTATTACCTACGTGCTCGTAGCCACTACTGAATCGGGTTTTACGCAATGAAGAAAGTCGAATGACTGCACGTTACATCGAAAAAATTCATAATCACTAGGCGAACACGTCAAAATCTGTGCCATACATTAGCTACCGCAAGAAAATTGCACAAAGAAACTTCCTTGCGAAACGCAATAAGAAAACGTTTATAAAATTCGCTTTGGTTGTGCTGCTTCCAAGGGAAAGGTACCACGACTGTCATTTTCGCTCTAATTTTCATTATTTCACCACATGGAATGCTGACAAAATTCAATAACCTAATGCATGGGTCAGTGAATTTACATACTAAGATGTCTGCAGCATTGCAAGAAAACTAAACGAACTGAAGAAATTCAGTACAGCGAATAATTTGCTATGTATTTAGGAACAATAATCAGCTGTGAACTTTTAAATAGCTGAAATGCTTCAGTTCACCACTCATCACACTTTGATCATTTAGCAGTTTATAGTGGTGAAGAAGCCGGTGACATATTGGGCATATTGCCAACATTTACAATCCATAGTAAATCAATCAGCATTGCCGTAACAATGTTTTCAGAATGCATGCATACTAACAACACACACACGTTTAATGAAAAGGTAAAAATTCACACTATCAGCTGATTACGACGCCGTTAAAAATTGTTGTTCTCAAAACCGTTTACAGCGCTGTCAAAGGGGCACTCGCTTGATCGCGATGGCAAGTTACCCTGTAACACAGGTACTATATTTGCCTTGTTAATTTCGCCGTTAGGTGACAACAGTTGATTTTAACGTGCAGAGGCTGCTACCTTTTGCGAAGCATTGGTTATTCGCTTTAGCACCTATGGCACTCCAATGCAGAGCACAATACGCGAATCTCACACACGCAGGTCCAGAACCACCAGTGTGACCGGCCCTTTCAGCTAGGATGGGCTAGTGGATGCGCTTCCGGAAATATGAGTAACTCTACAAATAAACACAAGCTGCCCCATAATTGGTGCGCCGGACGAGCGAAACCGTCTTACTATTGCACTCGTCCACTCCGCATTCTTCATACATGGATGTGCTGACTTGCACAGTCGTCGCGTCAGCAAACGTCTCCCTCTGCTTACTGCTTCAGCTGCACTGAAACCACTCCTTTGGCCGATGTGCCCAACAGATATCAAAAACGATCCCCATAATTCTCGCACTGTCATCTGAAATCAGTAAACCAGCACAGATATCGACACGGATGCGGTACCGCTTGCCGGTGAATAAGGCTTTCGACGGCGACAAAGCATACACAGGCGTGGACGTTCACCAGTTGGGCAAAAACTGCACCTTCGTGTCATTGCACCTGCATGAGCACGATGAGATTTGTTAAGGCTCCTGATTTTCAGGTGAATCTGTAATGAGTATCCGAGTGATGCGAATATCCGAGCGGTTAGAGAGACACATATGCCGTGTTGCAACTTGCTGGTGGTGAAACAACGGTGGGCGAGAACACACCGAGCCCGCGCATGGGATCTCAAACAAATTTATACTGCCCCGAAAGACGGCTTCCGAGACTGAAGCTGAAGCAGGTTCGGACAGCTGGGACTGCACGACGAAACGTGGTTTTGTGGACACAAAAAGCACAATGCTTTCGGTGGCTCGCAGTGCCTGGCCATCGGAAGGACACCATTTGTGTGTCATGTCATTACGTGACAGGTTCTTTGTGCCATGACGTCATGAAAATGAGCGATACTGATTGGCTGGCGCGTTTATACAAGTTGGACAGTGGTAGATTTACGTTCTAATTGTTTAGGTTCTCGCGGACTATAAGACTATCACCGGCTCCCAAACGACCTGTTACCGGATGCCATTTGGTGGCGCACATGATTTTTATTTTCTCAGAGAGACACTGAAGGATGACCTCAGAGCAATTAACAAAACGTCAAAGCCATGTGTTCACGCTGACGTAGGTACACAAGCCATTTATTACATGCATGGAACAGGAAATAGATGGATAACACTCCATAAAACATTACACAGCTAAGGCCAACCTCAAATTGAGACAATGGACGACTAACAACATGCACTAGCGCAAACGGTAACCTGCGGCACAGCCCACGTAACACAGTTCGCCGTTGCCTGACGAGTGGGGCGAGATGATGGGTGAAGCGTCGAGGAGCTCATCAAGGCTCTGGTCCGAGCGCTTGACGTGTCGGAGATACCTAGAAGCGAGTTGTTTCCGCGTACCATCAGAAACGCTAAGGATGAGGCGGCATGAGACCGGGACGTCCTGTCCAGGCAGCTCTACGGAAGCTCGGGCTCACCGACCGACTACTCCCGTTGTCTCAACGGGCTCAGCTGTTAACAGGCCTCTGGGTTTAATTTCGACGCTTGGTGAAATCTCGAAGCGTCGGAAGCCATTAATCGGCCCTTAACTTGTGCCAGTTGCCTGAAGTCATGGTGGCTCGGGTCCGGAACTTGTCGGCTTGTCTCCGGCACCTGGTCCAGTCGCCTACCTTTTTCTTCCGTGGCTTCCTGGAACGCCTCAGCGTGCTTCTCTTCTCTGCGTAGTGCGTGTTTCCCCAACATTGGTTTCCTTGAGAGCTCCGTGTTTTTCAACGATTGGTTGCTTTTATCTCTGTGCGTTGCAGCGATTGGCTCGTTTTTCTCTTATGTATTTATTGCAGCGCGTGTCCTCGTGCTTGGCTCTTTGTCGTCATCCTCTCTGCCCAGCCACAGCAATTATGTTGTTGCCTTAAAACATTATGCCTCGCGCAATATTTGGTTCATGTTTGTCCTCTTTAACACACCACCACTATACTCGATTTCACGCACTTCACTCATCATATTCCTGTGGATTTCGCTTTCCTTTGAACACAGCACTAAACGCGGTCTGTGTTCACAGTAGCAACTGTGAACCGCACAGTCACTGTGAAAAGTTTATCACCTGCAGCATCTTAGAAAACTGTGAATTTACAAGTAGTGTGTTCCCGCATTAAATAAAGCATACAATACTGTTTGCGTATACGAATGTAGGCGGGAAATCTATGTATCAGTCGGCGTGTCTTGGCTCGAATACTGTGAGTTTTATTATTATACCGGGGTGTGAAAACATTTGATGGCAACCAGTGGTACACACACGGGGGGGCGGGAGGTTCGGGTGTTGTCACTCCCCCCCCGCGCGTCCAGCCCCACCAGTCCAACGTGTACCTTCAGGTGCTCTGGTCACATTATTATTATTCAGGAGGTGGCTTGAGGAATTTTCCTGATTAACCAAACACTGTATAACTGTCTTGTATTTAGTCATTCACTCTTAAGTTCCTTTGAGGAAAACGCTGAAGAAATAGATGTCGTCATCGTCCTTGGTGTCATTATTATAATGATTAGGCATTTTATCTGCTGTTGGATTCCTCTGGCTAAAGCACGGAAATTGCATATTATGCAAAGTGATCCTTCCCCCCTCCACAAACACACACAAAAATTTAACCCCCCTCCCTGGCAGAGATCCTGGGTGCGCTACTGATGGCAACTGTACTTTGTCTTACTGCAGCCTACGAAATAGACCACATGTTCGAGCACCATGGTATAATTAGAAACGCCTAGATATATTGTGTGCGTATATCTTTCCACAGCGGAGCTGTTTAAGCGGGGTGTACTGTGTCAACCGCGAACGGACAAAAAATTGGAGGACGCTTCAGCTTCGCTTTTAAGAATGCACCACCGTTATCGGGCCCCGATCGCATCGCATGTTTGTTTTAATGGCCTTCACCGCAACAGAGAACGTGGGAAAGCCAGCTTACAAACACCAAGCTTACACCGATCCCCTTAGCGTCGGCTTCACTTTTAAACAGAAATACGTTGCTGGCAAGATGTTTTTCCAGGGGCAGTATAAGTCGTATTATATGTAAATGTGAAGGCGCTAGCATCTTCTTTATTATTTTATTAATTGTTTGCTATTGCCCCGACGCACGCGCGTGTCCAAAACAGACAGGCGAACTCGCAATTTGATCTGCCGAATATGCGAGCGCCTTCTGGATATAATTTTCGCAGCTAAATTACCCGAGCGTGCCGTGTTGCTGTTGTAGAAATGCTGGAAAAGGGGTTTGTATTTGAGTTTCCTCGTCACATAATGTTTTCTCGTGCATTCAAATTACAATCCGACGCCATCATGTATGTAGGATGTGGTTAAGTCATACTTTACCGTTTTTCTGATGGATTTAACTGTGAGAAATTAAATGTTTGTTCCCCAAAACCCTGCACCACATGGAGGGCCTGCGCGGTCGGGGTGGATGAGGATTATTTTTTTCTGTAGCGGACGCCGACATCCACGCCGACGCTGGATTTCCTTCGACACGGGGCCCTTAACGCTTTCGCGTTAAAGTGTGGGCCGATTCTGGCGGACGTGCACAAAGGATCCAAGCGCAATGGCACCTACCCATGTGAACAAGCGAAGCTGAGCCTGGCTAAGTCTAGCTAAGCATGGTTGGGACTACTTAAACTTAGTCAGTCATCGATAGCCTATCGATAGCCAATCAATAGCTCCGGAATAAATCAATAAATTCTGTAATAAATGCTGGGGATGACTTGGTAGTGCTTAGCCAAACGCAAATGCGTGGCCAATACCTTGTGATAGCCAATTATTAGGTTATCGATGATCGATCAATTATCTTATAAATTCCTGAAAATCATAACCCCTAAGGCCAGGACCAGCTAGGAGCCGATCAGTCCCACTGTTTCTTTAGCCTTGCGCCACTAGGGCAAGGTACGCTAATTTTCTTGGTGTCTTCTGTATTGGTCATCATTCTTTTTCTACACCTGAATCTCTGAGGCTTTTGCTTTGTTTCTGCCCATTTAATTAAAAGTACAATTCGCAAATAGTACCACGGGAAATCTTGATTCCACTTAAGAAGAAAATGAACGAAAACGATAAAGATTGAGAAACAAAAGAAAACTACTTGCCAGAAGTAACAATACTTGAGCAAATATAATACTTTACTACCGGAAGTGAGTGCGAGGCGATGAAAATTTGAAGTACCGAGACACGGGAAAAAACACTCGCATTATTTGCGAGAAAGCACCGTAAATCAAAGACGCAGCGGGTAAAACGTGGCTCCAGATGATCACGCAAACTCGGCCATGTTTGATTGCTATGTATAAAAAAAACGCATTGCTATTTCTCCAGTACTATAGCAAAACACACAAAACCATCCACCTGCGACCTTTCAGAGCCCACCATTTGTTAAACTGCTTGTAAACCACATGTTTCTAGAGCTGTTTCTCGAGCTATACACAATGACTGGGCAACACAGCGAGGCTCTGCAGATGGTCGCGTCACTTATGGACCACCAAGCTAACTTTCTATCGCCACTTTATTGACCACAACAGCTAAATACAATCTGGGCATGTACTTGAAGCAAAAGCAAATAAATTGGGTATGTGGGAAGGTTCGAAACATTGAAATAACTATAATTATCATCGGATATTATTGAATGCAATGCGGTCCTCAACACAAGTAACGGCTATTGCCAAATGCGCCATACCACGATTTGAAATTTAGCTAAGGAATATGATTGAGTGGTGTGTTTGGTTAAGCTATTTTATAGATGCTACATGTGGAGTTTGTTAAAATTAAACCCACATGGATTCGTAAAGCGTGTTTCGCAATAGGCACTGCGGTATCAAACTCGTTATTGTTGCGAGTTCCTGGATTCAACTTATGAAAATGGCCGATCAATATTCGAAAACTATTTGAGAGGTGTTCTTGACGTTTCACCACACATTTTTTTCTGGCATATGTGATTACTATATCATTCAGTCGAAGACACAATGGTGTTTGAGAAGCCCTACTTGTAGTACAGTGTTTTTAGTCTGCACATTTTTCGTCAGCAGGCTTAGTAATTTCGATTTCTTTTTGCAGACGATTCGTAACGACTAGTTACGTCTTGACGCTTACTAGTGGCGCGTCAGTCTCTTAGACTTCCCACAGAAAGTTGCGGAACAAACCCGATGTTTGAAGCGGAGTTTCGCAACTTGTACAACGGACGCTTGTTTCTTCCGGAACCAGAACGACGGAAGCGCGTAGGCAATGACAATCAGATTTTCCACGGTAGAGTTAGAAGTATAGAAGAAATAAAAGTGTGCGGGCAAATTATGGCCTTAAACATATATTACGTATGCAAGCTATACGGAGCGTTATAGGTATGCTTTAGGCACAACTTCGAATTCACCATATTGGCCTGTGGAACTATAAATGCCACCACGGTCACATCTAGTGTAAAATGGGGGAACAACATGGTCAAGTTTCTCGCGGAGTAAAATTTCTTTGTAAAGATTCCTTGTAAAAATCCCTTGTAAAAATTCCTTCACAAGTGATCGAAAGCCTTATATGCGGGCATGATTTCAAATGGCCCAGTCATTTAGAGACAACGCTATAAAGTATATATATTCTTTTTTACGGTCAAATGAAAGTTTTATTGCACCTCCTCGAACTAAATAGTTTCGCCGGAAATTGGGCTGTGATTCATAAAGGTCACACAAGTCTGCTGTCTTTTTAGTGTTCAGCTTCGTTTACTAATTGCGCACTTGCAATAAATGCACTTCAGTTCATTGGCAGCTAAGTTTGAAGACTAGGTGCTTGGTACAGCATACTAGAAGTTGGAGTGAGCAACATCTTGGCGGGAGACAGAAGAGAAGCACACACATCGGAGCGCTTGAACAAAAAGACAAATAAAAGGGCCCATGGAAGTGCAGACGATACTTGCTAAGGTTGAAGACTGGGCATGTTGGTATAGCATACTAAAAGTGCGATTGCGCAACATTTTGACGACACACATGTTTGCATGTTTCCATGTGTGAAGCTTCAAACTGTTAGCTCTGGAACTACTGGCGTTTCAGCGTGCTCACACGCCTTCGGCGGAACCGTACTGGCGACTTTGCACTGTTTTCGTTTCAAGCCTTCACGGTCTTAACGCTCTTGCTCTTTGCGGCTCAACTCCTGTCGGATTTCTTCCAGTTCTTTGCCTAATGTTTCTATTTCATCGGAACTTTCCTCACGAGTCCCGATGTTAGAACAGTCTTCAAGAAGTATTTGATCGTCGTCCGATCATTTTTGCTTTTTAATATGATTGTACCAATAGCATAAATCGTCCTATTTTCCGCTACACTTATATCAAGCTCCCTACATACCTGAAACAGCTCGGCTTTTCGCGACCTTCGCAACTCGAAGGTTTATTTTTCTGGACGTTGGCCAAAGTTTTCTCCTGCAGCGGGCGCCTTGCTACCCAAACGTGCTGCTTGAATGCGTTCTATTTCGTCATCAAGCCGCGTCATTTCAAGTGCGAATTCGCACTCTCTGTGCTCTGTTCGCTCTTGTCTTTAACGCTCGCGCTCTTGCCTTTCACGTGCACGCTCTTGTGCCTGTCTTCTTGCCCCCTCCCGAATCGTCTCAAGGCATTCCGAAAACAGTGACTCTTCTCATTCCATCAAAATCACTACTACTACTCGACATAATCAGCTTCCGATGCAAGAATAGCCTCGATCAACACCGGTTCTTTATTAAGCGTGTCGGAGACATCCTCACACTGCTTCTTCGCAAGCTCCAACAACTCCGGTTCATGCAACTACTTCAAATGCATGGCTGAGTTCAGTGCTCCTTTCTCAATTGTATACGCTGTACTGCCTTAACGGTCACACACAGTAGGCGACAACCACATCTTTTACCCGCTTTATTATCTGCACTGAGAAAAGCCTAGTAAAAATTAGTAGAGAAAGGCCTCGCACTCCCCAAACCTCGCAACAAAGAATCCGGCGTAGAGCATCCCGACGCACTGTTGCATCTCACGCATACCACCAGGGGACATCGTATCTCACCGCTGGCACCAGTTAGTGCGGACGGTTCACCCACGACCGTTGAAGTAGCGCGGTCCTGGCGGTCTGGAGCTTGACCAGTAGTTGTCGGATCGCACCACCGGCACCAGTTGGTATCAGCTGTGCACCCAGGCGTTCAGGAACGCGCCACTGAATGCAGTTTGCAGTGGCTCACGAGTCCTGAGGTGGCCAGAAATACACGGTGACGACGTAGCGATAACAAAGAACGTTTAATTATGTCGCTGCGGAACGGTCAGCTATACAGGCTACCTCGCGCTGAGCGACACACAGTCATGCTTACTCAAAAGCTGAAGGCTGAAGTCCGTTGGCGGAGGCATCCTTTAAAGTCTGGAACGTCCTCACTCAGCGAACGCTTTCCACGCATGCGGCCGCCGCTCGGTACATGTAAGACAATTTATCGGATTCCCTCGCCGCCACTGCACTGCCGCGCACACGCGTACACGCAGAGACCGCCGGCGCCTTCCTTGTGGAGGAGGAGGAGAAGGAACCAATGCACACGCCAAGCTTAACCGTCCCGCTCACTGAAGGGAGACATCACTGGCGAGCGTACGCAGACATCAGGGCGCAGCGCGCGCCGGGGTGGAAGGAGACCAGAATGCGCCCACAACACTAGCGCCTTCCCGACGCTGCAGTCTCCTAAGCGTTTTTCAGCGGTTGCGGGCGGCTTGACGTATTTAGAAAGCTTTGGCGGCGCAACACAAGTTGTTCACCACACAGGCCAGTCGTAACACTTGCCATGAACGCCCAGCAGCATAGAACTCCGGCACTCACCGCATGTCATGCGCCGCGAATACCTCCCCACTTTGTGGAGAGGCATGGCAACAACTTGTCGCAGGTGGGGAACGATCCCCCGTCTTCGCATTACGCGTGCCAGGCTCTCACCAATTGAGCTACCGCGGTGCCGTTTTCCCATCCACGTTCTGGGGTCTTCACGTTTTACCACTAGGACTAACCCTGGCAGTGTTAGCCAGTGCCACCACTGACAAACCTTGGCGGCGGATGGGTAACATCCTTTCTGACGCAGACGTCACGAGTACGTGAAATACCCCACTTACTGGGGTATTTCTGGGCTTCTTATGATATGATTATTAAAAAAAGATGAAGATGGCATGACTACGATGGAATGATCATAACGGCAAGAAGATGACTGTTTCACGACGACGCACTAACGATGATGGCATGGCGACGATGAAACGATGACGTCGGCGTGACGGAGACGGCAGCATGACAGCAGTAGGATAACTAAGGCAGAATATGGACAAAGGGAACGAACACAATGCACTGATGACCACCATAGAAATCGAAGGAAATGACGACAATGGCGCGGAGACAATTGGATGACAACGCTGGAAAATGACGATGGCATAGAGACGATCGCGTTAACGTCGATGTGGTGACCACGGCTGTACGACGATGATAGCGTGAAGACAGTGAGATGACAAAGCTAGAATGACGACAATAGAAAGACCTCGATGGTATCGCAACGGCGCTCTGACCACGACTGTAGGGCGACGACTGTACCACGGTGACGCAACCATTACGATGGCTGTAGCATGATTGTAGCATGATTGTAGCATGATTACGATGGCGTAATGGCGACGGTCTCGTGACAATACTATGACGATCACAGCATGATTGCGAGGAGGTGTTGACGACAGCGTGATGGCCGTAATCGAACACCACCTAGATACCGCAAGGCCTGTTCACTCCGATCCATGACGGCATGCTACCTCGCCCTACTGCCATATAATCTAATGGGGATGCTCCCGAGTAAGCAGCGGTGATTTCGAGGTCACCGCTAACGTCACGCCAGTAGCATGACGTCATGGATGCGAGTGAACAGGCCTTATGCTATTTAGGTGGTGTTGGTATATGCATCATACTTTGATATCGTCCCACTTTGCTGCGACACTCGCTTGCCAAGGTGTCTAGTGAGTATGGAGACATGACGACGACTCTATGACGCCGACGCAGTGACAATGGAATTACGTAGGAATATCAATCGAATGACAAAGGCGTACAACGACGACTGTATGACGACAGTGGGATGCCTTTACTGAAGGGATGACATAAAGAAACGACACCCTGACCACGACGGCATGACAAGCGTTGGATGGCAAGCTGCAACAACGACGACGCAATGACCAGGACAGCATCACGACACCGAACACATAACCTAGTGGCACCAGTTATTAGACAACTTGGAACACTGGGGTGGGTAGAAGCCGTGATGAAGGTAGCACGACGAGAACCATATCACGAAGCTCCAATGATGACGAATCAACAACCGCGACGGCATCGCTATGGTGGTATGACAACGTATGCATGAGGACGACGACCGCATGACGAGTGTCGGATGACAAAGCATGGATGACGGCGATGCATCGACCACGAGTCCATACCTAGTGACACAAGCTGTTCTAACACTTCGGCCGCTGGGTCGGGAAGGAGGCGTGACACTGACGGCATGCCGAAAGCAAGATATCACGAAGGTGGAGCGCCGACAATGGAACGACCGCTACGCATCACGACCAGGAGCACAAACCTAGTACTCCTGGTCGTGATGCATGTAGACGACTTGGGCCATTGCTAAACAACTTGGGCCATTGTGTCGGCGTAAGAGGCTACATCAATAGATAGATAGATAGATAGATAGATAGATAGATAGATAGATAGATAGATTCATAGATTTAATATGGCTGAAGTAAGCATAAAGTGATATTTGCTTTAAAACAATCATAAACAATCCGAAGTAGTCGCAACCAACACAAGACTAAGATATTTTCCAGATTCATTGGCCTTTGATATATTCTATCATCTATGAAGTGAAATGCTTTGTTAGCAAGGCTGACTCTTTCTATATCACCTTTAGTTGCACAGGTTTGATACCATTCACCGGCTTAGATCTCGCATGTGTGCTTAGGTGGGAATGACTCTGGCTTTATTTCCGGTGATATGGCTGCTTTGTTTTTGTCATGCTATAGCCTCTGCCATCAAAAATAAAAATAAAAAGAGTCAGCCTTGTTAACACAGCGTTCGAACTCATAAGCGGTACGAAATTTCTAAAGCACATCAATGTAAAAAATATGTGGATGACGTAGGTTGGAATGTGGCTACAGCTGGAATACACCCTCAAACATCCGGCGCGTATTGATGCTGCGAGATAAGAGGTGCACATGTATAAAGCAGCGACGACATTTTAAAGATATATCTCACTGGTTGCCGCTGCAGCAAGAGCATCGACCACTTCTTGTTGCAATCCGCTCCTGTCTATCACAGCGCGTCTACTTATATGTGGGTAATAGTCTACGCTTCGAGTATGCACACCTGTTACTGTACCGCGTCCTTTTATTTTCAGTATTATGAAAATTACCCAAGACTTAATTAGAAGCAAGTAATTATTCATGAAATTTCTTTTTCGAGCAGCACCATATATGCCCCAGGCACACAGCATGGTCGGCTACTTTTCGAAATTGTCATTATCGGCCACTACCTGCATGTAACCATTTAGAGATGAATAGCCCCTGAGGCTATATGCAGCGTGCATGTGTTGAGGCCATGTCTTTTTGGTTGGAGAAAACAAGACTACAGTACGGTTCCGTTGCCAAATCGAGGAAGCACTGCAACTTTCACTACCTTTCGAAACAGTGGAGTGAGTTCTTGTATTGGCAAAATCTACCTAGTGACAAACAGTTCCGATGACTTCAACTTGAGCATTTCATCCTGCCCGCTTAGAGGTTGTTTTGCAATCAGTTCGGATTATTAGATAAATTTTACCGAACATGAAAAACCAATTCTTTGTTAGCGTAGCATATTTTGACTATAGATATCATTCAGTTCTCATTACAGTGTTTCGTTGGGACCTAGAAAAGAGCAACATTGTTTGCTAAAGTTGCATTGTTCGATGTACGTTTAGTAGTAAGTTCTCATTACCGACTAGATTGTTGTATATCCAAAATAAATATATTTTAGCTAATGTGGCCCGTTAGGTACACACTTAGCAGTCACTTCCCAATAGGCGATTGATTCCATAAGAACATAATTTATTGTTTGTCAAAGTGGCACGGTTACATGTACATATTGCAATATGTTATCTTCATGGAATTTTTTTGCTGCAAGCGTAAAAAAATCTCGCAGACGCGTCTCACTACGCAGGTCGGTGTTTGTGCGCTGAGCACTGATGGCAGCGACGTACCGCACTGCCAAATTTGTGGCTGACTTCTTCAATTTCCAGTTACCGACATCTTCCCTTCCTGTAGCTCTAAGCTCCTCGCTCAATGCACGCTCGGCTCCCATTCTCTTCACCTAACTTCTTTCTTCACATTCGGACGCTTTTGATATCGGTTGCTTCACTTATGTGTATCTGACTTCTTCATTTTTCTGGTGCTAACTTCTTCATTTCTAGGCTTTTGTCCTGTGTTTTCTATCGGAGAACCTACCCTGTGGCACATATAACCATTCTGTAGTATTGGCCAAGAATATTGACACCATCATCCTATATTTATGTCCACTGCATGACATAAATATAGGCTGATGATAATGATGTCAATATTAAATGCCCAGTTGCGCACACCCAGTGGCCCAAATTGTCTATTCTTTCTCATGTTCATGGCTCAAGGCACGTGTCCAGTTGCACGTATCCAATGGCACAAGTTGATGTGAACATTGTCGTACTGAAAACTGTGTAAAGTCCGCGAAGAATGCGGATTGCAATAATGCCCCTTGCTTAAAGCGTCAGGGTAACTTATGCCGATTTTAGTCAGTTCTTTTTGCAGAGTGCTGTGTCGTTATCCTGAAGAAACTATTGTTAGCTAAAGTGGGACTGTTAGACGAAAGTTTGGCACATGGATATTATTACCGACTACTTTGCTGCGAATTTAGGGAAGGTATTGTTTATTGAAAAAGCATACGTAGATGACCACAGCCACGTCTCCACGATCACGAGAAAGGTAAACGCGTTTCTTGAATCAATGACCCCGTATTTTTACCTAAAAGCTACAAATACAATAGATTATTATGTGGCACACTATTATGGTAACGTTGCACGTTGGTTTGCGACGTCATCCAGCTGTTGTTTAAATGTGCTTCACCTTGGCGCTGATACAATGATACAAAGGTCTCCTATGAGCTCGTACCAATTTTCACGAAATCGACGGGAAAAAGGTAAATAAGAAATTAACCTACGCGGCCGTGTGGACCCTGCTTCATGTAACAGCAGTTTCCTTCGGCTATTGCTTGTAGGTAAACTTTGCGACAAACGAAAGGCTATGTCCACGAGACGTCGCGAGGTACGGTTGTTTAGTACGGAAGAGTTCTGGCACGTTTAGAACAAGAGGTTAAAGACAGCAACAGCCGATTCCCTTTTTTTAGACGAACACAGCCTCTGGATCCTAGCAGAACCAAATGACTATCTTCACGGTAGTGTAGCACAAAGCGTGTCCCTCCCCCCCGCCCCCAAATAAAAAGAATGCTTGTTTATGTAAGCCTTCTTTTCGCTGGCAGGAAACCATGACGAAAGAAGACATCTGCATCACCGGCATTTCGGGACGATACCCGCAAGCGGACAGCTTCTCAGAGTTCAAGGAGAAGCTCAACGCGGGCGTCGACTTTATCACAGACGATGAAGCTCGTTGGCCCCGAGGTAACCAAACGCATTGGGAACTGGAAACAAAGCTGCATTCTTTACAGCTTTGAGCTGCGTCATGAACTGTGGGTTCCTTGAGCTAATAGGAGTTTGTGGAAAGTGCATCGACGCTGGTATGCATAAAACGCAGAAAGGTGAATAACTGTCGTATTTGTTAGGATTCTTTTCATCCTGGTTTTCTTTCGTACACCATGACCGGCTCGCTCGCGGTCGCCCCGGTGTACGCCGGAGTACGGCCACTCGGACCGACAGATCAGAACAAAAGCGCGCCATCAAGCGAAAAGAATCGTTGTGGAATGTGCTTGCAAAGCAGTTTTTGTTACTCGCCTATTAAAGTAAAACGTATTCATCGTACGTATTATAGCAAGGCGTGGCAAAATGAGACAAGCCCAAAAATACCACTATTTATTCCTTCCAAACGAGGCACCTGGAGTAGATCCCGTGGGTCACCACGCAGGCTTCATGGGTTCACTCCCTTCAACATCTGCATTGAATTCACACAGAGCATGGTGCTCTTTTATTTATTTATTTATTTATTTATTTATTTATTTATTTATTTATTTATTTATTTATTTATTTATTTATTTATTTATTTATTTATTTATTTATTTATTTATTTATTTATTTATTTATTCACTTATTCATTTATTTATTTTTAAATACTGCAGCCCTATGCAGGGCTATTTCAGGAGTGGGGTACATGTACTACATAAATGAAAGACTTAGAACAGTAACATCATACCAATGCTTCTACAAAATCAGATGTCGCCATTTCACGAACACAGCCGGGTAAATCATTCCAGCATTCAATAACTCTCGGGAAAAAACCGTGTTTGAATACGTTAGTGCGCGCAAAAAAGGGCTTTAGGTTGAGGTTGTGGCCACGTCTAGTCGGAAGAGAAGTAGCATACACGATGTAGTTATTAGACAGTCGGCAAGACGAGTGAACAAATGAATTTAACGGTTTCAAAGAATCATTATCACGACTGGTACACAAAAGAGGTAACTTCAAAGCGGTCATTGCAGATGAGGGTGAAAAATCACGGTCATAGTGGTGGTGAATGAAACGAACAGCCTTCCTTTGGACAGATTCAATTTTATTCATGTGGCACACATTATATGGATGCCATACGCATGAAGCGTACTCTAATATAGGGCGAATGAGTGTTTTGTACATTAGTAATTTAGTGCATTTTGGAGATTTAATGACGTTTGTCTTAAATTACCTAATTATTTAGGGCTTTAAAGGTAACATAATCTATATGACGTGACCACTGCAAGTTGTGTGTGAACATAACGCCAATGTATTTGTACGTCTGCGCCTGGGGAACTGTTATGTTGTTGAAAGCGTACACATGCTGTGATGGAGATTGGCTGTTTGTAAATGACAATACTACTGTTTTTGAAAGTTTATGCGCATCGGCCAATCCGAGCACCATTAGCAAAACTGCCTGAAAGAATCCTGAAGTAAAGTGTGATCATTAAAAGAAGTTATTGCCTGGTATAGCACGCAGTCGTCGGCATAGAGACTGACTTTGGACCTAATATTGCTGGGAAGGTCATTTATAAAAATCAAAAATAGCAGGGGTCCCACAACGGAGCCTTGCGGAACAGCAGATGTTACTTTTATTGCTGAGGACGAGTGGGAATTAAATGAAACGAATTGAGAGCGCGAGTTGAGAAAGCTAGCTATCCAGTCGATCAATTGAGGATTATTTAAAATTACGTTTAGTTTACTTAGAAGCTTGCTGTGTATAAAGGTGTCGAAAGTCTTGGAAAAATCTATAAATAACCCATCTATTTGATTGTCGGTGTTTAAATTGCTAGCAATGTCATGTGAAAATTCTACCAGTTGTGTTATTGGGCTGAAACCACGACGAAATCCGCATTTTGTGTTGTACAGAAAGTCGTTAGATTCAAGATACTCAGTGATATGCTTATGAATGATATGCTCCGGCAGCTTCCCGGAATTGGAGGTAAGCGATATAGGTCTATACTTGGACAGAAGTTGTTTATTGCCTGATTTATGCAGAGGCAGGACTTCAGCTAACCTCTAGGACTCGGGGACGGTACTTGAAGACAAGGATTTGTCAAAAACACTTGCACGAAGTTGCTACACAACTTCGTGCAAGTGTCAGATTCAAGTTGCTACACAACTTCGTGCAAGTGTCAGATTCAAGTTGCTACACAACTTCGTGCAAAAGAAACACTCCCAGTTCACTTTGGTGGGAATTGCGTGATTGCAGGACATTTTTGTTGGTCTGTTTGCATGCTGAAGAAATACCTCAGCCTTCGCTTTTTTTTCGCTGTCCTCTACTATTTCAACATGGTGGGCACGAATGTGAGCCTTCTGGTAGCCTCTGCCAAAAACTTCTCCTTGCGGGTAGATAAGGTGAGAATCGCAGCTCAGCGTGCACTCCCTCCTTAGCTAATATTTTACTGGGCACTGAAGAAATTTCAGGGAAGGTCATTTGAGCTTTAGTGCACTCGTATTTTTCCAGGGGGTCTTCGCGAGAGGATCTGCAGAGGTTTTTCGGCACACCGTAAGCTTACGGCACAGCTCAAATTTTGTCGTGTTTTTGATGGACGGCTTCAGTTCCTCTTTGCATGTATTTTTTGTCCAATGCAGCTCTGAATTTATTTCTATTGTACGTCCGGACCAGCTTGAAGAAAACCACATTAACTTGAAAGAGTGGTAGTGAACAATGAGCTCAGTAAAAATGTTTTAAATCTGCTTGGCATCTTTTGGCGCTGTATTAGAATAGTAATCAAATAATTTTACTACAGTGATAATTCAGATTCACAGAGTTGAAATTTTGTGTAAACGCAGAAAGTGGCTAATGTAGCTAGTCATAATAATAACGAAAAAGCAAATGCAAGGGCACGAAAAGATAACTTGGCGCCGTCAGGCGTCGAACCCAACGCTTCCACATCACGCGCACGTTGCACTACCAAATGTGCTACGGTGACGTCATAAATACATCCACTAACTTGGGAATTTATGTTTACTAAATCTAGCGTTTGAGTGTTAGCTGGCGTCAATTAGAGCCATGGTGGGCGTATGGGGAACACATAGATATTCAGGGTGTTCAAAATTAAGCTTTAGGGAATGTTTAGAAATCGCCTGTGCCAGGTAGCATAATTATTATCATTGAGCTGGGTTAACGAATGAGGCGGACATTAGTAGTACGAGAAATCAAAACACATATTCAACTAATTAACAAAAATTCACTAATTAACTTCTTAGTTAATTACTTTACGAGCCATTTTGCAACTTACAAATTGTAGCCGGTGAGTTTGCAAGATGCACCCACTTGAAATGAAGTTCCAGGATGACACCAGTTTCAAGGTATTATTTCCCAAAGTATGGGACGAAAAACATGGCGTACCAGTTACATTTGTGCTTCAATGTATAAAACAGCATTTTGGAAAAAAGTAACTGTAACAACAATGCACTTTTACGGCGAGTTTGATGGCGCATGTCTCCAAACTGGTGTAAAATTGCTTGATTCTCAATCTTGCAATATTTCTGAATCACTCAAATTGCTTGATTGAGTGATTAATTGATTAATTCATATACCACTGCATTCTAATATAAAATGTGAATTGCTGATTGTCATATGGACCCGCCGTGGTTGCTCAGTGGTTATGGTGTTGGGCTGCTGAGCATGAGGTCGCGGGATCGAATCCCGGCCACGGCGGCCGCATTTCGATGGGGGTGAAAAGCGAAAACACCCGTGTACTTAGATTTAGGTGCACGTTAAAGAATCCCAGGTGGTTCAAATTTCCGGAGTCGCCCACTGTGGCGTGCGTCATAATCTGATCGTGGTTTTGGCACGTAAAACCTCATAATTTAAATTTTTTTATTGTCATATAGAAAAATTTACCTGGGGCTTCCAGGCATGTAATGTTAACCGTTAGGCATACCTAAAGATGTTGCGCCCCGCTGAAATTTAAGGCAAAAAAGTCCAATCGTTTTAAATTCTTTACGGTTCCTTCGCTATAGGTTGCGCGCTGGTATCACTTTTGTTAGTTTTTTATTTAAACACGTGGTAATGCTGCGAACGCGGATCATTATGCAACGGCAATGTGGTTCGTTGATGATAGTGGAATTTACTGCGCGGTTCATCCCTCTAGTAAGCTTCTACTGAACTATAACTTTCGTGAACTTGTGGGCTAGTGACAAAAAAAGAGAATGCTGTCCAACTTTTCTGGAACTGTATCAATTACAATAACACTAAACAAGAATCATCATACTTATTTTATAAGATGACGATGTATTCAAACAGGCTCTCCTGTTGGATACTTCAGTACAACTTACAGCCCACTTAATTTGGATTGGCATAGTTAGAATGTACTGGTGAAAGCATGTGATAAACCCTGCTTTGCTAGAAACTAACATGTACATCTGTTCATAGGCTCGAGGCATATCAAATGTGCATCACTCCAACCCAGTCTTAGTGTACTTGGCCCTTCTATGGTAGCCTAGTAGTCTCATTTGTTTAAAATACCGCAAGGACAAAATGCATTCAACAAGTTGGTGTCAGATTTATTTTATCAGTTTATGGAGCTAGAGATATATCGAGCTAGAGCTCTCCAAGATTGCCTATCAAGCTCCAATTTCAAAAATTGCAGAGGCCACAACACATATCATGGTTAAAGCTTTTCTTCGTTTTATGCACAACAGTACCTCTGCAAATTTGCATTTATTTGTTTCCTACGTCTCAGATATGCTTGCCCTTAAGTCGTCCGAATGCCATGCCCCTATAATTTTCAAAAAGTAAAAATGTACTGAAAATGACTTTTCCAAACACTGTTGGACGGGAGATTCGTGTGGCAAGAAACGCCACAAGATGCTGCGGGACTTCCGCATTTGCACATTTGTACGAGTGCATCAAGTGCAGCGTCTTCTTTGTAGGCGGCGGAGTAGTCTATATCTTTGTGAATAACTATAGAATAAATTACGTAATCTAACATATCGTAAAGCACAAATATTTGCGTTTGTAATGTGCGCAACCTTATCTTTACAGGTTTCCTCGGAGTCCCCAATAGGATGGGCACCATTAAAGACTTGTCGCGGTTCGACGCGAGCTTCTTCAGAGTGCCGCCTAAGCAAGTGCAGCTCATGGACCCCATGCTGCGTCTTCTTTTAGAGAGCTCGTACGAAGCCATCGTGGACGCCGGCTACGATCCGGCGACGCTGCGAGGACGAAAGATAGGCGTCTTCGTCGGCTGCGCGTTGTCCGAGACGATGACGCTGTTCGGCAGTGACGCGGGCACGATCGACGGCTACATCTCGACCGGGGCGTCACTGCACATGTTCTCGAATCGAGTTTCCTACTGCTTCGACTTTGACGGTACGGGGCTGCCGTAAAACGCACAGAGCAACTTGCTTCCTTGGGCTGGTGCAACCTGCATTTATATGTTGATTTGATGCCTGGCTTATGTAAAGTACGATGTTATAGTCAAGTAAATATTGATCCGCCAATCGATTGAGTGAGTGAGTGAGTGAGTGAGTGAGTGAGTGAGTGAGTGAGTGAGTGAGTGAGTGAGTGAGTGAGTGAGTGAGTGAGTGAGTGAGTGAGTGAGTGAGTGAGTGAGTGAGTGAGTGAGTAGGCGAGCGAGCGAGCGACTGAGCAAGCGAGTGACCGACTGGCCAACTTGCTTAATCGTTGAGACCGAATAGAAAATTATGGGCAGGACATGCGTCATTGACCTCGTAATAATAACATAGTGTTCACTGAATGGCACGATAGCCTGGGATGAAATGAATCATTATAGGAATGAAGCTGCGTAACGCAGGTGTTTCAAAGTAAACAGCGAAGTAACCAGACCTATGTATATTCCCCGAGCCGTAGAAGAAAAGTGGGAAATATACTAATAGGTGCCACCCCTTCTTACAATCAGTTTGCTTCAGAACACTAAACCGCTCTTCTTGCATGCCATGTCATTTCCGGTCATGGATATTCTGCTACCTACCAAAAATACAGAGCTAAATATTAACACCCGTTCTCTCCGCCTGTGAGCAATTTTAAAGCGAAGCTTTCATTGCTTAATACTTGGACTTTCTCGCTGCTGCTCGCTTGCCGGATGGCTCCCACATGGGATGACACTCCTATGTTTACTACACACCCCTACTCGTGATAATTCCTGCGTTGCAATGTCGTCTTGCTCATTCCATTGTCATCATTCTGCCGTAGTAATGCCAGTACCACCATTCCATCCTGTCCGCGCCATTGTCGTAACGCTGTCGTCGTCATTGCTTCGTTGCCATTGCGTCGTCTCATTCCAGCTTCGTCATTCTATTATCATCATGCCGTCGTTGCCACACCGTCACCGACACACAGTCGTCGTCATTCTAGTGTCGTACGCACCTTTGTCGTCATGCCGTCGACCTCGTAGCACTGTCATCCCGCCTGTCTGCTGGCTTCAGTCTTGAACGACTGGCCGGTGTCGGGCATAGTTGCAAACAAACACCGGATATAGTGCGAATCGTGGCGCCCCGCATCGGCAGGTGATGCACGTAAGCGCTAACGTGAGCTCCAACACCAACACGCTTTAGTTGCTGTGCCGTCGTCGTCTTTTTATCGCCTTTGAGCCGTTCCGTTCATTCCTTCGCTGTCAATGTCGTCATCACTCTTCCACAGCTTTTTTTCTAACGCCATCACTGCATTGTCATACTGTCACCCTCATTCCGCCATCTCCTAGCCATTGTCGTCACACCATCTTCGTCAGGTCGTCACAGTCATTTCATTGTCCTTATTGCGTCATCGTCGCAGAGTCGCTGTCATGCCGTCGTGATCATTACATCGTCGTCACTCTGTCGTAGTGATTGCAATGCCGTTTTTTTCTCATTATTGTCAGACATTTCTCATCGGGCCTTCGCCGTCAATACGGAATTGTGCTTCCAACTTCGTCATTTCATTCTCGACATCCCATGGTCGTTATTCCTGCTCCATTGTCCCATCTTCACGCCATCGTCTTCATGACATCCTCCTCATTCCATAGTTTTCATTGCCTCGTCGTCATAGAGTCGTCTTCAGGCTGTCGCAGTTGTTCCACCGTCGTCATTGCTTCGTCGTCATGCGTGGCGTGCTCATGATTAAGAACGACAGAAATAATCTAAGAAATTGAATATGTCAAAAGAGGTGGTCCCTAGTGAAAGTTTGTCCAATTTCGTCCTGCAGTTTCTGCGTGCAAATGGTCTCTAAGCAAAAACCTTTTGTATTCACAAACATAAATGAAATCTAATGTAAATTGATTTTCACAGTGCGTGGGATCTGCAGATATTTATCGAAGCTATATCTTTTCAAAAATCGGTGTATCAACGAGCAAATGCTAAGGCGTCGCCGCGTCTTCCAACAATCTTCATAGGACTATACGACAAGTCTCCGTGTCTAAACAATGGCTCCCGTTTGTCAAGACGTCCCTTGTTCCACCACTTCAAGCCTTTTTGGTCAGATGTACTTTGCTGATGTTCGTATTTGTGCCGTAGAATGTGAGCTAAGAACCAAAGAAGTCACTGAAGGCTGATTGTTGATTTGATAAAACATCTGCTCTCTGTTTCTGAATCAGGACCAAGCTTTACGGTGGACTCGGCATCCTCTTCGACTATGACAGCATTCAGCCTAGCCCTGCAGTCACTTCGCGCAGGTGACTGCGAGGCTGCCATCGTGGGGGGCTGCAGTATCATACTCAACCCGCTCACCACGCTAACCTTGTACCGCTTTGGCCTGCTGTCACGAGACGGGAAGAGCAAGTCGTTCGACGATAAAGGTAAGCTTTTCATCTCTATCTATCTAATGTATAAGAAAACAAAACAATTGATTGCCCATAGAGAAAGAAATACCAAGTGCAGCAAATCAGAGCGTGTGGCACAAGGATTCTCTGGCTTGCTTTATGAAATTTAAATAAACAGCGGCGGAAGGCGGTGCTCCTCGGCGCCCTTCCAGCGTATTGTCCTTCAACAAATGTGAGGCCTGGTCCACCGCAGAACGACGTTTGCTGATTTTGCAGGGCTCACTGCCGGGGTCATATCTTTTGCTGTTCGGCGCAACAGTGGCTTCAGAGTGTGTTCGGAAACTCGCCCTCCCCGGCAAGATAGACAACGAAGCTAACAGTGGTGATGTTAAGTGCCATTTCACTTCTGACGGAACGAAGACAGTATTCATGCAAAAAATTATGGTGGCCACTATGATGTCCGATGCTGACGACGCTGGCAAAGAAGGCAGCATCTAATTAAAGTACGCTGCAGGATACCTGTGCCTACCTAAAGGAGGCTGAAAGGCCTACTACGAAGCACGGCGGTTGTTAGTTTGCCCACTTACAAGAATGTGTACTTGGGCTTTATTTTTTTTTTCCTTCACCTATAGGTCAGGTTGTGTTTTTGTTGGTTGCACGCGAGTGAAGTATGAAATCATACAGTTATTACCTAATTCTCTTATCTATTTTTTATCAACCCGAGATGTAATCAAGTCGCAGAACTGCATTGTAAACGTGTTACGATATTTTAGCATAACGCAGTCTTCATAGCTGTCAAATGGCTTCGAAGCCGGCCACAAATGGAACACAACCTCAAACGCACACTCGTCCCCGCACCTGCAAAGACAGTTTGTAGAGGGACATAGAGCGTTCTCTCGCTCACCCTTTCTCAGGGCGCAGCAGGCACTGCGACTTCTTCAGCAGCGCCCTGTGCGTGGGAGCTGTAGGCAGGCTTAGATGTAGATGTAGAGCCTTAGGCAGGCTTGTTGTTGTTGTTGTTGTTGTTGTTGTTGTTGTTGTTGTTGTTGTTGTTGTTGTTGTTGTTGTTGTTGTTGTTGTTGTTGTTGTTGTTGTTGTTGTTGTTGTTGTTGTTGTAGCCTATCACGCATGTGGCTCCTACCCACGGTGGGGGATAGGCAGGCTTCTGAGAGTAGCGTGAAGCTTTACCTTCCTTTTTCTCACTAGTATGCAGCAAATCATGCGCCTAGTTCAACGCTGCGAGTGCGTGTGTAGGGACTTCCTCGTTCTCAATGCGCTGATGTATACTGCGTTGTACACGAGGTGATACGGCAATCTACTACTCAGGATGTTCGGAGGCTGACGTCGTAATCGTAGTAATAAGAACGGACGTATCGAGCTACGCTATAGTATGCTGCTGCTTGCAGCTCCTGAGCAATTTACGATTACCTCGGTAATCGCTATAAAGAAAATAATGTATAAAGAACACAATGAATTTGAAATGAAAATCGTTGGCGGTAGGGAGTTACCCCACGCTAAGAAGCCGAGTGCCTTACCCACTGGGCTAAACCAGCGCCTCCTAGACAGCAGGTCTTTATACTCTACTTTATGACAACACGCCACTTGGACCGAAATCGCCATTGCCAAGACCGGCGTGACGAAACTGGTGACGTCAAAATCACCGCTCCTTACTCGGGAGCGTCCCCATCAGATTCTATGGCAGTCCCGCAACGTAGCATTACGTCACGGATCGAAGTGCACCGGCCTTGTGATATCTAGGAGGCGTTGGCCAAGTGTCTCAACGCGCTTTCTTGCACGTCAGGAAATCATAACTCGAAGGACCACTTAGCGGCGTTCAATTGGATATTATTGCTTTCGCATTCACAACTCATAACTGCTTAGCTGTCCTCGGATTTTTTTTTTTTTACTTTTGCTGAAAACCACGCCGATGTGAAACGCACTTTCGTTACGCCTGATAGTGTGCAACACATGTCACGTGGTTCAACCATTCCTTGTAATCGATAGAAGCCTACTCGAGTGGTGAGCATTTCCTCAGAACGTTATGGCAAGTTTTTTTTTTTTTTTACTTCTTTCTCTCCACTGCCTTCGATCACTGGAAGTAGTTGCATGAACATACACGAAGCGTTCGCTTCTAAACACCTCGTTAAATAACATTGCATCTTTTCTTTGCGCAGCGGATGGTTATGTGCGAAGTGAAACCATAGGAGCTGTGTTTCTTCAGCGGGCTTCTGAAGCACGCAGGATCTACGCCAAGGTGGTTAACGTGAAATCCAACGCAGACGGCTACAAGGTTCAAGGTGAGGCTTGCTGCTATAGGGGCCAAAGACAGTGAGCATGTGAATAATTCTGCTGGAGTGCGTAGCGCAATGCAGCGCATGCGCCAACACCACCGCTGCTGCTTTCAAGTGCCTGTCTACGTCACGGTACTCAGCTGCTTCTTCTCCTGCCCCGTTTAGTGATCACCATATCCGCGACCCTTATGGCGGCAGCTACGCCGCGGATTACATAGTACAACCTTGCACAGATAAATGCCTGCCGTTTATCTTCGTACTAGAAACCGTCTCGCACTAGAAACTGTCTGTTAGACGGCCACTTATAGTGCAATTATGTCGGCATCGGTCAACCCACGCTTTTTACGTGGCCTTCGGGCCGACCACCATTGCAAATAACAAACTCGGGTCTAACATCTGTGGCCAATTTTTTATCTGTGTAATTCTATCGCATTTTAGTGGTATTGGCTATGCGTAAGAAGTAATTAGCCATCTCCCACGTTAAACGCTGGAACTATGTCGTTCAATGTGGCCACCTAAAATATTTTAGGGACAAGAAAGAGACATCTAGGACATAAAATAATTCAGCTTCACCTTTTTAAAGAATGACTAAGCTACATACTGCTGAGCTTTGGTGACCTAACAAGAACCAGCTCTTTCAGCGCGCAATGTCTAATATCTACGTCGAAAGTATTCTTTGTCTTTTAACTATATATTGCAGCTGGCCTTGAAGGGACTTGAAATTTCTGCTTTTTGCCTGGCAAGCTAAATTCAGGACAAAGATAAGTAAACTGGATGATTCATTAGTCGACCCGTGTGAGGCACCTTGCAAACCTAGACTATGCATGGATACGCAGCCTAAATATAGTTTAATGAGCAAGTATCTTCTTTACACAGTATGTAGTAAAACATTGCACAACAAACCGTACATACAAGATTTAGGGGCACGATGGAAGCGCGTTTTCTTTTGCAAACAGCTTCGAAAAAAAAAATTCAGTGCGATATACCTGAACGGAAACTGTCCAAGATAAGTGTAGCAATATATGGCTGTCGACGTGGTGCGGAATGCGGTATGCATGGTAATTATCTGTCTGGAGGTTAGGCTGATGTAGTATGCGTTATTTGTTCATTTATGCGTGGGGAGTACGAGCAGAGAGCTGCACATATTTCCATTGTCGAGCATATACATTACGACCCACGCTTGCCGCCATATAATGCTCCGCATTATATGGCGGCATATAATGCTCGGCATATAATGCTCGGCATATAATGCTTATATGGCGGCATATATTGCCGCCATATAATGCTCCGCATTATATGGCGGCAAGCGTGGCAATTAAGCGCAACCTCCCCGTTCGGGGAGGTTGCGCTTAATTTGTTTGCTTAATTCCCGGCGCGGCATAACCAACGCATAACCAATCCGCCACCTGGGTTTGTGAGTGGTGGCACTGGCTAACACTTTCAGGGTCAGTTCTAGTTGTAAAACATAACTACTCCGGAAAGTGGATGGGAAAACGGCGCCGTGGTAGCTCAATGGTAAGAACATCGCACGCGTTATGCGCAGACGTGGGACAATTCCCCACCTGCGGCAAGTTGTTTTTCATCTATTTTCATTTCCATTTATTTATCATTTTTTAATTCAATTATAGTACGTACAAGTAATTTCCCCTGCGTTGTCCTTGGTGTCATTGTTTGTTGGCTGCTTATGATATGAATAACAACAATCGGGCCCCTTGGTTTCCTTGCTGCTCGTTCATATATATATATATATATATATATATGAACGAGCAGCAAGGAAACCAAGGGGCCTGATATATATATATATATATATATATATATATATATATATATATATATATATATATATATATATATATATAGGGTGTTTCAGCGAACACTTTCCAAAATTTGCAAAGGTTGCCTGTTGCCTGTGGCAGAAAGCACAATTCTAGTGCATGCGCTGGTTTACTCGACGAGGCGGACATTACTTGCACTCAAAATAAAACGCATAATCAACCTAATAACAACAATTCACTAATTAAGTTTTTGACTAATTACCTTATGACCTATATTGCAATTTACAACTTCTAGCCGTAGAGTTCGCAAGGTGGATCCACTTGGAACGAATTCTCAGCATGGCACCAGTTTAGAGATATTAATTCCCAAACTTTGCGGAGAAATGCATTGGCGTTCCAGTTACTTTCTTAAGAGAACGTCATTTTATGCATTGAAGCACAAACGTAACTGGAACGCCAATGCATTTATCCGCAACGTTCGGGAATTAATATCTCGAAACTGGTGCTATCCTGGGGATTAGTTCCATGTGTATCTGCCTTGCGAACTCTATGGCTAGAATTTGTAAATTCCAATATGGGCCATAAGGTAATTAGTTCAAAACTTATTTAGTGAATTTCTGTTAGTATGTCGATTATGCGTTTTCATTTTCTGTGCAAGTAATGTCCGCCTTTTCGAGTAGACCAGCTCATGAACTAGAATTGTGCTATCTGTCACAGGCAACCTTTATAAAATTTTGAAAGTGTTCGCTGAAACACACTCTATATATGCACAAGACAGATCACTATGCTACCCGCCGCGGTTGCTCAGTGGCTATGGTGTTGGGCTGCTGAGCACGAGGTCGCGGGATCGAATCCCGGCCACGGTGGCCGCATTTCGATGGGGGCGAAATGCAAAAACACCCGTGTACTTAGATTTAGGTGCACGTTAAAGAACCCCAGGTGGTCCAAATTTCCGGAGTCCCCCACTACGGCGTGCCTCATAATCAGAACTGGTTTTGGCACGTAAAACCCCACAATTTAATTAATTTTCAGATCACTATGCTGAAGACAAATATGATGTTCAAAGCCTGGCAAGGGAACAAGCATAAAGGATCACCAGTGAGCTTCTAGAGTCTGTAAAGGAGTATGTATATCTAGGTCAATTACTCACAGGGGACCCAGAACATGAGAACAAAATTTACAGAGGAATAAAACTGGGTTGGAGTGCATATCAGTGGCCTGCGTTACCAAATCCTGACTGCGAGCTTACCTCTGTCGTTGAATGGAAAAGTGTACAATCATTGCATTCTACCGGTGCTAACATATGGGGCCGGAACTTGGAGGTTAACAAAGAAGCTCAAGAACAAGTTGAGGACCGCACAAAGAGCGATGGAACATAAAAATGTTAGGCCTAACGTTACGAAACAGGAAGAGAGCGGTGTGGATTAGAGAGGAAACGGGGATAGCAGATATTCCAATTCACATTAAGATAAAAAAATGGAGCTGGGAAGGCCATGTGATGCGTAGGATGGATAACCGGCGAACCATTAGAGTTGCAGAATGGATGCGAAGGGAAGGGAAGCGCAGTCGAGGATGGCGGAAAACTAGGTGGGATGATGAAGTTAGGAAATTTGCAGGCGCAAGTTGGAATACGCTAGCGCACGACAGGGTTAATTGGAGATCGCAGGGAGAGGCCTTCGTCTTGCAGTGGATACAAATATACAGGAGAAAAGATGGGCAACCGAGTGGCTCGTTGTTTTTTTTTTTTATATCACCATGTATACAGCCAACACGCAATGAAGCCAAGGAAATTATAGGGGAAATTATCTGTGGTTAAATTTCCACTGTAGCAAACAATTAAGATAAGGGAAATGAAACTGTCCGAAAATTTAAAACTTGCCGCCAGTGGGAGGCGAAGCCACAATCTCCCCATGAAGCGTGCGTTGCACAACCGATTGGCGTACGCCGACGGCTCAATACACACACACACACACACACACACACACACACACACACACACACACACACACACACACACACACACACACACACACACACACACACACACACACACACACATATATATATATCAAGTTTATCGAACGGTGGATTTTTTTATCCCAAATGAAAAGATAATTGCAATTAAAGAAAAGCCGCATGAAATCGAGATCTTGGAATACAGAAGATAAAGTCGAACATTGAACAGCGGCTTTGTCCAAAATACCCAGGTAAGTTGTTGTTTGTGGGAAAACGGGCTATCGTATCTTCCGCACTACACTCTGCAGACATATTCACACTTCCGAACATTGCACTTGCTCGCCATACGCAGCCGCGAACAGGTGAGGACAAAGTGATGCAAGAAAATTGACATTTCTAGACTGATGTGGCTCCAGGTACTTCATACTTAATTTAGATGGCATAGTCTGCAAGTTACAATAGACGCTTGTGTGGTTGCAATGTTCACGTTCTTAGGGGCACCGAGAACATGTAGCATGACAGAGCTGTACGCAAATTTCAGGGATCACCGTTCCATCAAGCGGGAAGCAGGAGGAGCTGCTTCGCAGAATGTACGCCCAGGCCAATGTAGACCCGCTAAAAGTCACCTACATCGAAACCCACGGCCCCGGTACCAACGTGGGCGACCCTCAGGAGTTGGCTGCGCTTAGCAGGTTCTTCTGTGTGCCGGAGCGCAAGAAGCCCCTCAAAATCGGTGCAGTCAAGAGCAACGCGGGACACGCGGAAGCAGCGTCATGTAAGATAACGTTTCTTACAAATTACGCAATAACTGAGGTCTACATTGTACTCCCCCAGCGACGGCTTAATCACAGTGAGCAAAGTAGTGTGGGAGGCTATATTTTTGCAATACTGCGACCCTAGACACATTTTCAGACGGTTAATCCACGGATACCATTTGAGCTCTGCTGATTAGAGTGTAACGAGCAAATCTTTTAATCTAGCACCGTATTATAGCATCCCGCATATGTCCAAATGTATCATGTTTTCCATGCGATCCTCGCGTAAATTATTCAGAACGATACAGAAATCCTTGTATATTCTATGGGAACGGTATCGTGAGAACGCAACAAAAAGTATGAATTTTTGGCCTCCATAAGGATGCGCTTGATAAGAAATAGGAGACACCTTTGTGGCCCTGTACTGCTGGCGTATCGACCACTAAACGCAACGTACAGGAAAAACTATTCTGGTGGATCTTGAGATCCGTCAGGTCGCCGTACAAATGTGTTATAGATGTTTTCGCGACTGGAATAACAGTAGCGAGCCTGGTGCCACAAGAAACCTCCAGTCATGCGCCTGATCAGTCGACTACATCGTAACAAAAAGAGTATTTTTAAGTTGTTTGGCTGTACGTAAAGACACTTTTTACGTCATCCCATAAAAAAGTGCCTAATTCCTCAAGACTAATAGTTGTATTCTTCGTACAACTTGACGTGTAACGGAAAATTGTCGTGTAGCGTTATGAACACTTACAGAGGAATTTTTATGAAAATTGACAGGCTTGGGTTTTAACACACTCCTACAACTCGCCCTTGTCTAATTTACCCCCTTTGCTGAGCGTGCCATGTTAGGGGGCAAACCGGAACATGTGAAGGGCTTATATTTTTGTAAACACTGAATGGATCTCTACCACGCAACTAATGTAGAGACCCTATGAGGTAAAACTATTTCAATCTGTTTTTATTCCAATCTCCGGCCGTCAGATTTGCGTACCCGCTGATGCAAGCATCGGGCAATGATCCGCAATGTTGTCGGAGAAGTCCAATCAAATGCTCTCCTCCTTTAGAGCGGGTCATTTTTGTTTTCATTCAAAGAGAATAGCATTGTCTTCATTGACAGGTTTTACAGCCAAGCTGTTAAGGGCTAGGTTCCCGAGAATCATGCCCGCGTGTAGAAAAAAACTGTCAGCATTTGCTTTGGCTCCATGGGCATGGTGATTTGACTCCATGTGCCTGGCAGTTTCCCGCCAGTTGTGCCTTAGCACAGTGTCAAAACGGATGATGGATGCAGAAGATTCTTATACCTTTCGCCACCACCGATGCCTCTTTCACAAGTGTCGCGATACTTAGCGGCGGCACGTCCCACCAACCGTAGTGCCCCTTTGTCTCGTGACGTAGAGATCACGCTGTTATCGTCAGTTTCCCTTGGTAGTCGCTATGCGACGAACGCTCGTTTAACCACATCTTCCCTCAGAATCCTGATGACACCGCACAGCGTGCCGCGGCTATGAACGCTTTCGCTCATACGCTAGTCTATGACGATGGGGCGGACTTGCGCAGCAAATGCACTACTTGGCGATCGCGCCGGGCGTAAAGAAGGCGCCGTTGTCCTTGCCCTTTGACGAACATGCCGAAGACGCTCAATATAGTCAATAGGGGTAATTTATAAATTCACTATAGCGATATTCACTATAGCAGACCCACCAAAGTCACAGCTTATCTGAGTTACGTCTTCAGAGTAGTTGAAGGTCTATGAATTTTTCTCTTACATCATTGGCTCACAGGAGGCGAGGAGCATGTGTAAGTGGAGAGTTCGGCGGCGCTGAGTTACCGCAGTGAACGTAGATAAGCGGATGAGGAGGGTGGTGCAGGCTGCTGCGATTGCTCCACTTCCCCTTGCTTAACATGCGGTGGCTGGTAGAAAATTGCGGCAGCGTGCAACGTAAGCCTAAAAATTCTGCTAAAATGAATCCTCAGCGAAGAAGAGTTGCAGGCGCGATGTCGTATGCGTGGCTAAAGGGCTCTACTACATCATACCGCGAAGCAGTTTTAACAGCGGAGCTGTTAAAGTTGCTTGATTGCGCCTCGTAGTGCGAAAACTGCTCGTGGCGATGGCGTGACTGCGCTTTGCCTAGTAACCGCGTATCCGAATGGCGTGTGCTTCGCCTCTTCTCCAAACCATCCAGATGTTGCCTTGACATGGGACGTTAAGGAGGGGGAATCAGAGCATGCGCGCGGTGCGAGCTGTGCTCGGGAGAGAGAAAGAGAAAATGCGAGCGAGAGAGAGAGAAATCGTAGCAGCACCAACGAGGAAACGCGCAGAGCTGCTGCCGACGCCGTCCGCGTTTGCCCGTTTGCCTGCGTTCGCGCCGAACGCTCGCGGTGTCCGTGATTGCAGCAGGCGCCTATGGCGGTGACTTGGCAGGTTTCGACCAGTCACGCCCTGGCAAGTGCTTAGGCGCAGCTTGGCCGTGAAATCACCGGGGAGATAAAGCTCGGAGCTACCGCGATGGCGGTGGAACTCTCGTTGACTCTGTGGCGTGTACATGTAGCCTTGACATGGGACGACCAAAGAAGATCCGGACACCCGAAGCAGAAGCCGCTCATTTTGAAGTGCGTCGTGTGGCCAAGCGAAAATCTGCGCGTCAGCGGCGATACATTACGGAATACCGTGCCTAGCAGCACTTAGCATTTCCTACCAAAACATAGCCAAGCCTAGTAAAACCTGGAAGAAGCTAGGTCCATCACCAGCTCCGCTGTTTGCTTCAGCCTTGCACTACTGGTGGAAGCTGACCACATTTTTTATATGTAAATAAAACCGTTCTTCCCAGCAGCTCCGAGTAGCCAGTGCCAAGGTGATCACTAGGCAGCAATCTTCTATTCCTTTGGGGCCAGGGCAGTCCCGGCTATCAAAAAAAATTAAAATAAGAGGTTTTTTTCGACCTAGTATTACATCTTTAATGCGCACACGTCACTTTGGCGTGTTGAGTTTTCGTGGTGTTGTGACGTCAGGTGACGGACTGGTGAAACGGCTGTAGCCCGAAAACGTTTGACCTGTAGCGAAGGGCTGATGGCGGAAAATGCGTAGAATCGGAAATAACTATTCTTCCTATGTTCGGTCTAATCTTGCATAATCTCTGTGTGCACGCCATATCAGATGGGAGTTCTAGTGGTTTTCCTCACGTCACATAACGGACAGGCTAAGGGGGAGTGGCCCAGAAAATGTCTGACCAGTCGTGGAGGCGTGCTTGCAGCAATGTAATGGAAACAATTCGCAATAGCTCTCGTCCAAATTCTTACAGGTCTGAGCATGTGGGCATCAGTGATTTAACACGCGACGCCTAAGCCAGGAGCCAAAGTTTGGCAGAGGAGGCCTACCGTCATCAGAAAGAGGCGGCATCATCATCATCAGCTTATTTGTCCACTGCAGGACGAAGGCCTCTACCTGTGATCTCCAATAACCCCTGTCTTCCGCTAGCTTATTCCAACTTGCACCTGTAAATTAGGAACTTCATCACCCCGCCCAGTTTTCTGCCGTCCTCGACTGTGCTTCCCTTCTCAACTATTGCTCATCGCTTTTTGTTTGTCTTCGTCTAACCTATATTTCTTATCAAGGTCTCTTGATATCATATATTGATAATGGCTGCAAAGTTCTGATACGTTGAAGGTTTTCTTACTATTTTATCCAAAAGCACTCCGTGCCGTCTATACATTGGATAGCCTAAAAGAAAAATTAAAAGAAAATGTCACTATTACGCTCACAACTCTAAATAACAACTTCCCGCGAAAACGTGTCTTCAGCCGTTTCGTCTTCTGTGATAATTTCTCACTTGCGCATGCCAAGTATGCGCCCGCGTGTTGTATGTCAGTTTAAGATGAGCTCTTAAAAGCTCATTCCTGGCCATGATGTAAACTGGATGATCTTGAAAAGATCACCAACGGAAGATGAGCAAATTTATCAAGTTGGAGCTTTCGTAACAGCAGTGTAAACATGATAGATTGGTAAATTTACGTTATAAATAATTACCAGAATATTCTATCAGGCTTCCTGTTGTTAGCAGGTACCGCGGCAGCCGATGGAGGGCCTGACAAATTTTTCAATCATCATCATCATCAGCCTATATTTATGTCCACTGCAGGACGAAGGCCTCTCCCTGTGATCTCCAACTACCCCTGTCTGGCGCTAGCAGATTCCAACTTGCGCCTGCAAATATTCTAACTGCATCACCCCACCTGGTTTTCTGCCGTCCTCGACTGCGCTTCTCTTCTCTTGGTATCCATTCTGTAACTCTAATGGTCCACCGGTTATCCATCCAACGTATTACATGGCCTGCCCAGATCCATTCTTTCTGTTTCATGTCAATTAAAATATTGGCTATTCCGTTTGTTCTGTGATCCACACCCCTCTCTTCCTGTCTCTTAACGTTAGTCCTAAGATTTTTCGTTCCATCGCTCTTTATGCAGTCTAATTTTTCAATCTCTATGTAAAATTGTCCCTACTTCATCTATATTTGTGAAATGTGCAGCATCACTAACCATATAGTTTGAAAATTATGGCGGGTCCTTATGACTTTTCTTTGAGCTGAAGCTATTCTTGTAGATTTCTAGATGCTGTACACCTTAGACAAGATAATGGGAACTGTGGCTGATTTCGAGTTCTACACTAAACTGGTAACGCTTGCAACATTGATCTGGTCGAATTTTGTAATGACAGCTTGCGGGTTCAAGTGAACAATATTTCCTTCATAACCTAGCTTACCAGTATTCTTTATCGCGCAAGTAATGTGCATATTCTCAAGCAACTCAAGCAAAGCGTCGCATCTACACCATTTACCACCGGAAGGTGATATTTAAAATATTGGCTAAGCATGATAAAATGCCTGTTATATAATGGCGTTCCTTCTCATCCCACCACCACCACTCAAACCATCGAAAAGAAACAAAAAATTATACCAAGAGAAACTATATCTCTATGAGTAACTCATAAATTGCTTTTGAAAGGCACTCATATTGGTGTCCGGATTTTTGCCTATATATTGAAGTCAAATGGCGTTTCTTTTCCGTTGTCACATTTTTTAAACATTTCTCTCGTCTCTCAGTCCCCTATAATTTAACCCCTTTACCAGCGAAAATGCTAGCCGTTCACTCCTTTCCTATTGTTCGCAGCAATCACCACGATTTCCAAGGCGGTCATTGTCATGGAGACAGGCATGATCCCGCCAAACTTGCACTTCAAGAATCCTAACCCAAGGATACCGTGTCTTAACGACGGGAGCATCGAGGTGATCAGCAAACCAACGCCCTTTGACGGTGGCCTAGTCGGTGTCCACGCTCTTGGATTCGGTGGGACCAACGGTCACGCGATTCTCGAGGCTAACCCGGGACCCCACGTGAACACCACAGCCCGAGAAAAGCTCCAGCTTCCTAGGCTGGTTCTCATGGCTGGAAGGAGTGGAGACTCACTGGGGGTAGGTTTTCTTCGTCCTTAGTTTTTTGGGATGGGCCCGGAAAAATTAGTTCTTTCTCTGGGGATTGAAAAATAAGTACACCGCCTGACACTTGTTGTGGTAAAAAATAACATATTTCAGAAAAGTGGGATGCTTAGTTTTATTTGCAACGTCACGTGCCCAAATCTTCTGGCAATTTTAATGCCAGACTGAGGCTGGCCGGATGTTCCATCATAGCTGACGGATGGTTGCTATAAACCCTTTTCAATGTGATCCCGTGGGCCCCGCCATGTTTGATCATGTGATGACGCGTTCATTGCTTGCCTCAGCGGCCTCCATTGCCTCCGTGTTTATAAAGAATGCGCATGGTGCCCCAATGTGGGTCAGAAAATCTCTGTTTCGGCGGATATTCTAGACGGTGATTTGCTGGACGACACGAATCTTTGCCCGCAGGTACAACGGACATGTAAGTGCTTTCAGAGCTTGTCTTGTCCAAAGGGCGTGAGCCGCGTAAGCGGGACTTGTAATGAAAGGGGCGCTAGAAATGCACTCCAAGCTGTCCAAAATTTTCAGATTAGAATTAAATCAGGATCACTGTGTTCTGATTTTTGTTAATTATTTGTCAAACACTTTGACCCAGTGACTTGTCATGTTTCGGATTCGGTAATGTTTCTTCGTGCGGTCCCTATCTGATTGTTTATTTTCGGCCTAATCGCTCCCGGGTGTGCTCAGTTGCGACAGATTTGTTCTTGCTGCGCGCAAGAGCTAGGAACGTAGAGGGTCTGTACTTTATAATATCTTGTAGCCAAGAAGTATTATCTCTAGTCATAAGCTTACTCCGTGGACCGTTAACAAATGTTCAGCTTCGTACATTAGTGCACTGTTAGTGTAATCGCGTCACCCATTATTCGGCGCATTGATTCAAGTGTGCACTATTCAATTCTTCTTGATATGTTGGCGATATAGCGGGCATAAGTTTTCGTGTGAGTTGGCGTTGATTCATATAGATACGTTGCGAGAAACTTACTATGCCAGGAAGCTGCGCTGCTCTTTGTCAGTGTGTAACGAGCAGTAGTCACTGTTGCCGTCGTTGCGGGGTTGAAGCCCCGTCTTGGGAGCTTAGCGATGGAACGCGCGCGGATGAGCGAAGTTTATTAGCCTCTAGGAAAGCCGTGCATCGCGAAGCATCGGCAACAGAGGTAGTCCTTACGTAGCAGCAGTCCATAAACTTGGTCACAGTGAATAATTCCATTCCTTAATATGAGAGTCACCATTTTTGCAGCCAACTACTGCACACGTCTTCCGTCTAACTCCGCATTTTTCAGCATGAATAGAGCACAGCACGTCAGCAAACAACCAGTCGCATTACAGCTGGTCACATAGTAGCAGGGAAGAACCGGTAATAGTTTCGCATTCGTGCGCTTTCGCTGAGGCAACGTGCGGCGTGCCGCCGACGGCTCCATCTCGTTCCTGTAGAGCGAACTACTCCGTGAAACCATCGATACCTTCGTTAGAACAGATTTGCTGGGATGTTGCTTCCACCGACGCGTGTGGCGCCTAGAACAATGCAGTCACGATAACGAACAACTATTGAAACACCCAGACCACATACATTCGCATTTCAGAAGACTTATTGGGACATCAGACATAACATATTTTGAACTCTATTTGCATGGCAGCAAACTCTGGACCGGTTGGAAGCCGAAGGTCCCTACCCTGATTCTGCGTACGCCCTCTTGAACCGAGTAGGGCAGCCCTCCATAAAGCAGTTCCCATTCCGCGGCTACGCCTTAATTCCTGTAGACGGCTCCCAGAAGCCCGTCACCAAGGTCGTCGAGAAGGTTCACCCAGCAAAGAGACCCCTGTGGTTCGTCTTCACCGGCATGGGCTGCCAGTGGAACGGCATGGCGAGGCAGATGATGGAGTTCGACGTGTTCGCCCGCTCCATCCGCGCATCGCACGACCTGCTCGCGAAGAATTTCGGCCTCGACCTCATCGACCTGGTAACTAGCGCCGAACCGCGAGGCGAAGAGACCATTGCGAGCGTCCTGGTGTCCATCGTAGCAATTCAAGTAAGTCTTCCAGCCTTCAACGCATTTTGAGCTAGCGTATTCCTGTGAGTACGGGGACGTAGCTTAGACACCTAAATTTGTTTTCAATAGGACATACCCGCTCAGCAGTAATTTCCAACGTAAAATTGTAGCACGTCACTGAATGTTCAGTAAAGAACCGCATCCTAATGACATGGTGTCTTAGTGGTCGTCGTCGAAGACCACACGCACTACATAACAAAAAGAATCAAGTGGTTTTACGTGCCAAAACTACGAGCTGATTATGAGGCACGCCGTAGTCGAGGACTCCAGAATAATTTGGACCACCGCACTATACATAGACAACAACCAGCGATATGTATACGCATACGCCAATAAGGTTTCCACTTATTCCACTGACAGCGCTCATGCAGCGGTGAGGTAAACGGTGTTTACATAATGAACGTGTAGCGTTTCGTGTAAAACGAAGATAAAATAAGCAGCACGGTGACACACACGGAGAGCAAATAAAGTGACGTTCTTCTCGGCAGTAAATTGTTGATGATTTGCGCTTCGTGCGTGTCACCGGGTTCCTTCTTTTGTATGTGCTTTACTTCGCAACGCTACACGTTCATAACGTAAACACCGTTTACAGCAACGCAGCATGAGCGCTGTCATTCTGGAACACGTGGCCGCACCGCCACTGAGCGCCTTCTAGCGTCTCCTTTCCCATAGCGGACGACGTGCTAATTAAATGCAGAAATACACTGTTTTCGCTGTCTGGGTGAATTATTATTCGGCAGTAATGCAACCGAACACGAAAATAGAACTTCGCCCTGGAGATAATTTACACACGGCTTTATTTTAGTGTGCTGATGGAGGTGAGGGAAAAGGATACCCAATAGGGCGTACTTCCTTTATTGCGATAGCAATATAGACGCACTTCAACCATTTATGGAGAATCTAACGGAAAATATGGGCTGATCCCGAGGTAGCGCAGTCTAGCACAGCTTCTGAAAGCACAAGCTATCACAAGGACGGAATGCGCGAAACTGTTGGGCGCGCTAGACGTCTTAAGCTGCAACTTTGCACGTGAGAAGCTGCGTGCGATCGTGGTCTACTGGTTAAAGCACTGGGGTATTGTGTTGGAAGACAGAGGTTCGGATCCACCATCGGTCGCCCATCTCTTTATACCATTATAGGCGGACTTTACCTTCTTTAATAGTATCTAACAGAAACTCTAGGTGTGTTTAGCGTTCGAGTGCGCTTCGTAATGTGCACGAAATCGCAACATTGCAAGAGATACAACATACTGAAACGTCACATTGAATAATGGGAGTGTGCAAGGTCGGGTGGGACGTAGGAGCACGTATGCTGCCGATGCGTCGCAATTATCACAGTCTAAGTATGCGGGTTAGCGGTGCTATGCTCTGTCCTATATATAGCTTTGTTTTATTGCGATAGCAATTATATGGACACTTCAACCGGATTTCTGCCGTCGGCGTCGCCGTCGTCGTCGCCGTCGCCGTGAGGTTCCCTATATATAAAATCTTCGCCGCGTGCCGTATGTCCGAGCGGAAGCGGGGACGCGCGCTATCACGGAGAGCGAACGCACTCAATCTCCCACGCGCAAGCAAGGAAGCGGGAAGCCAGCGCCGGAGGGAGCGGGGGGGGGGGGGGGGGCGCACTTCTACTCTGCCAACAACCGCGCTCGTCGCTCGCTCGCACCGTCTCTTATCTCCACACGGCTCTGACCTTTATGCGCCGTGCATTCGCCGCTCAGTTTACGTTGAAGCGATAGACCGCACGTACCTTCGCCGCTGCGGCGTATCCGCTTGCTGCCAGAGTTTTGACGGTCGTTGTCTGCAGCCATTCAGTGTGATCTATTCATGTTTGTTTGTGCGCGCTCACACCACGCTTGTTCATTCAGTTAGTATTAGTCGGGCCACATTTTCCAACGCACGCTACACATGCAATGCTGCCCGGATCGGCAGTGCAGCGCTACAGGTGTGTCCCTTCGCACGCGCTGCCCACGGGAAGCGCTTGTCATCAACACCACCGTTTCACACGCGCCTTCTCGTGTTCATCGAGTCTCTCTTCATGTCGGTCTACTTACGCCGCAGCACACCTGCTTACTTAATCAGCTCATGTTTACTACAATTCATATTGCTACCAAAGCCGCTCACCTTACTTCGTATGACATTGCTGAGTTGCTATCGCATTCATTGCTTCGCCCTTAGGGCGAAACTGTGACATTTTTTTTTCTATTTTCTCGAGATGTCAGATAATTCTTACGTCCCCAGAATTGTTTAATTCGTTGTGATAGCAGTCACGTGAGAGCAGTCTGACCATAATATGGTCTTCAGTGAAATTAAAAATATCTATTGCATTATCTCGCGCCCATTGGTTCTTCTGAACATGCAAGAAAATGCTAGTATCAGTGGGAGCATAGCGAAAACATTCAAAGCTATATATACATGAAGGCCTGACCACTTAGCTATACCATTATTAGATGTCTATGCTATTGTATGCTTTCTATGCTTAGCTATGCTATTATATTAGCTATCGGTCATTCAATTAGCCATTCGGATAAAAAATAATACGAGTAAATAAGGTACTGCGCTCAAAGTTTCCTGGTGTCTCACACAAATATTTCGTTTTGCTTTACGTTCTCAGAAGAAGCTTTCCAGTGAAACAACACCTTTTTGATTCCTGCACTCAACAAAGTATGACATGAAAATAAGTTTACACGGGACGAGTTCTCGGTTTATCACCATTACTGCACAAGCGTCCACTGCGATTACACGCAAGCACAAATCAGGACTACTCACCTCCTCCTGTTAATAAAATGCGCGCTGCCGGATGCGAAACCTTTCTTGAAAAGCACTTCAGTTCGACGACATCAAAAGTGTACGATAGGACACTTAATCTTTCCTATAGCACGCTCAGGCTCGCAACTTTTCATATCCCATTCATATCGGAGCTAAACACCTTTTGTTTTTTTAAGACTGAGTAGCCTAATCGGTTAAAAACGCTCTCCTCTACGAGGGACAACAATTTATTTCCTAAAAGGCACCGTCTGCACAACACGCGAACTTCCGTTTCGTTTTATTGGTAGTGCAGGATACGATGATGCCGCATACTGCCGGAGGATAGTTTTTCAGCTGTGTCACGGCACACTTTGTTTATGTGTACAATATGTTATCCTATACAGTCTAGAGTTATAGCACAAACTCGTTCCTCTTTTTGTGGCAATTATTGCATTCGGCTGAACTCAAAATGCACCCGGCTGCACTCTGATGCGAGGATATGGCATCTGTTCTCCAACTCCTTCGGCTAGGACTTCTTCCCGCGACCATTAGTAAATATTCGTCATAGCAATCTCCCTACAACCCTCGCATATTGCTGTAGAAATCTCGACGAGAACTCGCTGAAATCGCGTGTACTCGCCCTTTGGCTTCGTTGAATACAATCAAGCACGTCTATAACGAAGTGCATAGGATATCTGAAATTCTTCGTTATGCAGATTACTTTCTCGTAACGGTCGCGCACTAGCTGCTCATAACAGGGAGGCTAAGCGCGTTGGCCAATATAAAATCGGTATTAACGCGAATTCATGAATTACCAAGAATTCAAAGTAAGTCACAAGTTTTCTGTGCACACACTGTCTGAAAGAATTCGCGAATGGAGCCAACCTTACGGCACCTAGGTTTGCAGCATACTCCTTGGCTGAATGCAAGAACTGCGCAAAGCTAAGCTGCATGGCATCGCATACCGCTATAGCATTCGTTGCCTTAAAAATTATGCGTTCGTTTACAGCAACTTTACTGCTATTGCTTTCCTTGACATTCACGTGTTTTTTCGGCTCAAAAAACTGACAACGTCGTCTATCGTCACTTACAATTATATAATCACGTCGTCATCATCTACGATGTTGTCAGCTCATCAATAGCCCCACCCTATTTTGCGTTACAACAATCAGCGTACGAGTTTATGGATTCCTAGAGCAGTGCAGCAGGACTACGTCTGATATTGGCACGCCGGTCAAGTGCATCACCAACGCTGCCGTTAGCGCTAACGCAAGGCGAACCTTGGTGATATCTGAGAAGGGTAGTGGCCACTGTGCGGCATGGCGTTCGTTGTAAAGCAACAAATCAGCTGTCGGGGAAACGTAATAAATTTCTCCGTTCTACAGGCAAGCTTGTTGTACTGGTCTCCGGTTGAAAGCACTCACAATATATAAAAAATATTATAATATGGCCAGGACAGAACGGACCCTTCGTTATACAGTTTATTTCGCTGTTGAGGAATTCGTTGTAGCGGCATTCGACTGTACTCGGAGCGATCTCGCAGGCGGAAAAACACTTGTAGACCAATTGCTTTGTAATTGGAAGGGAACAAAATAAGTATTTTTTTGAAAGCCTGCTGCGAGGGTTCAGCTATATAATGATGAAATGTTTGCAAACACGTATCTGAAATCTTGCGGGAAAATTTTCAAGCTTTAGCGAGAACACTACGGCAAAGCTGTTGAATGTGCTCCGAGAACTAACAGCCGAGCAACCTAGATGAAGGTAGTTGACAACGGAGGACTTCTCGCAGGTTAGTCGCTGCACTGGTCGTCAGACCACGAGAGAACTTCTACGTGATTTAGCACACAGGCAGCTGTCATCAATGGCCCCAGCCGCCTATATTCAAAAATGTTTACCTCCTTAGGGATGATGGTTTGTTCCATGGCTAACACTCTTACCGGTGGGCTTATAAAGATGTTTATTGTACACAACAGAGACCTCAAGATGCACCTGAGAGAAGCCCTGTTTCAAAGGTGTGTAATGTTCTTGAGCATCAGGTGCGCACCAAAATATCTCTAACAACAGTTTGAAACGATAACTATAAAGTTTATGTTATGCTCTATTTATCTCGTCTATCGGTGGTATAATCATGTTTATCGGAAACAAAATGTCGCCAACAAGGAAAGCTTTATTTGTTCCCATCAACGATATTCGATCTTACCCCTGAATAACGGACGTTAGCCACGCAAGAAACAAAACACCCTTGGTACGCCCATAAGGATGGTATAAATATTGAGTGAGCGTCGAATTTCAAGGGAAAAAAAGAACTGGTGGTTTGCGGCCCGTCCGCAGGTTGCGCTCGTCGATGTCATCCATGCTGTGGGTCTTAGGCCGGATGGAATCGTGGGTCACTCGCTGGGAGAGATCGCCGGTGCGTACGCCGACGGGGGCCTCAGCGCTGAGCAGGCTGTGCTGTGCGGCTACTGGCGGGGCCGATGCACCGATGTGGGCAACCTCCCAAGGGGGCTCATGGCCGCTGTAGGTAAGCAATGGTGCCCGCATTCTCGAAGCAGCGAGCATGATACAGTCACTGCTTTTAAAAACCAGCGTTGTCGTGTGTATTCTAAAGATGGTGATAGCAGTAATGATGCAGCCAAAACCACGGTTAGCTTTGCGTCCGTGGTCAGCCAATCTTCTGCCTAGAACCTCTTAAGTTGGTAACACGAATGTTTCAGGACACGTTGAAAAAGGTCAGGGTTTCACAGGAAGTACACAACTCGCCCAGAACGCCATCCTGACTGTTCCAGGTGTCTCAAAGAAAAATACGCTTTTGAATCTCGTTTCTAAACATTTCGTAGAACGAAGAATCTAAATCCGCAATGGTCTGCTAACTGTTCTCGTGAAAGCGCAATATATCCGATAAGTTACTGCAATGGGAAGATGAAACATTTAATTGCATATTTGCAACTTGAGTCATACCAATAGTGACACCGTACATGCTATGGTCATGCATAACTCGCATGAATGTTTACTGCCGGGGATAGGTTTGAGCCCAGAGAAACTTCCGTTATTGCACTTCGAAGAAACTTTATCGTTCAGCATGGAGTGTCACTTCGTTAGCAGGAAGTTTGAGATTGCAGGCGTCTAGTTAGCAAGCTCTACACCATTAGCTCCATTATAAATGCATGGAGAACGGAAAGATCATTTTGCTAGGTGACAGCATAAGTAGTTTTCATGAGGTCAGGCACGTATAAAATGAAACGCTAAAAATCGGAGTCTGGCTGCTAAGAGCCACTAAACATTTATGCCTCAACTTTTTTTGGGGAAAAAAAGCAGTCATTAGACATAACGAGACATACAAAGTTACGTCGGGCGTCAGCGAAAGCTATCTAGTTCGTCGCCTTGAAGATACGGCAGAAAGGCGGATCTATAAGCAGAATGCTCTTTGGCGACCGCATTCCGTGAACATTCGCACTACCTTCGGAGTACAGTAGTTGAAATATGTACATAGCTGCCTATCATACACGCATACCTTCCTGTCATCCCATGTGCGAGCTAGGAAGCTGGTCAAGCAAGAGGGATGAGTACGTGCCGTAGGGCATTTCGGATGGCATTCAGTGCTAGCGCGGTAGAGGGCTCGCAATTAGAAGTGGCTCTAGGCGTTAAATGCGGTATAGCGCAAGAGTTTAGAGCATAATGTACGTAAAGTCTACAAGAATCAGCCTTCACAACGCCGAAATTAACCAAAATAACGTGGCAAAATCCTTATCAGTTCTGAGGAAGTGGTTTACGTGACAACTGAAAATGCAGTTTGGCAAGTCTCAGCGTTGGTGTTCAGATAAAATATCTGCTTGCTACGCCGTGGTGCAGAGTTAGATTCCCAGTCGCAACCTATTTTTTCCGTAGTTAATCTTTTTTCTCGTTTATGTTTTTAATTTTCTGCAGTGTTTCTCACGTGGCAGAAGAGATTTGTGCCTCTTAGATTTGAAAATGTAGATGACAGTAAGCAACGTGTCCTCAGGGCCATTCGTCAAGATCTAATGTACCGTCGGGTGATACAGATAAGTACTCTTATCACGTTGTTTCTATACAATACGTTCATTATGCTGTTTTACATGCGCTCGGTAGCGGATGTAAGTACAGCGCAAGAAACTTACTAAAGCACGTCACCCTACGATAGGGTGCGTGTGGCAGTCAGGCAGAAAGTGATGACGTGCTGCTTCCTGTGGTCTTGCGTTGTGTAATGTCAGTGACGAAAAGGCTTTCGCTACGTCAGGAAAACTGCCGCACGCAAAAAACACAACTCAAAAAAACTGTGAATTGGTAATCAAACTGAAGTACCCAGCGTAGCAATCGGATATTTTACCTCAACGCTAGGAAAACGGCTCACTTTTGATATCTCCTTGTAGTAATAACCACTGTATAGAAAATGTTCAGTTCCTGTCGTATGTTTTTCTTTTATTTCGACGTTTCTAAAAACCGATTCCTGTACGCTTTGCGTACGTTCTGCCCTAACATTTAACCTATGACGTATTAAACACAAACAGTCAATGCGTGTTTCGTTAGAAAAGCGAGCCCTGAGCTCCGTAGGCACTGATTACCATCGAATTGATGTAGTGTACGTGTTCTCTCAATAACGTTACCAAAGAATCCTATGCATTAATCACTGACTGTACTTTAAGTAGACGAAGCAGCATCAAAGTAAAAGTAAGTATATTCGACTGACATGGCTGAAAATCTTTTCAAACGTATGCATAGCGACGACGTCTTATACAGCGCCGGAACTCACGCTACCAACACCCGCCGCGGTGGCCCAGTCAGCTAAGGCGTTGCGCGGGGGGGGGGGAAGGGACTTACGCTGTCTCCTGCAAAAGCGTCACGAGATATCTGCTTTGAGCGACAAAGCAAACGGTACGACAAGGACCACTCGCTCCTGTTCGCAAACTTAGCCATTGTCTAACGAGTACACTTATGCATTTCCCACCTACTAACACGGAAAAATGAGTGTTCCCCATTCTAAACGTTCCTCTCAAGGGCAATCAGCTTTTATAATCGATGTTGGTCCATTCCACCGGGACATGCACTCGCAGGGTTGACTTGGGAGGAAGCTAAAAGGCGTGGGCGCGATGGCGTGGAAGCTGCGTGCCACAATGCGGAGGATTCTGTGACCGTGTCAGGACCTACAGACGCCATTGACGGCATGGTGAAGGAGCTGCAAGCCGAGAACGTGTTCGCCCGTGTTGTGGACACAATGAACGTGGCCTTCCACAGCACTCAAATGGAACGCGTCGGACCTGCGCTGCTGAAAGAATATAAGAGGGTGAGTGACGGACGAGAAGTGCCCGAGACAACCGCGAAGGAATCCACTGAAGACGCAGTTCTAATACAGTAATGTCGTAATCCTCACCTATTGCTGCTGTAGAGTGTCATAAAAAAAAGTACTGTGGAGAACTGCGGCGTGAGTGTGTACGGCACTTTCGAGCATGGTGGTTCAGCCAGCAGGAGAATGGTGAATATTACATGGATTGGCATAAAGATCGTCGTTGTGACCTAAAACGGCTTTACGACTCAGCGAGTTGATCATTTTCAGGAAAATGTTTCAGTTTAAATGCAGAATTTCGCAATGATTAAGCATAAGCGCTGGAAATTCTTGCCTTTGCACGTTTAGAAATATGCGATTAGTGCCAAATTTTGATAGAGAAAGTGTAATCAATAATACCGAAGCAACTTTCAAGCCATAAGCTCGAAGGTTAGACCAATCCATGTACTACCACTTAATCCCGTGGTACCTGAGCGGTCCCAACTCAGTTTCCTGTATGAATTTTCGCGGCCGCGAATAACGTTTTCAGATCATCAAGCTGGAGCTCGCTGGCTCGTCAGGAACAGAAACCAAACGCCAAACTTACTACAAATGTTGCTAATGCGACCACAAAATTGCATTTTTCTTGATGGCATAACTACATATCCGATGAATGACATTTGTGTTTCAGCAAGAACTTCTGTCGTGATAATGAGAACAGTTCAGAAGTACAGGGACTCATGCGGTTAAGATTGGAAACTTCCCTAAATTAAAGCACGGATTTCACTCGTTACCACAGACAACTTTCTGCTCTCGCTTACCAACGGGAGATTTTCTTACCTTTGACAAAAAGTTTGGGATCATAGGAATCTTTAGGTTACGTTTTATAGAGGGAACTCCTGGCGCCAGTACATTCATCAGACGGCAGACGCGCAATCAGACCACACGGATGTGAGGCGCAGTAAATAATATTACACAAAAAATGTCCCTCTGGCTTCTAAATACCCTGTCGGCTTCATATATTACGCTTCTTCTGGATTATTCGTCACTTCGAATTTGTTATAAATAATTTATCAAGCTTTTTTGCTTATTCACGCCGCACTAAAAGCCTTAAAAGGAAGTTTTAGCTCGGGGCCAACTCTGACGCCACCTATTCTAATAATCGTAAAACGCAGAAGTGCTTTTTATGAGACAACCCCTGATTTGGTTTGAAAGAAATTTGTTGCATGCATGCGACGTAAACTGCATCGCACAAACAAGAATTTAAAATGTCACACAGAAGAGGCTTAGCGAATAGGTATTAAACAGGCCCACGTTGAAATTTTTGTGTAAGGAACACACACTTATAAAAATATTTTCCAATGTACATTAGTAACATGCATACTACGTAGCAGTTCGTCACAGGAATCTGAGATCATAGTGGCCTTGCAAAAATAAAACGTCGTGCTAGTCTGCGTGTGTTATATGCACTTTTAGCATTGCTAAAAATCATTCAGACGTCAGGGGTTCCAGAACATAGGCTCTAAGTAGCGTAAGAGGATTCCTTTTCGGAAATACAGGGAAAAGTGGTCAGAATTAGGAAAAACAAAGCCAATTCATTATCTAAGTTTATATCAAATATCATCCAGGTTTATAGTTATCGTGGTGCTTTCGTCCCGACGTCACTGCCTCCGCTGCCCATCCTACATCTTTAACCTTATTCCATGTAGGTTCACCAGAATGGAACATAAACTTCTGGAAATATTTAGAGTGCCATACTTACTGTATGACATTCTAAATATTTCCAGATAAATTTATCTGGAAATATCGGGCAAAAGGCTCTACCGAAGAAAAATCTCAAGGACGTTCGTACCAAATCGCTTCGACAATATCACTTTCACCATGGCTCAGTGGAACCTATGACGAAAAAGAGTATTATTGTACCACGACAACGACAGAGTCATGTGACGTATTTCCCTCGTCGCGTCAGAGTTTTATCGGACGCTGAACGTTCCGATGATTGTACATACTTGTAATAAGGTGGCCAAATCACATTTATCAACTCTCAAACAGATGTTCAACATACTATCAGTTCGTAGAAGGTTTGCCTTATGCACAAAATTTTCAGCCGGCAACCGCTTTTACCGTGCTTCCAGCGATAGTTTCGGCAAGATGCGAAATGCAGTTATTGGCGCACCTTCTGCCGGAATCTCGAATAAATTCACTAATTACTCAAACAAGGGGATTTGTTTTGCGTACGTCTGATGATTGATTTAAGCGATGTGTTAAGCATTCTCAAATGCTGCAATGACTGAGAGCTTTTTAAACTTGCAATCACATGTCGAGTAATACCAGTTGACCTCCGGTGTCCTTGCAGTGTTATTTTTATTTTATTGCGATAGCAATTATATGGACACTTAAACCGGATTTCTGCCGTCGGCGTCGTCGTCGCCGTCGCCGTGAGGTTCCCTATAGATAAAATCTTCGCCGCGTGCCGTATGCCCGAGCGGAAGCGTGCGGGGACGCGCGCTATCACGGAGAGAATCTCCCACGCGCAAGCAAGGAAGCGGGAAGCCAGCGCCGGAGGGAGCGGGGGGGGGGGGGGGGGGGGGGCGCACTTCCACTCTGCCAACAACCGCGCTCGTCGCTCGCTCGCACCGTCTCTTATCTCCACACGGCTCTGACCTTTATGCGCCGCGTGCATTCGCCGCTCAGTTTCCGTTGAAGCGATAGACCGCACGTACCTTCGCCGCTGCGGCGTATCCGCTCGCTGCCAGAGTTTTGACGGTCGTTGTCTGCAGTCATTCAGTGTGATCTATTCATGTTTGTTTGTGCGCGCTCACACCACGCTTGTTAATTCAGTTAGTAATAGTCGGGCCACATTTTCCAACGCACGCTACACATGCAATGCTGCCCGGATCGGCAGTGCAGCGCTAGAGGTGTGTCCCTTCGCACGCGCTGCCCACGGGAAGCGCTTCTCATCAACACCACCGTTTCACACGCGCCTTCTCGTCGTCATCGAGTCTCTCTTCATGTCGGTCTACTTACGCCGCACCACACCTGCTTACCTTTTATTTTGTACTCCACACCGCTGTTATCGCGTTTCATATTACCTGTATGCAATCCGCCCAGCTTTCAGCAAAATGGCCAAGTAAATGTCACCTAACTTCACCGCCATCCCTTCGTTTGTTTGCGGCCTTCAAACAGGTGATTCCGGAGCCAAAGCCCCGCGGCAAGCGTTGGGTGAGCTCCTCTGTTCCCGAGAGCCGCTGGGAGGAGCCAATCAGCGAGCACTGCTCTGCTGAGTACTTCGTCAACAATCTCGTTTCACCCGTTCTCTTCTGCGAGGCGCTCAAACACGTGCCTAGAGACGCAATCGTGGTCGAGATCGCGCCTCACTGCCTTCTGCTGGTAAGAACGAGCATCCCAACACTTTCGCGCTTACAGTTTTCTTTCTTTTTTTCTGAATAGAGAGACCCCCCCTTAGCCACACGCGAAAGTTTTACGGCGTGCTATACTTTGTTTCATGCATAGCGGGTAGCGCTACGAAGGCTACAGACTTGTCTCAATTCGCACATTCGCAACCAAAAACATTAGTGCGTCACGCATGTAAGCAAAACTTAGGTACGCGTCATGTAATTTGATGCCACATTGTCTCCTTTATTATGACGCAAAAATATATAACGTAAATGTCATATGGAATGCGTCATACATTGGAAAATATTAACCACCAAACGAGTAGAGTAACAGGTTTGTATGAGCAGTTACCGAAGCAAACCACTCGCCTTCGTGACCGAAGTATAATACCTCGCATACTGGGCACACAAACATACTTGTTTGACAGATACTCTCAGCCTTGCACACGCTGTTACAGGAAGTGGGTTATAAAGCGCTCACAGAAGCACAACTGGTACGCATATTTGCATAACACAACAATAACCAAACAATAGTTACGCCGAACAAATCATTAAGCCTCGTTAACGAAAAAATGCACGCGCGCTCTATCAAGATATAAGCGATTTCTACCACGCTTGCTAACATACAAATAAAACAATACGTACCACTATTCTAAGTCAAGAAGTAAAATTCCACTTAAGCCACAACGTCTACAGAATCCGTGTGGACAACATCACGCGGCGTAAATAATGCAAAACAGGAGGATAATTTGTTTCTATAAGCTGTAGTTGTAATTTAAGAACTAGTTATTCCGTAGATGGGGCCGCAGATTAAAAAGAAAAGTGCTTGAGAAACGCGCAGAGTCAGACTTTAATGACCGCCCTACTTGCGTAGCAGGCACGTTTCCTGCTAAGTATGTAACACAATATTCATTTGAAAGGAAAAAATAAAGCTAGATATTTCAGCAGTCTGCGCACCCTGCCTTAGCAGTGTTATTTCAAGAATATACTAGTTTGCACGCCTTTACAGTTTTTCTGGCTTCCGCACACAATGGTCGAACATTCAACATTTTCGTGTAACCCTCATGCTCGAAACTTTTGACTCCAACTACACGTAACTTTGTGTGGGGGGCCGTTATCATGGAATTATCACCGTCATCGCGTGACGCAAGGAGCACATAATGAATCGGAAACTTCGTCAACGTTGTTGTCACCTTATAGAGGAACAAGTGCTCTATCCAGATTCTACACGTCACGTGCACAATGTTATACAATTTCCATTGCACACGAGTGACACCTTGCAATGTGCGTAGTCTTCAGTAATGTCATAATTACAGTCGATCACCTCCGACGACGCCGGTATCATGCGTGCGCCATTATTTAAACCATTCGATTTGTCTGTTACTTCACTGCTGTATTTTCCCTTGCTGTAGAATCGGTTGAAGACCAGCATGATTGATGTCCTGTTGTAGTTTCAAAAAATATTGTGTATATTTTTCCCATTGCAGTCTGAAAGTACCTGCAAGGTCATCCAGATATATTCGTATGATGCGTAGGAAGCTGTTCTTGCACCATAATCCTGGCTTCACTTCAGGCTCGCCGAGCAACTCCGGCATTTTTAGAGTTTCTCAAATCAGCTGGCCTCTGACCACTGCTAGGCTTCATCGTAAGGCCCAAGTGTTAACAATGTCAGTGCCTCCCTTTTCATTCGTTCCTTCGTTTTATTCCTTAAAACCTGCTTCATCCGGCGAAGCGCAGCTTAGTGGGCGCTCTTTCAGCTGACCTCCCTACATTGCCTCTATCTCATCCTGCTCCTACTCGACTTTAAAATCGGCGCATCCCACGCACCTGAGAGGATTCAGTTATAAGCGAACCTTTCTTTGATGTTTGGGGAAATGTCTTCACTTCTCCTTCTTCACTTCTGGGTAGGCCAACGCTGTCGCTCATTGCACGATCTAGTTCCATGTTAACACGACAGCGTTAACGGCCCCGTGTCGAAGAAAATCCGGCGTCGGCTGTGGCGTCCGCGTTAAGCATGGGTGTCCGGCGGAAATAACCATGCCGAACGACATCATCCCTAATTACACCGACCACGCATGCCCTCCGCGTGGCGCAAGGCGTTAGTGAACAAAAATTGAATTTCCCGAAGTAAAATCCCTCACATCGTCAAGTACGACTTAACCACAACCTACACGCGTGATAGCGTCTGATTGTAAATTGAATATAAGAGAAAAAAGCCTGATAAGCAGCCAGGGACCTTTGAATGCTATCGCGTTCCACTCTTAAAGGCGAAGCTTAAGTGTCCTCCAATTCTGATGGTGTTTGGTTGTACTTTGGTTCTAGGCAGCAATGAGAGGAATGTTGAAAACCGAGCCCTTCTAAGTTTTGGAAACGCGTGCGCATCCGGCCACAGCAAACAATTAATAAAAGAACAAAAAAAGGTCCTAGGGCCTTCACATCTTCATATAAGACGGCTTAAATTGCTCCCGTAAAAATGTCTTCCCAGCAATGTATTTTTGTTTAAAAGTGAAGCTGACTTTAAGGGGATCAGCGTAAGCTTAGCTTTTAATTGTAAGCTGGCTTTCCACGTTTTGTGTTGCAGTGAAGCATACTCATACAGAAGAATGTGATGCGAACGGAGCCCGATAACGCTATCGCGTTCCACTCTTAAAGGCTGAGCTTAAGCGTCCTTCAATTTTTTGTTTACTTAGCTCCTTCTCCAGGTTCCGATGCTTCTCTTGTCATCTTCGTCACTTCTGCGTGGCCAACTTCACATTACTGTAGCTGGCTTCACTGCTTCTTTGTAACTCAACGCTGCTCGTTCAACGCAGGCTCTCGTTCCATTCTGTTCACTCTACATGTTGCTCTGCACTCAGTTAACGCCTTCATTAATTAACGACTTCATCACTTCTCTGTAGTTGACTTCAACTGTCTGTTGCCTGCTTCTTCGTTTCTTACCTCTAGTTTTTCTTTGCTATTTTGGCACCTACCCAGAGGCAAATACCCATTGTGGGGGATTGGCCAAGAATGTTAACATACTTAGGGCCACATATGTCCAGCTGCGCAATACCAAGTGGCCCAAATAGCTCATCCGGACATAAACCCAGTCGCTCATGCTCAGGTGCACATATGCAATGTCCCAGCTTGTCTATTCGGGCGCATACACAGCGGTACACGCCAACTGGCACAAGTTGTGTAATCGGCAAGTCAAACAGCAGCTAGCATCTGCAAATTGTAGAAAAGAGGCCCCAAAAAAAACTTGGCCTCAAAATAAAAAGTAAATGCAAATAGCCTGCCATAGCTCGACGTACGTAGCTAAAGAAGAGATCTGTCCGCAGTCGGTTCTGCGTCGTGCGTTGGACTCTGGCACCTCCATTGTCGGCCTCATGAATCGAGACGTGGACAACCAGTCATTCTTCCTGGGCTCGCTTGGCAAGCTCCATACCCTGGGAGTGCAACTGGACCTATCCGCACTCTATCCCCCCGTACCGTGGCCTGTGCCTCGCGGCACGCCGACTATTGGACATCTGGTCAGCTGGGACCACTCGCACCAGTGGGCCGTCGCATCGTGGAAAGACGACCTTAACCTCATAGAGGTGAGTTGGCAGTTATTTGAGAAAATGTCACCGTGCGCGCAGCAGCAGCAAATAATTGTCGAAAATTCACAATTGGTAGACTTGAAGAGAGCGCCATAATCTATGATTTTTTTTTTTACTGTGAGCACGCAGTCCAAATATATTCGGGTGAACAACCAGGTCGATGTCTGAAATGAAATGTAATTAGGGTGTGCGGCTTTTTCACAAACAGACCGAAAGACTTATTCTACGACCGCTTTTAAATTGGCTCCATTGTTATAATTTTAAATACAACTGTCACGTTATCTCTAAAGCTTTAATACATTTTGAAGTGTTCTATAGCTTTAGAGACAGTCGTCGAAAGTGGTTGCAATTTTGACTCAACACTAAATTTCACTGAGCTGATAATTCCACCTGTCGTGTTGCACTTGTTTAGAAGAGCGTTGCTAATCAACGAATGCTTCAAGGCACCGAATAGCTCATCCGTGCAATGTGAGAACATACCGCTCATTATCAATTTGGGGTTAACAAATATGTTCTGACACAAAAAGTCATAAAGCAATGAGGAAAGATTATAAAAAAATATTATAACCGTCTATATGTAAGAAAAAGGCCCAGATATGTTTTCATTAAGCAGTACTTGTCGATTCGCTCGTGATTAAATTTGATATCCAGAAGGCAACTTCCCGAAACTTTAGAATCATAGCAATGCCGTGTCATGTTTGGCCTGGGCAATATACAGGGTATCCCAACTATCATGCACCAAGGTTTTAAAATATGCAATTGCCACGTAGCTGGACAGAACCAAGGTAATGTTGTTTGCGGTCGGTTGGATATACTCAGATTATTTTGTACAATCCGCCTACTTACATAATTAATCCTAATTATTAAATCAACTTTTCGAATATTATAATTACATGAAAAGTGTCGATCAGAAAATTGTAGAGCACAATGAAAAACTCGCGATATAGAGTTCTGTTGCTCAATACGTGCTACCTTAAACTGGTTTTCATCATCATCATCATCAGCCTATATTTATGTTCACTGCAAGACGAAGGCCTCTCCCTGTGATCTCCAATTACCTCTGTCTTGCGTTAGCTGATTCAAATTTGCACCTGCAAATTTTCTAATTTCATCAACCCAACTAGTTTTCTGCCGTCCTCCACTACGCTTCCCTTCTCTTGGTATCCATTCTGGAACTCTAATGGTCCACCGGTTATCCATCCTACGCATTACATGGCCTTCCCAGATCCATTTTTTTCCTTTTAATGTCAACCAGAATATCGGCTATCCCCGTTTGCTCTCTGATCCACCCCGCTTTCTTCCTGTATCTTAACGTTAGGCCTTACATATTTCGTTCCATCGCTCTTTGTGCGGTCCTTAACTTGTTCTCGAGCTTCTTTGTTAGCCTACAAGTTCCTGCCCCATATGTTAGCACCGGTAGAATGCAATGATTGTACACTTTTCTTTTCAACGACAGTGGTAAGCTCCCAGTCAGGATTTGGCAATGCCTGCCGTATGCACTCCAACCCAATTTTATTCTTCTGTAAATTTCTTTCTCATGATCAGGGTCCCCGGGCGAGTAATTTACCTAGGTAAACATACTCCTTTAGCGACTCTAGAGGCTGACTGGCGATCCTGAATTCTTGTTCTCTTGCCAGGCTATTGAACATTATCTTTGTCTTCTGCATATTAATCTTTAACCCCATTCTTACACTTCCTCGGTTAAGGTCCTCAATCATTCGCTGTAATCCGTCCCCATTATTGCTGAATAGGACAATGCCATCTGCAAACGAAAGGTTGCTAAGACATTCGCGGTCGTTCCTCACTCCTAAGCATTCCCCGTCAAAGAGCTTGAATACTTCTTCTAAGCATGCAGTTAATAGCATTGGAGAGATTATGTCTCCTTGCCTGACCCCTTTCTTAATAGGTAATTGTCTACTTTTCTTGTGAAGAACCAAGGTTGCTGTGCAATCCTTGTAGATATTTGCAAGATATTCACGTATGCCTCCTGTACTCCTTGATTACGCAATGCCTCTATGACTGCTGGTATCTCTACTGAATCAAATGCTTTTTAATAATCTTTGCATAATCTATGCGAGGCATAGCATATACATACACTTAAATATATGCGGTAATTTTCGGTAAAGGACAGCGCGGGACGATGCCGACACCGGATTTTCTGCGACACGAGGCCCTTAACGATGTCGCGTTAAAATAAATATTTGCTCTCGCTTAGTCCTGCAGTTGGCATAAATATAGGCTGATTATGAAGCTGATGATGTCAGAATAAGCTGGCGCAAGACAGGGGTAATTGGCGATCGCAGGGAGAGGCCTTCGTCCTGCCGTGGACATAAAATATAGGCTGATGATGATGATGTCAGAACGAAAGCCCCCGTTTTGACGAAGTCCCTTGTCGAAACGTTGATACTGGCCTATCGGATTTCTAATTCACCCACTATTTATTATATGCAGAATATATGTATTTGTGAACCATGCCTCTAGAGAGAGTTGGTACCTCGGCGCGGCACGTGAAAAAATAGAAAATAAACATAACTATTACAGAATACTAACCCTAACAATAATAAACCAATCTAAAACGTAAGAAATGAGTCCAATAAAATTACCGATATGAATAAACAAACTACCCAACCTAGATTTACCATGTATTCAACAGTATACCATCCGTGGGTGCTATAATGTAAATCTATTCCAAACTTTTCTATTCCATTTTGCAATCAGCCCTCCACAATTGGTCACACGTTTTTCAAGCCGCCGCCACTTCGCTTGTCTGTCAAGCGACGTCAGGAAAACCTTGAAAGTGAAAGCTCCTCACCTGATATGACATGTACACACTAGTTATGCAGGATGAGTCCCATCAAAAGAAAAGTGATTATTTCCGATTTTACCATTCTATGCCACCCACCTGGGGACAAGCGTCATCGTCTGCTCTTTAAATAAAGTTTGTATATCTCTCTCCTCCATCAGCCCTCGGTAACTGGTGAAAAGTGTTCGAGTTGTGCCCACTTCTCCTGCCTATCACGCGACGTCAGAAAACCGGGAAAACGCACCGCGTCAAAGTGACGTGTACGCAGTAAACATGCATTAATATGCAAAACAAAATCATTTTTTTTCTGGATAGCCGGAGACTGCTCCTTTCGGAAAAGAATAGAAGGTGGCTGCCCCCCGATCAGTCTGGCACTGGCTACTCGGCGCTGCCGGGAGGAATGGACTTATTTAGGTGTAATAAAAAAATTTCCGTTGCTATGTAACGCTATCGTGCCCTTTCGGCACGTACACGACATTGATGGGCCAAATTCTCTTCGCTGAGGATCCATTTTATTTGCATTTGTACCCTTCCGTTGCACGCCGCCGTGATTTTCTACCAGACCCCGGAAGCTAAGCAAGAAGAAGCGCGCCAATCGTAAACACCGGCACCAGCCTGCTCATCAGGTTATCTACTTTCGTTGCGCTACCTTAGCCCTACGGAAGCCCTCTCCACTTATGCATGCTCATCGCCTCTGTTAGTCAATCACATAAGAAAAACCTGTCAAATAAGGGAACGCTATTCGCATTGAAAGCAAACAAAATTGGCCTCCTATAAACGAGGAGAGCCTTTCATTCACCTGTTCAAACAACACTGCGAATCACCGCCTGGTGCTTGCGTAGGCGGTTACGTAAATGTGACATCAGTGGATTGAAATAAAAACAGATTGGGATAGTTTTACGTTATATGACCCATAATACGGCTTCCGTGGCTGTGAATAGCGCTGGCTGACATTCCACCGAGCTCATTTTGTACATATACGCAAATACTCAAGAAAGTAGGTGGAAAGGTGGCCGACGTGATATACTGCAGTGCAAAAAGCGGCACACCACGTACGCATAGTGGTTGCGCCACCCGTATGGTGGCGTGGGTTCGGCTCCCACCTCCGGCAAGTTGTTTTCGTGCACTATCATTTACGTTTACCTCATTCTTATTAAACTTCAAATAAAATTGTCAGTTAACTTCCCGTATGCTTTCCGCGGAGTATGTTTGCTTCAGATGGTTGCAACATTGTTATTTGGAACATCAAACTTGCAGTAGGATGATCATCGCTAGGTAACCACGTTATCTATCATGCGCAGGGAAAGGACGATATTACAAACATTGACATCGGCAAAAACGAGGCGAACGCTTACCTGGCTGGGCATCGGTTGGCCGGCAAGGCGATATTCCCGGTCGGTGGTCACCTGGTGCTTGCGTGGAAGTCTCTGAGTAAACGTCGGGGTCAATATATGGAGGAGCTGCCCGTCATCTTAGAGAACATCACGGTTCACAGGAACATCGTCCTGCCTGAGACGGGTATGGAGCGAGCAAATGAGGCGCACATATATACACCGTTGTGTACCACGAACATTCCAGCGGGATTACTGAAATTATACAAGGAACGTATAGCTGTGTTAGTAGGGGAAGTAGTCATAGTGCATAGCGCGTGAGAGAAATTAAGTTTTTTCACGATATACTTTAGCATGACAGAATTGAGGCGCGCGCAATCATCCGAAATGAAAGACAATGAAGACAAAGAAAGGATGTGGAAAGGTTGAACGATGTGTAAGTTATACTTTATGGATATGTAAAAATAGTTGGATAAACGAACATAGCAAAATAAATATTAATATTAGTAGCAGCCATTAGCAGTTAACAGTAGCAGTAGCAGTAGTAGTAGTAGTAGTAGTAACTCATTTCACTAATAATGTCGACGTTAATGCGATTAACCTTGAAGCAATGTAGTGACACGGCGTATTGCGCCTCAAAGACGTGTTATGTATGAGACGAGCATGCAGCAGGATTTCTCTCGCGCGCTTCCCTCTTGACAAACTACGCCACCTGGTGGTGCCGCCAAGAAGTCCGCGCTTAGCACGTGTGCGAGTATATGTTCAGGCGAGATTGTCTGAACATATATGATGCGGTTTCGATTCTACGCAGCGCCAAACAACGCTGTCTCGAGGTGTCTCGTTTGTTAATCGACGGAGGACACCGGGGAAACTTACTACAAACATCGTCATACACATAAAAACACTAATCTTATCAAACAGATAAAAAAGACGAAAGAAAATGAAGTAAGCGATCTCTCGCACCGTTTCTGATAAGGATGTAAACGTTAAAGTTTCGTTACACATTGCACATTATCACACCCATTCCACCAAACATACGTACATTTGGAGCAGCGCAGAGTTATCTGTGAACATTGTGAAGCACGGCAGATAACAGCCGTATCACACTTTTGAACAAATTATTAAGGCATTGCTTACAAAGACTTCATAGTTAACCTACACGCTTCAAAGCTTCGGTCCAAATCACCTTCAAGTAGCCACTATTTTATTGAAATATAAATTATGTGCAATTCTTTGTCTTCGCAGGGAAACTGGAAAACATTGGTTGGTGATTGGGTCCATGTTGATATCACCTTGTGCGATTAATGCTGACTGTTGTTTCTTTCCTTATTTCCTTGTTTTTCCTTTCCTGCTGACGATTCTTGTGTGTACATTTGCCTAGCATCGTCGGTAGAATAAAAGTTAAAAGTCAGCGCTCTTTTCTATCTGTCTCTATCGTCGTCCCTTCTTTGTTATTTTTCGCGCTGTTACATAAGTTGCAATGAACCAACTAGCCCAGCAAGCCACCCTTCTGCAAAACTGGGAAACTTTGTAAGCGTTTAATATAACACATCTCTTTAAGAAGCAGGCTGAAAACGAGGGTTTAGCCATTTTCATTTAACCCATTACGTGCTTCAAAACTTGAAAGTTTGCTTGCGTATTGCCCCAAACATTCCTCACATTCCGTGAACATAGAAACTTTGTGAGTGATCTAGTTTTTTGACCAGAAAACCTAGAATTATAGCTGCGTTAAGAGCTTCGCAGTAAAAATTGTACTGCTGTGTTTGCGCGACCAGTGCGTTAAATATTGTACTGATGATGTCTGCGTTATATGAACAGAAAATTTATAGAATAATTAAACTTGTAATAAGAAATTATCCTTACACATCTCAAAGTCTTATTTATACGGCTGACATTAGTGCAATACTAGCAGTTGACATGGAAACTAAAGCTTTCCTTTTTGGCACTTTGTGCCTACATCTCAGTGTCACAGCCCTCAGTGCGACGTCCTAAACGTTGTAGTAATTGTGCGCATATAGGCTGTTTTTCGTTTTGTGTCGAAAAGAACTTGGAGCTTCCTAAATTGAATCTCTTGACCCTTCCAAATAGTAATTATTTCTTTATTAATGAACGGTTACCAAATGCCAAAACGGTGCCAAAATTCGTGACGGCACGATGAACTGAGCGTTAATTTTAAGGTGACGTCACCACCTGTCTGTCGTTGTTGCGCATTTCCTGTGGTACGATGCCTGCAGTTTCGGTAATACTGGCATCTCTGGCATTACAAGAGTGTAATTCAAGCGATCCGACTCTGCCTAATATTCATGTTAAGTATCCCATTTGGATGAGTGCTGGCACATACATTCAAAGTTGTAGAAAGTGTTTCACCCGCGCATTTACACATAAAATAATCACCTTGCAAAGTATGATTGCTCGGAAACAGTTATCAGGTATTTCAATTTCACACCAAAGTCGGTCGGGAAATTAACAGAGCTGGCTTCATGCACTTGATCACGATCATGATAGTAGTATTATAGTTGGCTAAGTGGGACGACGTTGCTCATGAAAATAAAATAAAGAATGCTGCGTGCGTTTCTTCTCGTGCGTTTGGTAGGAACGGATGAGCCAGTGTACCAAGACTTCATGACGTATCCACCATACCTGCAAACAAAAATTATAGTACATTATTCACCTGCCGCGGTTACTCAGTGGCTGTGGTGTTGCGCTGTTAAGCACAATGACGACTTGGATTCCCGGCGTGCCACGCTTTAGCTGCACGTTAAGAAGCCCAAGTTGTCACAATAAGTGTGTAACTCTCGACTACTCCGTCATAACCGACTGGGAAGTTTCGAGATGTTAATCCGCATAGTTTCTAATGCGTAGCATTCTTATCGAGTTCAAAACAGGTTTCTCTTCCCGGAATCTAGTCGGCGTCCGCACGTTTTCATGGGCCGATCCAGCACCGTTGAAAAAATGTGGGCCGATGTACTGCGGGGGCCAATCCGTATCTGTCGCTGGGTCTGTCCCACAGGGTACGGGCGCTCTTTAATGAGTCTTTTGGATGCCCACTTTATTCACTGGATATCACAACAACAAACATCACCTACATAGTGACATAAACGCAATGCTTCGCATTACGCAGATGTCAGAGGAGTTGACTATGCTTTGCATTGTATCAATAGTAATTCAATTAGGATGCTGCAAAACATTCAAGCATTCTTTCTATAATTTATTGGGTATCTACTTTCACGTAGCACAAAGATCAGAGTAATCGAATGTGTCGATTGGGTGATCCTGTGAGCATTAAATATTCATTGGTTTACACGGCACTCTAATATACGTATTAAAGCGACAGTGCGCTTCGTTGAATGCCTTAAAGAGAATCTCCCGTGAACCAGGCACTGTGCGACTCATCACCATCGTGCACTCCTCTGGCGAGTTCGAGGTGATGGAAGACGGCACGCTGGCCGCAAGTGGCTGCATTCGCGCGGTCCAAGGTGGAGCCTCGCCGATCGACACGGAGTTGCCGGTGGCCTCTACCGAGGGCATAACGTACGAGCTGGACGCCGAAGACATATACAAGGACCTCGCCGTTCGTGGTCATGACTACCAAGGAGCTTTCCGAGGCATCATGAAGGCTGACATTCAAGGTGAGATTTTTCAAGTTGAGAACACTATCCCGAAATGGATATGTGTTCTAGACTCTTTCATAGACTAATCCAGGAGACAGCGCAGTCTAAAATAAGGGCCGATCCCGAAGGTAGATCAGTCTAAAAATGTGGGACGTTCCCGTCGGTAAGTTCAGTCTGCCATTTGAGCCGATTCCGGAGGTTGTGAAGTCAAAAATGTGGGCCGATTGCGAAGAAAATCTAGTAATCAGTCCTACTCCCAAGACAATCCTATAGTCCCCTCACGTGAGTGTTGACACGCAAGCGTACCGTGCGTAACAGGTTACTCTCAACCCCCCCCCCCCTCACTCAGGAAGACGTTTTCTTTGATCGACGTCAAATAGAGAGAGAGAGAAATCACTTTATTCTGAGATTAAAAAAAAAAAAAAAAAGCATCGACGCCCTCAGTCCAGGGCGTCACTTGCGGCGTGCTTCAGCGCTAGGCCGATGAAGTCCGCAAGGAATCGTTGGTCGTGAAGGGTGGTTGCGGCGGTCAGCCACTCGGAGGAAGGGGTAGGTGGGAGGGATGAAGGTTTGGGTAGGGGGGGTAGTTTTGGATGGCATTGCCATAGGATATGTGATGTGTTGGGGGGATAGGCACCACAGTGGCTACAGCGAGGGAGGTCTTCAGTAATTATGCCTTGCAGGAGGTGTTTCCGTGCTGGAGTGAGCAGGGTGTTCGTCTGGGCTTGTCTGATGAGTGTGCCCTGTGTCCTTGTAATGTCTTGGTGTAGCTTAGGGTATATCCTACGCTCGTCCCTAAATGGTTGCAATTGTGGTGGAGGCGTTGGTGAGATTAATAGATTTGGCCGGGGGATGTTGGGAGCCTGGAGTATCATATCGCAGGCAAGCAGGTTAGCTCGTTCATTCCCCAACATCCCCTCATGACCAGGAATCCAGACAATCTCTACCTGCCGATGGAGACATTCTTGTAACTGTTGTGTGATATGTTTAGGTAAGTCGTCATGTATGAGTTTTCTACATGCTGACATTGAATCAGTAAATATGATGGGTGTAGTGATGAGTGTTACTGGGAGATGTTGTATCGCTGCTACTACCGCTTGTAGTTCTGCTGTGGTCGTATCAGTGTTTGGAATTAATTCACTGTGTATCGTCCGAAGTGTGTGATCTACCACCGCTATAGAAGTGCCTTTGTCTTGAACACTAGCATCTGTATAGTAATATGTGCCGTGTGGGTTGCGTCCTATGTATCTTTTGAAGTATGCTACTCGCTGTGTCCGCCTAGCCTTATTAATCACGGGGTGCATGTGTCTGGGGAGTGGCGCGATCTTGAGCAGTGACCTAGTTTGCGGTGGAAGTGACAGTGTGGCTGGTATGGGTGTGGGTGATGGTTGAAAGCCCACACTGTCAAGTATGTGTCTGCCCTGCGCAGTTTGTTGCAGTCGGAGTTCTTGTCTCCGTTTGTGAATGGTGACTATTTCGGTGATGGTATTGTGACAACCCGTGTCGTTAAGTAGTTGTGTGCTCGTGCTGACGGGGAGTCCCAATGCTAGCTTGGTAGCCTTGCGAATTAACGCATCGATGCGTGCCGTATCTTGTTTGCGAAGATTGGTGTAAGGCAAATGGTATCGAAGTCTGGATATCAGTAACGCGTCGCGAAGGCGTAGCATGTCTGCTTCTTTTAGTCCCCGGTTTCTATTAGATACCCTTCGCATCATGTGAAGAACTTGCTCTCCTTGTCTAAGCAAGTGTTGTATTGTAGCGGCGGGGCCACCGTCTTTCTGTACATGGAGGCCTAAAATCCTTAGACATTTGGGCTGAGGTATGGGTGTGTTCTCACACATAATTGTGATGCATGGGGGTTTCCACCTGGGGTTGTGCACTAGGAGAAGTCCTGATTTTTCGGGAGCGCATCCAAGTCCAATTTGTGCCGCCGCAGCCTGAACAATGTTGAAAGCCTCTTGAAGGGTGTCTTGTATAAAACCTGGGGATCCTCTTTTTATCCAGATCGTGATGTCATCGGCATAAATTGTGTATTTGATGTCTGGAACTTGTTGTAGCGCCCTGTGTATTCTACACATGGCAAGGTTGAACAACGTGGGGGATATGACTGATCCCTGCGGTATGCCTTTCTGAGGGTGCGGGTAAGCCTTTGACGTCATGCTACCTACGCTAATCGTGAAGGTGCGTTCCTTCAGAAAGCTACGGATGTAATTGTATAGTTTTACGCCACATGCAGTACCTGCAAGTTCCTGTAGCATGCTGTCGTGTGTCACATAATCGAAAGCCTTTCTAAGGTCTATTGCAAGGATGGCTCTTAGTTGGGCCATGCTGGGTTCTCGGGTGATATCTTCCTGTAGTTGGAGCAACACGTCCTGTGTAGATATGTGCTGCCGGTATCCTATAAGGGAGTGTGGCAAATATGCCCTTCTATCTAGATGTGTACGGAGCCTATTGAGTATTATACGCTCTAATAGTTTCCCCACACAAGAGGTGAGAGAAATTGGTCTGAGATTTTCAACCGCTAGGGGTTTTCCCGGTTTCGGTATGAACACTATCCTAGCCGTCTTCCATTCCTGTGGGAGCTGACCTGTATTCCATGCTTTGTTCATTTGTTGAAGGAGGAATTCATAGTCGTCATTGGTGAGATTTCGAAGCTGCGATGTTGTGATTTGATCGGGTCCGGGAGTTTTATTGGATTTTGTCTCGGCTATCGCTTGCTTGAGCTCCTCAAGTGTAATTTCGCCACTAAGGTTAGGGTTCGTGGGCTCTGGGCCTGTGTAATCGGCATACTGAGGTTTACATGCTGTGGCTATGTGCTTATCATGTAGTTCTTGGAATAGATCCTCCGGTGTTTGGTAGCCGTCAAGCAGCTTGCGGAGTGAGCTTGTTGTTTCGGTTTTGGTCTGTGCTGGGTCTAAAAGAGCCCTTATAAGGTGCCAGGCCGACCCCAGGTGTAGTGTATTGCTCAGATTGTCACATGTAGTATGCCAGCTTTCGAGGGTGAGATGGTCTGAATACGCGGCAATCTCTTCGTTTAGTAGCCCTATGCGCCTTCGGAGTTTCGTATTCGTTTTGTTTCTTTTCCATCTTTTTATCAGGCCCTGTCTCGCTTCCCACATGTGAAGAAGATGCGTATCTATGTTGGGTGTGTGTTCTGTTTCACTAATTTCTGTGGTATGTGCTTTCACGCGCTTCTTCAGAGACTCGCTCCATGACTGTAGTGTATGCTCCGTTATATCTCCCAATTGTTCTTTTCTAAAGCTAGTCCAGTCTGTTAAGCGGCGCTTGCGTGTTCTTCGTTTATAACATCCTGTGTGCAGTATTATTTTTATCAGGGTATGGTCACTGGAAAGCGTGTCGTGTGTATTGATCCACGATGCATTTATGGGGCCTTTAAGTAGTGTTAGGTCTGGGGTGGTGTCACGCTCGACAGAGTTTCCGTGTCGCGTGGGTGAGTCGACATCGTTTAGCACCGTGAAGTTTTCCTGTTGTATGATCCGGTTGACATAGGTGCCTTTTTGGGTATTTTTTGAGTACCCCCAAGACGTATGGGCCGCGTTAAAATCTCCAGCAATTAAATGTGTGAAATGTCTTGCAGGGCGCATATGTGTTACTTCCGCGAGAAAATCTGCTTTCTGTTTTGGTGAACTGTACACATTTGTTATGTACAGGTGATGAGAGCTACTTGGCTTATTTGTTTGTGTGGGATATATCCTAATGCTTAGGCTTTGCGGTGTGTCATGAACATGTGCTGCCGTGAGGTCTTTACGAACCATGATAGCGATTGGCGCACTTTCTTTGTGGGTGCAAAAAGTTCTGTAGCCTGATAAGTTCGGTGTGTGGTTTGCTTCCTGAATGAGTAAAACGTCCGGGCGACGATCCTGTGCGGCAATGTACTGCGTGAGCAAGCCTCGCTTCTTAGAGAAGCCCCTGCAGTTCCATTGCCACACAGTGAGATCATCGGCCATGGTGCTATCACTCATTTTGGATTGCATTCGGTGAGGGGTATGGAGTGGTGCGCGCAGTGCTTGTTTGCCTACGCGACCTAGTAAGTTCTGCTTCGTCGTAGCGTTTCAGTTTGCTGCTGCACACGTCCAGTTGTGCTGTTATTGGCTGGAGTGCGATTTCTAACTGCGGCATGAGTAGAGCATCTAACTTCCTGGTTATAATGGTGTCGATGAGGGATTCGATCTTTGGCATAAGGCGCGTCATGAACTCTTCTAAGGCTGCTGTAATCTTAGCATCTATCATGGCGTCGAACTGTTCAAGGCGCTGTTCGAGTGTCTGACTCGTTGTAGCTTGGCATCGTGCTCGTTTTGGTTCCGGCGATTGTGTATCTACATCAACCTCTTGTGCAGGCAGTGCAGTTTCAGCAGTAGAATTTGTCGGGTTGTCTATGTTTGTTGTGTCCATGCTGTCTGATGGCGTGTCCGCTGTGTTGGATAAAGCTCGTGCCCCTTGTGTATTAGGGTGTGGCGGTGCGACTTTCGTTTTCATGAGAGCGCGTCGATAGTCGAGTGTTGCTTGCTTTGTGAGTGATTTAACAGTACGGGTTGAAGAGAGGCCTTGGGAAGGAGGGGTATCGAGTGGCTGACTCACCTTAGCTTCCCTTGTTGTACTGGGGCTCCCAGAGAGGGCCTTCACAGAGGCTATAGAGGTGTTGCGCACTATGGGTCCCTGGACAGTGGGGCCGGTTCTGCTGCGGCTTCTACTGCGGCTGCTACTGGGGCTCCTGTGGCGGCTCCTGTGGCGGTTCCTGTTCCGTTCTGGGCTCTGGCTTTCCTCTCGAACAATGACGACTTTGTGGGTAGGTGCAGGTGGTGTTTCACCTTGAACATGGATCTCTGGGTTGGCATGTTGTCTATGTCTTAGTCGCTTGAGGTAGGCTGCCCGGCGCACCGCTTGGTCTGCTGCCTTACGGGTCTCGCAATCTGGATCATCTGCCGCATGGTCCTTTCCGCAGTTGGGACAGCCAGGTTTGCAGTGGTGTGCGCTGTTCGAGTCGGTCGTTGTGTGCCCACAAATCTTGCAACGGTTAACATTGCTGTTGGGGCAGACATCCAGTCTGTGGCCGATAGCTAAGCAGGCGGTGCAAAATTGAGCTCGGGGTTGGTGTGGAACGCAGCGGAGGATGCCCCCTCTGTAGATAACTTCATATGGGATGTACGTGCCTCGAAACGTGACAAGGGCCGTTGCGGTGGCACCCATCATGCGTGCACTAAGTATTTCGTAGTTGGGAGCTCGAAGTCCTTCCATTAGATCCACCGATGATGTGTTGGGTTCGATATTGCGTACAATTCCCTTGCATGAGTCAGGTGGCGGCATGGCATAGATCCTCGAAGGGTACGTTTGATTGTCGTAGGTGAATGATTCAGCGTTTTGCAACTTCCTGGCTGCGGCTACATCGGCACATTCTATCACGCCCAAGTTCTTCTCGTTGCGTATTCTGAGGGTGGTCGAGCTTGCTTCAGAATTCGTGAGGCCTGCCGATAGAGCCAGACTAGCGTGCAGATCTTGTGGACGGACGACCGCTAAGTTAAATCCTGCTGGTGGCCGCAAGATAAGAGTCAGGAAATTCTCGGGGTTGGGCTTACCCTTGGGCGTGCGCGGGGCCTTGGAGGTCCAGCCGTCGGCGTCTGTGACGAGTTTAGGAGGCATGCTGTATCGACGCGGCGCGCGTCGGGGCCGCGCACGCAAGAGCGTCGCAGCGTTCCCTGTTCTTCGTCAGGGTTAACCCAGGCGGTTCTGGTGAAACGTGCCGAAGAAATTATTGGGGCAGCCCAGCTGGCTTCAGACTTGATCCACTTGGTCTCCAGATGTAAGGGAGTCTCTGCAAACAAACTTCGGTGGAAATCCTGTAGATTTGCGGCATAAATAGGGCGAAATGGACGGAGCGATGTGGAGTCGCGTCTGTTCGCTGTGGCGACCGGCCCGTTCCCCCCGCGGTCGGCAAGGTGTCGTCTGCTCGCCACGTCAAATAGAGGTTGCATCGCCTTCCGCCTTTCTTTCTTGTGGTGCGCTCACAGCATAAAGCTCCTTGCTATCAACCTTGTACCGACCCGGTATCTTTCTGTAACACCAGTGCACCAATACTAAGGCATGGAACTTTTCTTGCGCACTTTCAGCAATAAATGAAATGAAATGAAACCCCAAGGGGGGGGGGGGGGGGGGGGGGGGGGACTTTTACTCGCCTGGGTATTCTGAACGGAGGTCTAAAACGTCCCTTTACATATACTATATATACTTCCTTCAAAATAAAGTATTATTAACAGACAAAGTGTAATTGACTTCGGCTACGATGGTCTTCAAGTTTCTATAATATAAGTTTAACCATTGTCGTGAAATTAAAACTAGTTAATTAAAAATTTTTCATAAATATATGTTTGTCACGCTTGTTCGCGAAATTTTGTCCACCAAAGCGGATAAAAGCCTGTGCATGAAAGATTTGCGTAGCAGGTCTATTGATATTACTGCTACATTAAATTTGAAGGCACTTCATTTTTATGGCATAGAGCTATGTACAACAGAAGTTAAGAGAGAGCGAACATCTCATCATTACGTCATAGCGCTTAGGTGACACGGACTAGAAAGAACGACTAGGATCTGTCCGCGCACCTAAACGCTATAGTTCCCGTAACTGTATAAAACCAACTTGCCCAAAAGTGTACATCACATTATCTTTCGTACCTGCTACGCTTTATATTAGACAATGTGTTTACAATGTAAACTGTTTTTTATAGCCGTGTCATTGTTAGTGTTAACACTCCAGCCAAGAAAAATAACTCTCGTGGTAATAGATGCAGTTTGTCAAAATGCTCCGTGTTCTATTCCTCGTGCAGTAAAAGCGGGGATGCGCTCTTCAAGCAAAGCTTTTGAGGTCGTCGCCAGTGCTTAGTGAGTGTAGGGTGGTACTGTATGGCGTTCATTCCCTGCAACTCACTTCACAACTTATACCTGGAAGAGTTTCCCACGTGATCATACAACTCTAACGTGATTTACGAAGCCCTAATAGCCGAGCGAAACCTACAGAACAACCATCGCAAATGCATTGCCATATACTGAAAGAGGAACTGTTTTCCTGACGTTAAGTGCAAACGTTCTTCTGCGTTATCTTAGTTGTAAACCACATGTACTCCTCGCGACAACGTTCCGCGGGAAGGAACGCTGAGACGTCATAAACGCAGAGATTTAGCTAACCGCGTCGTTTATTCAGAAATCCGTGGCCTCTCTCCTAAAAAAGCCAAGTTGACAAAAATGATTCTTTATTTTTGCCTCGTTCTATTGCGATAGCAATTATATGGGCACTACAGGCGCATTATGCCGTCGGCGTCGCCGTCGCCGTGAGGTTCCGCATAAAATCCATGGGCGATAAAACCATCGTCTCCATGCTCTATGTGTGAGTGAAACGAGGGTGAGCATGCGATTGCGGCTGTCTCCCGCACGCAAGCGAACGAAACGGGTAGGAAGCGCGCCGTCCTTCAGTCGCGTGTAAGGCTCCGGAGGGAGGGAAGGGAAGGGCCCGATCCACCGCGCGCGCCCGCCGGGCAGCAAGGCTCCGGGGGGAGGGGGGGGGGGGGGAGGCTGCGCACTACGCCGCGCGCTCCCGCCTGCGCGGCTGTCTCGTGAAAGCCATATGTGGTGGGGGCAGAGTCCTTCCTCCCTGCGCTGTGTTTTCGCGGCTTAGTTCGCGTTGATGCGAGCGGCGGGACAAAGGTCTATTCGCTCGCTACTGCTGTTGAGCTTACTGACTACAGCGTTTTGACAGCGAGTTTCCACAGTCTTCGAGTGAGATGCGGTTAGGTTTTCTTGTGCGCGCGGGACACCATGCTTCTTAATTTAGTTAGCATGCGTATGTTTACAATTTTTTTACGGCCGATAAAACTACCATGCTTACTTCGTATGGCTTTTTACTAGTTTACTATCGCAATCGATGCTTCACCTTTCGGGCGAAAGTGCGACTTTTTTTATGCTACTCAGAAACAGAGCAGTCTTGGTTTAGAAGTGTAGGGCAAAACCGAGACAGTTAAACGTGTTAACGAAAGAACCTGCTTCCTAAAACGCCACTGTAAGCTTGTTTGCCGCAAATCAAATCAGTTGCAGTTCTGAGGTACCGTCTTCCCCGCACAAAAAGGTCGGGAAACTCGGGCCGTAGCGCTAGTGTCCTTCCTGAAGCTGAAAATTCGCGACGAAAAAGCTCCAGCGTGTTACAGTTTGTAACAGGCGCGGCTGGGCTTACCGATGCATTGTGATGCCTATATAATCGGCTGAATGAAGGTATTTCTATTTATGCGAATACGGGGCAATAGAAAGTGATACTTCCGTGTTGGCAGGCATTTGCTTTGTGTACATCAAGAGTTGCTGATGAACGCTTGTTCGCGGCTTCCTTGCACACTCTTGCCTTGGAAAGTAGTTTTTAACCATGACCCAGCGCAATTCGTTTTATATATGTTCATTCTCTTCGCATATGTGGCAGCTCTCCCGAATTGGTCGTAAGCTTTTCGAATTGCGGATTTCTTAAAGATTTTACGAATGTTACGTCAGGTGTTACGAAAAATGCTGTTCACGAAACAGTCTCTCTCGTCAGGTATCCGAACCCCCGACGAGAGAGACTGGAAGTTTTCCTATGGTTACAACGTGCGAGACGGGCGCACGCTTCAAGCAAGTTGATACAGACAATTTCCTGAAGCTGGCGAATTCTGCACCAGCAAATTCATAAAAACCCTGTCATATAAAGAAAAATTTGCTTCCTGTCACTCTCGGTTGTTCCAACTTTGCTCCTTCTGCTTGTTGGCCACGTCTAAAGCTAAATCATAGGTAATAAAGCGCGTACTTAAACCTCAAAAAAGCTTACTTGCTCAAACCAACCTTTTAATATACAAGTGCTACCCCCTTCCACCCCCCACCCCCGCACCTCGGTTTTGTGCCCGAAGGATTCGTTTACGAATTTTAAGGTTCGCAATTTAAAAGGCACGTTCTCTTGGTTTCCGAATTCTTTAACGCAGTTAAAACTGCCGCTAATCTGGAGCTATCGTTACTGCCGTTTCCCTCCTCTGCCGTCGCACATTTGACCCTGTTTTTGCTTAAACAGCTGTGCTAACGTTGTGCTCAGGAGTACTCCATGCAACGTAAGCACAAGAACAGACACATGTAGGTACATGAATTTATGGGTTTCATTGCCCCATTGCCTTGCGCTGCAAGTTATCGACCAGTCGTCTAGCCTGCCCGTCTTCTTTTGCGACCACACAACCGCCACAAGAGACGCCTCAATTATTATGGCTGATTTTGGGCGAGTATTGATGCAGTATAGCGTCTCTCGTACGTATTGCTCAACAACACTGCATTCTACGTTCGCTTGCCATTTTCACCAGGGTCGCACGGAATGCTCCAATGGCAGAAGAACTGGGTGACCTTCTTCGACAGCATGATTCAGTACATCATGTTCAAGAGCCCTGATCGAGAGCTCCGCATGGCTACTAGCATTGAATCGTGTCGCTTCGACCCCTGCGTTCACGACGAAGTCATCAAGAAGACCGATGACACAGGTGAGCTTTAGTTTCAAAATTTGTACATCTAAATACGATGATCGCCGACTATTAACAGCGCGGTTGTTATTTGAGACCGAATGGTAAATATTTATGCAGCGCTGCATGTTGCTCCCATTTGTTCAGAGAGAACCTTATGTGGCTTTAAGGGTGGGCCCGAGATGACGTGCCTGCTATTAGAGTGTTTTAGTCTAGCGTATTTACGCTCCGCATAGGTGCTGAGCGGAGCGGAAGCACGAATGCGCATGCGTCCTCCGCTTAGCCGCAAGCGGGCTAGCGGAGCGAGAAACACGGTCCGCTTACAAGCTGCCTTAGCGGAGCGCGGAGCGTTGCTGCCGTCTTCCGCTAGCGTGTGTGGTCGATGCACCCGCCCTCTCTCGCGCGTGCATCGAAGCACCTTGCATCGATGCACTAGTCGTGTGAGCGCGAATAACTTGTGTATTACACCTCCCAGCTGGTTTTTTTTTTTTTTTCAGGAAATAAAGTGAACAGCACAGCTACCAAAAACGTCGCCAGCGCATTGGTACAGTGTACTAGAAGGGGGCAGTGGGCTTACTCAGCTGCTCCTCTGACGCAGTCAGCGTCGCATCCAAGAGGTGGCGCCACTGGCAACTGCAATGGAAGCTTTGCTTGCAGAAGCTTTGATTTTCCTTGCGTTTCTGTAGGTTTCAGTTCGAAGCAGTTCACACTCTTACTTGTTTTTAATTTTGGCATACTTGAGAGTCTTTACATATCTTTAGCAAGCACTATACTTGTTTAGGCCACATGATATTTGCCATAATAGTACCTTGTGGAAAAGGAAGACGGCAACTCTTGGGCAATTTGCTGCCTATCCTAACTCTTAAACTTTTTGTGCGAAGAGGTCGCCGCTGACGGATGTTGCTTATGCGGAAGGGGCCTTCGAATTTTCCGAATTATCGGGCAATCGTTAAAAAAATGAAAACGGTTTCATGCCGTGCCGACCTAATGTAAAATTTTGTCAGACAGAAAACAGTGCGCGCATACTTCCCAGCTGGGCTCAAAAAAAAAAGAAAAACAAATCAGGCATGCTAACCAGGTTTGTGCCTCTGCTTAGCCAAAATGAATTTGTATATATGGCTTAAATATTTCATTGTTGCACTTTAGTTGTTCCATGCTTCGCAGTAGCCTTCTGCGTTTATTATTAACCATCATTACGCGCCGGCACACATTTGTTAGATCAAATCAGGTTTATATTTTTCCATAAAGAAATGGAGGGAGGCCTGAACAAAAAGTGAAAACTAGTTCACTTGACAAAGGCTCACGCCTATGCTTATCTACAGTTATTTAAGGGTAAGCAAAATGAAGTTAACAGGGCTGTTGCTGACACAAAGCTTTTATTTGCAAGAAGTACACCAAGCCATTGTTTCATGCACTTCAACCCATGTGCAACAGCTCAACTTCAGCTGCTTGGCCCTCTGCCGCTTTCCTGCCTTGTCACAGTTAATTCCTTTCCCATGAAAATGCAGACGTGTGATAATGTAAAAACTAATTATTTCAGCTGTGAGGCTAAGAGCGTGCGCATTGCAGCCAACTTCAAGGGAAAGCTTACTCTTAACAACTGCCAGCATATCCATAACGCTGTCAGAGGGTAGCTCACTCTGACAGAAGCATTCTGTGAAAAGATCCTCTAGCTTTTTCACGAAGCCGTACAGCTGACTGGAAGAATAAAGGAGGCCTCCTCGGTCACAGAAGTTTGTTAGCCGGACAAGTTGAAAACTTTCGCCTGGTGGCGTCATAGTGAGCAGCTTTATTAGAGAGGAGTGGACTTGGCTTCAACCTTTCCTATTTCAAGCAAGGAGAATGGATTAAAGTAATTACCAGGACTGATGTATGCGGATGACATTGTACTTATGGCTGACAGCAAGGAAGACTTGCAGAGAATAATGGACATCTGTGGTGAAGAGGGAGATAGCTTAGGTTTGAAGTTTAGTAAAGAAAAATCGGCAGTCATGATTTTAATGATAATCAGGGCAGCGAGCACAGGATAAAGGAGGTTACGCTGTAGGTGGTGGATAAGTACAAATATTTTGGAGTGTGGATAAACAATAGGGCTGAGTACCTAACGGAACATGAAAAATATGTAATGGCTAAAGGTAGCAGAAATGCAGCTGTGATGAAAAATAGGGCACTGTGGAATTACAATAGGTACGAAGTGGTGAGAGGGATTTGGAAAGAGGTGATGGTCCCTAGTTTGACTTTCGGCAATGCGGTCCTGTACATGAGATCAGAGGTTAGAGCAAGGTTGGAAGTTAAGCAGCGAGGGGTAGGTAGACTGGCTCTGGGAGCACACGGAAATACACCGAATCAGGGGGTACAGGGTGACATGGGATGGACGTCATTCGAGGGCAGGGAAGCCAGCAGCAAGATAGAATTTGAGGAGCGATTGAGGGAAATGACAGAAAAGCGGTGGGCAAGGAGAGTTTTCAGTTATTTGTACATGAGGAATGTTGATACAAAATGGAGGAAGCTGACCAGAAAACTGTCAATCAAATATTTGGACTGCAGGAGGGGTGCAAACTAGAAAACAGCGGTTGAGAAAAAGGTTAAGGAAACAGAGAGGGGTCTGTGGAAAACACGGATGCAGACGAAATCAGCACTGGGAACATACAGAACTTTCAAGCAAGAAATTGCCAAAGAAAATATCTATGATAATTCTAAGGGAAGCTCTTTGTTGTTTGAAGCCAGGACGGGAGTATTGCGGACTAAGATGTACCGAGTCAAGTACCAAGGTATAGACACGTTGTGCTGTGCGTGTGGAGAAGAAGAGGAAACGGCTGAACACCTCATACTTTTCTGTAAAGGGCTTAACCCTACAGTGCAAAGCAACGGGGCTGATTTTTTCAAAGCATTGGGGTTTAGGGACAGTGAAGGCAAAATAGACATTAAGCGGGTAGAAATAACCAAACAGAGGTTATCTGATTGGTGGATAAAATCAAGGCAGGGGTGAAATTTCACCCACCACAAAGTACAAAATATGTTCATAGTCATGGCTAGGTGGCGTATGCCACCGCCCGATTTAAAGGGTTCAGCCTCATCCATCCATCCATCCATCCATCCATCCATCCATCCATCCATCCTTATGCATTCTTGGCATTCTGTGCTGAAATTGACAATACACTTCCGCGCAACATAGCCCGGAATGTGGTAAGTGAGCCTCGAGTCGCTTCTGGCCACGTGCTGGTTGTGATCGTTTGAAACCCGCAGGCCCGTGCAATGCTGGGGTACCACGTTTGTGTGGACTCTGTGGCAGTATAGCGCTAGCAGCAGTTTGACTGAACTCATTTCTGTCACCTGATGCTTCGAGAGAGTCAACTTCCAATAAGGAGGCCAGTGTACCATCCTCGCAGTTTCCTTCGCTAACTGACCTAACTAGACCATAAAAATAAAAACAATTCACAGTGATCAGGAACTGCGTTGGAGTTGAGCACAAAACGTAGTGGCTCAAAATGGAGGTCGCATACTGCGCTCGTGTCGTCCAGGGGAGGTTCTGTGGAGGTTCTTTTCCCACTATTTTCGCCTATTTTTATCCTTCGGGACGCCAAGCAAGGACAACTTCGGCCCATCCTTCACATAAACATAGCCTGTTTGGCACCCAGGCGCGTAACAGTGGTTTTGTCGATGCCGCGGCATGGCTCAGTTACTGAAAAGCATACTAATCTCTTGCAGGCTGTGTGCGAAAAAAACACTGAAGGAAAAAAAAAAACCACGCGACGACGTCCACAGAAAAAACAACGCAGCTCAGCAACTCCAACTCATATGATCGGGCACTGGGCGGGCACTGGGCAGCTGCGCCGTCGCACCCACGTTCCATTGAAACCGACGCCAGCGCCGCCGCTCGGGCTATTGGAGAAGCTCATATTGGCGACATTCGTGGAGCCGCTGCATCGCATAGCCTCCGCCGGAGAGTAAGCCCACTGCCCCCTTCTAGTACACTGTAGCATTGGCGTCAGAAAGGATTGGATTGGATTCGAAATGCAAACTCGCTGGCCATCACGTGGCGTTCACCAAGTCGACGCTTCATTTTCCACTCGATAAAATGGACCGGTAACGTATTACAAGCACCCGTCTAGATACTTCATGAACAAATAAGTTATATCTACTCGTCTTACTTTGTAAAAGTGACAAAACGGTTTTTTATTTTGTTTCGCTACGCTGAATTTGCCCAGTGGGCGCTGCAACTACGAAAGCTCCGCTCCGCTACGCTACACGCATAACTAAAACGTGCAGGTCGCCCGCCGCTCCGCTGTGGCTTAGCGGGGCAACTCGGAGCGGAGCGGACCGTAAAGACGCTGAACTAAAACACTCTATTATAGTCCGGCAAAGCAGAACAGTGAATAAAAAAGGATTACGAAAGGTGATTGGGAGGACAGAGAGAATGGATTCCCATATGCAATAAATATGGGCCCGTTTTTTCCTCAAAGCCTCGAGTAAAAGCACAAGGTGTTGGCAGTAGTCTCAGGCGTGCAAATTTTATTCACCAGATACTTGTTTCGCACATACATTTTTAATGCGAAGCATTCCGTACCTCATTCTTGGCACCTTGCGGCAGCTAGGTAGGTAAGCAGCAGGTAGGTTGCTGTCTCGCCTCCCGGTAATAAAAATGAAAATAATGTGTGACCGACGGCGGAATCGAACCTCTGCTTTCGATTACAGTATCCTGGTGCTCTAACCATTAGGCCACGGCTGCTTTCTTTTTTTATCTCTCTCTATTACCTGCTTCTCATCACATACAAGGGTACAACGTTGTTCTAGGGCTAAAAGTACATGTCGCTTGTTCAGTACAGCCTACTAAAGACGGTTGTGATTCCACAGATCGTTCAACAAACTGAACCAAAGTGCTTCTACAAACAATTCATTATAAACTTCCTTAATATAGCATTTAGTCTGTAATAGGTTTTCCGGAACAAAGCCTACATTTAAATCAAATTCATCGGACGGCCGTATACCTATACGCCATAAGCTGTGCAAGGTTAACAAGAGAAACGTCTATTGACACCAGTTTCTCGTTTGTTTTTTTTTTTGGTAAAGGAACCAAAAGCCGTACGGCATTATCGGTAAGAACCTTTTTCAATGCCCTGTGAGTGATGTTCAATGGAGCACAACCTCTAAACACTCCAAAAATATATGTTTTATTGTCTCTAGTTTATGTCGTAAACTGCAATCTAAGAATCACGAAGCAAAATATTTTTTTCTGCAAGCCAACATGTAACTTGTAGGGGGTGCTTATGAAATTGAAATAACAAAGACTTCGCCGATGGCCACACTGTTCCGTTTCACGCGTATAAGGCCATCTCTTTCCAATCCAACACAATATGGTGCGACATAGCGGCATTGGCAAAACCGAATCGATCAATCTTTGTACAACTCTTTTTTTTACAGGACTAAGGTATTCGGCTGAGAATTGCACATTCCAAAATTGATAAGCGTGTATACTAATTCCTTCATAAACCGGCTTACAGTAACAAGACTAAGGGACACGTTTACGCACGAAACTAGGCATAGCTACGGCGAGGTTTGCATGTATACGGCAGTTCTCAAAAACAAATCCGTTTGGTCTCTCAAACAGAAAACTCGTAATACTATTTGTTCTAAAAACAAGTGTCCAAATACAAGCCCGCCTGCTTTGATGGGACGAAACACGTTTCCCACGTTGAGCCCCCACGCAAAAATGGCCAGCACTCTGTGTAGCTCCAGTCATACTAACTGCTTGTAGCACATAACACACCTTGACCAATGTAGACACCTTGGAGAATGTAACGCGATCAAAGATGGACAAGTCATGGCCATTCAATTTAACAGTTTTCTCCCACACCCACTCTGTTTCATCATTATCATATCCTTTTGGGTATTTGTAATGTTTTAATAGCACACCGAGATACTTAGCCGGCGTCACGATTCATTGAGTATTCTTGTGTGACATGAGGTTTGTCTCTTCCTCCATGCCACACGTCCGAGTATGTATCTAATGGCACTGACAGACCCTATACAGTGCTAACGCCTCCTTCACAGCAGTCGCGGCACTTTCTTTATGGTACAGGATAGTGCTTTGTCGCCGGCGTGTGTAAGCACCTTTAATTCCTCGTTTAGAGCATCAAAATCTGAAATGTCACCAAAACTTATAATTTTTCGGCACCAGGAAGGCTTAAGCTCAAACGCAAATAAGGGGCTCAAAGGACAGTTGTGACGCACGAAAGAACATACACAAATCTCTCAGTTCCTTCCTCGTTTATAATAAGTCTCTAGATGCAATTCACATAGCACATCTTCACACCATCGAAAGTTACTGCGCCAATATTGACATGCTACAGTACTCGGAGCAATATATTAGGCGTCACACGATCGAATGCATTTTGCAAATGTAATTGCAACATTGCTACACCATCATTAGAGGTGTCATAGCATTCTAAAATACTTCTGGATATGTGGATGTTAGTTTATATCAATCTTTTCATCCCCCGTGTTTCGTTTGGACGTACTATCTGGTTTACGGAATTTTTTACTCTTTGGCTGATATTTTCGTGAATATTTTGTAGTCGGTGGTTGTCACTGATATTGGTCGGAATGAATCTGCCTACTGAAGTTTTACTGAGTCGTCCGTCTTGCATTACGCACAATATGCGACTTCAGAAACGACGCAGGTACCCATTCTGGATCAGATTGCCTCGGTATATATTGTGTGTAAACATTTTTTCGCACTTGTGCTAAGGTTCTATAAAAGCCTGCACCCAAATGGTCAGGCGTTAGATCCTTGCTCAAAGTCAGATCATTGGTTGCCATTTCGACTTGCCGCGAGCAGGTTGGTAGTTCCGGGTAAGCTCATGCGTCATTGTCTAATTTTCACACATGTTTCAAGAACTCGAATACAAACCTGTCAGTATAACATCATTACTTTGTTTAAACAGTTCACGAGAGCATTCCAAAAACGCTCGATGAATAAATTTTGTTCACTAATCAATTTGCTACAGTAGCGAATTTATTTCATGTTATTTAGCTTGGCGTGAGCTTTATTATGGGCCAAAGCGCGCTTAGACGGTACCTCACCAAGCCAAAGCTTTTTAGTGCAACAACTTCATTTGGGCGAGCTAGTACATCCTGAGTATAATTTGAAGCAACGCGAAGATGACGAGGACAGGAACCGAAAATAAACACAACACGACGTTGTTTCGAGCGGTCTTCATGATGTATTTGCTTTCGGTTCTTGTCCTCGTCGTCTTCACGCTGCTTCAAGTAATAATCCTTCAGTGCGTTTCCAGATGATCGCACCTCGCAACTAACTTAATCGGTAACCTAGGCCACGATCGCACACACACTCTTCTCCGACTGAAGCAAACCAGCTCTTTGAAATGCTCGGTGCGTGCGCCCCATGTCCCTTCCTCGTCTTTTTTCCTTGCGACAGTTCGTGCACTGAGGCGCCGTGTTTGAGTGCACGATCTCCGGCACCAGCCCACTTTTGTGAGTACTTTCCTCGTAACACGATACGTAGAAATTGGGTGACGTTGTATGGTTGTACCGACTTATGATCGCCCGAATTACCGCGTAACGCGGACGCAAGTTGCGTTACGGCGCAATTGCGGCGCACTTGCGCTGTGTTGGCTACAAAGTGGGCTTAGAGCCTAGCGTCACCACGCAGCCAGCGTGCCTGACGGCGTTCGGCACGCTTTGGCGGGGCCAGCGCAAGAATAGAAGATGTCCAATCTCACGCCGCAGCCATTAGACTAAAGTGCATCACGTGCCATCTAGTCTGGCCCGGCAGTATGCTGGCCAACAGTTAGCGTACACTGAAGATACTGCGCAGGGTTGGCGCCTTCGCTAAACGCTGCTGTTGCGGGTCAAGCTCAACGCACCGAACTATAGTTCGGTGCGTTGAGCACAAACGTTTGCAGAAAGCACAAACGTTTTGCAGCGATGTTGCTAGTGTCTAGTTTGTCGGGATTTTTCGGTCTGTGCTCACCGAAAATCAAATGGCCGCTGGAGGGTTTTGTGTATGACTTTCCACATAACAGAATTATGTTTTCTCCAATGTTCGAATACCAGTCCGAAGCTATCATGTCTGCAACTTGGGTGTAAGTCGTACTCTACGCATTTTTCTGACGCAATTTACTTTTAAACATTAATTTACTTCAACAAGCCACTCGCGCTCGGTGGAGGGCCTAGAAGAATGAGGATATATGCTGCACATCCGCACATGTGTGTGCGCGCGTGATGTGAGTTGCATGTGGTGGTAGTGCTTGTGTAACGTCGACAATAGCTTCGATGTACATCCACCTTCACAGGGTGGAAAGGTCGTAGAATTTTTTTTCTATCGTCGTGTCGCCGGCGCACCGCATCCGACGGCCGCTGCCTGTCACGCTGGAAACGCCCCACTATATTCGCGCCTTTAATCACGATTTACCAATTCCTTGCTTTTAAGCACAAATTTTATCGTTGTTTTACAAACATCACGTGTCGTAGACATATACGTCCGAGTGCAAATCATGTAGTCGCTGATGACGTAACAATCTGTGTTTCTCTCGTTTACGCTCGTCGGATATCTGCACTACTTATGTAGAAGCCAACAATAGACCGATCCCACCGGCCATTTTCACGACGCCACCGCTGCCGTGGTGCATGCTCGTACTTGTAGTCATCCGGCCGCTCCAGCCGCCCGGAGTGCCTGTGCTTCCTGTTTCTGAACGATTTTTGGCAATTTCTTATGGTTCGTGTAGAGCCATCGTGCGATGGCTGACCTGCTGCGTTCCTAGGTGCTACAACAACCACACAAGGGACAAAGGCTTCGGATTCTGTGTTTTCTAAAGAGCGAAAGGTTCGAGAGACGTGGATGCAACGGATTAATAGGTGTTACTGGTAATACACATGGCAAGAAGGAACACAGTGACGAATAGCAGCCGCATTTCCATGGGGACAAATTGCGAAAACAGGCGTGTAGTTAGATTTCCCGGAATTTATAGAATATTTGTCGATTATCTATTAGCTATTGATTGGCTATAGATTGGCTATCTCAAGGTATTGGCCACGTATTTGGGGTAGGCTAAGCACTACGAAGTCATCCCCAGCATTTCCCGAAATTTATTGATAATTTATCAATTATCGATTAGCTATTGATTAGCTATCGATTGGCTATCACAAGGTATTGGCCACGTATTTGGGCTAGGCTAAGAACTACCAAGCCATCCCCAGCATTATCCGGAATTTATAGATTATTGATCAATTATCGATTAGCAATTGATTGGCTATCGTAAGGTATTGGCCACGTATTTGGGCTAGGCTAAGCACTACCAATCATGCCCAGCATTTTCCGGAATTTATTGATTATTGATTGATTATCGATTAGTTATTCATCGGGTATCGATGACTTGACGATCATTGGCTGTCTTATTGGCAGCTTATCTAAGAACTTCTAGATATCGCTGTTACCGAAGTCTGCAAGTCGTGCGCGAAACCCATGTAGGTAAGCCTCATTAGGGCACGAAAGTTTTGGCGCCGCATTTCAAACCTGTCTCCAACAGGTATACAAATCCCATTATGTCCGTCACTAAGCAAACATAACGATTCAGTCACCTAGATGCACGTGTGCAAAAATACTAACGCAAGACGACCGCGTACATCAGCATCTACTACATACAAAGCTCGAACAAATACGATGCTCAACGCGTAATCAGCGGGTAACGACCAAAATGAAAGAGCAGTAGGCACTTTTCAACGTTCGCCTCGCATGTTTCAATGCACAACCGATGTAATTTCTTAAAAAAACATGACGAATGTTTCTCGGTGGTGGAGTCGGAGAGATGTCTGGGAAGCTCGTGCGCAGTACTCAACGAGCGCGGACTGCGGTGGTGTGGTTGACCAGTTAACTACTACCAAGATGGTGGTAGTGCTACATACGGAAAACCGGCGCATGCGCAGATCGGTCGGTGGGATCAGTCTATTGTCCCGAAAGCCCGCTTCAAACGGTCGGCGTAGAAATCACGCCGTTGCCGCCGTGCAATCGCCTTCAACGCGGACGTCGTCATAGTGCTGTCGTCACAGACACGTATGCTCGTGACCCCCACACACGCAATTACTCGATTTACAGGAACACGTTGGTCAACCTGGTATTGCTTTGCGGGACCCCAAAAACAATGCTAGATAGCCTGGTGCCTGCAAAATACTTCGCATAACAAATTTCACAGTGCGTCGGATCTAGACAGTTTTTCTTTTTTTTTTTTTGCGCAGCTTGTCACATAAGCGCTTCTGAGTTCGCCGTTTCACGCGAAAACAAAGGACGCTAGAGGACGTAATTTTGTTGCAAAATGCAATTTTGTTTCAGACACTCTCTCTAACACTTCGTGCTTGGTGCTTTCAAGTCAAGCATGCTACTGACATGCATTGCGTCTTTGTTAGTGAAATACTGACCCCAAATCGCTAGAGAAAGGAATACGTAGAAACATTTTAGGCTTCATGGGGCATACAGGGTAACTTTTAACAATTTAACACATTAACCGAAGCCTAGATAATTTGGGTATATACCGTAACTCCTCTCCCAATCAACGCAATTGTCAATATATAGTTTTGCAGTTGATATGGCCCTCGGTACTCATATAATGCATAGAGATCCGCTGCATATTTTAACAGCAGCAACAATTTATATTTAAGAGAGTGAAAAAAAAAGCCGGACGTACCGCTTTATCCACAAACAGGTCTCGTCGGCTAGCAAGCGTCTCTTGATACCCCTCCGCATAATGAACATCAAAACGATAAAAATTTCACAGCACATATTCTTCAGTTGCGCTCCATATTTTCCACTTTTTGCAGGTGTGCAAGTCACCTACAATCCGGCGACAGACACTTGCCGTGCTGGAGGCGTCGTCATACGAGGCCTAAAGACCAGCACCATTAACAGCGGGACCGAGCAACAGACGCCGCTTGTCGAAGAGTATCGTTTCGTACCATACATGGACGACAAAGACAGCATGGACAAGAGAGAGTCAATCACACGTGAATACGTTGAAGTCTGCTACAGCGTTGCCAGGCGAGCCCTCGACAGCTGCTGCGACAGTAAGTCTTCTGTTCGTGACGTTATGAGCGACGTCCGTAACATCCCCGAGCACGTGGTCAGCCAGTATCTAGAAGACTCTCATATGAGCCACGGCCTCCTGCGGTTTCTTCACGCTGTCCATCAGCAAGCAGATCGCATTGACACTTCCCTTGCGGCGTATATCCAGTCAGCTTTTCCTGCACACAGCGAAGACTTGGAAACCGATATACTCAGCACTGCCCTCTTTGAGGAAGATCCTTTGAGATTCCTCCTTGACACCGTGGTCGAAAACACCGACCCGAAGAAGCTCAGAGTACTGGAATTGGCGGCTGAAGGGAGTGACTGTCTGCTCGCCTCCTGGTTAGCGACGTATCTTTCCAAGTTCAACTTGTTGCCTACTACCGAGTACACAATAGCACATTCATCTCCAGAGCGACTGTCAGGAAAGGTCCCTCAAGGTGCCACGGTAGTGTCATTTGGCTCGGCCGCATCTAGGAAGACGCTTCCTGAAGTGGACTTGATTGTGGCCCGAAGCGCCACCTGGTCCTCTAGTGAAACCAGAAACCTCGTCGATGAAGTGTCTTCTATTTGTAGAGAAAATGGTTTCGTTTTGATCGCCAAGCGTACAGCACTGACACCTGCCGAACGGTTACTCGGTGAATTCGGAGGCGTCGAGTTTCAGGTAGCGCCTGCCGACGAGGTGGAAGCTCAGTTCTTGAAGCACGGGCTACGTCTGGTGGCTTTAAAGTCTAACAACTTGTCTGGTCTTTATCTTTTCCGAAAGCTTTCCGTGCCCGTCGAAGAAGCAATGCAGGAAATAGTCATGGTTGACAGTGAACATTGCAACTTGGTCGATCTGGTCAAGAAGAAAGCTCTCGACTACGAGTGGAAGGCACAAGGAGAGAACATGTGGCTGCTTGCAGAAGGGCCTGGAGCAAGCGGCGTTGTCGGCTTGGTGAACTGTCTCCGATACGCATCCGGAGGAAGTCACATCAGGTGAGAAATCTCCGTCTAGATATTTTGTTTCTTTTTGCGAATCCTTAACCATCGTTTTCTTTATAATAACAAAACATTTATCGCTGATCTTTAAAAAAATGTCCAATAAATATTCCGAGCCATGGTGATTGAAGTTTCTCGACATGCATTATGACGCTCATTAATTTTCAATGTGAATGATTAAAACTACCGTAAAATAGCAAATGGGTCGGCTCACAGGTCAGAAGACACATTCACTCACTGAAAAGCAGTAAACTGTAAGTGCAAACTCTAAATATGATAGGTTGGTAATGGAGAATGTCAAAAATCTAGAGTTTCGGCTCAGAGTTTCATTCCGTCTTGTCAGAAGCAAAGCAATGAACTATACTTGTACAAGCAAAAATAGGTGGAAACAATTGAAAGACATAGTAGGCTCAATGCCGAAAACTAAATCCTGTTTCTGCGTCGGTTCTACCGTTTCCGCAAGTGCATGCAGTTTGCTTCAATCAGCAGGACACGGTTCCATGCAGCCTTTTCTGGTTCACGCAGTTTCATCTAAGTTGACTTAGTATCAGCGACTATGATATTAGTTATCTGCCTACTATTCCGCAATAAGTGGCGTGAGTTTTCAGTGGCATTCAGATACTGGCCAGGCCAGCCTGAAATTGGATCTACCTCTCAGTTATTTGTTGCCTAACATAAGAACCAAAATATGCTCATGCCTCGGTTATATGGCTAAAAAAGCAATATTCTTTAAAATTCGCTTGCATCCGAAACAACACGGATTATGTGGAAGCCAGCGTACATCAGGCAATAAATACCGTTTCTGCGCAATATTTTCTTTTAGTTCTGTTTCTAATGTCTTGAAAATGGCATGAGTTAAGCAGCGTCCCCGCACAAAAACCCGACTGAAGACATTTCAGGCCAAATAACCATGATAATAGTAATAGCTTCTTGAAAATTTGCTGGTGTACAATTGTTTGTCGAAGATGTTACTCAAACATTTCATATTTCGGCAAGCCGCAATATGCTATAACTACTTGTGTCGGTATTCATTGCAAAAAACTTGTCTCAACAATTTCTTGTTCCGCACTCGAAATTATTTGTCCGAACCTGTCTTTTCTCAATGCATAATTCATCAATTAGAACCCCGCATACGTTCCTGATGATATTATAACACCGAACACTTGGGGTCGACTGAGGGCTCTCCCTCTAACCCTAACGAGAGCGCGCACGAGGCCTCGCGAGAACTCACTGACCACGCCGCCTCCGCAGTCCCCCTACCCCGCGGGGAACCATTGATCACGTATAATGAGATCACCAAGCATTATTATCTGTCAAGACGGGTATTCCCCCTCCCGCACCCTGCCTTACGCAGGGCGTGGGCGGTGACCCTTCGACTTTTACAAGCTCGTGCGTATCCTAACCTTGCGGTTCTTCGCGCTATATACCCTGAAAGGTATCCCAGTGCGGACTGCCCTGCCTGTGGACTAACGGCAACATTTAACCATGTGTCGTGGGAGTGTGAAGCCATCGGCTCCGCCTTCAGCGAGGATAGGTGGGCTGCGCTGTTGGGCAGCCCCTAACTCAACGACCAAACCCTAGCCGTCCAGAGTGCCTGCGATCGAGCCGTCAAGCTCGGCGTGCCGGTCCCTACGTGGGACTAGCCGGGTGGCGCGGGGTGTCCCCTGCGTCTTCTTTGGACCTCAATAAAGTTATTTCACTCACTCACTCACCAAACACTAAACATGCTAAGTCAGAATTCTACGCAAGAATTAAAAAAAAACGAAATTGCACGAGATACTCAAGCCTACTAGCCACATAAATTTTTAAAATATTTTTATGTACTTTGTGAGATCGTGAATGATCTTACAGTATTTGTTGCGGTGCGTACTCTGAGGATGCGTCCTCAACGTCGCGAAACATCATTCCGTAGATTGTAGACGCACCGTTACTGTAGCAGCCTCCCCAAAACTAGTCTTCATGTCATCATTCCGATCATACAAAATAAACTGCGGGTAAATAAATTACAGAAATCACCTAGTTCCTTGCGTGACCCGGTAAAGCTCACATTAAGAAACTTCCCCTGTCTTCACGTTACTCGGGAATGGTTTGTATTGGCGCCGCGGTCGACGTTCTGCAACTGAGCAGATTACCACGCTCAGCAAGCACACACAATATACGCACTGTTCGTTAAGAGAGCACTTTATTACTATCCAAGCGCTGGCTAGAGATACCATTTCGCACGAAAGCCTGCAAAATAATCTCTGAATATGGATGGTTGCCCAACCTCCCCATCTTTTTCCCCGATAGGATTGAAGAAATAAATGGCTTATTGTTCCTTCAATTCTATGTAACATTTTAACAATGGACCGCAACGTGAAACGCCATCCAAATCCAAAAAAACAACAGCAATTTCTGGTAATAACGCTTCTTCTTGCGCGAGTTGGTGCAGTTTGGACAACATGAATTTCGACGCGCTAAAAAGACACACGCAAGGGAGAAACACACATACACACAGAGCACTAGTGTGTTTCTGTGTGCCTGGCGTGTGGGTCTGGCGCCATTCTGCGCCAGTGTTTGTCTGGCACTTCGTGTGTCGGTGATATTGCAGATGGCGCCTTGCGTCGGTTGGTAGCCGCTACTTGTTTACATCTGGACGTACGGCGCACATATTTTTTAATGTCTGTGTGTTCCGTGGTTGTATCGCAGTCGTAAATGGTGGTAGGCATTTTTTTACTGTGTGGAGACATTTGGCTTTGAGCTGTGGTCCTTGCGCTGCAATAAAATTAGTGCATGCACGCGTCGAGCCCGTGATGTGTGATCGTTTCACCCTCCATTAGTCACAATATGTGAAATTTTAACGCGAAAGCGTTAAGGGCCCAGTTTCGCAGAAAATCTGGTGTCGGAAACCGGCGTGCAATGTCGGGAGAGTGGCGGAGGAATTCATCCCCAACCACCCCGACCGCGCAGGCCCTCCGCGTGGTGCAAGGTTCTGGTGAACAAAAATTGAATTTCTACAGTGAAATCCGTCAGAAAAATGGTGGCGTATGACTTTACCATTCGGCGTTGGATTCGCCGTCGATTGTTTACCAATCGGCGTCGAATTGTAATTTTAATGTACGAGAAAACCAAATTCTGCTACGAGGAAACTCAAACACAAACACCGTTTCCAGCATTTCTACCAGACCTACAGCCGCGTGTTCGGGCATTTTAGTTGCGAAAAATGATATCCAGATGGCGCTCGCATCCTAGGCAGGTCAAATTGGAACTTTACCTGCTAATTCGTTTTGATCAGGCACCATGTCTCAGAAAATACGGTAACGGCGTCCAATAATGCTATCGCGTTTCATTCGCGAAGCTTGAGCGTACTCCAAGTTTTTTATTGCCGCATTGAGATTTAAGCGCTTCACAAAAAACATGCTGCGTCCTTGGAAATAATAAAGTGGTCGCTGCAATACTTGAACGCAGTGCTTTAGCGATTCCTCGTAACGATGTGTTGGCCATTGAGCAATCTTTGTGACACCACGAAAGATGAACGAGGATGCGTGAGATCACCCCGGAGCAGGAAAGAAAGCCCTCATCTGATGTCGCAGGATCCAATTTGTCTTAGGCGTACAATTGCATGACTGTCGCTTAGTGGTTACGCGAACCTCCTTAGCTGTTCCTGAGGTGCCCTTTTATTACGTGTATATGCCACTAAGCAAAAATCATTTTGCCTCCCAAGTGAGTTTTTGTGCTTTGGTACTTTGATTATATGCTATAAAAGGGCCGCAGAAATAGAATGTTACAAGCGGATTGTGTGTAACGGTGCAATCACTAGAGACAGGACGTCGTAAAACTGAGTTGCTAGTGGCTAATATAATGAACTCTTTAGCGCGGTGTTGTAAACTTGACGGAAGGTAGCGGCCATTGTTTTTAGAAATAAAGAAACCAACGTAATAAGGTTGCCGCTTATACATAACTGAAAATTATTCGTATCATTGTCATGCACGTAATAATTCGAAACAATTCGTACCAAAAGGCTACGTTTTTAATGCTACCGCGGAAAAAAGAACGCGTGTGAAGCCACGTGGCGATCCGGCCCCAGTGCAGTCGCCCATAATGGCGCACCGTCTTTACCTAACTTAGTAACTGTCTTGTATTTGATAGAGAATTGAAAAAAAGCAAAAGGTAGTTATGCATGCGTGCAAGTGGTGAAGTAGAGTCACTAGAACTAGCTACTTTAACTTTGTTGTACAGGAATACAGGCATTCTTATAGAACCCCAGAGGGTCAAAATTATTCCGGAGTTCCACTACGGCGTGCCTCATAATCAAAACTGGTTTTGGCACATAGAACCCAAGAAAGAAGAAGAAAGCATTTTCATAACCAGTGCGAGAATAGCAGAAATTTGAATTGTGCAACAGCAGCGCCACCAGAATGGGCGCTGCTGTTGAATTCACCATTGAAACCACCAGTGATGTCACCGTCAGACACAGTCGAAACTACAGTCACTGAACCAACGGACATTGAGTAATTATGTCAAGTGATGAACGCATGTGTTATTGTACAAAATGTAAAAGTGTAAAATCATAAAATCGTACATAATCATCCTATCTAACAATTCAATTTCATGTAAAGTTTTCATCGTCCCAACTTGCGGTGTACGTGCTGCTTCAGAATTTCATCACGGTTTGTGAGTGCCCTTTACTATCATACAACAATGCTTGCATTACCTAGCACTCATCTGGAGTTCTGCCTGTAAATTTTTTTTCTTCTTGATTTGGTCAGTGATCGCCATTTCTTAGTCTTCATGTCGCCCTGACGGGCTGTTTCTTTATATCAATAATAATTTCAGACTATACATACCACAGATGTCAGACGACTGCACGAAAATGCGACAAACTTCAATTTTCTGTTTTGTTGTATCGACGGGCTACGCAAGAGTTTACGGTGCACAAATTCCCTTTCATGTGAATAAAGACATGCAGCCACACAATTACAGATATAATGTGTCGAAGGTTAGAGACCGAGACAGCAGTCGCACTGATTGAGTTGCTTTGCCCAGCTTCTCCCAAGCTCTGTACACGTGGAAGTCATGGTAGGTTCAGACGACCAAGTGCTCTTGACCTCAACGACGCCAAAGTGCTAAAGAGGATGGTTACATTTTTTTATTATATGGTTTTTAGGAGATGTTGGCGCCTTTAATTGGCGCCGGCTACTCCTTTTCACATAGAGGTATGAAAAAAAAGTAAGAAAGAAAGAATGAACACTTCATTTTATACGTGTATATATATATATATATATATATATATATATAAACTTACACAACGATCCTGACTTAAGCCAGAAGACTAACGTCCCATCTACTCGTTGAGCCAGTAAAAACATCAGGCTCTGCCAGCAGTGCTGCAGTGACATCGAAGCAATGCGAGCTCTGTGGCAGCATTTTTTCACGAAGGCAGTGGCGGTGGTGTGCCTTACTGTAAACGAGGAATTGGCGAGCGCTTAAATAAAAATACGTGGTGCTAGCAGCAAGAAATAGGAACGACTGCATAAGGAATAGCGGTACGCAAAATTGACTGAGTGGTGATTCTCCAACATATATAGACGCGCCATTGCAGTTCTCTAGTAAAGCCGATTCTGTAAGAAACATCATGAATCTTACTGTTGTAACGATTCGCTAGCTGCCTTTATCATTGGTGAGTCCGCAGCTTTTCTCTGTGCCTTAATCATACACAGATGTGTGCTCGACGCTAGTTCAGCCGGGACGGACAAGCTAGCTGACTTCAACCTGACAAATCCAGAATGCAAGGATCTAATGGAAAAGAACCTCGTCATGAATGTTTACCGCAATGGGCAGTGGGGTTGCTACCGGCATGTCGTCGCCAAATCCGGTGAGTCCCATTCTTCTTTCGCTCTTGAGGACCCCGTTGTCCGCAGATACATTCTATAAAATATACTGCTGGAGCTTATTTACTGCTGGAATTTGTTCATCAATCAACATTTGTGAGAGCTCTGCTCGGCAGGCACTAGAGAAGTGAAAACAATAGCTTTACGAGCTCCTGAGTCCTACACAATTTGACGGTGGTGTGTTCCATTCACCAGAGAAAATGAAAACTGAGTGCCAAAACCTATGCATCCAAGACGGCTATTTGCTACAGCAGAACATGGCTCTCACGAGCAAATATGAGGCTGTGAACCACGCTGGCAATACTGCATGCCACTCAGCATACAGGAATCCTAGGATGCTTTCAAGGAAAGGACCGTGTGTAGAGCCTTGGGTACAGTATATTTTTGCGCAATTTTAACAGCGAAGCTGTTTAAGCCAGCCATAATTTGTGGCTTGTTCAAGAAATAAAAGAATAAACTTTCTTGCCGAGGCGGGATTCGAACCCTCGTACCTACGGTCCGAAGGCGACCGTCGTAACCACTACGGTATAGAGCCACGCTTGCAGAGCGTGCATTTATGCGAACCATATTGTTACACGAAGGACGAGTCGGTAAGACGAGCAACTATTTACAGGTTATATTTAGAACAACGGTTGCAGCGCTGACCGGTTAGATTCACAGCGCGAGCCCAGTTCGTTCTTCCTCCTCTTTTCTCGAGTGATGGCGCCCGCGCGCCTCGTTCAAACAATCAAGTACCACACGCGTGTAGCAATATCGGGCGCTATAACGTAAAATGATTCCCAACTGTTTTTATTGCAAACTCCTGACGTGAAATTTAATTAACCACCGACGCAAGCATCGGGCAGTGACCCGCAGCGTTGCCTGAACAACCCAATCAAACACTCTCCTCGTTTATAGGAGGTCACCTTTATTCGCTTTCAAAACCAATAACATTTTCAACACTCAGTGGTTTTTGTTATCTAGTTGGCTCACAAGAGGCGAGGAGCACGCTCTAGGCGAGAGGGTTTCGATGGGGCCGAGCCAGCACAGTGAAAATAGATAACCGCATGAACAGGGTGGCCCGCTTCTCCGATTGGTCCGCTTCGCCTTACTTAGCTTGCGGTGGCTGGTCAAAAATCGCGGCGGCGTGCAACGGAAGGATAAGAATGCCGCTAAAACGGATCCTCAGCAAGGAAGAGTTGGTAGAGCGATGTCGTATGCATGCCGAAAGGGCTCGATAACGTTTTACTGCCATGCAAAAAGGTTTATCATGCGCAAATAAATACATGCTCAACGGCAGGTGCGAGTAGCGAGGGCCTGAGCGATTGGCGGGCAGCCATCTTCTATTCCTTTCGGAACGGGGCAGTCTGTGGCTATTCAGAAAAAAATTCAGTTTTGTTCGGCATATTAAGGCATTTTTCTCGCGTACACGTCACTTTGACGTGGTGAATTTTCGCGCTTTTGTGAGATCGCGTGACAGACAGGCGAAGTGGGCGTAGCCAGAAAACATTGGACGGTTTGGACCACTAGCAGAGGGCTAATGGTGAAAAGGTGCCGAATCAGGAATGCTTATTTTTGTTTCGTGCGGTTTAATTATGCATAATCAGTGTGTACACGTTATATCAGATAGAGAGCTATCGCGGTTTTCGTGACGTCGCGTGACAGACAGGCGAAATTGGGAGTGGCCCGAAAATGTTTTGACCAATCCTGGAGACTGATTGCAGAAATTGGAATCAAAGCAGCTTGGAATCATTTTATGTTATAGCGCCCATGATTGCGTTCGAGCGCCCTCGTCTTCGTCCACAGCTGGCGCGTTCGCACGCTCGTGCTCTGCGAGGTGAAGAAGAGGTTTTTCACGATACGAGAGCGAGAGGGAGAGAGATGCATTCATGGAGCGGGTCTGCTGGGACGCGTTGTCGGCATTGAAACGCGGTGGAACGTGGTGTCGGCATTGGAACGCGGTGTCGGTGTTGCAAGCTGCGCTATGCAAAGCGCAGTGACGGTCGTAAGTGCGAGACGCACGAAAAGAACTTATCATCATCATGAGTAATAAGATGAAAAGTTCGCGCGCACTTCCCGAAAATGCTGGGGAACGATCGTCCAGCTTCGCTGTTTGAAGCGTTGCGCGGCTGAGTGCAAGGTTAAGCGATTTTTTTTTTTTTATCCCGTCGGCTTTCCAGACTTACTGGGTACTGCAGGCCGGAAGTTTTTTAGCAATCGTTTGCGCCTTTCGTGTGCGTGTGGTTGTATTTTGTTAGGGTATATGTCATTTTCCAATATTCTTTTACCCATCTCCCGTGTGTCTTGTACGGCGAGATTATTTGCATGTGAAGTGAATTGTTTTAAAATGTACCTTCTGGACTACATACCGACACAAAAACAAGTGACATTACTTCACCAACAGCTTAGAAAATATTTGTTTTCCTACCGTGTTGGCACTTCAAGGCACATTAAGCTGGAAGGAAACGCGTGGCTGCTGTAGCCCATTCGGGTGTCTAATTCGTCGCGCTGGTACAGTAGGCTCATTAGGGTAATCAAATAACGAAAACACGACAGAGCTGGGCAACTACAATGACATAAAACTACATAATGGTGCGCAGTGTCATGCTTGTATGGAGAAATCAGTTCGCTCGCATGTCTACTGGCCATTTCAAGTCACAGCCACATCAGAAACATGGTCGCTCTCGTAGAGTGCACTTCCCTTGCGAACAATGGAACCACAGAGATGATTAAATTTCTTATCCTCTTCCCACAACGTTGCTTTCTGTTTTTAACTGCTATCGACTGCACATGTTTGCGCTCACACCAAAATATCTGGCTCCCACAATCCATAAACGTAGCAAGTTTGTATCGTCTTCTGTTGGCCCTTGTAACGGCTGATATAGTGGCTGATTTGGACTGCATTCTCTGCCGTTTGCGCACCCTTCAGTCTCACAAATGTCTAATCAACCCCAGTCGACTGTTGTGTTTCACTAAATGTTGTGTGCTGCATATGTTCTTAGTTCACTGACCTCATATATGGTATATGCGCATAGTAGCAAGCTATTTAAACGTGTGAATATTCAGAGGGCAGTGATTTTCGGCAGTAGCAAGAACCATTAACTTAACCAGGGGAGGGGGCATGTGGGTACGTGGGGGTACGTGGGGGCATGAACAAACTACGGGACTACTTGCAGCTGCGGTTTAAGAGGCACGACTTGGTACGGTATCCATCGCTGCATAGCCAATAAGAGTTGTCCGCAAGTGTAGTGGTTCGCAAGCCGGACCTCGATCTACCCGTCATATTATTAAAATTTTACAGCGAAGTTGCTTATGGCTAGACTTCTCATGTATGGCACCTATGGCTAGACTTTTTATGTACGCGAGCAAAAACTCCGCCCTCGTGAGCCGATTCCCGAGATTGTGCAGGAAGGGTCTAAGCGCAATGGCACATATCCCTGTCGACTCCGGTGATGAGCTCCAAGACCTGTAACGGGCCGTTGAACTACCCTTCTTACACCTGGGACCGAAAGAGGTCCCAGGCACAAGGGTAAGAACAGATACTGTAACCGGATCGTACCAAAAAAGGCCGACGCGCATCGGCCATGTCTACGTTCGCACTGCCTTCTCTTTGTCGGCGTTCCAAGCGCTTGCGTATCTAGTTTCCTTTCGTTCTCCCGCGGTGGCGGTGCTGTCGAAACGTCACGCGTGTCTAGTTGCCTCCGGCGCCTCGGGACTGCGCTCCCGTCGTCCACGTGAATGTGTATAAAGAACCAGAAATACAAATTGCAGTTCGCTTGGCGTTCTGTGCACGATCTTCCTCTGTGGTGTTGGCCGGCCACCGGCGACGATTGCATTCTCGTCTATGTTCCTGCCGTCACTCTTTGTAGGCACGTACTCCTCGGGAGTCCGGACTGTACGCGAATATGATGGATATAATACAATTACACAGATGGTACGAGAATGTGTTTGTGTTCCTATTGTCACGATGACAACCGATCAAGACAATAAACGTGTTCCTACCTTTATTCAAAATTCTGTGCCACCTCTGTGTCGTGTGCTAAACAGCTTCGCTGGTCATCAGCCTTCACAGAGTGGAATGGCTCATGATTTTTTTAATCGCCCGTTGCCAATGGCACAATTCCACTCCTTGAGCTTGATTACTCTAAGAATCGGACATTGCAGTACATTGCAGTACATTGCAATACATCTAAATACATAAATGAATCATTTTAACAGTTTAGCAAGCAGTTGCTTTTTGGAAGAGGTTGCAATCCAAAATTGGAGCCGGTGAGTCCGCAATTGATGTGTTTCCACTTCGAAAAAAATGTCGGTAATTAAGCCAGTCTTGAGATATTGATTCCCGAAATCTGTGAAGAAAAAACTGGTGGTGCAGTTATTTTCTTGTATCAGTACATTGAAAAACATTTTAAAAAAAACTGAAACGTCACTGCATTTTTACCAGCAGTTCGAGGGCGCTTACTCCAAAGATGTTCTTTTAATCTCTTCGGCTGAAACTCGGAAATCGAAATATGTGCTCTAATGTAAAAAGCTAGAAATATATGATCCTCATAATTATATGGTCATTTTTTTATTTTTGCTGCCACTTACGCCTGCCTCTTTGGTTACTCCAGCTGAAGTCAAAGATTTGTACTGCACGCCCGCCACAAGCGAGTTTTAAGATCCTGGTAAACCTTAATCAAACAGCTAGCAAATTCTGGTGTTATTCTGTATGTACTGGAAGCATTACGACAGACGTCTACTACACATGCAGACATCTTTAAGCTTGTCAACAGTCATAACAGCTAGTGCTGCAATATGAAACGGCTGAGATGGTCTGGCATAAACTATGCAGCTGAAGCGTGACATTGATCGTGGGGTGGCATAGTTCAGTGTGGAACTTTAGAGCAGCTGTTGAAGGAGCACCGGATCTGAGATTTAAACACAAATAATATCAAGCGCAGCAGGCTCGGCAATTATTTTAAACTGACGCAAATCCGGTAATAAACGCGGGCAATGCCCACCTGCTCACTTCGTAACACAAAAGAAATTGAAAAAAAAAACATTAAGGAACTTCAAACAAGAAAGAAATGGCTATGTGGCTTCAAAGTGTAACGCTTTCTAGATGACTTTTTTTGTGTTCAGCTTCGCGAATTCATTGCGCACTTGCAATAAATGGGCTTCAGTTCATGGCCAACGTTCTGTGAGCCATTCTCAATTGTGCTCTAACACTACAGCTGCCACTATTTTCGCGCGGTGCCAATTCAGCCAACTCTTTTGATGCTAACATTTCGCGAACGTTCGCCCTAAAGCCTTACGGCCGCTATTCCGAAAAAACAAGTCTATAAAACGCTATATGGACGTGCTCTGTGATAAGCAGTGCAACGTCGAATAAACAAAAAAGTTGAGCGCCTAAGTTCTTAGGCTTCGCTTTTTTATATTACAGGCGTGTGTAGAGGACCTTGTAGTCATGTATATACGGCTGGGTATGCCTTCTGGCTTAGACAAACACGACGCATTCAACCGAAACCGGCTTATACAAAAGCAAATCATAAAAAAGTATGCAGACCGAACGCACATCCTGGAGTATCTGTGAAGCGAAGCTTTACTGAGCCAGATAATCAAAATATAATACGTTGCGCATTTTGTTGCTGCGTCTTTGATGTAAAAGAAGCTCGAACACATGGATGTGCAATCGCGCACATTGCTACGGAATGTGACACACGCGCTAATCATCTCGTACCATTAGCTGGCGTTAGCCTGATATAAGTATAGATGCTCTTCTGGTGTATGTGTAGTTCGAGTACAGCGTGACTGCGCTCGATGGCATGCAAGGCAAAGCAGGCATTTAAGAACCTTTGCACATGAGCACCTACCAACGAGTGCGCACGAAGTAAAAAAGAGTAATAATAAGACCATACGCTCCGTGTCATCTTCAAAGGTGGAAGAGAATGCTGCAGACGCAGCCTCTCGTGCATGGATCGAGGTTTGGCTCTCAGCCTGCGCTGCGGTGTTTCTTCTAACTTAATGTTTATAGCCGACCTCGCGCACCAGTTGCAGAAGTTCCGTCAATAGTTGTTCTTTTTCGGAATACTCTTCATCAGTTCCTGACCTGGAATATCGAAGATTACATCACCTGAAGTCACTCGACGGGAACGAAAATGCGTTTCACATGCTTAGTGACTAAACTTCTTAGAAAAGGGAGAAAGGGGCGGGAGGTTTGTACATTTCCAAGGCATTAGTTAGTTACTTCTTGAGATTCGCTGCATCGGCAGTGGAGAGCAGCAACAGCAGCAAGTCAAAATGGTCGCACGTCAAATGGTGCATCGCACGGACCGTGAACTTATTCTCTCAGCCACCCGCTCTGGTTGCAAAACACAGGCGGGAGGAAACCTCCGGCCATTTCGAACAGTCGCTTGCAGCTCCAGAAGCAAGTATTTCACGTAGAAGGGCAAGGCCGTGAGACGTACTGAAGCGCACCCTCGCATTCGCATTTGTCTTGGATGCTGCCATCTCGACCGGGTGCCGCACGAGAAAGTTTAGAACCTCGCAGGTGCTTTCAACAATAAAGTTCTTTTCCGTCTGTGTTTTCTGACTGATTTCGCGCTCAAAGTGCGCGCCTTGCAGTCGGCTTCTAGCGGCGCCGCCAACGCCGCCTAGTAATGAGAAAGTCAAGCGCTCAGGCACGGAAATTTAATCGGTAACAACTTTGAGACGTATCGGTTACTGATAGTAAGTTCAAAACAATTGAAACTCGTTAACAATTATTAAGAAAACAAATTGGGCAAGAATAATTTGAATATTTCTTTCCTCAGTCTGACGAGTGTTTGCAGTCAGAGGTACGCTTTTGCTGTGCAAGTGGAGTGTGCTTAACCTAGAATCCACAGCGACAAAACACTGTCTTATCGTCCGTAGGCCGTTACCGAAGCAAGGATACCCGAAGCGAAAACCAGCAACACCATTTATTTGTAAACCAGCGAGTCCCACAAGGCAGCAGCAGGACGAGACGATTTCTGCGAAGCGGGCAGCCGTCAACTCTGAGGGTGTCGCCATGTTTGCTACGCAACAAACTTAGCGAGCTTTTAGCGCCTCCGTTAAATTCGAAAAATAGCGGACACACGACGCGTAAAACTGAAATAGCGTTCTGAGCATGCGCAGTCTGACCCCGCTATATTTTGCGTTTAGTGTGGTGCTATTTCCGCAATACTAAAACTGTCTAATCTCGACGTCGCCACCTGCTTCAGTCTCCTGCGCGCCGAAGAAGTCCGACAGCTCGCCCGCTCGCGCATCAAGAACCAGCAGAGGACTGACAGCTGACACTACAATCTTCAACTACTCTAGGTCGAGTACCACCCCGGCAACCATGTTTGTTTCTCCACTCCGATACGCCCAGGAGAATTTAGCGAGAAACTGTTACGACGGTATTTCGGACCCTACAAGACCATCCGACGTATAGGCGCACTAGACTACGAGATCGTGCCAGACGGCATTTCGCAATCACAGCGGCGCCACGCATGACCTGAAGTCATCTACGTGGTGCGCCTAAAGCCTTTCTACGCCCGCTGACGAACTTAGGGACTTTTTTTCTGAATTGCTTTGTTGTTGTTTATTTTCCGTTATTATACGCAGTTCTGTTTTCGCTTTCGTGTTTGTAGCATCGTCGGGACGATGTTTTTTAAGGGGAGGGGGTGGGGGGGGGAGGGTATTGACATGTGTAGTGCATCTTTCTCGGGTGCCGGCGCTTTACCGCGTGACAAGTGTTATCGCTCAGCGCAGGACGCGCCTGCTTGTATCGGACGTTTCTCGAATGTTATCGTTGGCTCTCTCCGTCGTCTGCTGTCACCGACGCTTGTGCAATGCGGTTGCATGCGTTACGCGAATGGTGTAGTACTTTCTGGACGACACGCGGACACCAGCGATTACTCTGGAATCTTCGATGAATCATGTATGGTTTAGCGCCGACGCGCTTAACCCCACTGAGGACATATTCTGAAACGTTCCACTTCGGCTATATTTCGCTTTACGCTTTCAGGCGCGCCCTGATTGGCTAGTTGAGCAAAACCGGAAAATAAGTCACGCCACCTAGTAGTTCCGGTGTATGTCATTTTGACGTCACGGTGTCAGTGGCTGCTCCCGACATATATTAGATAAACGAACACGCCTGTGTCGTACTGCGGCCGACACATTCGAAAACAACACACCCGAGCCGCTCTGCTCTCGCACGGTGCGCTCTCTATTGTGTTTTGCAAAGCGGGGGATGGATGTTATGGCAGTCAACGGCCACGTGCGCTGCAAAGACACTTTCTTGCGTTTGTTAGAAGCCACGGATCGCTTGGGCTCCCTCTAGGAAGACTCTTTCTTGCGGTTGTTAGAAGCCATCACACGGCGCTGGCCAGTATTAAAGTGCATCACAAAGTGTTTTGCACTGAGTGCAAAACACTAGAAAAACGGATCCGAAGCGAACTGTTGTTCGCTTCGGATCCGTGAAGACACCACGATTCTATCGATACCATATTTGACCACAGTGAGTGATTCTCCGCCTCTTCTCCTGAGGGGCGGCGCTCTCGCTAACCCTACCGGGCGGCTCGGGAGACCGTGCTTACGCTAGGCTTACTTTTGCCTGCGGCCGGCCCTTTGGAGGCCCGGAACGCTTAATTTCTTACTCAAGATGCCCTATTACGTGGATGGGGAGGATATCTCTCCGGAAAAGGTTACTCAAGATCAATGTTGGCGGTCCGCGAGGGTTAGAAGAGTTGGCGCCAAAACGCGCACGGCTGACACTAATGCGCCATCGCCGCAGCCGGGAGAGCGCCGTGGCAAATCGGGTGGTGCTGCGCTAAAATCCAAGGTGCTACGAGCGGAAAGGATGCCCTCATTTCCTCGAAATGATATCAAGATTGTGATTAGGCCGCGAGGTGGACTGGATATCTCCAAGATTGGCGCGGTTACGGTATCTGACGCAATACTCGCCGCCGCTTTCATCAGCCAGGAAGATCTATGCCAAGATACTCTATGCCCGAATCTACAGCAAAATATTATGGTTGCCAGTACGCCCAAGCGTGAGAATGCGAGCCCCTACGTCCGGATGAGTCAGATACTCACCTCAGGCAAGGTACGTGAGATCAGTGCCTACGAGACAACCCGCACTCCACGTGCAAGGGGGTGATCCGCAACATCGACCTTCAAAATGGCCCTGAAGTCGTCGATGCCAAGATTGTCAACGCCAATAATCCACTCGCCTTAGCAGCCAAGAGAATAGCCCAAACCGGCACAGTCATCGTCGCGTACGACGGACATCGTGTACCAAACTTTGTCAGGCATGGACCGTTGCTCTTGCAGTGCTCCCTCTACCGCAAGCAAATCGACGTGTGCTATACATGCGGCCGCCTCTGTCATCGCGCCGACGTGTGCCCCACTCCCGGTGACGCGATTTTCCGTGGCTGTGCTGCCCGTAGCCCCGAGGAGCAGCATCAGTGTACCCCCAAGTGTAAACTCTGTGGTGGCCAACATCTCACGGCTAGTAAGGAATGTGCTCAAAGATTCAAGATCCCATACATCGTGCGTCGCCGTCGCAGTGAGTGCTGCAAGATGGCCGGTGCCGACACCGCGGACGAGTTCCAGGTTCGTCCACCCTGGGTCCTCAGCGTAGAGGACGCTGCCGTTCCAGGAGCCGCTCGAGAGGCCGTTCTGGATCTAGGGGCCGCTCCGCGTCCAGGGGACGTTCTGGTTCCCGCTCCAGTTCCACAGGACGGGCCTGTTCCCGGGGACGCTCTGATTCTCGGCCTCGCTCCAGCTCCAGGCCGGGGCACGACACGTCGGGGCGGATCAGGTCCCGCTCCCGCACGCCCACCTCCCTTAGAAGCAAGAAGCAGACGCTCTCCTGGGCCGACATGGCCCGAGGGGGGCGTGAGGCCCCCAGAGGTGACGACCTGCGTCGCGAATCGCACCACGCGAACGAGCTCGAGAAGTTGCGCCCAGTTAACAAGCAGTTGAGGAAAGAAAACTCACGGGTTCAGCAAGAAATGAGCAGGCTAGCTGCGGAGATGGCGGAGGTTAGGAAGCTCGCTCTTTCACCCTCCCCGGCGCTACCCGCCTCCGTCCCTGTCCCGGTCGCCATGGATACGTCCGAGGCATCCCACGGGTCTAGCGCGCCCAAGCATCGAGCGGTAGAGAACATACAGGAAGCTGAGACTATAAAATTACTCTCGGGGCTCAATAATGCCGTCGCCAGCATGCAGGCTTGCTTAGAAAAGGTCCAGGAAGCTATAGCGCACTTCAAAATGGGATTAGGTGCACTCAGTGAGCGCATCAGCAAATTGGAAGAGGTCGATGCCAGGCCAGCTCCTTCGCAGGTTGCAGTACAACGCAATGTACTAGCACCATCAACGGAAGGCGCGATTCTGAGGGCCGCGTTATCTGCTCAACCCTCCCCTCAGCCTAGACATGGATAGTGCGGACGAGAACTTTAGCATCTGGCAATGGAACTGCGGAGGGTTTCCCAACAAGAAGCTACTTCTGCAGCAATGTTTACGAATCCTCGCAGGTAAACCCAAAATCATCACTATTCAGCAAATTGCATCTACCCCCATCAAACTCGCGGGTTATCTGGTATTATCATCACATTCAGGAGGTAGGGGAGTTGCTACCCTCGTCAACAAAAAGTACAATTGCCTCTCGCGCGACCTCGGCACAGTTAGTGATCGCATCGAGTATGTCATGACCGAAATCCTCATGAACCCACCCAGAAGGGCCCTCAGAAGGAACAGCCTCTGTATCTTTAACGTATACTGCAGTCCCAGCTACCCCAGAGTGAGAGCGGAGTTTCTCCTCAAGAGGACCGTCGGTCTTGGCGGTTGGGAACCCCCTTGTCGTCGTCGGGGATTTCAACGCCCCACACAGGGTGTGGGGATACACCTATGACACGGCCAAGGGACGCGACCTGTGGCAGACTGCGATGGAAGCGGACTTGACACTCATCACCGATAAGGATTTCCGCACTAGGAGAGGCAACTCCACATGCCGGGACACTACCCCAGACCTCTCTTTTGTCAAGAACGTCGGGAAGGTGAAGTGGGTAAACACGGCTCTAGACCTCGGAAGTGACCACTACGTCATCGAGGTCTCCTTCACGGTTGCCGGCTTTAGGACGAGGAAATTCAAGATGATCGACTGGGACGTTTTCCGCAAGATAAGAACGAGCCGTGTCCAACTGGAGTGTGTACCGACGGCCGAGACAGATTTAGAAAAATGGTGCAAAGGAATCAGGGATGATGCCGCGGCATCGACCAAGGAGGTCGTCACTGACCTCGACGTTGACAAGATGGATAACAGGCTGGCCCACCTGCTCGAAGTCAAGCAAGCCCTCCTTACGAGATGGAAGGGGCAGAAGCATAACAGGAGGCTCCGCAAGAAGGCTTCCGAGGTCTACAGGGAGATCGAAGAGCACTGCAAGAACCTTTGTAAGCAACAATGGGAGGAGCTCTGCGAATCCGTCCAGGGCCAGGTCAGATCCGACAAGAGCTGGGGTCTGCTCAAACACTTTCTCGATGAGGGCAGCACCAGGTCCAGCCAGAGACGAACCCTTGCGCAAGCCATCCGCCTCGTTTCAGACTCTACCCCGGACGAGTTGATTGCCGACAGGCTCAAACAACTATCTACCAGTCACCGATAGCTCTGCCCCTACCCAGTTCCCAGACTACACGGGGTGTGATGTGCCGGAATTGCACCAGAATTTCACTGCGGTTGAGATCCGACGATCTTCTCCCTGAACAGCAAATCTGCCCCTGGCCCAGATGGCGTCACTAATAAGATGCTCAAGAATCTCGATGATGAGTCGATCTACTTACTCGCCGAAAGGATTAATGAAGTCTGGCGCAGTGGACATGTCCCCACACAGTAGAAGACGGCCTGCACGGTACTCATCCCCAAACCTGGCAAAGCACCAGGAAGCACCTTGACGTCCTGTGTAGGTAAAGTAGCAGAGCATGCCCTGCTCAGCCGGCTCACGGTGCTCGTCGAGACCAATGACATATACACCCACAATATGATTGGTTTCAGAGCCGGCCTCTCGACACAGGACGCCATGAAGCTGATAAAGCATCAGATCATCGACCGGAGCACGGGAGCTACCAGTGCCATCCTTGTAATAGACCTGGAAAAGGCTTTCGACAATATCTCACACGAATACATTCTCCAGACAATTGCCGGCCTCGGGCTTGGAAAGAGGGTCTACAACTTCGTCCGATCATTACTTAGCCAGAGAACTGCTAAGCTCAAGATCGAAGGATACCTCTCCTAAGAAATCACCCTCGGTTCACACGGCACGCCTCAGGGCTCAGTCATCTCGCCAACATTATTCAACATCGCAGTGATCGGGCTTTCCAAGGAAGCTCGCCAAGATTCAAGGAATCAACCATACCATCTACGCAGATGACATCACCATCTGGTGCGCTAGAGGGAGCGACGGCCAAGTTGAGGACGCCATGCAGAGCGCCATCGATGCGACCGACCGCTTTCTCCGCCCCACTAGGATCAGATGTTCTCCATCCAAGTCTGAGCTACTTCTCTACAAGAAAAGACCCAGAGGTGGTGGCCATCGTGATTGGAAACCGGCGTCCGAAAGCGAAATACGGCTTTTCACTGGTGACGGGTCCCCGGTGCCCAGACTGGACTCACTCCGAATATTGGGGATGTATATCGAGTCTAACGGTGCCAATGGTACCGCACTCAGAAGAATCATCGCCAAGACGGAGAGTGCTCTCGGCCTCATCCGGAGGATCGCCAACAGGCACCGGGGAATCAAGGAAGGCAATCTCGTTCTTATTATACATGTTCTTGTGCTCTGCCACCTTTCATACTCGGCAGCCATGCATAATTGGCATATTGCAGAGAGGAACAAGTTAAATTCCCTCATCAGAAAGGTCTTCAAGCTCGTCCTGGGCTTACCTGTAAGCACTCACACCGAAAACCTCTTAAAGCTCGGAGGGCACAACACGCTAGAAGAAATAATAGAGGCGCAAGATCGTTCACAGCTGCTCAGGCTATCCGGCACCCCGGCGGGCCGCAAGATACTCGACGAGATGGGCCTCTACCCTGTCAACCAGTGCCCCGACGCCGTGTGGATTCCCAGCGACATCAGATCTCAACTGCACATCGTGCCCATTCCCCGCAATATGCACCCCGCACACAACGTCGGTAGACGTCGGGCCAGAGGTAGAGCTCGACTCGAACATGTCCATAACAACCACATTGAGGCAAGCTTCGTGGATGCCGCGGCATATGTCGAACAAGAGGCGTTCGCCGTCTCCGTCGTCGACTCTAATTCCAGGATCACTTGCTGCTCTACAGTACGCACTTCGAAGCCCTTAGTGGCCGAACAGGTTGCAATCGCGCTGGCTGTGCTCGATGGTCGCAGAGAGGCAATATATAGCGATTCTAAGGCGGCCATTAAGGCCTACTAAACAGGGATGGTCTCCCCTCAGGCCCTTCGCATTCTCCAAAGCTTAAAAAGTATCTCTCCGCGTTCTCCCATTTGGTTTCCCGCTCACTTGGGGTCGACTGAGGGCTCTCCCTCTAACCCTAACGTGAGCTCGCACGAGCCCGCGCGAGGACTCACTGACCACGCCGCCTCCGCAGTCTCCCTACCCCGCGGGGAGCCATTGATGACGTATAATGCGATCACGGAGCAGTATTGTCTGTCAAGATAGGTATTCCACCTCCCGCACCCTGCCTTATGCAGGGCGCGGACCCTTCGACATTTACAAGCTCGCGCGTATCCTAACCTTGCGGTTCTTCATGCTATATACCCTGAAAGGTATCCCAGTGCGGACTGCCCTGCCTGTGGACTAACGGCAACATTGAACCGTGTGTTTTGGGAGTGTGAAGCCATTGGCTCCGCCTTCAACGAGGATATGTGGGCTGCGCTTTTGGGCAGTTCCGAACTCAACGACCAAACCCTGGATGTCTAGAGTAATGTCAAGCTCGGCTTGGCAGTCCCTACGTGGGACTAGCCGGGGGACATGCACGGACACCTGCGTCTTCTCTGGGCCCAAATAAAGTTATTTCACTCACTCACCATTATTGTAATGACAGCTAGGTTGGTGATGTGAAGGCGCTAGCAACGGGATAATGATGATTGTATTGAGGCTGTTCTTTTTTCCCCAACTGCAACGGTACGAAAGGGAAATTCTTCTAATGCTTTGCGACCCACCGAAGAAACTAAAGATGTCGTTGTCATCGGTGCTGTCTGCTCATGTTACCAGTGTCAGGATATAACACATACGCTACAATACGCATACCGGCAGGCTTCGATGAAAAGACGGCCAGTGTTCTTACTCAGGTTGTGCCACACTTTCTTAAATTAGTTGCATGTCCTTGTGATGCACGTTCTTATTTTTTCAGTGGGTCACTGAGGCAAGATCTCAGAGCACCGAAAGGAGGACAAAGCGGTTTTTTTCCCGCTGACATAGACAGGGTCTTTACTACACACAAGAAACGGAAAATAGGTGGGTAACATATTTTAAGCATTTCAAGGCTAAGCCTAAAGTTCACATGAAACATTACTTGAATTACATTAGCGCAAACGGGAGCATCACACAGAGTCCACGCAAAACAGCTCACCGTTGCATGATCAGTGAGGGGGTTATAATGAGGGAAATGGTGATGACCTCATGAAGGTACTGGTTGGTGGTGCTGGTTGGTTACTCTATGTGAACCGCAGGCAACTTTCTTCCGGCCTAGGAGACGGGTGGAAGAGAGTTGCTTCCGGTTCACCTGGAGGACGCAGGCGCGCCATTGGAAATGCTGAGGATGACGCTGCATGGGTCCGGGACCAGGTCAGTGCAAATGTACTGTTGTCTACTTTATGAGCATGCAAGAAGGGTTGTACTATGTAAATACGCTGTCATGTCAACACTGATGCAATTGTTTACTTTAGGAAGTGACATTGTTACTGTATTAAACTAGAAAAACACGGAAATATTACCTACGTGCTCGTAGCCACTACTGAATCTGGTTTCACACAATGAAGAAAGTTGAAGGACTGCACGTTACATCGAAAAAATTCATAATCACTAGGCGAACACGTCAAAATCTGTGCCATACATTAGCTACCGCAAGAAAATTGCACAAAGAAACTTTCTTGCGAACAGCAGTAAGAAAACGTTTATGAAATTCGCTTTGGTTGTGCTGCTTCCAAGGGAAATTTACCACGACTGTCATTTTCGCTCTAATTTTCATTATTTCACAACATGGACAGCTGACAAAATTCAAAAACCTAATGCATGGGTCAGTGAATTTACATACTAAGATGTCTGCAGCATTGCAAGAAAACTAATAGAAGGGAAGAAATGCAGTACAGCGAATAATTTGGCTATGTATTTAGGAGCCATAATCACCTGTGAACTTCTATATAGCTGAAATGCTTCAGTTCGCCAATCATCACACTTTGATCATTTAGCAGTTTATAGTGGTGAAGAAGCCGGTTACATATTGGACATATTGCCAACATTTACAATCCATAGTAAATCAATCACCATTGCTGATACAATGTTTTCAGAATGCAGGCATACTAAGAACACACACACGTTTAATGAAAAGGTAAAAATTGACAGTATCATCTGATTACGACGCCGTTAAAAATTGTTGTTCTCAAAACCGTTTACAGCGCTATCAAAGGGGCACTCGCTTGATCGCGATGGCAAGTTACCGTGTAACACAGGTACTATATTTGCCTTGTTAATTTCGCCGTTTGGTGACAACAGTTGATTTTAACGTGCAGAGGCTGCTACCTTTTGCGAAGCATTGGTTATTCGCTTTAGCACCTATGGCACTCCCATGCAGAGCACAATACGCGAATCACACACGCAGGTCCAGAACCACCAGTGTGACCGGCCCTCACAGCTAGGATGGGCTAATGAATGCGCTTCCGGAAATATGAGTAACTCTACAAATAAACACAAGCTGCCCCATAATTGGTGCGCCGGACGAGCGAAACCGTCTTACTATTGCACTCGTCCACTCCGCATTCTTCATACATGGATGTGCTGACTTGCACAGTCGTCGCGTCAGCAAACGTCTCCCTCTGCTTACTGCGTCAGCTGCACTGAAACCACTCATTTGGCCGATGGGCCCAACAGATATCAAAAAAAGATCCCCATAATTCTCGCACTGTCATCTGAAAGCACTAAACCTGCACAGATATCGACACGGATGCGGTACCGCGTGCCGGTGAATAAGGCTTTCGACGGCGACAAGGCATACACAGGCGTGGACGTTCAACAGTTCGGCCAAAACTGCACCTTCGTGTCATTGCACCTGCATGAGCACGATTAGATTTGTTAAGGCTCCTGATTTTCAGGTGACTCTGTAATGAGTATCCGAATGATGCGAATATCCGAGCGGTTAGAGAGACACATATGCCGTGTTGCAACTTGCTGGTGGTGAAACAACGGTGGGCGAGAACGCACCAAGCCCGCGCATGGGATCTCAAACACAAATTTGTACTGCCGCGAAAGACGGCTTCCGAGACTGAAGCTGAAGCAGGTTCGGACAGCTGGGACTGCACGACGAAACGTGGTTTAGTGGACACAAAAAGCACAGTGCTTTCGGTGGCTCGCAGTGCCTGGCCATCGAAAGGACACCATTTGTGTGTCATGTCATTACGTGACAGGTTCTCTGTGCCATCACGTCATGAAATTGAGCGATACTGATTGGCTGGCGCGTTTATACAAGTTGGACAGTGGTAGATTTACGTTCTAATTTTTTAGGTTCTCGCGGACTATAAGACTATCACCGGCTCCCAAACGACCTGTTACCGGATGCAATTTGGTGGCGCACATGATTTTTATTTTCTCAGAGAGACACTGAAGGATGACCTCAGAGCAATTAACAAAACGTCAAAGCCGTGTGTTCACGCTTACCTAGGTACACAAGCCATTTATTACATGCATGGAACAGGAAATAGATAGGATAACACTCCATAGAACATTACACAGCTAAGGCCAACCTCAAATTGAGACAATGGACGACTAACAACGTGCACTAGCGCAAACGGTAACATGCGGCACAGCCCACGTAACACAGTTCGCCGTTGCCTGACGAGTGGGGCGAGATGATGGGTGAAGCGGCGAGGAGCTCATCAAGGCTCTGGTCCGAGCGCTTGACGTGTCGGAGATACCTAGAAGCGAGTTGTCTCCGCGTATCATCAGAAACGCTAAGGATGAGGCGGCATGGGACCGGGACGTCCTGTCCAGGCAGCTAGCTCTACGGAAGCTCGGGCTCACCGACCGACTACTCCCGTTGTCTCAACGGGCTCAGCTGTTCACAGGCCTCTGGGTTTAATTTCGAGGCTTGGTGAAATCTCGAAGCGTCGGAAGCCATTAATCGGCCCTTAACTTGTTGTGCCAGTTGCCTGAAGTCATGGTGGCTCGGATCCGGAACCTGTCGGCTTGTCTCCGGCACCCGGTCCAGTCGCCTACCTTTTTCTTCCCTGGCTTCATGGAACGCCTCAGCGTGCTTCTCGTCTCTTCGTAGTGCGTGTTTCCCCAACATTGGTTTCCTTGAGAGCTTCCGTGTTTTTCAACGATTGGTTGTTTTTATTTCTGTGCGTTGCAGCGATTGGCTCGTTTTTCTCTTATGTATTTATTGCAGCGCGTGTCCTCGTGCTTGGCTCTTTGTCGTCATCCTCTCTTCCCAGCCACAGCAATTATGTTGTAGCCTTAAAACGTTATGCCTCGCGCAATATTTGTTTCATGGTTTTCCTCTTTACCACACCACCACTATACTCGATTTCACGCACTTCACTCATCATATCCCTGTGTTTTCGCTTTCCTTTGAACACAGCACTAAAAAGCGGTCTGTGTTCACAGTAGCAACTGTGAACCGCACAGTCACTGTGAAAAGTTTATCACCTGCAGCATCTTAGAAAACGGTGAATTTACAAGTAGTGTGTTCCCGCATTCAATAAAGCATACAATACTGTTCGCGTATACGAATGTAGGCGGGAAATCTATGTATCAGTCGGCGTGTCTTGGCTCGAATACTGTGATTTTTCTTATTATACCGGGGTCTGAAAACAGTTGATGGCAACCAGTGGCACACACACGGGGGGGGGGGGGGGGGGAGGTTCGGGTGTTGTCACTCCCCCCCCCCCCCCCCCGCGCGTTCAGCCCCGCCAGTCCAACGTGTACCTTCAGGTGCTCTGGTCATATTATTATTATTCAGGAGGTGGCTTCAGGAATTTTCCTGATTAACAAAACACTGTATAACTGTCCTTGTATTTAGTCATTCACTCTTAACTTCCTTTGAGGAAAACGCTGAAGCAATAGATGTCGTCATCGTCCTTGGTGTCATTATTATAATGATTAGGCATTTTATCTGCTGTTGAACTCCTCTGGCTAAAGCACGGAAATTGCATATTATGCAAAGTGATCCCTCCCCCCCCCCCACACACACACACACAATTAACCCCCCCCCCCCCCCCTGGCAGAGATCCTGGGTGCGCTACTGATGGCAACTGTACTTTGTCTTACTGCAGCCTAAGAAATAGACCACATGTTCGAGCACCATGGTATAATTAAAAACGCCGAGATATATTGTGTGCGTATATCTTTCCACAGCGGAGCTGTTTAAGCGGGGTGTACTGTGTCAACCGCGAACGGACAAAAATTGAAGGACGCTTCAGCTTCGCTTTTAAGAATGCACCACCGTTATCGGGCCCCCGATCGCATCGCATGTTTGTTTTAATGGCCTTCACCGCAACAGAGAACGTGGGAAAGCCAGCTTACAAACACCAAGCTTACACCGATCCCCTTAGCGTCGGCTTCACTCTTAAACAGAAATACGTTGCTGGCAAGATATTTTTCCAGGGGCAGTACAAGTCGTCTTATATTTAAATGTGAAGGCCCTAGCACCTTTTTATTATTTTATTAATTGTTTGCTATTGCCCCGACGCACGCGCGTGTCCAAAACAGACAGGCGAACTCGCAATTTGATCTGCCGAGTATGCGAGCGCCACCTGGATATAATTTTCGCAGCGAAATTACCCGAGCGCTCCGTGTTGCTGTTGTAGAAATGCTGGAAAGGGGTTTGTGTTTGAGTTTCCTCGTCACATAATGTTTTCTCGTGCATTCAAATTACAATCCGACGCCATCATGTCTGTAGGATGAGGTTAAGTCATACTTCACCGTTTTTCTGATGGATTTAACTGTGAGAAATTAAATGTTTGTTCACCAAAACCCTGCACCACATGGAGGGCCTGCGCGGTCGGGGTGGATGAGGATTATTTTTTCTGTCGCGGACGCCGACATCCACGCCGACGCCGGATTTCCTTCGACACGGGGCCCTTACGCTTTCGCGTTAAAGTGTGGACCGATTCTGGCGGGCGTGCACAAAGGGTCCAAGCGCAATGGCACCTACCCATGTGAACAAGCGAAGCTGAGCCTGGCTAAGTCTAGCTAAGCATGGTTGGGACTACTTAAACTTAGTCAGTCATCGATAGCCTATCGATAGCCAATCAATAGCTCCGGAATAAATCAATAAATTCCGTAATAAATGTTGGGGATGACTTGGTAGTGCTTAGCCAAACGGAAATGCGTGGCCAATACCTTGTGATAGCCAATTATTAGGTGATCGATGATCGATCAATAATCTTATAAATTCCTGAAAAGCATAACCCCTAAGGCCAGGACCAGCTAGGTGCCGATCAGTCCCACTGTTTCTTTAGCCTTGCGCCACAAGTGCAAGGTACGCTAATTTTCTTGGTGTCTTCTGTATTGGTCATCATTCTTTTTCTCCATCTGAATCTCGTCTGAGGTTTTTGCTTTGTTTCTGCCCATTTAATTAGAAGTAGAAACCGCAAATAGTACCACGGGAAATGTTGATTCCACTTAAGAAGAAAATGAACGAAAACGATAAAGATTTAGAAACAAAAAAAAAATAAATGCGAGAAGTAACAATACTTGAGCACATATAATACTTTACTACCGGAAGTGAGTGCGACGCTATGAAAATTTGAAGTACCTAGACCCGGGCAAAAACACTCGCATTATTTTCGAGAAAGCACCGTAAATCAAAGACGTAGCTGGTAAAACTTGGCTCCAGATGATAACGCAAACTCGGCCATGTTTGACTGCTATGTATAAAAAAAACGCATTGCTATTTCTCCAGTACTATAGCAAAACACACAAAACCATCCACCTGCGACGCTTCAGAGCCCACCATTTGTTAAACTGCTTGTAAACCACATGTTTCTAGAGCTGTTTCTAGAGCTATACACAATGACTGGGCAACACAGCGAGGCTCTGCAGATGGTCGCGTCACTTATGGACCACCAAGCTAACTTTCTATCGCCACTTTATTGACCACAACAGCTAAATACAATCTGGGCATTTACTTGAAGCAAAAGCAAATAAATTGGGTATGTGGGAAGGTTCAAAACATTGAAATAACTACAATTATCGGATATTATTGAATGCAATGCGGTCCTCAACACAAGTAACAGCTATTGCCAAATGCGCCATACCACGATTTGAAATTTAGCTAAGGTATATGATTGAGTGGTGTGCTTGGTTAAGCTATTTTATAGATGCTACATGTGGAGTTTGGTAAAATGAAACCCCAATGGATTCGTAAAGCGTGTTTTGCAATAGGCACTGTGGTATCAAACTCGTTATTGTTGCGAGTTCTTGGATGTCAACTTATGAAAATGGCCGATCAATATTCGAAACCTATTTGAGAGGTGTTCTTGACGTTTCACCACACATTTTTTTCTGGCATATGTGATTACTATATCATTCAGTCGAAGACACAATGGTGTTTGAGAAGCCCTACTTGTAGTACAGTGTTTTTAGTCTGCACATTTTTCGTCAGCAGGCTTAGTAATTTCGATTTCTTTTTGCAGATGATTCGTAACGACGAGTTACGTCTTGACGCTTACTAGTGGCGCGTCAGTCTCTTAGACTTCCCACAGAAAGTTGCGGAACAAACCCGATGTTTGAAGCGGAGTTTCGCAACTTGTACAACGGACGCTTGTTTCTTCCGGAACCAGAACGACGGAAGCGCGTAGGCATTGACAATCAGATTTTTCACGGTAGAGTTAGAAGTATAGAAGAAATAAAAGTGTGTGGGCAAATTATGGCCTTAAACATATATTACGTATGCAAGCTATACGGAGCGTTATAGGTATGCTTTAGGCACAACTTTGAATTCACCATATTGGCCTGTGGAACTATAAACGCCACCACGGTCACATCTAGTGTAAAATGGGGGAACAACATGGTCAAGTTTCTCGCGGAATAAAATTTGTTTGTAAAGATTCCTTGTAAAAATCCCTTGTAAAAATTCCTTCACAAGTGATCGAAAGCCTTATATGCGGGCATGATTTCAAATGGCCCAGTCATTTAGAGACAGCGCTATAAAGTATATATATTCTTTTTTACGGTCAGCTGAAAGTTTTATTGCACCTCCTCGAACTAAATAGTTTCGCCGGAAATTGGGCTGTGATTCATAAAGGTCACACAAGTCTGCTGTCTTTTTAGTGTTCAGCTTCGTTTACTAATTGCGCACTTGCAATAAATGCACTTCAGTTCATTGGCAGCTACGTTTGAAGACTAGGTGCTTGGTACAGCATACTAGAAGTTGGAGTGAGCAACATTTTGGCGGGAGACAGAAGAGAAGCACACACATCGGAGCGCTTGAACAAAAAGACAAATAAAAGGGCCTATGGAAGTGCAGACGATACTTGCAAAGGTTGAAGACTGGGCATGTTGGTATAGCATACTAAAAGTGCGATTGCGCAACATTTTGACGACACACACGTTTGCATGTTTCCATGTGTGAAGCTTCAAACTGTTAGCTCTGGAACTACTGGCGTTTCAGCGTGCTCACACGCCTTCGGCGGAACCGTACTGGCGACTTTGCACTGTTTTCGTTTCGCGCCTTCACGGTCTTAACGCTCTTGCTCTTTGCGGCTCAACTCCTGTTGGATTTCTTCCAGTTCTTTGCCTAATGTTTCTATTTCATCGGAACTTTCCTAACGAGTCCCGATGTTAGAACAGTCTTCAAGAAGTATTTGATCGTCGTCCGATCATTTTTGCTTTTTAATATGATTGTACCAATAGCATAAATCGTCCTATTTTCCGCTACACGTATATCGAGCTCCCTACATACCTGAAACAGCTCGGCTTTTCGCGACCTTCGCAACTCGAAGGTTTATTTTTCTGGACGTTGGCCAAAGTTTTCTCCTGCAGCGGGCGTCTTGCTACCCAAACGTGCTGCTTGAATGCGTTCTATTTCGTCATCAAGCCGCGTCATTTCAAGTGCGAATTCGCACACTCTGTGCTCTGTTCGCTCTTGTCTTTAACGCTCGCGCTCTTGCCTTTCACGTGCACACTCTTGTGCCTGTCTTCTTGCCCCCTCCCGAATCGTCTCAAGGCATTCCGAAAACAGTGACTCTTCTCATTCCATTAAAATCACTACTACTACTCGACATAATCAGCTTCCGATGCAAGAATAGCCTCGATCAACACCGGTTCTTCTTTAAGCGTGTCGGAGACATCCTCACACTGCTTCTTCGCAAGCTCCAACAACTCCGGTTCATGCAACTACTTAAATGCATGGCTGAGTTCAGTGCTGCTTTCTCAATTGTATACGCTGTACTGCCTTAACGGTCACACACAGTAGGCGACAACCACATCTTTTACCCGATTTATTACCTGCCCTGACAAAAGCCTAGTAAAAATTAGTAGAGAAAGGCCTCGCACTCCCCAAACCTCGCAACAAAGAATCTGGCGTAGAGCATCCCGACGCACTGTTGCATCTCACGCATACCACCAGGGGACATCGTATCTCACCGCTGGCACCATTTAGTGCGGACGGTTCACCCACGACCGTTGAAGTAGCGCGGTGCTGGCGGTCTGGAGCTTGACCAGTAGTTGTCGGATCGCACCACCGGCACCAGTTGGTATCAGCTGTGCACCCAGGCGTTCAGGAACGCGCCACTGAATGCACTTTGCAGTGGCTCACGAGTCCTGAGGTGGCCAGAAATACACGGTGACGACGTAGCGATAACAAAGAACGTTTAATTATGTCGCTGCGGAACGGTCAGCTATGCAGGCTACCTCGCGCTGAGCGACACACAGTCAAGCTTACTCAAAAGCTGAAGGCTGAAGTCCGTTGGCGGAGGCATCCTTTAAAGTCTGGAACGTCCTCACTCAGCGAACGCTTTCCACGCATGCGGCCGCCGCTCGGTACATGTAAGACAATTTATTTCTTACATGTACCGAGCGGCGGTACATGTAAGAAATGTACATGTACCGCCGCTCGGTACATGTACATTTAAGAAAACAGTACATGTAAGAAAACATGTAAGAATCTCGCCGCCACATGCACTGCGCGGCAGTGCAGTGGCGGCGAGATTCCCTCGCCGCCACTGCACTGCCGCGCACACGCGTACACACAGAGACCGCCGGTGCCTTCCTTGTGGAAGAGGAGGAGAAGGAACCAATGCACACGCCAAGCTTAACCGTCCCGCTCACTGAAGGGAGACATCACTGGCGAGCGTACGCAGACATCAGGGCGCAGCGCGCGCCGGGGTGGAAGGAGACCAGAATGCGCCCACAACGCTAGCGCCTTCCCGACGCTGCAGTCTCCTAAGCGTTTTTCAGCGGTTGCGGGCGGCTCGACGTATTTAGAAAGCTTTGGCGGCGCAACACAAGTTGTTCACCACACAGGCCAGTCGTAACACTTGCCTTGAACGCCCAGCAGCATAGAACTCCGGCACTCACCGCATGTCATGCGCCGCGAATACCTCCCCACTTTGTGGAGAGGCATGGCAACAACTTGTCGCAGGTGGGGAACGATCCCCCGTCTTCGCATTACGCGTGCCAGGCTCTCACCAATTGAGCTACCGCGGTGCCGTTTTCCCATCCACGTTCTGGGGTCTTCACGTTTTACCACTAGGACTAACCCTGGCAGTGTTAGCCAGTGCCACCACTGACAAACCTTGGCGGCGGATGGGTAACATCCTTTCTGACGCAGACGTCACGAGTACGTGAAATACCCCACTTACTGGGGTATTTCTGGGCTTCTTATGATATGATTATTAAAAAAAAGATGAAGATGGCATGACTACGATGGAATGATCATAACGGCAAGAAGATGACTGTTTCACGACGACGCACTAACGATGATGGCATGGCGACGATGAAACGATGACGTCGGCGTGACGGAGACGGCAGCATGACAGCAGTAGGATAACTAAGGCAGAATATGGACAAAGGGAACGAACACAATGCACTGATGACCACCATAGAAATCGAAGGAAATGACGACAATGGCGCGGAGACAATTGGATGACAACGCTGGAAAATGACGATGGCATAGAGACGATCGCGTTAACGTCGATGTGGTGACCACGGCTGTACGACGATGATAGCGTGAAGACAGTGAGATGACAAAGCTAGAATGACGACAATAGAAAGACCTCGATGGTATCGCAACGGCGCTCTGACCACGACTGTAGGGCGACGACTGTACCACGGTGACGCAACCATTACGATGGCTGTAGCATGATTGTAGCATGATTGTAGCATGATTACGATGGCGCAATGGCGACGGTCTCGTGACAATACTATGACGATCACAGCATGATTGCGAGGAGGTGTTGACGACAGCGTGATGGCCGTAATCGAACACCACCTAGATACCGCAAGGCCTGTTCACTCCGATCCATGACGGCATGCTACCTCGCCCTACTGCCATATAATCTAATGGGGATGCTCCCGAGTAAGCAGCGGTGATTTCGAGGTCACCGCTAACGTCACGCCAGAGTTGGAAAGGGAAATTTCGGGCCAGTAGCATGACGTCATGGATGCGAGTGAACAGGCCTTATGCTATTTAGGTGGTGTTGGTATATGCATCATACTTTGATATCGTCCCACTTTGCTGCGACACTCGCTTGCCAAGGTGTCTAGTGAGTATGGAGACATGACGACGACTCTATGACGCCGACGCAGTGACAATGGAATTACGTAGGAATATCAATCGAATGACAAAGGCGTACAACGACGACTGTATGACGACAGTGGGATGCCTTTACTGAAGGGATGACATAAAGAAACGACACCCTGACCACGACGGCATGACAAGCGTTGGATGGCAAGCTGCAACAACGACGACGCAATGACCAGGACAGCATCACGACACCGAACACATAACCTAGTGGCACCAGTTATTAGACAACTTGGAACACTGGGGTGGGTAGAAGCCGTGATGAAGGTAGCACGACGAGAACCATATCACGAAGCTCCAATGATGACGAATCAACAACCGCGACGGCATCGCTATGGTGGTATGACAACGTATGCATGAGGACGACGACCGCATGACGAGTGTCGGATGACAAAGCATGGATGACGGCGATGCATCGACCACGAGTCCATACTTAGTGACACAAGCTGTTCTAACACTTCGGCCGCTGGGTCGGGAAGGAGGCGTGACACTGACGGCATGCCGAAAGCAAGATATCACGAAGGTGGAGCGCCGACAATGGAACGACCACTACGCATCACGACCAGGAGCACAAACCTAGTACTCCTGGTCGTGATGCATGTAGACGACTTGGGCCATTGCTAAACAACTTGGGCCATTGTGTCGGCGTAAGAGGCTACATCAATAGATAGATAGATAGATAGATAGATAGATAGATTCATAGATTTAATATGGCTGAAGTAAGCATAAAGTGATATTTGCTTTAAAACAATCATAAACAATCCGAAGTAGTCGCAACCAACACAAGACTAAGATATTTTCCAGATTCATTGGCCTTTGATATATTCTATCATCTATGAAGTGAAATGCTTTGTTAGCAAGGCTGACTCTTTCTATATCACCTTTAGTTGCACAGGTTTGATACCATTCACCGGCTTAGATCTCGCATGTGTGCTTAGGTGGGAATGACTCTGGCTTTATTTCCGGTGATATGGCTGCTTTGTTTTTGTCATGCTATAGCCTCTGCCATCAAAAATAAAAATAAAAAGAGTCAGCCTTGTTAACACAGCGTTCGAACTCATAAGCGGTACGAAATTTCTAAAGCACATCAATGTAAAAAATATGTGGATGACGTAGGTTGGAATGTGGCTACAGCTGGAATACACCCTCAAACATCCGGCGCGTATTGATGCTGCGAGATAAGAGGTGCACATGTATAAAGCAGCGACGACATTTTAAAGATACATCTCACTGGTTGCCGCTGCAGCAAGAGCATCGACCACTTCTTGTTGCAATCCGCTCCTGTCTATCACAGCGCGTCTACTTATATGTGGGTAATAGTCTACGCTTCGAGTATGCACACCTGTTACTGTACCGCGTCCTTTTATTTTCAGTATTATGAAAATTACCCAAGACTTAATTAGAAGCAAGTAATTATTCATGAAATTTCTTTTTCGAGCAGCAGCATATATGCCCCAGGCACACAGCATGGTCGGCTACTTTTCGAAATTGTCATTATCGGCCACTACCTGCATGTAACCATTTAGAGATGAATAGCCCCTGAGGCTATATGCAGCGTGCATGTGTTGAGGCCATGTCTTTTTGGTTGGAGAAAACAAGACTACAGTACGGTTCCGTTGCCAAATCGAGGAAGCACTGCAACTTTCACTACCTTTCGAAACAGTGGAGTGAGTTCTTGTATTGGCCAAAATCTACCTAGTGACAAACAGTTCCGATGACTTCAACTTGAGCATTTCATCCTGCCCGCTTAGAGGTTGTTTTGCAATCAGTTCGGGTTATTAGATAAATTTTACCGAACATGAAAAACCAATTCTTTGTTAGCGTAGCATATTTTGACTATAGATATCATTCAGTTCTCATTACAGTGTTTCGTTGGGACCTAGAAAAGAGCAACATTGTTTGCTAAAGTTGCATTGTTCGATGTACGTTTAGTAGTAAGTTCTAATTACCGACTAGATTGTTGTATATCCAAAATAAATATATTTTAGCTAATGTGGCCCGTTAGGTACACACTTAGCAGTCACTTCCCAATAGGCGATGGATTCCATAAGAACATAATTTATTGTTTGTCAAAGTGGCACGGTTACATGTACATATTGCAATATGTTATCTTCATGGAATTTTTTTGCTGCAAGCGTAAAAAAATCTCGCAGACGCGTCTCACTACGCAGGTCGGTGTTTGTGCGCTGAGCACTGATGGCAGCGACGTACCGCACTGCCAAATTTGTGGCTGACTTCTTCAATTTCCAGTTACCGACATCTTCCCTTCCTGTAGCTCTAAGCTCCTCGCTCAATGCACGCTCGGCTCCCATTCTCTTCACCTAACTTCTTTCTTCACATTCGGACGCTTTTGATATCGGTTCCTTCACTTATGTGTAGCTGACTTCTTCATTTTTCTGGTGCTAACTTCTTCATTTCTAGGCTTTTGTCCTGTGTTTTCTATCGGAGAACCTACCCTGTGGCACATATAACCATTCTGTAGTATTGGCCAAGAATATTGACACCATCATCCTATATTTATGTCCACTGCATGACATAAATATAGGCTGATGATAATGATGTCAATATTAAATGCCCAGTTGCGCACACCCAGTGGCCCAAATTGTCTGTTCTTTCTCATGTTCATGGCTCAAGGCACATGTCCAGTTGCACGTATCCAATGGCCCAAGTTGATGTGAACATTGTCGTACTGAAAACTGTGTAAAGTCCGCGAAGAATGCGGATTGCAATAATGCCCCTTGCTTAAAGCGTCAGGGTAACCTATGCCGATTTTAGTCAGTTCTTTTTACAGAGTGCTGTGTTGTTATCCTGAAGAAACTATTGTTAGCTAAAGTGGGACTGTTAGACGAAAGTTTGGCACATGGATATTATTACCGACTACTTTGCTGCGAATTTAGGGAAGGTATTGTTTATTGAAAAAGCATACGTAGATGACCACAGCCACGTCTCCACGATCACGAGAAAGGTAAACGCGTTTCTTGAATCAATGACCCCGTATTTTTACCTAAAAGCTACAATTACAATAGAATATTATGTGGCACACTATTATGGTAACGTTGCACGTTGGTTTGCGACGTCATCCAGCTGTTGTTTAAATGTGCTTCACCTTGGCGCTGATACAATGATACAAAGGTCTCCTATGAGTTCGTACCAATTTTCACGAAATCGATGGGAAAAAGGTAAATAAGAAATTAACCTACGCTGCCGTGTGGACCCTGCTTCATGTAACAGCAGTTTCCTTCGGCTATTGCTTGTAGGTAAACTTTGCGACAAACGAAAGGCTATGTCCACGAGACGTCGCGAGGTACGGTTGTTTAGTACGGAAGAGTTCCGGCACGTTTAGAACAAGAGGTTAAGGACAGCAACAGCCGATTCCCTTTTTTTAGACGAACACAGCCTCTGGATCCTAGCAGAACCAAATGACTATCTTCACGGTAGTGTAGCACAAAGCGTGTCCCCCCCCCCCCCCCCCCGCCCCCAAATAAAAAGAATGCTTGTTTATGTAAGCCTTCTTTTCGCTGGCAGGAAACCATGACGAAAGAAGACATCTGCATCACCGGCATTTCGGGACGATACCCGCAAGCGGACAGCTTCTCAGAGTTCAAGGAGAAGCTCAACGCGGGCGTCGACTTTATCACAGACGATGAAGCTCGTTGGCCCCGAGGTAACCAAACGCATTGGGAACTGGAAACAAAGCTGCATTCTTTACAGCTTTGAGCTGCGTCATGAACTGTGGGTTCCTTGAGCTAATAGGAGTTTGTGGAAAGTGCATCGACGCTGGTATGCATAAAACGCAGAAAGGTGAATAACTGTCCTATTTGTTAGGATTCTTTTCATCTCCTGGTTTTCTTTCGTACACCATGACCGGCTCGCTCGCGGTCGCCCCGGTGTACGCCGGAGTACGGCCACTCGGACCGACAGATGAGAACAAAAGCGCGCCATCAAGCGAAAAGAATCGTTGTGGAATGTGCTTGCAAAGCAGTTTTTGTTACTCGCCTATTAAAGTAAAACGTATCCATCGTACGTATTATAGCAAGGCGTGGCAAAATAAGACAAGCCCAAAAATACCACTATTTATTCCTTCCAAACGAGGCACCTGGAGTAGATCCCGTGGGCCACCACGCAGGCTTCATGGGTTCACTCCCTTCAACATCTGCATTGAATTCACACAGAGCATGGTGCTCTTTTATTTATTTATTTATTTATTTATTTATTTATTTATTTATTTATTTATTTATTTATTTATTTATTTATTTATTTATTTATTTATTTATTCACTTATTCATTTATTTATTTTTAAATACTGCAGCCCTATGCAGGGCTATTTCAGGAGTGGGGTACATGTACTACATAAATGAAAGACTTAGAACAGTAACATCACACCAATGCTTCTACAAAATCAGATGTCGCCATTTCACGAACACAGCCGGGTAAATCATTCCAGCATTCAATAACTCTCGGGAAAAAACCGTGTTTGAATACGTTAGTGCGCGCAAAAAAGGGCTTTAGGTTGAGGTTGTGGCCACGTCTAGTCGAAAGAGCAGTAGCATACACGATGTAGTTATTAGACAGTCGGCAAGACGAGTGAACAAATGAATTTAACGGTTTCAAAGAATCATTATCACGACTGGTACACAAAAGAGGTAACTTCAAAGCGGTCATTGCAGATGAGGGTGAAAAATCACGGTCATAGCGGTGGTGAATGAAACGAACAGCCTTCCTTTGGACAGATTCAATTTTATTCATGTGGCACACATTATATGGATGCCATACGCATGAAGCGTACTCTAATATAGGGCGAATGAGTGTTTTGTACATTAGTAATTTAGTGCATTTTGGAGATTTAATGACGTTAGTCTTAAATTACCTAATTTTTTAGTGCTTTAGAAGTAACATAATCTATATGACGTGACCACTGCAAGTTGTGTGTGAACATAACGCCAATGTATTTGTACGTCTGCGCCTGGGGAACTGTTATGTTGTTGAAAGCGTACACATGCTGTGATGGAGATTGGCTGTTTGTAAATGACAATACTACTGTTTTTGAAAGTTTATGCGCATTGGCCAATCCGAGCACCATTAGCAAAACTGCCTGAAAGAATCCTGAAGTAAAGTGTGATCATTAAAAGAAGTTATTACCTGGTATAGCACGCAATCGTCGGCATAGAGACTGACTTTGGACCTAATATTGCTGGGAAGGTCATTTATAAAAATCAAAAATAGCAGGGGTTCCACAACGGAGCCTTGCGGAACAGCAGATGTTACTTTTAATGCTGAGGACGAGTGGGAATTAAATGAAACGAATTGAGAGCGCGAGTTGAGAAAGCTAGCTATCCAGTCGATCAATTGAGGATTATTTAAAATTACGTTTAGTTTACTTAGAAGCTTGTTGTGTATAAAGGTGTCGAAAGTCTTGGAAAAATCTATAAATAACCCATCTATTTGATTATCGGTGTTTAAATTGCTAGCAATGTCATGTGAAAATTCTACCAGTTGTGTTATTGGGCTGAAACCACGACGAAATCCGCATTTTGTGTTGTACAGAAAGTCGTTAGATTCAAGATACTCAGTGATATGCTTATGAATGATATGCTCCGGCAGCTTCCCGGAATTGGAGGTAAGCGATATAGGTCTATACTTGGACAGAAGTTGTTTATTGCCTGATTTATGCAGAGGCAGGACTTTAGCTAACCTCTAGGACTCGGGGACGGTACTTGAAGACAAGGATTTGTCAAAAACACTTGCACGAAGTTGCTACACAACTTCGTGCAAGTGTCAGATTCAAGTTGCTACACAACTTCGTGCAAGTGTCAGATTCAAGTTGCTACACAACTTCGTGCAAAAGAAACACTCCCAGTTCACTTTGGTGGGAATTGCGTGATTGCAGGACATTTTTGTTGGTCTGTTTGCATGCTGAAGAAATACCTCAGCCTTCGCTTTTTTTTTCGCTGTCCTCTACTATTTCAACATGGTGGGCACGAATGTGAGCCTTCTGGTAGCCTCTGCCAAAAACTTCTCCTTGCGGGTAGATAAGGTGAGAATCGCAGCTCAGCGTGCACTCCCTACTTAGCTAATATTTTACTGGGCACTGAAGAAATTTCAGGGAAGGTCATTTGAGCTTTAGTGCACTCGTATTTTTCCAGGGGGTCTTCGCGAGAGGATCTGCAGAGGTTTTTCGGCACACCGTAAGCTTACGGCACAGCTCAAATTTTGTCGTGTTTTTGAGGGACGGCTTCAGTTCCTCTTTGCATGTATGTTTTGTCCAATGCAGCTCTGAATTTATTTCTATTGTACGTCCGGACCGGCTTGAAGAAAACCACATTAACTTGAAAGAGTGGTAGTGAACAATGAGCTCAGTAAAAATGTTTTAAATCTGCTTGGCATCTTTTGTCGCTGTATTAGAATAGTAATCAAATAATTTTACTACAGTGATAATTCAGATTCACAGAGTTGAAATTTTGTGTAAACGCAGAAAGTGGCTAATGTAGCTAGTCATAATAATAACGAAAAAGCAAATGCAAGGGCACGAAAAGATAACTTGGCGCCGTCAGGCGTCGAACTCAACGCTTCCACATCACACGCACGTTGCACTACCAAATGTGCTACGGTGACGTCATAAATACATCCACTAACTTGGGAATTTATGTTTACTAAATCTAGCGTTTGAGTGTTAGCTGGCGTCAATTAGAGCCATGGTGGGCGTATGGGGAACACATAGATATTCAGGGTGTTCAAAATTAAGCTTTAGGGAATGTTTAGAAATCGCCTGTGCCAGGTAGCATAATTATTATCGAATGAGGCGGACATTAGTAGTACGAGAAATCAAAACACATATTCAACTAATTAACAAAAATTCACTAATTAACTTCTTAGTTAATTACTTTACGAGCCAATTTGCAACTTACAAATTGTAGCCGGTGAGTTTGCAAGATGCACCCACTTGAAATGAAGTTCCAGGATGACACCAGTTTCAAGGTATTATTTCCCAAAGTATGGGACGAAAAACATGGCGTACCAGTTACATTTGTGCTTCAATGTATAAAACAGCATTTTGGAAAAAAGTAACTGTAACAACAATGCACTTTTACGGCGAGTTTGATGGCGCATGTCTCCAAACTGGTGTAAAATTGCTTGATTCTCAATCTTGCAATATTTCTGAATCACTCAAATTGCTTGATTGAGTGATTAATTGATTAATTCATATACCACTGCATTCTAATATAAAATGTGAATTGCTGATTGTCATATGGACCCGCCGTGGTTGCTCAGTGGTTATGGTGTTGGGCTGCTGAGCATGAGGTCGCGGGATCGAATCCCGGCCACGGCGGCCGCATTTCGATGGGGGTGAAAAGCGAAAACACCCGTGTACTTAGATTTAGGTGCACGTTAAAGAATCCCAGGTGGTTCAAATTTCCGGAGTCGCCCACTGTGGCGTGCGTCATAATCTGATCGTGGTTTTGGCACGTAAAACCTCATAATTTAAATTTTTTTATTGTCATATAGAAAAATTTACCTGGGGCTTCCAGGCATGTAATGTTAACCGTTAGGCATACCTAAAGATGTTGCGCCCCGCTGAAATTTAAGGCAAAAAAGTCCAATCGTTTTAAATTCTTTACGGTTCCTTCGCTATAGGTTGCGCGCTGGTATCACTTTTGTTAGTTTTTTATTTAAACACGTGGTAATGCTGCGAACGCGGATCATTATGCAACGGCAATGTGGTTCGTTGATGATAGTGGAATTTACTGCGCGGTTCATCCCTCTAGTAAGCTTCTACTGAACTATAACTTTCGTGAACTTGTGGGCTAGTGACAAAAAAAGGGAATGCTGTCCAACTTTTCTGGAACTGTATCAATTACAATAACACTAAACAAGAATCATCATACTTATTTTATAAGATGACGATGTATTCAAACAGGCTCTCCTGTTGGATACTTCAGTACAACTTACAGCACACTTAATTTGGATTGGCATAGTTAGAATGTACTGGTGAAAGCATGTGATAAACCCTGCTTTGCTAGAAACTAACATGTACATCTGTTCATAGGCTCGAGGCATATCAAATGTGCATCACTCCAACCCAGTCTTAGTGTACTTGGCCCTTCTATGGTAGCCTAGTAGTCTCATTTGTTTAAAATACCGCAAGGACAAAATGCATTCAACAAGTTGGTGTCAGATTTATTTTATCAGTTTATGGAGCTAGAGATATATCGAGCTAGAGCTCTCCAAGATTGCCTATCAAGCTCCAATTTCAAAAATTGCAGAGGCCACAACACATATCATGGTTAAAGCTTTTCTTCGTTTTATGCACAACAGTACCTCTGCAAATTTGCATTTATTTGTTTCCTACGTCTCAGATATGCTTGCCCTTAAGTCGTCCGAATGCCATGCCCCTATAATTTTCAAAAAGTAAAAATGTACTGAAAATGACTTTTCCAAACACTGTTGGACGGGAGATTCGTGTGGCAAGAAACGCCACAAGATGCTGCGGGACTTCCGCATTTGCACATTTGTACGAGTGCATCAAGTGCAGCGTCTTCTTTGTAGGCGGCGGAGTAGCCTATATCTTTGTGAATAACTATAGAATAAATTACGTAATCTAACATATCGTAAAGCACAAATATTTGCGTTTGTAATGTGCGCAACCTTATCTTTACAGGTTTCCTCGGAGTCCCCAATAGGATGGGCACCATTAAAGACTTGTCGCGGTTCGACGCGAGCTTCTTCAGAGTGCCGCCTAAGCAAGTGCAGCTCATGGACCCCATGCTGCGTCTTCTTTTAGAGAGCTCGTACGAAGCCATCGTGGACGCCGGCTACGATCCGGCGACGCTGCGAGGACGAAAGATAGGCGTCTTCGTCGGCTGCGCGTTGTCCGAGACGATGACGCTGTTCGGCAGTGACGCGGGCACGATCGACGGCTACATCTCGACCGGGGCGTCACTGCACATGTTCTCGAATCGAGTTTCCTACTGCTTCGACTTTGACGGTACGGGGCTGCCGTAAAACGCACAGAGCAACTTGCTTCCTTGGGCTGGTGCAACCTGCATTTATATGTTGATGTGATGCCTGGTTGATGGATGCCTGTAAAGTAGAATGTTATAGTCAAGTAAATATTGATCCGCCAATCGATTGAGCGAATGAGTGAGTGAGTGAGTGAGTGAGTGAGTGAGTGAGTGAGTGAGTGAGTGAGTGAGTGAGTGAGGGAGTGAGTGAGTGAGTGAGTGAGTGAGTGAGTGAGTGAGTGAGTGAGTGAGTGAGTGAGTGAGTGAGTGAGTGAGTGAGTGAGTGAGTGAGTGAGTGAGTGAGCGAGCGAGCGAGTGAGCAAGCGAGTGACTGACTGGCCAACTTGCTTAATCGTTGGGACCGAATGGAAAATTATGGGCAGGACATGCGTCATTGACCTCGTAATAATAACATAGTGTTCACTGAATGACACGATAGCCTGGGATGAAATGAATCATTATAGGAATGAAGCTGCGTAACGTAGGTGTTTCAAAGTAAACAGTGAAGTAACCAGACCTATGAATATTCCCCGAGCCGTAGAAGAAAAGTGGGAAATAGACTAATAAGTGCCACCCCCTTCTTACTATAAGTTTGCTTCAGAACATTAAACTGCTCTTCTTGCATGCCATGTCATTTCCGGTCATGGATATTCTGCTACCTACCAAAAATACAGAGCTAAATATTAACACCCGTTCTCTCCGCCTGTGAGTAATTTTAAAGCGAGGCTTTCATTGCTTAATACTTGGACTTTCTCGCTGCTGCTCGCTTGCCGGATGGCTCCCACATGGGATGACACTGCTATGTTTACTACACACGCCTACTCGTGCTAACTGCTGCGTTGCAATGTCGTCTTGCTCATTAGATTGTCGTCATTCTGCCGAAGTAATGACAGTACCACCCTTCCATCCTGTCCGCGCCTTTGTCGTAACGCTGTCGTCGTCATTGCTTCGTTGCCATTGCGTCGTCTCATTCCAGCTTCGTCATTCTATTATCATCATGCCGTCGTTGCCACACCGTCACCGACACACAGTCGTCGTCATTCTAGTGTCGTACGCACCTTTGTCGTCATGCCGTCGACCTCGTAGCACTGTCATCCCGCCTGTCTGCTGGCTTCAGTCTTGAACGACTGGCCGGTGTCGGGCATAGTTGCAAACAAACACCGGATATAGTGCGAATCGTGGCGCACCGCATCGGCAGGTGATGCACGTAATCGCTAACGTGAGCTCCAACACCAACATGCTTTAGTTGCTGTGCCGTCGTCGTCTTTTTATCGCCTTTGAGCCGTTCCGTTCATTCCTTCTCTGTCAATGTCGTCATCACTCTTCCACCGCTTTTATTCTAACGCCATCACTGCATTGTCATACTGTCACCCTCATTCCGCCATCTCCTAGCCATTGTCGTCACACCATCTTCGTCAGGTCGCCACAGTCATTTCATTGTCCTTATTGCGTCATCGTCGCAGAGTCGCTGTCATGCTGTCGTGATCATTACATCGTCGTCACTCTGTCGTAGTGATTGCAATGCCGTTTTTTTTTCTCATTATTGTCAGACATTTCTCATCGGGCCTTCGCCGACAATACGGCATTGTGCTTCCAACTTCGTCATTTCATTCTCGACATGCCATGGTCGTTATTCCTGCTCCATTGTCCCATCTTCACGCCATCGTCTTCATGACATCCTCCTCATTCCATAGTTTTCATTGCCTCGTCGTCATAGAGTCGTCTTTATGCTGTCGCAGTTGTTCCACCGTCGTCATTGCTTCGTCGTCATGCGTGGCGTGCTCATGATTAAGAACGACAGAAATAATCTAAGAAATGGAATATGTCAAAAGAGGTGGTCCCTAGTGAAAGTTTGTCCAATTTCGTCCTGCAGTTTCTGCGTGCAAATGGTCTCTAAGCAAAAACCTTTTGTATTCACAAACATAAATGAAATCTAATGTAAATTGATTTTCACAGTGCGTGGAATCTGCAGATATTTATCGAAGCTATATCTTTTCAAAAATCGGTGTATCAACGAGCAAATGCTAAGGCGTCGCCGCGGTCTTCCAACAATCTTCATAGGACTATACGACAAGTCTCCGTGTCTAAACAATGGCTCCCGTTTGTCAAGACGTCCCTTGTTCCACCACTTCAAGCCTTTTTGGTCAGATGCACTTTGCTGATGTTCGTATTTGTGCCGTAGAATGTGAGCTAAGAACCAAAGAAGTCACTGAAGGCTGGTTGGTGATTTGATAAAACATCTGCTCTCTGTTTCTGAATCAGGACCAAGCTTTACAGTGGACTCGGCATCCTCTTCGACTATGACAGCATTCAGCCTAGCCCTGCAGTCACTTCGCGCAGGTGACTGCGAGGCTGCCATCGTGGGGGGCTGCAGTATCATACTAAACCCGCTCACCACGCTAACCTTGTACCGCTTTGGCCTGCTGTCACGAGACGGGAAGAGCAAGTCGTTCGACGATAAAGGTAAGCTTTTCATCTCTATCTATCTAATGTATAAGAAAACAAACAATTGATTGCCCATAGAGAAAGAAATACCAAGTGCAGCAAATCAGAGCGTGTGGCACAAGGATTCTCTGGCTTGCTTTATGAAATTTAAATAAACAGCGGCGGAAGGCGGTGCTCCTCGGCGCCCTTCCAGCGTATTGTCCTTCAACAAATGTGAGGCCTGGTCCACCGCAGAACGACGTTTGCTGATTTTGCAGGGCTCACTGCCGGGGTCATATCTTTTGCTGTTCGGCGCAACAGTGGCTTCAGAGTGTGTTCGGAAACTCGCCCTCCCCGGCAAGATAGACAACGAAGCTAACAGTGGTGATGTTAAGTGCCATTTCACTTCTGACGGAACGAAGACAGTATTCATGCAAAAAATTATGGTGGCCACTATGATGTCCGATGCTGACGACGCTGGCAAAGAAGGCAGCATCTAATTAAAGTACGATGCAGGATACCTGTGGCTACCTAAAGGAGGCTGAAAGGCCTACTACGAAGCACGGCGGTTGTTAGTTTGCCCACTTACAAGAATGTGTACGTGGGCTTTATTTTTTTTCTTTCACCTATAGGTCAGGTTGTGTTTTTGTTGGTTGCACGCGAGTGAAGTATGAAATCATACAGTTATTACCTAATTCTCTTATCTATTTTTTATCAACCCGAGATGTAATCAAGTCGCAGAACTGCATTGTAAACGTGTTACGATATTTTAGCATAACGCAGTCTTCATAGCTGTCAAATGGCTTCGAAGCCGGCCACAAATGGAACACAACCTCAAACGCACACTCCTCCCCGCACCTGCAAAGACAGTTTGTAGAGGGACATAGACCGTTCTCTCGCTCACCCTTTCTCAGGGCGCAGCAGGCACTGCGACTTCTTCAGCAGCGCCCTGTGCGTGGGAGCTGTAGGCAGGCTTAGATGTAGATGTAGAGCCTTAGGCAGGCTTGTTGTTGTTGTTGTTGTTGTTGTTGTTGTTGTTGTTGTTGTTGTTGTTGTTGTTGTTGTTGTTGTTGTTGTTGTTGTTGTTGTTGTTGTTGTTGTTGTTGTTGTTGTAGCCTATCACGCATGTGGCTCCTACCCACGGTGGGGGATAGGCAGGCTTCTGAGAGTAGCGTGAAGCTTTAACTTCCTTTTTCTCACTAGTATGCAGCAAATCATGCGCCTAGTTCAACACTGCGAGTGCGTGTGTAGGGACTTCCTCGTTCTCAATGCGCTGATGTATACTGCGTTGTACACGAGGTGATACGGCAATCTACTACTCAGGATGTTCGGAGGCTGACGTCGTAATCGTAGTTAATAAGAACAGACGTATCGAGCTACGCTATAGTATGCTGCTGCTTGCGGCTCCTGAACAATTTACGATTACCTCGGTAATCGCTATAAAGAAAATAATGTATAAAGAACACAATGAATTCGAAATGAAAATCGTTGGCGGTATGGAGTTACCCCACGCTAAGAAGCCGAGTGCCTTACCCACTGGGCTAAACCAGCGCCTCCTAGACAGCAGGTCTTTATACTCTACTTTATGACAACACGCCACTTGGACCGAAATCGCCATTGCCAAGACCGGCGTGACGAAACTGGTGACGTCAAAATCGCCGCTCCTTACTCGTGAGCGTCCCCATCAGATTCTATGGCAGTCCCGCAACGTAGCATTACGTCACGGATCGAAGTGCACCGGCCTTGTGATATCTAGGAGGCGTTGGCCAAGTGTCTCAACGCGCTTTCTTGCACGCGAGGAAATCATAACTCGAAGGACCACTTAGCGGCGTTCAATTGGATATTATTGCTTTCGCATTCACAACTCATAACTGCTTAGCTGTCCTCGGATTTTTTTTTTTACTTTTGCTGAAAACCACGCCGATGTGAAACGCACTTTCGTTACGCCTGATAGTGTGCAACACATGTCACATGGTTCAACCATTCCTTGTAATCGATAGAAGCCTACTCGAATGGTGAGCATTTCCTCAGAACGTTATGGCAAGTTTTTTTTTTTTTTTCTTTCTCTCCACTGCCTTCGATCACTGGAAGTAGTTGCACGAACATACACGAAGCGTTCGCTTCTAAACACCTCGTTAAATAACATTGCATCTTTTCTTTGCGCAGCGGATGGTTATGTGCGAAGTGAAACCATAGGAGCTGTGTTTCTTCAGCGGGCTTCTGAAGCACGCAGGATCTACGCCAAGGTGGTTAACGTGAAATCCAACGCAGACGGCTACAAGGTTCAAGGTGAGGCTTGCTGCTATAGGGGCCAAAGACAGTGAGCATGGGAATAATTCTGCTGGAGTGCGTAGCGCAATGCAGCGCATGCGCCAACACCACCGCTGCTGCTTTCAAGTGCCTGTCTACGTCACGGTACTCAGCTGCTTCTTCTCCTGCCCCGTTTAGTGATCACCATATCCGCGACCCTTATGGCGGCAGCTACGCCGCGGATTACATAGTACAACCTTGCACAGATAAATGCCTGCCGTTTATCTTCGTACTAGAAACCGTCTCGCACTAGACGGCCACTTATAGTGCAATTATGTCGGCATCGGTCAACCCACGCTTTTTACGAGGCCTTCGGGCCGACCACCATTGCAAATAACAAACTCGGGTCTAACATCTGAGGCCAATTTTTTATCTGTGTAATGCTATCGCATTTTAGTGGTATTGGCTATGTGTAAGAAGTAATTAGCCATCTCCCACGTTAAACGCTGGAACTATGTCGTTCAATGTGGCCACCTAAAATATTTTAGGGACAAGAAAGAGACATCTAGGACATAAAATAATTCAGCTTCACCTTTTTAAAGAATGACTAAGCTACATACTGCTGAGCTTTGGTGACCTAACAAGAACCAGCTCTTTCAGCGCGCAATGTCTAATATCTACGTCGAAAGTATTCTTTGTCTTTTAACTATATATTGCAGTTGGCCTTGAAGGGACTTGAAATTTCTGCTTTTTGCCTGGCAAGCTGAATTCAGGACAAAGATAAGCAAACTGGATGATTCATTAGTCGACCCGTGTGAGGCACCTTGCAAATCTAGACTGTGCATGGATACGCAGCCTAAATATAGTTTAATGAGCAAGTATCTCCTTTACACAGTATGTAGTAAAACATTGCACAACAAACCGTACATACAAGATTTAGGGGCACGATGGAAGCGCGTTTTCTTTTGCAAACAGCTTCGAAAAAAAAAAGTTCAGTGTGATATACCTGAACGGAAACTGTCCAAGATAAGTGTAGCAATATATGGCTGTCGACGTGGTGCGGAATGCGGTATGCATGGTAATTATCTGTCTGGAGGTTATGCTGATGTAGTATGCGTTATTTGTTCATTTATGCGTGGGGAGTACGAGCAGAGAGCTGCACATATTTCCATTGTCGAGCATATACATTACGACCCACGCTTGCCGCCATATAATGCTCCGCATTATATGGCGGCAAGCGTGGCAATTAGGCGCAACCTCCCCGTTCGGGGAGGTTGCGCTTAATTTGTTTGCTTAATTCCCGGCGCGGCATAACCAACGCATAAACAATCCGCCACCTGGGTTTGTGAGTGGTGGCACTGGCTAACACTTTCAGGGTCAGTTCTAGTTGTAAAACATAATTACTCCGGAAAGTGGATGGGAAAACGGCGCCGTGGTAGCTCAATGGTAAGAACATCGCACGCGTTATGCGCAGACGTGGGACAATTCCCCACCTGCGGCAAGTTGTTTTTCATCTATTTTCATTTCCATTTATTTATCATTTTTTAATTCAATTATAGTACGTACAAGTAATTTCCCCTGCGTTGTCCTTGGTGTCATTGTTTGTTGGCTGCTTATGATATGAATAACAACAATCGGGCCCCTTGGTTTCCTTGCTGCTCGTTCTTATATATATATATATATATACATTTATATATATATATGTATGTATGTATGTATATATATATATATATGAACGAGCAGCAAGGAAACCAAAGGGCCCGATATATATATATATATATATATATATATATATAGGGTGTTTCAGCGAACACTTTCCAAAATTTGCAAAGGTTGCCTGTTGCCTGTAGCAGATAGCACAATTCTAGTGCATGCGCTGGTTTACTCGAAGAGGCGGACATTACTTGCACTCAAAATAAAACGCATAATCAACCTAATAACAACAATTCACTAATTAAGTTTTTGACTAATTACCTTATGACCTATATTGCAATTTACAACTTCTAGCCGTAGAGTTCGCAAGGTGGATCCACTTGGAACGAATTCTCAGCATGGCACCAGTTTAGAGATATTAATTCCCAAACTTTGCGGAGAAATGCATTGGCGTTCCAGTTACTTTCTTAAGAGAACATCATTTTATGCATTGAAGCACAAACGTAACTGGAACGCCAATGCATTTATCCGCAACGTTCTGGAATTAATATCTCGAAACTGGTGCTATCGTGGAGATTAGTTCCATGTGTATCTGCCTTGCTAACTCTATGGCTAGAATTTGTAAATTCCAATATGGGCCATAAGGTAAATAGTTCAAAACTTATTTAGTGAATTTCTGTTAGTAAGTCGATTATGCGTTTTCATTTTCTGTGCAAGTAATGTCCGCCTTTTCGAGTAGACCAGCTCATGAACTAGAATTGTGCTATCTGTCACAGGCAACCTTTATAAAATTTTGAAAGTGTTCGCTGAAACACACTCTATATATGCACAAGACAGATCACTATGCTACCCGCCGCGGTTGCTCAGTGGCTATGGTGTTGGGCTGCTGAGCACGAGGTCGCGGGATCGAATCCCGGCCACGGTGGCCGCATTTCGATGGGGCGAAATGCAAAAACACCCGTGTACTTAGATTTAGGTGCACGTTAAAGAACCCCAGGTGGTCCAAATTTCCGGAGTCCCCCACTACGGCGTGCCTCATAATCAGAACTGGTTTTGGCACGTAAAACCCCACAATTTAATTAATTTTCAGATCACTATGCTGAAGACAAATATGATGTTCAAAGCCTGGCAAGGGAACAAGCATAAAGGATCACCAGTGAGCTTCTAGAGTCTGTAAAGGAGTATGTATATCTAGGTCAATTACTCACAGGGTACCCAGAACATGAGAACAAAATTTACAGAGGAATAAAACTGGGTTGGAGTGCATATCAGTGGCCGGCATTACCAAATCCTGACTGCGAGCTTACCTCTGTCGTTGAATGGAAAAGTGTACAATCATTGCATTCTACCGGTGCTAACATATGGGGCCGGAACTTGGAGGTTAACAAAGAAGCTCAAGAACAAGTTGAGGACCGCACAAAGAGCGATGGAACATAAAAATGTTAGGCCTAACGTTAGGAAACAGGAAGAGAGCGGTGTGGATTAGAGAGGAAACGGGGATAGCAGATATTCCAATTCACATTAAGATAAAGAAATGGAGCTGGGAAGGCCATGTGATGCGTAGGATGGATAACCGGCGAACCATTAGAGTTGCAGAATAGATGCGAAGGGAAGGGAAGCGCAGTCGAGGATGGCGGAAAACTATGTGGGATGATGAAGTTAGGAAATTTGCAGGCGCAAGTTGGAATACGCTAGCGCACGACAGGGTTAATTGGAGATCGCAGGGAGAGGCCTTCGTCCTGCAGTGGATACAAATATACAGGAGAAAAGATGGGCAACCGAGTGGCTCGTTGTTTTTTTTTAATATCACGATGTATACAGCCAACACGCAATGAAGCCAAGGAAATTATAGGGGAAATTATCTGTGGTTAAATTTCCACTGTAGCAAACAATTAAGATAAGGGAAATGAAACTGTCCGAAAATTTAAAACTTGCCGCCAGTGGGAGGCGAAGCCACAATCTCCCCATTAAGCGTGCGTTGCACAAGCGATTGGCGTACGCCGACGGCTCGATACACAAACACACACACACACACACACACACACACACACACACACACACACACTATATATATATATATATATATATATATATATATATCAAGTTTATCGAACGGTGGATTTTTTTATCCCAAATGAAAAGATAATTGCAATTAAAGAAAAGCCGCATGAAATCGAGATCTTGGAATACAGAAGATAAAGTCGAACATTGAACAGCGGCTTTGTCCAAAATACCCAGGTAAGTTGTTGCTTGTGGGAAAACAGGCTATCGTATCTTCCGCACTACACTCTGCAGACATATTCACACTTCCGAACATTGCACTTGCTCGCCATACGCAGCCGCGAACAGGTGAGGACAAAGTGATGCAAGAAAATTGACATTTCTAGACTGATGTGGCTCCAGGTACTTCATACTTAATTTAGATGGCATAGTCTGCAAGTTACAATAGACGCTTGTGTGGTTGCAATGTTCACGTTCTTCTTAGGGGCACCGAGAACATGTAGCATGACAGAGCTGTACGCAAATTTCAGGGATCACCGTTCCATCAAGCGGGAAGCAGGAGGAGCTGCTTCGCAGAATGTACGCCCAGGCCAATGTAGACCCGCTAAAAGTCACCTACATCGAAACCCACGGCCCCGGTACCAACGTGGGCGACCCTCAGGAGTTGGCTGCGCTTAGCAGGTTCTTCTGTGTGCCGGAGCGCAAGAAGCCCCTCAAAATCGGTGCAGTCAAGAGCAACGCGGGACACGCGGAAGCAGCGTCATGTAAGATAACGTTTCTTACAAATTACGCAATAACTGAGGTCTACATTGTACTCCCCCAGCGACGGCTTAATCACAGTGAGCAAAGTAGTGTGGGAGGCTATATTTTTGCAATACTGCGACCCTAGACACATTTTCAGACGGTTAATCCACGGATACCATTTGAGCTCTGCTGATTAGAGTGTAACGAGCAAATCTTTTAATCTAGCACCGTATTATAGCATCCCGCATATGTCCAAATGTATCATGTTTTCCATACGATCCTCGCGTAAATTATTCAGAACGATACAGAAATCCTTGTATATTCTATGGGAACGGTATCGTGAGAACGCAACAAAAAGTATGAATTTTTGGCCTCCATACGGATGCGCTTGATAAGAAATAGGAGACACCTTTGTGGCCCTGTACTGCTGGCGTATCGACCACTAAACGCAACGTACAGGAAAAACTATTCTGGTGGATCTTGAGATCCGTCAGGTCGCCGTACAAATGTGTTATAGATGTTTTCGCGACTGGAATAACAGTAGCGAGCCTGGTGCCACAAGAAACCTCCAGTCATGCGCCTGATCAGTCGACTACATCGTAACAAAAAGAGTATTTTTAAGTTGTTTGGCTGTACGTAAAGACACTTTTTACGTCATCCCATAAAAAAGTGCCTAATTCCTCAAGACTAATAGTTGTATTCTTCGTACAACTTGACGTGTAACGGAAAATTGTCGTGTAGCGTTATGATCACTTACAGAGGAAAGTTGATGAAAATTGACAGGCTTGGGTTTTAACACACTCCTACAACTCGCCCTTGTCTAACTTACCCGCTTTGCTGAGCGTGCCATGTTAGGGGGCAAACCGGAACATGTGAAGGGCTTATATTTTTGTAAACACTCAATGGATCTCTACCACGCAACTAATGTAGAGACCCTATGAGGTAAAACTATTTCAATCTGTTTTTATTCCAATCTCCGGACGTCAGATTTGCGTACCGGCTGATGCAAGCATCGGGCAATGATCCGCAATGTTGTCGGACAAGTCCAATCAAATGCTCTCCTCCTTTAGAGCGGGTCATTTTTGTTTTCATTCAAAGAGAATAGCATTGTCTTCATTGACAGGTTTTACAGCCAAGCTGTTAAGGGCTAAGTTCCCGAGAATCATGCCCGCGTGTAGAAAAAAACTGTGAGCATTTGCTTTGGCTCCGTGGGCATGGTGATTTGACTCCATGTGCCTGGCAGTTTCCCGCCAGTTGTGCCTTAGCACAGTGTCAAAACGGATGATGGATGCAGAAGATTCTTATACCTTTCGCCACCACCGATGCCTCTTTCACAAGTGTCGCGATACTTAGCGGCGGCACGTCCCACCAACCGTAGTGCCCCTTTGTCTCGTGACGTAGAGATCACGCTGTTATCGTCAGTTTCCCTTGGTAGTCGCTATGCGACGGACGCTCGTTTAACCACATCTTCCCTCAGAATCCTGATGACACCGTACAGCGTGCCGCGGCTATGAACGCTTTCGCTCATACGCTAGTCTATGACGATGGGGCGGACTTGCGCAGCAAATGCACTACTTGGCGATCGCGCCGGGCGTAAAGAAGGCGCCGTTGTCCTTGCCCTTTGACGAACATGCCGAAGACGCTCAATATAGTCAATAGGGGTAATTTATAAATTCACTATAGCGATATTCACTATAGCAGACCCACCAAAGTCACAGCTTATCTGAGTTACGTCTTCAGAGTAGTTGAAGGTCTATGTATTTTTCTCTTACATCATTGGCTCACAGGAGGCGAGGAGCATGTGTAAGTGGAGAGTTCGGCGGCGCTGAGTTACCGCAGTGAACGTAGATAAGCGGATGAGGAGGGTGGTGCAGGCGTCTGCGATTGCTCCACTTCCCCTTGCTTAACATGCGGTGGCTGGTAGAAAATTGCGGCAGCGTGCAACGTAAGCCTAAAAATTCTGGTAAAATGAATCCTCAGCGAAGAAGAGTTGCTGGCGCGATGTCGTATACGTGGCTAAAGGGCTCTACTACATCATACCGCGAAGCACTTTTAACAGCGGAGCTGTTAAAGTTGCTTGATTGCGCCTCGTAGTGCGAAAACTGCTCGTGGCGATGGCGTGACTGCGCTTTGCCTAGTAACCGCGTATCCGAATCGCGTGTGCTTCGCCTCTTCTCCAAACCATCCAGATGTTGCCTTGACATGGGACGTTAAGGAGGGGGAATCAGAGCATGCGCGCGGTGCGAGCTGTGCTCGGGAGAGAGAAAGAGAAAATGCGAGCGAGAGAGAGAGAAATTGTAGCAGCAGCAACGAGGAAACGCGCAGAGCTGCTCCCGACGCCGTCCGCGTTTGCCCGTTTGCCTGCGTTCGCGCCGAACGCTCGCGGTGTCCGTAATTGCAGCAGGCGCCTCTGGCGGTGACTTGGCAGGTTTCGACCAGTCACGCCCTAGCAAGTGCTTAGGCGCAGCTTGGCCGTGACATCACCGGGGAGATAAAGCTCGGAGCTACCGCGATGGCGGTGGAACTCTCGTTGACTCTGTGGCGTGTACATGTAGCCTTGACATGGGACGACCAAAGAAGATCCGGACACCCGAAGCAGAAGCCGCTCATTTTGAAGTGCGTCGTGTGGCCAAGCGAAAATCTGCGCGTCGGCGGCGATACATTACGGAATACCGTGCCTAGCAGCACTTAGCATTTCCTACCAAAACATAGCCAAGCCTAGTAAAACCTGGAAGAAGCTAGGTCCATCACCAGCTCCGCTGTTTGCTTCAGCCTTGCACTACTGGTGGAAGCTGACCACATTTTTTTATATGTAAATAAAACCGTTCTTCCCAGCATCTCCGAGTAGCCAGTGCCAAGGTGATCACTGGGCAGCGATCTTCTATTCCTTTGGGGCCAGGGCAGTCCCGGCTATCAAAAAAAATTTAAAATAAGACGTTTTTTTCGACCTAGTATTACATCTTTAATGCGCACACGTCACTTTGGCGTGTTGAGTTTTCGTGGTGTTGTGACGTCAGGTGACGGACTGGTGAAACGACTGTAGCCAGAAAACGTTTGACCTGTAGCGAAGGGCTGATGGCGGAAAATGCGTAGAATCGGAAATAACTATTCTTCCTATGTTCGGTCTAATCTTGCATAATCTCTGTGTGCACGCCATATCAGATGGGAGTTCTAGCGGTTTTCCTCACGTCACATAACGGACAGGCTAAGGGGGAGTGGCCCAGGAAATGTCTGACCAGTCGTGGAGGCGTGCTTGCAGCAATGTAATGGAAACAATTCGCAATAGCTCTCGTCCCAATTCTTACAGGTCTGAGCATGTGGGCATCAGTGATTTAACACGCGACGCCTAAGCCAGGAGCCAAAGTTTGGCAGAGGAGGCCTACCGTCATCAGAAAGAGGCGGCATCATCATAATCAGCTTATTTGTCCACTGCAGGACGAAGGCCTCTACCTGTGATCTCCAATTACCTCTGTCTTCCGCTAGCTTATTCCAACTTGCACCTGTAAATTAGGAACTTCATCACCCCGCCCAGTTTTCTGCCGTCCTCGACTGCGCTTCCCTTCTCAACTATTGCTCATCGCTTTTTGTTTGTCTTCGTCTAACCTATATTTCTTATCGAGGTCTCTTAATATCATATATTGATAATGGCTGCAAAGTTCTGATACGTTGGAGGTTTTCTTAATATTTTATCCAAAAGCACTCCGTGCCGTCTATACATGGGATAGCCTAAAAGAAAAATTAAAAGAAAATGTCACTATTACGCTCACAACTCTAAATAACAACTTCCCGCTAAAACGTGTCTTCAGCCGTTTCGTCTTCTGTGAGAATTTCTCACTTGCGCATGCCAAGTATGCGCCCGCGTGTTGTATGTCAGTTTAAGATGAGCTCTTAAAAGCTCATTCCTGGCCATGATGTAGACTGGATGATCTTGAAAAGATCACTAACGGAAGATGAGCAAATTTATCAAGTTGGAGCTTTCGTAACAGCAGTGTAAGCATGATAGATTGGTAAATTTATGTTATAAATAATTACCAGAATATTCTATCAGGCTTCCTGTTGTTAGCAGGTACCGCGGCAGCCGATGGAGGGCCTGACAAATTTTTCAATCATCATCATCATCAGCCTATATTTATGTCCACTGCAGGACGAAGGCCTCTCCCTGTGATCTCCAACTACCCCTGTCTGGCGCTAGCAGATTCCAACTTGCGCCTGCAAATATTCTAACTGCATCACCCCACCTAGTTTTCTGCCGTCCTCGACTGCGCTTCTCTTCTCTTGGTATCCATTCTGTAACTCTAATGGTCCACCGGTTATCCATCCAACGTATTACATGGCCTGCCCAGATCCATTCTTTCTGTTTCATGTCAATTAAAATATTGGCTATTCCGTTTGTTCTGTGATACACACCGCTCTCTTCCTGTCTCTTAACGTTAGGTCTAACATTTTCGTTCCATCGCTCTTTATGCAGTCTAATTTTTCAATCTCTATGTAAAATTGTCCCTACTTCATCTATATTTGTGAAATGTGCAGCATCACTAACCATATAGTTTGAAGATTATGGCGGGTCCTTATGACTTTTCTTTCAGCTGACGCTATTCTTGTAGATTTGCTAGATGCTGTACACCTTAGACAAGATAATGGGAACTGTGGCTGATTTCGAGTTCTACACTAAACTGGTAACGCTTGCAACATTGATCTGGTCGAATTTTGTAATGACAGCTTGCGGGTTCAAGTGAACAATATTTCCTTCATAACCTAGCTTGCCAGTATTCTTTATCGCGCAAGTAATGTGCATATTCTCAAGCAACTCAAGCAAAGCGTCGCATCTACACCATTTACCACCGGAAGGTGATATTTAAAATATTGACTAAGCATGATAAAATGCCTGTTATATAATAGCGTTCCTTCTCATCCCACCACCACCACTCAAACCATCGAAAAGAAACAAAAAATTATACCAAGGGAAACTATATCTCTATGAGTAACTCATAAATTGATTTTGAAAGGCACTCATATTGGTGTCCGGATTTTTGCCTATATATTGAAGTCAAATGGCCTTTCTTTTCCGTTGTCACATTTTTTAAACATTTCTCTCGTCTCTCAGTCCCCTATAATTTAACCCCTTTACCAGCGAAAATGCTAGCCGTTCACTCCTTTCCTATTGTTCGCAGCAATCACCACGATTTCCAAGGCGGTCATTGTCATGGAGACAGGCATGATCCCGCCAAACTTGCACTTCAAGAATCCTAACCCAAGGATACCGTGTCTTAACGACGGGAGCATCGAGGTGATCAGCAAACCAACGCCCTTTGACGGTGGCCTAGTCGGTGTCCACGCTCTTGGATTCGGTGGGACCAACGGTCACGCGATTCTCGAGGCTAACCCGGGACCCCACGTGAACACCACGGCCCGAGAAAAGCTCCAGCTTCCTAGGCTGGTTCTCATGGCTGGAAGGAGTGGAGACTCACTGGGGGTAGGTTTTCTTCGTCCTTAGTTTTTTGGGATGGGCCCGGAAAAATTAGTTCTTTCTCTGGGGATTGAAAAATAAGTACACCGCCTGACACTTGTTGTGGTAAAAATAACATATTTCAGAAAAGTGGGATGCTTAGTTTTATTTGCAACGTCACGTGCCCAAATCTTCTGGCAATTTTAATGCCAGACTGAGGCTGGCCGGATGTTCCATCATAGCTGACGGATGGTTGCTATAAACCCTTTTCAATGTGATCCCGTGGGCGCCGCCATGTTTGATCATGTGATGACGCGTTCATTGCTTGCCTCAGCGGCCTCCATTGCCTCCGTGTTTATAAAGAATGCGCATGGTGCCCCGATGTGGGTCAGAAAATCTCTGTTTCGGCGGATATTCTAGACGGTGATTTGCTGGACGACACGAATCTTTGCCCGCAGGTACATCGGACATGTAAGTGCTTTCAGAGCTTGTCTTGTCCAAAGGGCGTGAGCCGCGTAAGCGGGACTTGTAATGAAAGGGGCGCTAGAAATGCACTCCAAGCTGTCCAAAATTTTCAGATTAGTATTAAATCAGGATCGCTGTGTTCTGATTTTTGTTAATTATTTGGCAAACACTTTGACCCAGTGACTTGTCATGTTTCGGATTCGGTAATGTTTCTTCGTGCGGTCCCTATCTGATTGTTTATTTTCGGCCTAATCGCTCCCGGGTGTGCTCAGTTGCGACAGATTTGTTCTTGCTGCGCGCAAGAGCTAGGAACGTAGAGGGTCTGTACTTTATAATATCTTGTAGCCAAGAAGTATTATCTCTAGTCATAAGCTTACTCTGTGGACCGTTAACAAATGTTCAGCTTCGTACATTAGTGCACTGTTAGTGTAATCGCGTCACCCATTATTCGGCGCATTGATTCAAGTGTGCACTATTCAATTCTTGATATGTTGGCGATAGAGCGGGCATAAGTTTTCGTGTGAGTTGGCGTTGATTCATATAGATACGTTGCGAGAAACTTACTTTGCCAGGAAGCTGCGCTCCTCTCTTTGTCAGTGTGTAACGAGCAGTAGTCACTGTTGCCGTCGTTGCGGGGTTGAAGCCCCGTCTTGGGAGCTTAGCGATGGAACGCGCGCGGATGAGCGAAGTTTATTAGCCTCTAGGAAAGCCGTGCATCGCGAAGCATCGGAAACACAGGTAGTCCTTACGTAGCAGCAGTCCATAAACTTGGTCACAGTGAATAATTCCATTCCTTAATATGAGAGTCACCATTTTTGCAACCAACTACTGCACACGTCTTCCGTCTAACTCCGCATTTTGCAGCATGAATAGAGCACAGCACGTCAGCAAACAACCAGTCGCATTACAGCTGGTCACATAGTAGCAGGGAAGAACCGGTAATAGTTTCGCATTCGTGCGCTTTCGCTGAGGCAACGTGCGGCGTGCCGCCGACGGCTCCATCTCGTTCCTGTAGAGCAAACTACTCCGTGAAACCATCGATACCTTCGTTAGAACAGATTTGCTGAGATGTTGCTTCCACCGACGCATGTGGCGCCTAGAACAATGCAGTCACGATAACGAACAACTATTGAAACACCCAGACCACATACATTCGCATTTCAGAAGACTTATTGGGACATCAGGCATAACATGTTTTGCACTCTATTTGCATGGCAGCAAACTCTGGACCGGTTGGAAGCCGAAGGTCCCTACCCTGATTCTGCGTACGCCCTCTTGAACCGAGTAGGGCAGCCCTCCATAAAGCAGTTCCCATTCCGCGGCTACGCCTTAATTCCTGTAGACGGCTCCCAGAAGCCCGTCACCAAGGTCGTCGAGAAGGTTCACCCAGCAAAGAGACCCCTGTGGTTCGTCTTCACCGGCATGGGCTGCCAGTGGAACGGCATGGCGAGGCAGATGATGGAGTTCGACGTGTTCGCCCGCTCCATCCGCGCATCGCACGACCTGCTCGCGAAGAATTTCGGCCTCGACCTCATCGACCTGGTAACTAGCGCCGAACCGCGAGGCGAAGAGACCATTGCGAGCGTCCTGGTGTCCATCGTAGCAATTCAAGTAAGTCTTCCAGCCTTCAACGCATTTTGAGCTAGCGTATTCCTGTGAGTACAGGGACGTAGCTTAGACACCTAAATTTGTTTTCAATATAGGACATACCCGCTCAGCAGTAATTTCCAACGTAAAATTGTAGCACGTCACTGAATGTTCAGTAAAGAACCGCATCCTAATGACATGGTGTCTTAGTGGTCGTCGAAGACCACACGCACTACATAACAAAAAGAATCATGTGGTTTTACGTGCCAAAACTACGAGCTGATTATGAGGCACGCCGTAGTCGAGGACTCCAGAATAATTTGGACCACCGCACTATACATTGACTACAACCAGCGATATGTATACGCATACGCCAATAAGGTTTCCACTTATTCCACTGACAGCGCTCATGCAGCGGTGAGGTAAACGGTGTTTACATAATGAACGTGTAGCGTTTCGTGTAAAACGAAGATAAAATAAGCAGCACGGTGACACACACGGAGAGCAAATAAAGTGACGTCCTTCTCGGCAGTAAATTGTTGATGATTTGCGCTTCGTGCGTGTCACCGGGTTCCTTCTTTTGTATGTGATTTACTTCGCAACGCTACACGTTCATAATGTAAACACCGTTTACAGCAATGCAGCATGAGCGCTGTCATTCTGGAACACGTGGCCGCACCGCCACTGAGCGCCTTCTGGCGTCTCCTTTCCTATAGCGGACGACGTGCTAATTAAATGCCGAAATACACTGTTTTCGCTTTCTGGGTGAATTATTATTCGGCAGTAATGCAACCGAACACGAAAATAGAACTTCGCGCTGGAGATAATTTACACGCGGCTTTATTTTAGTGTGCTGATGGACGTGAGGGAAAAGGATACCCAATAGGGCGTACTTCCTTTATTGCGATAGCAATATAGACGCGCTTCAACCATTTAGGGAGAATCTAACGGAAAATATGGGCTGATCCCGAATGTAGCGCAGTCTAGCACAGCTTCTGAAAGCACAAGCCATCACAAGGATGGAATGCGCGAAACTGTTGCGCGCGCTAGACGTCTTCAGCTGCAACTTTGCACGAGAGAAGCATGCGTGCGATCGTGGTCTACTGGTTAAAGCACTTGGGTATTGTGCTGGAAGACAGATCCACCATCGGTCGCCCATCTCTTTATACCATTATAGGCGGACTTTACCTCCTTTAATGGCATCTAACAAAAACTCTAGGTGTGTTCAGCGTGCGAGTGCGCTTCGTAATGTGCACGAAATCGCAACATTGTAAGAGATACAACGTAATGAAACGTCACATTGAATAATGGGAGTGTGCAAGGTCGTGTGTGACGTAGGTGCACGTATGCTGCCGATGCGTCGCAATTATCACAGTCTAAGTATGCGGGTTAGCGGTGCTGCGTTCTGTCCTATATATAGCTTTGTTTTTTTTTTTTTCTCGAAATGGCCGATAATTCTTACGTCCCCATAACTGTTTATTCGTTGTGATAGTAGTCACGTGAGAGCAGTCTGACCATAATACGGTCTTCAGTGAAATTAAAAATATATATTGTATTATCTCGCAACCATTGATTCTTCTAAACATGCAAGAAAATGCTAGTACCAGTGAGAGCATAGCGAAAACATTCAAAGCTATATATACATGAAGGCCTGACCACTTAGCTATGCCATTATTAGCTGTCTATGCTATTGTATGCTTTCTATGCTTAGCTATGCTATTATATTAGCTATCGGTCATTCAATTAGCCATTCGGATAAAAAATAATACGAGTAAATAAGGTACTGCATGCGCTCAAAGTCTCCTGGTGTCTCACACAAATATTTCGTTTTGCTTTACGTTCTCAGAACAAGCTTTCCAGTGAAACAACACCTTTTTGATTCCTGCACTCAACAAAGTATGACATGAAATTAAGTTTACACGGGACGAGTTCTCGGTTTATCACCATTACTGCACAAGCGTCCACTGCGATTACACGCAAGCACAAATCAGGACTATTCACCTCCTCCTGTTAATAAAATGCGCACTGCCGGATGCGAAACCTTTCTTGAAAAGCACTTCAGTTCGACGACATCAAAAGTGTACGATAGGACACTTAATCTTTCCTATAGCACGCTCAGGCTCGCAACTTTTCATATCCCATTCATATCGGAGCTAAACACCTTTTGTTTTTTCAAGACTGAGTAGCCTAATCGGTTAAAAACGCTCTCCTCTACGAGGGACAACAATTTATTTCCTAAAAGGCACCGTCTGCACAACACGCGAACTTCCGTTTCGTTTTATTGGTAGTGCAAGATACGATGATACCGCATACTGTCGGAGGATACTTTTTCAGCTGTGTCACGGCACACTTTGTTTATGTGCACAATATGTTATCCTATACAGTCTAGAGTTAGCACAAACTCGTTCCTCTTTTTGTGGAAATTAATGCATTCGACTGAACTCAAAATACACCCGGCTGCACTCTGATGCGAGCATATGGCATCTGTTCTCCAACTCCTTCGGCTAGGACTTCTCCCTACAACCCTCGCATATTGCTGTAGAAATCTCGACGAGAACTCGCTGAAATCGCGTGTACTCGCCCTTTGGTTTTGTTGAATACAATCAAGCGCCTCTGTAACGAAGTGCATAGGATATCCGAAATTCTTCGTTATGCTGATTACTTTGTCGTAACGGTCGCGCACTAGCTGCTCACAACAGGGAGGCTAAGCGTGTTAGCCAATATAAAATCGGTATTAACGCGAATTCATGAATTACCAATAATTCAAAGTAAGTCACAAGTTTTCTGTGCACACATTGTCTGAAAGAATTCGCGAATGGAGCCAACCTTACTGCATCTAGGCTTGCAGCATACTCCTTGGCTGAATGTAAGAACTGCGCAAAGCTAAGCTGCATGGCATCGCATACCGCTATAGCCTTTCTTGCCTTAAAAATTATGCGTTCGTTTACAGCAAGATTACTGCTGTTGCTTTCCTTGATATTCGCGTCTTTTTTCGGCTCAAAAAACTTTCAACGTCGTCTATCGTCACTTACAATTATATAATCACGTCGTCATCAACTACAACGTTGTCAATTCGTCAATATCCCCACCCTATTCTGCGTTACAACAAGCAGCGTACGAGTTTATGGATTCCTAGAGCAGTGCAGCAGGACTACGTCTGATATTGGCAGGCCGGTCAAGTGCATCACCAACGCTGCCGTTAGCGCTAACGCAACGCGAACCTTGGTGATATCTGAGAAGGGTAGTGGCGACTGTGCTACATGGCGTTCGTTGTACAGCAACAAATCAGCTGTCGGAGAAACGTAATAAATTTCTCCGTTCTACAGGCAAGCTTGTTGTACTGGTGTCCGGTTAAAGGCGCTCACAATACATAAAAATATTATAATATGGCCAGGACAGAACGGACCCTTCGTTATACAGTTTATTTCGCTGTTGAGGAATTCGTTGTAGCGGCGTTCGACTGTACTCAGAGCTATCTCGCAGGCGGAAAAACACTTGTCGAGCAATTGCTTTGTAATTGGAAGGGAACAAAAGAAGTAGTATTTTTCTGAAAGCCCGTGGCGACGGTTCAGCTATATAATGATGAAATCTTTGAAAACATGTATCTGAAGTCTTGCGGGAAAATTTTCAAGCTTTAGTGAGAGCGCTACGGCGAAGCTGTTGAATGTGTTCCGAGAACTAACAGCCGAGCATCCTAGATGAAGGTAGTTGACAACGGAGGAATTCTCTCAGGTTAGTCGCCGCACGGGTCGTGAGACCACGAGAGAACTTCTACGTGATTCAGCACACAGGCAGCTGTCATCAGTGGCCCCAGCCGTCTACTCGTATACTCAAAAATGTTTACCTCATTAGGGATGATGGTTTGTTCCATGGTTAACACTCTTATCGGTAGGCTTATAAAGAAGTTTATTGTACACAACAGCAACCTCATGATGCACCTGAGAGAAGCCTTGTCTCAAAGCTGTGTAATGTTCTTGAGCATCAGGTGCGCACCAAAATATCTCTAAGAACAGTTTGAAACGATAACTATAAAGTTTATGTTATGCTCTTTTTGTCTCGTCCATCGGTGGTATAATCATGTTTATCGGAAACAAAATGTCGCCAACAAGGAAAGCTTTATTTCTTCCCATCAACGATATTCGATCTTACCCCTGAATAATGGACGTTAGCCACGCAAGAAACAAAACACCCTTGGTACGCCCATAAGGATGGTATAAATATTAGGTGAGCGTCGAATTTCAAGGGAAAAAAAGAACTGGTGGTTTGCGGCCCGTCCGCAGGTTGCGCTCGTCGATGTCATCCATGCTGTGGGTCTTAGGCCGGATGGAATCGTGGGTCACTCGCTGGGAGAGATCGCCGGTGCGTACGCCGACGGGGGCCTCAGCGCTGAGCAGGCTGTGCTGTGCGGCTACTGGCGGGGCCGATGCACCGATGTGGGAAACCTCCCAAGGGGGCTCATGGCCGCTGTAGGTAAGCAATGGTGCCCGCATTCTCGAAGCGGCGAGCATGATACAGTCACTGCTTTTAAAAACCAGCGTTGTCGTGTGTATTCTAAAGATGGTGATAGCAGTAATGATGCAGCCAAAACCACGGTTAGCTTTGCGTCCGTGGTCAGCCAATCTTCTGCCTAGAACCTCTTAAGTTGGTAACACGAATGTTTCAGGACACGTTGAAAAAGGTCAGGGTTTCACAGGAAGTACACAACTCGCCCAGAACGCCATCCTGACTGTTCCAGGTGTCTCAAAGAAAAATACGCTTTTGAATCTTCTTTCTAAACATTTCGTAGAACGAAGAATCTAAATCCGCAATGATCTGCTAACTGTTCTCGTGAAAGCGCAATGTATCCAATAAGTTACTGTAATGAGAAGATGAAACATTTAATTGCATATTTGCAACTTGAATCATACCAACAGTGACACCGCACATGCTATGGTCATGCATAACTCGCATGAATGTTTACTGCCGGGGATAGGTTTGAGCCGAAAGAAACTTCCGTTATTGCACTTCGAAGAAACTTTATCGTTCAGCATGGAGTGTCACTTCGTTAGCAGGAAGTTTGAGATTGCAGGCGTCTAGATAGCAAGCTCTACACCATTAGCTCCATTGTAAATGCATGGAGAATGGAAAGATCATTTTGCTAGGTGAAAGCATAAGTAGTTATCATGAGGTCAGGCACGTATAATATGAAACGCTAAAAATTGGCGTCTGGCTGCTAAGAGCCACTAAACATTTATGCCTCAATTTTTTAGGGAAAAAATACCAGTCATTAGACATACGGAGACATACAAAGTTACGTCGGGCGTCAGCGAAAGCTATCGAGTTCGTCGCCTTGAAGATACGGCAGAAAGGCGGATCTATAAGCAGAATGCTCTTTGGCGACCGCATTCCGTGAACATTCGCACTACCTTCGGAGTACAGTAGTTGAAATATGTACATAGCTGCCTATCATACACGCATACCTTCCTGTCATCCCATGTGCGAGCTAGGAAGCTGGTCAAGCAAGAGGGATGAGTACGTGCCGTAGGGCATTTCGGATGGCATTCAGTGCTAGCGCGGTAGAGGGCTCGCAATTAGAAGTGGCTCTAGGCGTTAAATGCGGTATAGCGCAAGAGTTTAGAGCGTATTGTACGTAAAGCGTACAAGAATCAGCCTTCACAACGTCGAAGTTAACCAAAATAACGTGGCAAAATCCTTATCAGTTCCGAGGAAGTGGTTTACGTGACAACTCAAAATGCAGTTTGGCAAGTCTCAGCGTTGGTGTTCAGATAAAATATCTTCTTGCTACGCCGTGGTGCAGAGTTAGATTCCCAGTCGCAACCTATTTTTTCTGTAGTTAATCTTTTTTCTCGCTTATGTTTTTAATTTTCTGCAGTGTTTCTCACGTGGCAGAAGAGATTTGTGCCTCTTAGATTTGAAAATGTAGATGACAGTAAGCAACGTGTCCTCAGGGCCATTCGACAAGATCTAATGTACCGTCGGGTGATACAGATAAGTAATCTTATCGCGTTGTTTCTATATAATACGTTCATTATGCTGTTTTACATGCGCTCGGTAGCGGATGTAAGTACAGCGCAAGAAACTTACTAAAGCACGTCACCCTACGATACGGTGCGTGTGGCAGTCAGGCAGAAAGTGATGACGTGCTGCTTCCTGTGGTCTTGCGTTGTGTAATGTCAATGACGAAAAGGCTTTCGCTACGTCAGGAAAACTGCCGCACGCAAAAAAACACAACTCAAAAAAACTGTGAATTTGTAATCAAACTGAAGTACCCAGCGTAGCAATCGGATATTTTACCTCAACGCTAGGAAAACGGCTCACTTTTGATATCTCCTTGTAGTAATAACCACTGTATAGAAAATGTTCAGTTCCTGTCGTATGTTTTTCTTTTATTTCGACGTTTCTAAAAACCGATTCCTGTGCGCTTTGCGTACGTTCTGCCCTAACATTTAACCTATGACGTATTAAACACAAACAGTCAATGCGTGTTTCGTTAGAAAAGCGAGCCCTGAGCTCCGTAGGCACTGATTACCATCGAATTGATGTAGTGTACGTGTTCTCTCAATAACGTTACCAAAGAATCCTATGCATTAATCACTGACTGTACTTTAAGTAGACGAAGCAGCATCAAAGTAAAAGTAAGTATTCTACTGACATGGCTGAAAATCTTTTCAAACGTATGCATAGCGACGACCTCTTATACAACGCCGGAACTCACGCTACCAACACCCGCCGCGGTGGCCCAGTCAGCTAAGGCGTCGCGCGGGGGGGGGGGGGGGGGGGGAAGGGACTTACGCTGTCTCCTGCAAAAGCGTCACGAGATATCTGCTTTGAGCGACAAAGCAAACGGTACGACAAGGACCACTCGCTCCTGTTCGCAAACTTAGCCATTGTCTAACGAGTACACTTATGCATTTCCCACCTACTAACACGGAAAAATGAGTGTTCCCCATTCTAAACATTCCTCTCAAGGGCAATCAGCTTTTATAATCGATGTTGGTCCATTCCACCGGGACATGCACTCGCAGGGTTGACTTGGGAGGAAGCTAAAAGGCGTGGGCGCGATGGCGTGGAAGCTGCGTGCCACAATGCGGAGGATTCTGTGACCGTGTCAGGACCTACAGACGCCATTGACGGCATGGTGAAGGAGCTGCAAGCCGAGAACGTGTTCGCCCGTGTTGTGGACACAATGAACGTGGCCTTCCACAGCACTCAAATGGAACGCGTCGGACCTGCGCTGCTGAAAGAATATAAGAGGGTGAGTGACGGACGAGAAGTGTCCGAGACAACCGCGAAGGAATCCACTGAAGACGCAGTTCTAATACAGTAATGTCGTAATCCTCACCTATTGCTGCTGTAGAGTGTCATAAAAAAAAGTACTGTGGAGAACTCCGGCGTGAGTGTGTACGGCACTTTCGAGCATGGTGGTTCAGCCAGCAGGAGAATGGTGAATATTACATGGATTGGCATAAAGATCGTCTTTGTGACCTAAAACGGCTTTACGACTCAGCGAGTTGATCATCTTCAGGAAAATGTTTCAGTTTAAATGCAGAATTTCGCAATGATTAAGCATAAGCGCAGGCAATTCTTGCCTTTGCACGTTTAGAAATATGCGATTAGTTCGAAATTATGATAGATAAAGTGTAATCAATAATGCCGAAGCAACTTTCAAGCCATAAGCTCGAAGGTTAGACCAATCCATGTACTACCACTTAATCGCGTGGTACCTGAGCGGTCCCAACTCAGTTTCCTGTATGAATTTTCGCGCCCGCGAATAACGTTTTTAGATCATCAAGCTGGAGCTCGCCGGCTCGTCAGGAACAGAAACCAAACGCCAAACTTACTACAAATGTTTCTAATGCGACCACAAAATTGCATTTTTCTTGATGGCATAACTACAGATCCGATGAATGACATTTGTGTTTCAGCAAGAACTTTTGCCATGATAATAAGAACAGTTCAGAAGTACAGGGACTCGTGCGGTTAAGATTGTAAACTTCCCTAAATTAAGGCACAGATTTAACTCGTTACCACAGACAACTTTCTGCTCTCGCTTACCAATGGGAGATTTTCTTACCTTTGACAAAAAGTTTTGGGTCATAGGAATCTTTAGGTTACGTTTTATAGAGGGAACTCCTGGCGCCAGTATATTCATCAGACGGCAGACGCGCAATCAGACCACATGGATGTGAGGGGCAGTAAATAATATTACACAAAAAATGTGCCTCTGGCTTCTAAATACCCTGTCGGCTTCATATATTAAGCTTCTTCTGGATTATTCGTCACTTCGAATTTGTTATAAATGATTTATCAAGCTTTTTTGCTTATTCACGCCGCACTAAAAGCCTTAAAAGGAAGTTTTAGCTCGGGGCCAACTCTGACGCCACCTATTCTAATAATCGTAAAACGCAGAAGTGCTTTTTATGAGACAACCCCTGATTTGGTTTGAAAGAAATTTGTTGCATGCGTGCGACGTAAACTGCATCACACAAACAAGAATTTAAGATGTCACAAAGAAGAGGCTTAGCGAATGGGTATAAAACAGGCCCACGTTGAAATTTTTGTGTAAGGAACACACACTTATAAAAATCTTTTCCAATGTACATTAGTAACATGCATACTACGTAGCAGTTCGTCACAGGAATCTGAGATCAAAGTGGCCTAGCAAAAATAAAACGTCGTGCTAGTCTGCGTGTGTTATATGCACTTTTAGCATTGCTAAAAATCATTGAGACTGTCAGGGGTTCCAGAACATATGCTCTAAGTAGCGTAAGAGGATTCCTTTTCGGAAATACAGGAAAAAGTGGTCAGAATTAGGAAAAACAAAGCCAATTCATTATCTAAGTTTATATCAAATATCATCCAGGTTTAAAGTTATCGTGGTGCTTTCGTCCTGACGTCACTGCCTCCGCTGCCCATCCTACATCTTTAACCTTATTCCATGTAGGTTCACCAGAATGGAACATAAACTTCTGGAAATATTTAGAATGCCAATGCCATACTTACTGTATGACATTCTAAATATTTCCAGATAAATTTATCTGGAAATATCGGCCAAAAGGCTCCACCGAAGAAAAATCTCAAGGACGTTCGTACCAAATCGCTTCGACAAGATAACTTTCACCATGGCTCAGTGGAACCTATGATGAAAGAGATTATTATTGTACCACGACAACGACAGAGTCATGTGATGTATATCGCTCGTCGCGTCAGAGTTTTATCGGACGCTGAACGTTCCGATGATTGTACATACTTGTAATAAGGTGGCCAAATCACATTTATCAACTCTCAAACAGATGTTCAACATACTATCAGTTCGTAGAAGGTCTGCCTTATGCACAAAATTTTCAGCCGGCAACCGCTGTTACCGCGCTTCCAGCGATAGTTTCGGCAAGATGCGAAATGCAGTTATTGGCGCACCTTCTGCCGGAATATCTGAATAAATTAACTAATTACTCAAACAAGAGGATCTGTTTTGCGTACGTCTGATGATTGCTTTCAGCGATGTGTTAAGCATTTTCGAATGCTGCAATGACTGAGAGCTTTTTAAACTTGCAATCACATGTCGACTAATACCAGTTGACCTCCGGTGTCCTTGCAGTGTTATGTTTATTTTTATTATGCCATACCGCTGTAATCGCGTTTCATATTACCAGTATTCAATTCGCCCAGCTTTCAGCAAAATGGCCAAGGAAGTGTCAGCAAACTTCACCGCCATCCCTTCGTTCGTTTGCGGCCTTCAAACAGGTGATTCCGGAGCCAAAGCCCCGCGGCAAGCGTTGGGTGAGCTCCTCTGTTCCCGAGAGCCGCTGGGAGGAGCCAATCAGCGAGCACTGCTCTGCCGAGTACTTCGTCAACAATCTCGTTTCACCCGTGCTCTTCTGCGAGGCGCTCAAACACGTGCCTAGAGATGCAATCGTGGTCGAGATCGCGCCTCACTGCCTTCTGCTGGTAAGAACGAGCATCCCAACACTTTCGCGCTTACAGTTTTCTTTTTTCTGGATAGAGAGACCCCCCTTAGTCACACGTGAAAGTTTTACGGCGTGCTATACTTTGTTTCATGCATAGCAGGTAGCGCTACGAAGGCTAGAGACTTGTCTCAATGCGCACATTCACAACCAAAAACATTAGTGCGTCACGCATGTAAGCAAAACTAAGGTCCGCGTCATGTAATTCGATGCCACATTGTCTCCTTTATTATGACGCAAAAATATATAACGTAAATGTCATACGGAATGCGTCGTACATCGGAAAATATTAACCACCAAACAAGTAGAGTGACAGGTTTGTGTGAGCAGTTACCGGCAGCAAACCACTTGCCTTCGTGACCGAAGTATAATACCTCGCATACTGGGCACACAAACTTACTTGTTTGACAGATACTCTCATCCTTGCACACGCTGTTACAGGAAGTGGGTTATAAGGCGCTCACAGAAGCACAACTGGTACGCATCTTTGCATAACACAACAATAACCAAACAATGGTTACGCCGAACAAATCATTAAGCCTCGTTAATGAAAAAACGCACGCACGCTCTGACAAGATACAAGCGATTTCTACAACGCTTGCTAAACATACAAATAAAACAATACGTACCACTATTCTAAGTCAAGAAGTAAGATTGCACTTAAGCCACAACGTCTACAGAATCCGTGTGGACAACATCACGCGGCATAAATAAGGCGAAACAGGAGGATAATTTGTTTCTATAAGCTGTGGTTGTAATTTAAGAACTAGTTATTCCGTAGATAGGGCCGCAGATTAAAAAGAAAACTGCTTCAGAAACGCGCAGAGTCAGACTCTCATGGCCGCCCTACTTGCGTAGCAGGCACAACGTTTCCTGGTAAGTATGAAACACAAACCTCGCTCGCTCTTGCGCGGCTCATCATCGTACTGTTTGCGCAAGAACGTCCTTTACAGGAAAAACTGCGGAAGTGGTCCAAATACGTATCTCCTTGTCGTGCCGTCGGCGCTGCGCCAAGACATTTTGCAAGCCTGCCATGATGAGCCATGCACGGGACACCTGGGATTCGCTAAGACATTAGCAAGGATACGACAGAAGTATTACTGGCCCCTTTCTCATTTCTTGCTCCTTTACTTGCTCTTGGTATTACTTGCTCATTTCCAGTATTACTGGAAATGAGCAAGTATTGGTGCAGCTTGCAAACGCTTGCGCAATTCATTGAACGACTGCTGCTGTTCGTCCGCCCAAATGAAAGGCGCATCATCGCGTGTAAGTCGTGTCAATATTGATTTGAAAGAAAAAACCTAACGCGAGATATTTCAGCAATCTGCGCAACCAGCCTTGGCAGTGTTATTTCAAGAAGGTACTAGTTTGCACGCCTTTGCAGTTTTTCTGGCCTCCCGCACACAATGGTCGAACATTCAGCATTTTCGTGTAACCCACATGCTCGAAACTTTTGACTCCAACTACACGTGACTTTGTGTGGGGGGCCGTTATCATGGAATTATCACCGTCATCGCGTGACGCAAGCAGCACATAATGATTCGGAAACTTCGTCAACGTTGTTGTCACCTTATAGAGGAACAAGTGCTCTATTCAGATTCTACACGTCACGTGCACAATATTATACAATTTCCATTCCACACGAATGACACCTTTGCAATGTGCGTAGTCTTAAGTAATGTCATAATTACAGTCGATGACCTCCGACGACGCAGGTATCATGCGTGCGCCATTATTTAAACCATTCGACTGTCTGTTACTTCACTGCTGTATTTTTCCTTGAATCGGTTGAAGACCAGCATGATTGATGTCCTGTTGTAATTTCAAAAAATATTGTGTATATTTTTCCCATTACAGTCTGAAAATACCTGCAAGGTCATCCAGATATATTCGTATGATGCGTAGGAAGCTGTTCTTGCACCATAATCCTGGCTTCACTTCAGGCTCGCCGAGCAACTCCGGCATTCTTAGAGTTTCTCAAATCAGCTGGCCTCTGACCACTGCTAGGCTTCATCGTAAGGCCCACGTGTTAACAATGTTAGTGCCTCCCTTTTCATTCGTTCCTTCTTTTTATTCCTTAAAACCTGCTTCATCCGGCAAAGCGTAGGCAAAGTGGGCGCTCTTTTAGCTGACCTCCCTACATTGCCTCTATCTCATCCTGCTCCTACCCGACTTTAAAATCGGCGCATCCCACGCACCTGAGAGGATTCAGTTATAAACGCACCTTTCTTTGATGTTTGGGGAAATGTCTTCACTTCTGCGTAGGCCAACGCTGTCGCTCATTGCACGATGTAGTTCCATGTTAACACGACAGCGTTAACGGCCCCGTGTCGCAGAAAATCCGGCGTCGGCTGTGGCGTTCGCGTTAAGCATGGGCGTCCGGCGGAAATAACCATGCCGAACCACATCATCCCTAATTACACCGACCACGCAAGCCCTCCGCGTGGCGCAAGGCGTTAGTGAACAAAAATTGAATTTCCCAAAGTAAAATCCGTCACATAAATCGTAAAGTACGACTTAACCAAAACCTACACGCGTGATAACGTCGGATTGTAAATTGAATATAAGAGAAAAAAGCCTGATAAGCAGCCAGGGACCTTTGAATGCTATCGCGTTCCACTCTTAAAGGCGAAGCTTAAGTGTCCTCCAATTCTGATGGTGTTTGGTTGTACTTTGGTTCTAGGCAGCAATGAGAGGAATGTTGAAAACCGAGCCCTTCTAAGTTTTGGAAACGCGTGCGCATCCGGCAACAGCAAACAATTAATAAAAGAACAAAAAAAGGTCCTAGGGCCTTCACATCTTCATATAAGACGGTTTAAATTGCTCCCGTAAAAATGTCTTCCCAGCAATGTATTTTTGTTTAAAAGTGAAGCTGACTTTAAGGGGATCAGCGTAAGCTTAGCTTTTAATTGTAAGCTGGCTTTCCACGTTTTGTGTTGCAGTGAAGCCTACTCATACAGAAGAATGTGATGCGAACTGAGCCCGATAACGCTATCGCGTTCCACTCTTAAAGGCTGAGCTTAAGCGTCCTTCAATTTTTTGTTTACTTGGCTCCTTCTCCAGGTTCGGATGCTTCTCTTGTCATCTTCGTCACTTCTGCGTGGCCAACTTCACATTACTGTAGCTGGCTTCACTGCTTCTCTGTAACTCAACGCTGCTCGTTCAACGCAGGCTCTCGTTCCATTCTGTTCACTCTACATGTTGCTCTGCACTCAGTTAACGCCTTCATCAATTAACGACTTCATCACTTCTCTGTAGTTGACTTCAACTGTCTGTTGCCTGCTTCTTCGTTTCTTACCTCTAGTTTTTCTTTGCTATTTTTGCACCTACCCAGTGGCAAATACCCATTGTGGGGGATTGGCCAAGAATGTTAACATACTTAGGGCCACATATGTCCAGCTGCGCAATACCAAGTGGCCCAAATAGCTCATCCGGACATAAACCCAGTCGCTCATGCTCAGGTGCACATACGCAACGTCCCAGCTTGTCGATTCGGGCGCATACACAGCGGTACACGCCAACTGGCACAAGTTGTGTAATCGGCAAGTCAAACAGCAGCTAGCATCTGCAAATTGTAGAAAAGAGGCCCCAAAAAAAGCTTGGCCTCAAAATAAAAAGTAAATGCAAATAGCCTGCCATAGCTCGACATACGTAGCTAAAGAAGAGATCTGTCCGCAGTCGGTTCTGCGTCGTGCGTTGGACTCTGGCACCTCCATTGTCGGCCTCATGAATCGAGACGTGGACAACCAGTCATTCTTCCTGGGCTCGCTTGGCAAGCTCCATACCCTGGGAGTGCAACTGGACCTATCCGCACTCTATCCCCCCGTACCGTGGCCTGTGCCTCGCGGCACGCCGACTATTGGACATCTGGTCAGCTGGGACCACTCGCACCAGTGGGCCGTCGCATCGTGGAAAGACGACCTTAACCTCATAGAGGTGAGTTGGCAGTTATTTGAGAAAATGTCACCGTGCGCGCAGCAGCAGCAGATAATTTTCGAAAATTCACAATTGGTAGAGTTGAAGAGAGCGCCATAATCTATGGGGTTTTTTTGTGGTTTTTTTTTTTTTTTTACTGTGAGCACGCAGTCCAAGTATATTCGGATGAACAACCAGGTCGATGTCTGAAATTAAATGTAATTATGGTGTGCGGCTTTTGCGCAAACAGACCGAAATACTTATTCTCACGACCGCTTTTAAATTGGCAGCATTGTTAAAATTTTAAATACAACTGTCACGTTACCTCTACAGCTTTAATGCATTTTTGAAGTGTTCTATAGTTTTACAGACAGTCGTCGAAAGTGGTTGCAATTTTGACTCAACACTAAATTTCACTGAGCTGATAATTCCACCTGTCGTGTTGCACTTGTTTAGAAGAGCGTTGCTAATCAACGAATGCTTCAAGGCACCGAATAGCTCATCCGTGCAATGTGAGAACATACCGCTCATTATCAATTTGGGGTTAACAAATATGTTCTGACACAAAAAGTCATAAAGCAATGAGGAAAGATTATAAAAAAATATTATAACCGTCTATATGTAAGAAAAAGGCCCAGATATGTTTTCATTAAGCAGTACTTGTCGATTCGCTCGTGAATAAATTTGATATCCAGAAGGCAACTTCCCGAAACTTTAGAATCATAGCAATGCCGTGTCATGTTTGGCCTGGGCAATATACAGGGTATCCCAACTATCATGCACCAAGGTTTTAAAATATGCAATTGCCACGTAGCTGGACAGAACCAAGGTAATGTTGTTTGCGGTCGGTTGGATATACTCAGATTATTTTGTACAATCCGCCTACTTAGATAATTAATCCTAATTATTAAATCAACTTTTCGAATATTATAATTACACGAAAAGTGTCGATCAGAAAATTGTAGAGCACAATGAAAAACTCGCGATATAGAGTTCTGTTGCTCAATACCTGCTACCTTATAGTGGTTTTCATCATCATCATCATCAGCCTATATTTATGTTCACTGCAAGACGAAGGCCTCTCCCTGTGATCTCCAATTACCCCTGTCTTGCGTTAGTTGATTAAAATTTGCACCTGCAAATTTTCTAATTTCATCAACCCAACTAGTTTTCTGCCGTCCTCCACTGCGCTTCCCTTCTCTTGGTATCCATTCTGGAACTCTAATGGTCCACCGGTTATCCATCCTACGCATTACATGGCCTTCCCAGCTCCATTTTTTTTCCTTTTAATGTCAACCAGAATATCGGCTATCCCCGTTTGCTCTCTGATCCACACCGCTTTCTTCCTGTATCTTAACGTTAGGCCTTACATATTTCGTTCCATCGCTCTTTGTGCGGTCCTTAACTTGTTCTCGAGCTTCTTTGTTAGCCTACAAGTTCCTGCCCCATATGTTAGCACCGGTAGAATGCAATGATTGTACACTTTTCTTTTCAACGACAGTGGTAAGCTCCCAGTCAGGATTTCGCAATGCCTGCCGTATGCACTCCAACCCAATTTTATTCTTCTGTAAATTTCTTTCTCATGATCAGGGTCTCCGGGCGAGTAATTTACCTAGGTAAACATACTCCTTTAGAGACTCTAGAGGCTGACTGGCGATCCTGAATTCTTGTTCTCTTGCCAGGCTATTGAACATTATCTTTGTCTTCTGCATATTAATCTTTAACCCCATTCTTACACTTCCTCGGTTAAGGTCCTCAATCATTCGCTGTAATCCGTCCCCATTATTGCTGAATAGGACAATGTCATCTGCAAACGAAAGGTTGCTAAGACATTCGCGGTCGGTCCTCACTCCTAAGCATTCCCCGTCAAAGAGATTGAATACTTCTTCTAAGCATGCAGTGAATAGCATTGGAGAGATTGTGTCTCCTTGCCTGACCCCTTTCTTAATAGGTAACTGTCTACTTTTCTTGTGAAGAACCAAGGTTGCTGTGCAATCCTTGTAGATATTTGCAAGATATTCACGTATGCCTCCTGTACTCCTTGATTACGCAATGCCTCTATGACTGCTGGTATCTCTACTGAATCAAATGCTTTTTAATAATCTTTGCATAATCTATGCGAGGCATAGCATATACATACACTTAAATATATGCGGTAATTTTCGGTAAAGGAAAGCGCGGGACGATGCCGACACCGGATTTTCTGCGACACGAGGCCCTTAACGATGTCGCGTTAAAATAAATATTTGCTCTCGCTTAGTCCTGCAGTTGGCATAAATATAGGCTGATTATGAAGCTGATGATGTCAGAATAAGCTGGCGCAAGACAGGGGTAATTGGCGATCGCAGGGAGAGGCCTTCGTCCTGCCGTGGACATAAAATATAGGCTGATGATGATGATGTCAGAACGAAAGCCCCCGTTTTGACGAAGTCCCTTGTCGAAACGTTGATACTGGCCTATCGGATTTCTAATTCACCCACCATTTATTATATGCAGAATACATGTATTTGTGAACCATGCCTCTAGAGAGAGTTGGTACCTCGGCGCGGCACGTGAAAAAATAGAAAATAAACATAACTATTACAGAATACTAACCCTAACAATAATAAACCAATCTAAAACGTAAGAAATGAGTCCAATAAAATTACCGATATGAATAAACAAACTACTCAACCTAGATTTACCATGTATTCAACAGTATACCATCCGTGGGTGCTATAATGTAAATCTATTCCAAACTTTTCTATTCCATTTTGCAATCAGCCCTCCACAATTGGTCACACGTTTTTCAAGCCACCGCCACTTCGCTTGTCTGTCAAGCGACGTCAGGAAAACCTTGAAAGTGAAAGCTCCTCACCTGATATGACATGTACACACTAGTTATGCAGGATGAGTCCCATCAAAAGAAAAGTGATTATTTCTGATTTTACCATTCTATGCCGCCCACCTGGGGACAAGCGTCATCGTCTGCTCTTTAAATAAAGTTTGTATATATCTCTCCTCCATCAGCCCTCGGTAACTGGTGAAAACTGTTCGAGTTGTGCCCACTTCTCCTGCCTATCACGCGACGTCAGAAAACCGGGAAAACGCACCGCGTCAAAGTGACGTGTACGCAGTAAACATGCATTAATATGCAAAACAAAATCATTTTTTTCTGGATAGCCGGAGACTGCTCCTTTCGGAAAAGAATAGAAGGTGGCTGCCCCCCGATCAATCTGGCACTGGCTACTCGGCGCTGCCGGGAGGAATGGACTTATTTAGGTGTAATAAAAAAATTTCCGTTGCTATGTAACGCTATCGTGCCCTTTCGGCACGTACACGACATTGCTGGGCCAAATTCTCTTCGCTGAGGATCCATTTTAGTTGCATTTGTACCCTTCCGTTGCACGCCGCCGTGATTTTCTACGAGACCCCGGAAGCTAAGCAAGAATAAGCGCGCCAATCGTAAACACCGGCACCACCCTGCTCATCAGGTTATCTACTTTCGTTGCGCTATCTTAGCCCTACGGAAGCCCTCTCCACTTATGCATGCTCATCGCCTCTGTTAGTCAATCACATAAGAAAAACCTGTCAATTAAGGGAACGCTATTCGCATTGAAAGCAAACAAAATTGGCCTCCTATAAACGAGGAGAGCCTTTCATTCACCTGTTCAAACAACACTGCGAATCACCGCCTGGTGCTTGCGTAGGCGGTTACGTAAATGTGACATCAGTGGATTGAAATAAAAACAGATTGGGATAGTTTTACGTTATATGGCCCATAATACGGCTTCCATGGCTGTGAATAGCGCTGGCTGACATTCCACCGAGCTCATTTTGTACATATACGCAAATACTCAAGAAAGTAGGTGGAAAGGTGGCCGACGTGATATACTGCAGTGCAAAAAGCGGCACACCACGTACGCATAGTGGTTGCGCCACCCGTATGGTGGCGTGGGTTCGGCTCCCACCTCCGGCAAGTTGTTTTCGTGCACTATCATTTACGTTTACCTCATTCTTATTAAACTTCAAATAAAATTGTCAGTTAACTTCCCGTATGCTTTCCGCGGAGTATGTTTGCTTCAGATGGTTGCAACATTGTTATTTGGAACATCAAACTTGCAGTAGGATGATCATCGCTAGGTAACCACGTTATCTATCATGCGCAGGGAAAGGACGATATTACAAACATTGACATCGGCAAAAACGAGGCGAACGCTTACCTGGCTGGGCATCGGTTGGCCGGCAAGGCGATATTCCCGGTCGGTGGTCACCTGGTGCTGGCGTGGAAGTCTCTGAGTAAACGTCGGGGTCAATATATGGAGGAGCTGCCCGTCATCTTAGAGAACATCACGGTTCACAGGAACATCGTCCTGCCTGAGACGGTATGGAGCGAGCAAATGAGGCGCACATATATACACCGTTGTGTACCACGAACATTCCAGCGGGATTACTGAAATTATACAAGGAACGTATAGCTGTGTTAGTAGGGGAAGTAGTCATAGTGCATAGCGCGTGAGATAAATTAAGTTTTTTCACGATATACTTTAGCATGACAGAATTGAGGCGCGCGCAATCATACGAAATGAAAGACAATGAAGACGAAGAAAGGTTGTGGAAAGGTTGAACGATGTGTAAGTTATACTTTATGGATATGTAAAAATAGTTGGATAAACGAACATAGCAAAATAAATATTAATATTAGTAGCAGCCATTAGCAGCTAGCAGTAGCAGTAGCAGTAGTAGTAGTAGTAGTAGTAACTCATTTCACTAATAATGTCGACGTTAATGCGATTAACCTTGAAGCAATGTAGTCACAAGGCGTATTGCGCCTCCAAGACGTGTTATGTATGAGACGAGCATGCAGCAGGATTTCTCTCGCGCGCTTCCCTCTTGACAAACTACGCCACCTGGGGGTACCGCCAAGAAGTCCGCGCTTAGCACGTGTGCGAGTATATGTTCAGGCGAGATTGTCTGAACATATATGATGCGGTTTCGATTCTACGCAGCGCCAAACAACGCTGTCTCGAGGTGTCTCGTTTGTTCATCGACGGAGGACACCGGGGAAACTTACTACAAACATCGTCATACACATAAAAACACTAATCTTATCAAACAGATAAAAAAGACGAAAGAAAATGAAGTCAGCGATCTCTCGCACCGTTTCTGATAAGGATGTAAACGTTAAAGTTTCGTTACACATTGCACATTATCACACCCATTCCACCAAACATACGTACATTTGGAGCAGCGCAGAGTTATCTGTGAACATTGTGAAGCACGGCTGATAACAGCCGTATCACACTTTTGAACAAATTATTAAGGCATTGCTTACAAAGACTGCATAATTAACCTACACGCTTCAAAGCTTCGGTCCAAATCACCTTAAAGTAGCCACTATTTTATTTAAATATAAAGTATGTGCAATTCTTTGTCTTCGCAGGGAAACTGGAAAACATTGGTTGGTGATTGGGTCCATGTTGATATCACCTTGTGCGATTAATGCTGACTGTTGTTTCTTTCCTTATTTTCTTGTTTTTCCTTTCCTGCTGACGATTCTTGTGTGTACATTTGCCTAGCATCGTCGGTAGAATAAAAGTTAAAAGTCAGCGCTCTTTTCAATCTGTCTCTATCGTCGTCCCTTCTTTGTTATTTTTCGCGCTGTTACATAAGTTGCAATGAACCAACTAGCCCAGCAAGCCACCCTTCTGCAAAACTGGGAAACTTTGTAAGCGTTTAATATAACACATCTCTTTATGAAGCAGGCTGAAAACGAGGGTTTAGCCATTTTCATTTAACCCCTTACGTGCTTCAAAACTTCAAAGTTTGCTTGCGTATTGCCCCAAACATTACTCACTTTCCGTGAACATAGAAACTTTGTGAGTGATCTAGTTTTTTGACCAGAAAACCTAGAATTATAGCTGCGTTAAGAGCTTCGCAGTAAAACTTCTACTGCTGTGTTTGCGCGACCAGTGCGTTAAATATTGTACTGATATTTGTACTGCGTTATATGAACAGAAAATTTATAGAATAATTAAGCTTGTAATAAGAAATTATCCTCACAGATCTCAAAGTCTTATTTATACGGCTGACATTAGTGCAATACTAGCAGTTGACATGGAAACTAAAGCTTTCCTTTTTGGCACTTTGTGCCTACATCTCAGTGTCACAGCCCTCAGTGCGACGTCCTAAACGTTGTAGTAATTGTGCGCATATAGGCTGTTTTTCGTTTTGTGTCGAAAAGAACTTGAAGCTTCCTAAATTGAATCTCTTGTCCCTTCTACATAGTAATTATTTCTTTATTAATGAACGGTTACCAAGTACCAAAACGCTGCCAAAATTCGTGACGGCACAATGAACTGAGCGTTAATTTTAAGGTGACGTCACCACCTGTCTGTCGTTGTTGCGCATTTCCTGTGGTGCGATGCCTGCAGTTTCGGTAATACTGGCATCTCTGCCATTACAAGAGTGTAATTCAAGCGATCCGACTCTGCCTAATATTCATGTTAAGTATCCCATTTAGATGAGTGCTGGCACATACATTCAAAGTTGTAGAAAGTGTTTCACCTGCGCATTTACACATAAAATAATCACCTTGCAAAGTATGATTGCTCGGAAACAGTTATCAGGTATTTCAATTTGACACCAAAGTCGGTCGGGAAATTAACAAAGCTGGCTTCATGCACTTGATCACGATCATGATAGTAGTATTATTAGTAGTATAGTTATTAGTATATAGTTGGCTAAGTGGGACGACGTTGCTCATGAAAATAAAATAAAGAATGCTGCGTGCGTTTCTTCTCGTGCGTTTGGTAGGAACGGATGAGCCAGTGTACCAAGACTTCATGACGTATCCACCATACCTGCAAGCAAAAATTATAGTACATTATTCACCTGCCGCGGTTACTCAGTGGCTGTGGTGTTGCGCTGTTAAGCACAATGACGACTTGGATTCCCGGCGTGCCACGCTTTAGCTGCACGTTAAGAAGCCCAAGTTGTCACAATAAGTGTGTAACTCTCGACTACTCCGTCATAACCGACTGGGAAGTTTCGAGATGTTAATCCGCATAGTTTCTAATGCGTAGCATTCTTATCGAGTTCAAAACAGGTTTCTCTTCCTGGAATCTAGTCGGCGTCCGCACGTTTTCATGGGCCGATCCAGCACCGTTGAAAAAATGTGGGCCGATGTACTGCGGGGGCCAATCCGTATCTGTCGCTGGGTCTGTTCCACAGGGTACGGGCGCTCTTTAATGAGTCTTTTGGACGCCCACTTGATTCACTGGATATCACAACAACAAACATCACCTACATAGTGACATAAACGCAATGCTTCGCATTACGCAGATGTCAGAGGAGTTGACTATGCTTTGCATTGTATCAACAGTAATTCAATTAGGATGCTGCAAAACATTCAAGCATTCTTTCTATAATTTATTGGGTATCTACTTTCACGTAGCACAAAGATCAGAGTAATCGAATGTGTCGATTGGGTGATCCTGTGAGCATTAAATATTCATTGGTTTACACAGCACTCTAATATACGTATTAAAGCGACAGTGCGCTTCGTTGAATGCCTTAAAGAGAATCTCCCGTGAACCAGGCACTGTGCGACTCATCACCATCGTGCACTCCTCTGGCGAGTTCGAGGTGATGGAAGACGGCACGCTGGCCGCAAGTGGCTGCATTCGCGCGGTCCAAGGTGGAGCCTCGCCGATCGACACGGAGTTGCCGGTGGCCTCTACCGAGGGCATAACGTACGAGCTGGACGCCGAAGACATATACAAGGACCTCGCCGTTCGTGGTCATGACTACCAAGGAGCTTTCCGAGGCATCATGAAGGCTGACATTCAAGGTGAGATTTTTCAAGTTGAGAACACTATCCCGAAACGGATATGTGTTCTAGACTCTTTCATAGACTAATCCAGGAGACAGCGCAGTCTAAAATAAGGACCGATCCCGAAGGTAGATCAGTCTAAAAATGTGGGACGTTCCCGTCGGTAAGTTCAGTCTGCCATTTGAGCCGATTCCGGAGGTTGTGAAGTCAAAAATGTGGGCCGATTGCGAAGAAAATCTAGTAATCAGTCCTACTCCCAAGACAATCCTATAGTCCCCTCACGTGAGTGTTGACACGCAAGCGTACCGTGCGTAACAGGTTACTCTCAACCCCCCCCCCCCCTCACTCAGGAAGACGTTTTCTTTGATCGACGTCAAGTAGAGGTTGCATCGCCTTCCGCCTTTCTTTCTTGTGGTGCGCTCACAGCATAAAGCTCCTTGCTATCAACCTTGTACCGACCCGGTATCTTTCTGTAACACCAGTGCACCAATACTAAGGCATGGAACTTTTCTTGCGCACTTTCAGCAATAAATGAAATGAAATGAAACCCCAAGGGGGGGGGGGGGGGGGACTTTTACTCGCCTGGGTATTCTGAACGGAGATCTAAAACGTCCCTTTACATATACTATATATATACTTCCTTGAAAATAAAGTATTATTAACAGACAAAATGTAATTGACTTCGGCTACGATGGTCTTCAAGTTTCTATAATATAAGTTTAACCATTGTCGTGAAATTAAAACTAGTTAATTAAAAATTTTTCATAAATATATGTTTGTCACGCTTGTTCGCGAAATTTTGTCCACCAAAGCGGATAAAAGCCTGTGCATGAAAGATTTGCGTAGCAGGTCTATTGATATTACTGCTACATTAAATTTGAAGGCACTTCATTTTTATGGCATAGAGCTATGTACAACAGAAGTTAAGAGAGAGCGAACATCTCATCATTACGTCATAGCGCTTAGGTGACACGGACTAGAAAGAACGACTAGGATCTTCCGCGGCCTTGTCCGCGCACCTAAACGCTATAGTTCCCGTAACTGTATAAGACCAACTTGCCCAAAAGTGTACATCACATTATCTTTCGTACCTGCTACGCTTTATATTAGACAATGTGTTTACAATGTAAACTGTTTTTATAGCCGTGTCATTGTCAGTGTTAACACTCCAGCCAAGAAAAGTAACTCTCGTGGTAATAGATGCAGTTTGTCAAAATGCTCCGTGTTCTATTCCTCGTGCAGTAAAAGCGGGGATGCGCTCTTCAAGCAAAGCTTTTGAGGTCGTCGCCAGTGCTTAGTGAGTGTAGGGTGGTACTGTATGGCGTTCATTCCCTGCAACTCACTTCACAACTTATACCTGGAAGAGTTTCCCACGTGATCATACAACTCTAACGTGATTTACGAAGCCCTAATAGCCGAGCGAAACCTACAGAACAACCATCGCAAATGCATTGCCATATACTGAAAGAGGAACTATTTTCCTGACGTTAAGTGCAAACGTTCTTCTGCGTTATCTTAGTTGTAAACCACATGCACTCCTCGCGACAACGTTCCGCGGGAAGGAACGCTGAGACGTCATAAACGCAGAGATTTAGCTAACCGCGTCGTTTATTCAGAAATCCGTGGCCTTTCTCCTAAAAAAGCCAAGTTGACAAAAATGATTCTTTATTTTTGCCTCGTTCTATTGCGATAGCAATTATATGGGCACTACAGGCGCATTTATGCCGTCGGCGTCGCCGTCGCCGTGAGGTTCCGCATAAAACCCATGGGCGATAAAACCATCGTCCTTATGCTCTATGTGTGAGTGAAACGAGGGTGAGCATGCGATTGCAGCTGTCTCCCGCACGCAAGCGAACGAAACGGGTAGGAAGCGCGCCGTCCTTCAGTCGCGTGTAAGGCTCCGGAGGGAGGGAAGGGAAGGGCCCGATCCACCGCGCGCGCCCGCCGGGCAGCAAGGCTCCGGGGGGAGGGGGGGGGGGGGGGGGGGAGGCTGCGCACTACGCCGCGCGCTCCCGCCTGCGCGGCTGTCTCGTGAAAGCCATATGTGGTGGGGGCAGAGTCCTTCCTCCCTGCGCTGTGTTTTCGCGGCTTAGTTCGCGTTGATGCGAGCGGCGGGACAAAGGTCTATTCGCTCGCTACTGCTGTTGAGCTTACTGACTACAGCGTTTTGACAGCGAGTTTCCACAGTCTTCGAGTGAGATGCGGTTAGGTTTCTTGTGCGCGCGGGACACCATGCTTCTTAATTTAGTTAGCATGCGTATGTTTACAATTTTTTTACGGCCGATAAAACTACCATGCTTACTTCGTATGGCTTTTTACTAGTTTACTATCGCAATCGATGCTTCACCTTTCGGGCGAAAGTGCGACTTTTTTTATGCTACTCAGAAACAGAGCAGTCTTGGTTTAGAAGTGTAGGGAAAAACCGAGACAGTTAAACGTGTTAACGAAAGAACCTGCTTCCTAAAACGCCACTGTAAGCTTGTTTGCCGCAAATCAAATCAGTTGCAGTTCTGAGGTACCGTCTTCCCCACACAAAAAGGTCGGGAAACTCGGGCCGTAGCGCTAGTGTCCTTCCTGAAGCTGAAAATTCGCGACGAAAAAGCTCCAGCGTGTTACAGTTTGTAACAGGCGCGGCTGGGCTTACCGATGCATTGTGATGCCTATATAATCGGCTGAATGAAGGTATTTCTATTTATGCCAATACGGGGCAATAGAAAGTGATACTTCCGTGTTGGCAGGCATTTGCTTTGTGTACATCAAGAGTTGCTGATGAACGCTTGTTCGCGGCTTCCTTGCACACTCTTGCCTTGGAAAGTAGTTTTTAACCATGACCCAACGCAATTTGTTTTATATATGTTCATTCTCTTCGCATATGTGGCAGCTCTCCCGAATTGGTCGTAAGCTTTTCGAATTGCGGATTTCTTAAAGATTTTACGAATGTTACGTCAGGTGTTACGAAAAATGCTGTTCACGAAACAGTCTCTCTCGTCAGGTATCCGAACCCCCGACGAGAGAGACTGGAAGTTTTCCTATGGTTACAACGTGCGAGACGGGCGCACGCTTCAAGCAAGTTGATACAGACAATTTCCTGAAGCTGGCGAATTCTGCACCAGCAAATTCATAAAAACCCTGTCATATAAAGAAAAATTTGCTTCCTGTCACTCTCGGTTGTTCCAACTTTGCTCCTTCTGCTTGTTGGCCACGTCTAAAGCTAAATCATAGGTAATAAAGCGCGTACTTAAACCTCAAAAAAGCTTACTTGCTCAAACCAACCTTTTAATATACAAGTGCTACCCCCTTCCACCCCCCACCCCCGCACCTCGGTTTTGTGCCCGAAGGATTCGTTTACGAATTTTAAGGTTCGCAATTTAAAAGGCACGTTCTCTTGGTTTCCGAATTCTTTAACGCAGTTAAAACTGCCGCTAATCTGGAGCTATCGTTACTGCCGTTTCCCTCCTCTGCCGTCGCACATTTGACCCTGTTTTTGCTTAAACAGCTGTGCTAACGATGTGCTCAGGAGTACTCCATGCAACGTAAGCACAAGAACAGACACATGTAGGTACATGAATTTATGGGTTTCATTGCTCCATTGCCTTGCGCTGCAAGTTATCGACCAGTCGTCTAGCCTGCCCGTCTTCTTTTGCGACCACACAACCGCCACAAGAGACGCCTCAATTATTATGGCTGATTTTGGGCGAGTATTGATGCAGTATAGCGTCTCTCGTACGCATTGCTCAACAACACTGCATTCTTCGTTCGCTTGCCATTTTCACCAGGGTCGCACGGAATGCTCCAATGGCAGAAGAACTGGGTGACCTTCTTCGACAGCATGATTCAGTACATCATGTTCAAGAGCCCTGATCGAGAGCTCCGCATGGCTACTAGCATTGAATCGTGTCGCTTCGACCCCTGCGTTCACGACGAAGTCATCAAGAAGACCGATGACACAGGTGAGCTTTAGTTTCAAAATTTGTACATCTAAATACGATGATCGCCGACTATTAACAGCGCGGTTGTTATTTGAGACCGAATGGTAAATATTTATGCAGCGCTGCATGTTGCTCCCATTTGTTCAGAGAGAACCTTATGTGGCTTTAAGGGTGGGCCCGAGATGACGTGCCTGCTATTAGAGTGTTTTAGTTTAGCGTATTTACGCTCCGCATAGGTGCTGAGCGGAGCGGAAGCACGAATGCGCATGCGTCCTCCGCTTAGCCGCAAGCGGGCTAGCGGAGAGAGAAACACGGTCCGCTTACAAGCTGCCTTAGCGGAGCGCGGAGCGTTGCTGCCGTCTTCCGCTAGCGTGTGTGGTCGATGCACCCGCCCTCTCTCGCGCGTGCATCGAAGCACCTTGCATCGATGCACTAGTCTGTGAGCGCGAATAACTTGTGTATTACACCTCCCAGCTGGGTTTTTTTTTTTCAGGAAATAAAGTGAACAGCACAGCTACCAAAAACGTCGCCAGCGCATTGGTACAGTGTACTAGAAGGGGGCAGTGGGCTTACTCAGCTGCTCCTCTGACGCAGTCAGCGTCGCATCCAAGAGGTGGCGCCACTGGCAACTGCAATGGAAGCTTTGCTTGCAGAAGCTTTGATTTTCCTTGCGTTTCTGTAGGTTTCAGTTCGAAGCAGTTCACACTCTTACTTGTTTTTAATTTTGGCATACTTGAGAGTCTTTACATATCTTTAGCAAGCACTATACTTGTTTAGGCCACATGATATTTGCCATAATAGTACCTTGTGGAAAAGGAAGACGGCAATTCTTGGGCAATTTGCTGCCTATCCTAACTCTTAAACTTTTTGTGCGAAGAGGTCGCCGCTGACGGATGTTGCTTATGCGGAAGGGGCCTTCGAATTTTCCGAATTATCGGGCAATCGTTAAAAAATCAAAACGGTTTCATTCCGTGCCGACCTAATGTAAAATTTTGTCAGACAGAAAACAGTGCGCGCATACTTCCCAGCTGGGCTCAAAAAAAAAAAAAAGAAAAACAAATCAGGCATGCTAACCAGGTTTGTGCCTCTGCTTAGCCAAAATGAATTTGTATATATGGCTTACATATTTCATTGTTGCACTTTAGTTGTTCCATGCTTCACAGTAGCCTTCTGCGTTTATTATTAACCATCATTACGCGCCGGCACACATTTGTTAGATCAAATCAGGTTTATATTTTTCCATAAAGAAATGGAGGGAGGCCTGAACAAAAAGTGAAAACTAGTTCACTTGACAAAGGCTCACGCCTATGCTTATGTACAGTTATATAAGGGTAAGCAAAATGAAGTTAACAGGGCTGTTGCTGACACAAAGCTTTTATTTGCAAGAAGTACAGCAAGCCATTGTTTCATGCACTTCAACCCATGTGCAACAGCTCAACTTCAGCTGCTTGGCCCTCTGCCGCTTTCCTGCCTTGTCACAGTTAATTCCTTTCCCATGAAAATGCAGACGTGTGATAATGTAAAAACTAATTATTTCAGCTGTGAGGCTAAGAGCGTGCCCATTGCAGCCAACTTCGAGGGAAAGCTTACTCTTAACAACTTCCAGCATATCCATAACGCTGTCAGAGGGTAGCTCACTCTGACAGAAGCATTCTGTGAAAAGATCCTCTAGCTTTTTCACGAAGCCGTACAGCTGACTGGAAGGATAAAGGAGGCCTCCTCGGTCACAGAAGTTTGTTAGCCGGACAAGTTGAAAACTTTCGCCTGGTGGCGTCATAGTGAGCAGCTTTATTAGAGAGGAGCGGACTTGGCTTCAACCTTTCCTATTTCAAGCAAGGAGAATGGATTAAACAGTCATTACCAGGACTGATGTATGCGGATGACATTGTACTTATGGCTGACAGCAAGGAAGACTTGCAGAGAATAATGGACATCTGTGGTGAAGAGGGAGATAGCTTAGGTTTGAAGTTTATTAAAGAAAAATCGGCAGTCATGATTTTAATGATAATCAGGGCAGCGAGCATAGGATACAGGAGGTTACGCTGGAGGTGGTGGATAAGTACAAATATCTTGGAGTGTGGAGAAACAATGGGGTTGAGTACCTAACGGAACATGAAAAATATGTAATGGCTAAAGGTAGCAGAATTGCAGCTGTGATGAAAAATAGGGCACTGTGGAATTACAATAGGTACGAAGTGGTGAGAGGGATTTGGAAAGAGGTGATGGTCCCTAGTTTGACTTTCGGCAATGCGGTCCTGTACATGAGATCAGAGGTTAGAGCAAGGTTGGAAGTTAAGCAGCGAGGGGTAGGTAGACTGGCTCTGGGAGCACACGGAAATACACCGAATCAGGGGGTACAGGGTGACATGGGATGGACGTCATTCGAGGGCAGGGAAGCCAGCAGCAAGATAGAATTTGAGGAGCGATTGAAAGAAATGGCAGAAAAGCGGTGGGCAAGGAGAGTTTTCAGTTATTTGTACATGAGGAATGTTGATACAAAATGGAGGAAGCTGACCAGAAAACTGTCAATCAAATATTTGGACTGCAGGAGGGGTGCAAACCAGAAAACAGCGGTTAAGAAAAAGGTTAAGGAAACAGAGAGGGGTCTGTGGAAAACACGGATGCAGACGAAATCAGCACTGGGAACATACAGAACTTTCAAGCAAGAAATTGCCAAAGAAAATATCTATGATAATTCTAGGGGAAGCTCTTTGTTGTTTGAAGCCAGGACGGGAGTATTGCGGACTAAGATGTACCGAGTCAAGTACCAAGGTATAGACACGTTGTGCTGTGCGTGTGGAGAAGAAGAGGAAACGGCTGAACACCTCATACTTTTCTGTAAAGGGCTTAACCCTACAGTGCAAAGCAACGGGGCTGATTTTTTCAAAGCATTGAGGTTTAGGGACAGTGAAGGCAAAATAGACTTTAAGCGGGTAGAAATAACCAAACAGAGGTTATCTGATTGGTGGATAAAATCAAGGCAGGGGTGAAATTTCACCCACCACAAAGTACAAAATATGTTCATAGTCATGGCTAGGTGGCGTATGCCACCGCCCGATTTAAAGGGTTCAGCCTCATCCATCCATCCATCCATCCATCCATCCATCCATCCATCCATCCATCCATCCATCCTTATGCATTCTTGGCATTCTGTGCTGAAATTGACAATACACTTCCGCGCAACATAGCCCGGAATGTGGTAAGTGAGCCTCGAGTCGCTTCTGGCCACGTGCTGGTTGTGATCGTTTGAAACCCGCCGGCCCGTGCAATGCTGGGGTACCACGTTTGTGTGGACTCTGTGGCAGTATAGCGCTAGCAGCAGTTTGACTGAACTCATTTCTGTCACCTGATGCTTCGAGAGAGTCAACTTCCAATAAGGAGGCCAGTGTACCATCCTCGCAGTTTCCTTCGCTAACTGACCTAACTAGACCATAAAAATAAAAACAATTCACAGTGATTCGGAACTGCGTTCGAGTTGAGCACAAAACGTAGTGGCTCAAAATGGAGGTCGCATACTGTGCTCGTGTCGTCCAGGGGAGGTTCTGTGGAGGTTCTTTTCCCACTATTTTCGCCTATTTTTATCCTTCGGGACGCCAAACAAGGACAACTTCGGCCCATCCTTCACATAAACATAGCCTGTTTGGCACCCAGGCGCGTAACAGTGGTTTTGTCGTTGCCGCGGCATGGCTCAGTTACTGCAAGGCATACTAATCTCTTGCAGGCTATGTGCGAAAAAAAAACACTGAGGGCAAAAATAAAAAACCCACGCGACGACGTCCACAGAAAAAACAACGCAGCTCAGCAACTCCAACTAATATGATCGAGCACTGGGCGGGCACTGGGCAGCTGCGCCGTCGCACCCACGTTCCATTGAAACCGACGCCAGCGCCGCCGCTCGGGCTATCGGAGAAGCTCATATTGGCGACATTCGTGGAGCCGCCGCATCGCATAGCCTCCGCCGGAGAGTAAGCCCACTGCCCCCTTCTAGTACACTGTAGCATTGGCGTCAGAAAGGATTGGATTGGATTCGAAATGCAAACTCGCTGGCCATCACGTGGCGTTCACCAAGTCGACGCTTCATTTTCCACTCGATAAAATGGACCGGTAACGTATTACAAGCACCCGTCTAGATACTTCATGAACAAATAAGTTATATCTACTCGTCTTACTTTGTAAAAGTGACAAAACGGTTTTTTATTTTGTTTCGCTACGCTGAATTTGCCCAGTGGGCGCTGCAACTACGAAAGCTCCGCTCCGCTACGCTACACGCATAACTAAAACGTGAAGGTCGCCCGCCGCTCCGCTGTGGCTTAGCGGGGCAACTCGGAGCGGAGCGGACCGTAAAGACGCTGAACTAAAACACTCTATTATAGTCCGGCAAAGCAGAACAGTGAATAAAAAAGGATTACAAAAGGTGATTGGGAGGACAGAGAGAATGGATTCCCATATGCAATAAATATGGGCCCGTTTTTTCCTCAAAGCCTCGAGTAAAAGCACAAGGTGTTGGCAGTAGTCTCAGGCGTGCAAATTTTATTCACCAGATACTTGTTTCGCACATACATTTTTAATGCGAAGCATTCCGTACCTCATTCTTGGCACCTTGCGGCAGCTAGGTAGGTAAGCAGCAGGTAGGTTGCTGTCTCGCCTCCCGGTAATAAAAATGAAAATAATGTGTGACCGACGGCGGAATCGAACCTCTGCTTTCGATTACAGTATCCTGGTGCTCTAACCATTAGGCCACGACTGCTTTCTTTTTTTATCTCTCTCTATTACCTGCTTCTCATCACATACAAGGGTACAACGTTGTTCTAGGGCTAAAAGTACATGTCGCTTGTTCAGTACAGCCTACTAAGACGGTTGTGATTCCACAGATCGTTCAACAAACTGAACCAAAGTGCTTCTACAAACAATTCATTATAAACTTCCTTAATATAGCATTTAGTCTGTAATAGGTTTTCCGGAACAAAGCCTACATTTAAATCAAATTCATCGGACGGCCGTATACCTATACGCCATAAGCTGTGCAAGGTTAACAAGAGAAACGTCTATTGACACCAGTTTCTCGTTTGTTTTTTTTTTTGGTAAGGAACCAAAAGCCGTACGGCATTATCGGTAAGAACTTTTTCAATGCCCTGTGAGTGATGTTCAATGGAGCACAACCTCTAAACACTCCAAAAATATATGTTTTATTGTCTCTAGTTTATGTCGTAAACTGCAATCTAAGAATCACGAAGCAAAATATTTTTTTCTGCAAGCCAACATGTAACTGATAGGGGGTGCTTATGAAATTGAAATAACAAAGACTTCGCCGATGGCCACACTGTTCCGTTTCACGCGTATAAGGCCATCTCTTTCCAATCCAACACAATATGGTGCGACATAGCGGCATTGGCAAAACCGAATCGATCAATCTTTGTACAACTCTTTTTTTTACAGGACTAAGGTATTCTGCTGAGAATTGCACATTCCAAAATTGATAAGCGTGTATACTACTTCCTTCATAAACCGGCTTACACTAACAAGACTAAGGGACACGTTTACGCACGAAACTAGGCATAGCCACGGCGAGGTTTGCATGTATACGGCAGTTCTCAAAAACAAATCCGTTTGGTCTCTCAAACAGAAAACTCGTAATACTATTTGTTCTAAAAACAAGTGTCCAAATACAAGCCCCGCCTGCTTTGATGGGACGAAACACGTTTCCCACGTTGAGCCCCCACGCAAAAATGGCGAGCACTCTGTGTAGCTCCAGTCATACTAACTGCTTGTAGCACATAACACACCTTGACCAATGTAGACACCTTGGAGAATGTAACGCGATCAAAGATGGACAAGTCATGGCCATTCAATTTAACAGTTTTCTCCCACGCCCACTCTGTTTCATCATTATCATATCCTTTTGGGTATTTGTAATGTTTTAATAGCACACCGAGATACTTAGCCGGCGTCACGATTCATTGAGTATTCTTGTGTGACATGAGGTTTGTCTCTTCCTCCATGCCACACGTCCGAGTATGTATCTAATGGCACTGACAGACCCTATACAGTGCTAACGCCTCCTTCACAGCAGTCGCGGCACTTTCTTTATGGTACAGGATAGTGCTTTGTCGCCGGCGTGTGTAAGCACCTTTAATTCCTCGTTTAGAGCATCAAAATTCTAAATGTCACCAAAACTTATAATTTTTCGGCACCAGGAAGGCTTAAGCTCAAATGCAAATAAGGGGCTCAAAGGACAGTTGTGACGCACGAAAGAACATACACAAATCTCTCAGTTCCTTCCTCGTTTATAATAAGTCTCTAGATGCAATTCACATAGCACATCTTCACACCATCGAAAGTTACTGCGCCAATATTGACATGCTACAGTACTCGGAGCAATATATTAGGCGTCACACGATCGAATGCATTTTGCAAATGTAATTGCAACATTGCTACACCATCATTAGAGGTGTCATAGCATTCTAAAATACTTCTGGATATGTGGATGTTAGTTTATATCAATCTTTTCATCCCCCGTGTTTCGTTTGGACGTACTATCTGGTTTACGGAATTTTTTACTCTTTGGCTGATATTTTCGTGAATATTTTGTAGTCGGTGGTTGTCACTGATATTGGTCGGAATGAATCTGCCTACTGAAGTTTTACTGAGTCGTCCGTCTTGCATTACGCACAATATGCGACTTCAGAAACGACGCAGGTACCCATTCTGGATCAGATTGCCTCGGTATATATTGTGTGTAAACATTTTTTCGCACTTGTGCTAAGGTTCTATAAAAGCCTGCACCCAAATGGTCAGGCGTTAGATCCTTGCTCAAAGTCAGATCATTGGTTGCCATTTCGACTTGCCGCGAGCAGGTTGGTAGTTCCGGGTAAGCTCATGCGTCATTGTCTAATTTTCACACATGTTTCAAGAACTCGAATACAAACCTGTCAGTATAACATCATTACTTTGTTTAAACAGTTCACGAGAGCATTCCAAAAACGCTCGATGAATAAATTTTGTTCACTAATCAATTTGCTACAGTAGCGAATTTATTTCATGTTATTTAGCTTGGCGTGAGCTTTATTATGGGCCAAAGCGCGCTTAGACGGTACCTCACCAAGCCAAAGCTTTTTAGTGCAACAACTTCATTTGGGCGAGCTAGTACATCCTGAGTATAATTTGAAGCAACGCGAAGATGACGAGGACAGGAACCGAAAATAAACACAACACGACGTTGTTTCGAGCGGTCTTCATGATGTATTTGCTTTCGGTTCTTGTCCTCGTCGTCTTCACGCTGCTTCAAGTAATAATCCTTCAGTGCGTTTCCAGATGATCGCACCTCGCAACTAACTTAATCGGTAACCTAGGCCACGATCGCACACACACTCTTCTCCGACTGAAGCAAACCAGCTCTTTGAAATGCTCGGTGCGTGCGCCCCATGTCCCTTCCTCGTCTTTTTTCCTTGCGACAGTTCGTGCACTGAGGCGCCGTGTTTGAGTGCACGATCTCCGGCACCAGCCCACTTTTGTGAGTACTTTCCTCGTAACACGATACGTAGAAATTGGGTGACGTTGTATGGTTGTACCGACTTATGATCGCCCGAATTACCGCGTAACGCGGACGCAAGTTGCGTTACGGCGCAATTGCGGCGCACTTGCGCTGTGTTGGCTACAAAGTGGGCTTAGAGCCTAGCGTCACCACGCAGCCAGCGTGCCTGACGGCGTTCGGCACGCTTTGGCGGGGCCAGCGCAAGAATAGAAGATGTCCAATCTCACGCCGCAGCCATTAGACTAAAGTGCATCACGTGCCATCTAGTCTGGCCCGGCAGTATGCTGGCCAACAGTTAGCGTACACTGAAGATACTGCGCAGGGTTGGCGCCTTCGCTAAACGCTGCTGTTGCGGGTCAAGCTCAACGCACCGAACTATAGTTCGGTGCGTTGAGCACAAACGTTTGCAGAAAGCACAAACGTTTTGCAGCGATGTTGCTAGTGTCTAGTTTGTCGGGATTTTTCGGTCTGTGCTCACCGAAAATCAAATGGCCGCTGGAGGGTTTTGTGTATGACTTTCCACATAACAGAATTATGTTTTCTCCAATGTTCGAATACCAGTCCGAAGCTATCATGTCTGCAACTTGGGTGTAAGTCGTACTCTACGCATTTTTCTGACGCAATTTACTTTTAAACATTAATTTACTTCAACAAGCCACTCGCGCTCGGTGGAGGGCCTAGAAGAATGAGGATATATGCTGCACATCCGCACATGTGTGTGCGCGCGTGATGTGAGTTGCATGTGGTGGTAGTGCTTGTGTAACGTCGACAATAGCTTCGATGTACATCCACCTTCACAGGGTGGAAAGGTCGTAGAATTTTTTTTCTATCGTCGTGTCGCCGGCGCACCGCATCCGACGGCCGCTGCCTGTCACGCTGGAAACGCCCCACTATATTCGCGCCTTTAATCACGATTTACCAATTCCTTGCTTTTAAGCACAAATTTTATCGTTGTTTTACAAACATCACGTGTCGTAGACATATACGTCCGAGTGCAAATCATGTAGTCGCTGATGACGTAACAATCTGTGTTTCTCTCGTTTACGCTCGTCGGATATCTGCACTACTTATGTAGAAGCCAACAATAGACCGATCCCACCGGCCATTTTCACGACGCCACCGCTGCCGTGGTGCATGCTCGTACTTGTAGTCATCCGGCCGCTCCAGCCGCCCGGAGTGCCTGTGCTTCCTGTTTCTGAACGATTTTTGGCAATTTCTTATGGTTCGTGTAGAGCCATCGTGCGATGGCTGACCTGCTGCGTTCCTAGGTGCTACAACAACCACACAAGGGACAAAGGCTTCGGATTCTGTGTTTTCTAAAGAGCGAAAGGTTCGAGAGACGTGGATGCAACGGATTAATAGGTGTTACTGGTAATACACATGGCAAGAAGGAACACAGTGACGAATAGCAGCCGCATTTCCATGGGGACAAATTGCGAAAACAGGCGTGTAGTTAGATTTCCCGGAATTTATAGAATATTTGTCGATTATCTATTAGCTATTGATTGGCTATAGATTGGCTATCTCAAGGTATTGGCCACGTATTTGGGGTAGGCTAAGCACTACGAAGTCATCCCCAGCATTTCCCGAAATTTATTGATAATTTATCAATTATCGATTAGCTATTGATTAGCTATCGATTGGCTATCACAAGGTATTGGCCACGTATTTGGGCTAGGCTAAGAACTACCAAGCCATCCCCAGCATTATCCGGAATTTATAGATTATTGATCAATTATCGATTAGCAATTGATTGGCTATCGTAAGGTATTGGCCACGTATTTGGGCTAGGCTAAGCACTACCAATCATGCCCAGCATTTTCCGGAATTTATTGATTATTGATTGATTATCGATTAGTTATTCATCGGGTATCGATGACTTGACGATCATTGGCTGTCTTATTGGCAGCTTATCTAAGAACTTCTAGATATCGCTGTTACCGAAGTCTGCAAGTCGTGCGCGAAACCCATGTAGGTAAGCCTCATTAGGGCACGAAAGTTTTGGCGCCGCATTTCAAACCTGTCTCCAACAGGTATACAAATCCCATTATGTCCGTCACTAAGCAAACATAACGATTCAGTCACCTAGATGCACGTGTGCAAAAATACTAACGCAAGACGACCGCGTACATCAGCATCTACTACATACAAAGCTCGAACAAATACGATGCTCAACGCGTAATCAGCGGGTAACGACCAAAATGAAAGAGCAGTAGGCACTTTTCAACGTTCGCCTCGCATGTTTCAATGCACAACCGATGTAATTTCTTAAAAAAACATGACGAATGTTTCTCGGTGGTGGAGTCGGAGAGATGTCTGGGAAGCTCGTGCGCAGTACTCAACGAGCGCGGACTGCGGTGGTGTGGTTGACCAGTTAACTACTACCAAGATGGTGGTAGTGCTACATACGGAAAACCGGCGCATGCGCAGATCGGTCGGTGGGATCAGTCTATTGTCCCGTAAGCCCGCGTCAAACGGTCGGCGTAGAAATCACGCCGTTGCCGCCGTGCAATCGCCTTCAACGCGGACGTCGTCATAGTGCTGTCGTCACAGACACGTATGCTCGTGACCCCCACACACGCAATTACTCGATTTACAGGAACACGTTGGTCAACCTGGTATTGCTTTGCGGGACCCCAAAAACAATGCTAGATAGCCTGGTGCCTGCAAAATACTTCGCATAACAAATTTCACAGTGCGTCGGATCTAGACAGTTTTTCTTTTTTTTTTGCGCAGCTTGTCACATAAGCGCTTCTGAGTTCGCCGTTTCACGCGAAAACAAGGACGCTAGAGGACGTAATTTTGTTGCAAAATGCAATTTTGTTTCAGACACTCTCTCTAACACTTCGTGCTTGGTGCTTTCAAGTCAAGCATGCTACTGACATGCATTGCGTCTTTGTTAGTGAAATACTGACCCCAAATCGCTAGAGAAAGGAATACGTAGAAACATTTTAGGCTTCATGGGGCATACAGGGTAACTTTTAACAATTTAACACATTAACCGAAGCCTAGATAATTTGGGTATATACCGTAACTCCTCTCCCAATCAACGCAATTGTCAATATATAGTTTTGCAGTTGATATGGCCCTCGGTACTCATATAATGCATAGAGATCCGCTGCATATTTTAACAGCAGCAACAATTTATATTTAAGAGAGTGAAAAAAAAAGCCGGACGTACCGCTTTATCCACAAACAGGTCTCGTCGGCTAGCAAGCGTCTCTTGATACCCCTCCGCATAATGAACATCAAAACGATAAAAATTTCACAGCACATATTCTTCAGTTGCGCTCCATATTTTCCACTTTTTGCAGGTGTGCAAGTCACCTACAATCCGGCGACAGACACTTGCCGTGCTGGAGGCGTCGTCATACGAGGCCTAAAGACCAGCACCATTACAGCGGGACCGAGCAACAGACGCCGCTTGTCGAAGAGTATCGTTTCGTACCATACATGGACGACAAAGACAGCATGGACAAGAGAGAGTCAATCACACGTGAATACGTTGAAGTCTGCTACAGCGTTGCCAGGCGAGCCCTCGACAGCTGCTGCGACAGTAAGTCTTCTGTTCGTGACGTTATGAGCGACGTCCGTAACATCCCCGAGCACGTGGTCAGCCAGTATCTAGAAGACTCTCATATGAGCCACGGCCTCCTGCGGTTTCTTCACGCTGTCCATCAGCAAGCAGATCGCATTGACACTTCCCTTGCGGCGTATATCCAGTCAGCTTTTCCTGCACACAGCGAAGACTTGGAAACCGATATACTCAGCACTGCCCTCTTTGAGGAAGATCCTTTGAGATTCCTCCTTGACACCGTGGTCGAAAACACCGACCCGAAGAAGCTCAGAGTACTGGAATTGGCGGCTGAAGGGAGTGACTGTCTGCTCGCCTCCTGGTTAGCGACGTATCTTTCCAAGTTCAACTTGTTGCCTACTACCGAGTACACAATAGCACATTCATCTCCAGAGCGACTGTCAGGAAAGGTCCCTCAAGGTGCCACGGTAGTGTCATTTGGCTCGGCCGCATCTAGGAAGACGCTTCCTGAAGTGGACTTGATTGTGGCCCGAAGCGCCACCTGGTCCTCTAGTGAAACCAGAAACCTCGTCGATGAAGTGTCTTCTATTTGTAGAGAAAATGGTTTCGTTTTGATCGCCAAGCGTACAGCACTGACACCTGCCGAACGGTTACTCGGTGAATTCGGAGGCGTCGAGTTTCAGGTAGCGCCTGCCGACGAGGTGGAAGCTCAGTTCTTGAAGCACGGGCTACGTCTGGTGGCTTTAAAGTCTAACAACTTGTCTGGTCTTTATCTTTTCCGAAAGCTTTCCGTGCCCGTCGAAGAAGCAATGCAGGAAATAGTCATGGTTGACAGTGAACATTGCAACTTGGTCGATCTGGTCAAGAAGAAAGCTCTCGACTACGAGTGGAAGGCACAAGGAGAGAACATGTGGCTGCTTGCAGAAGGGGCTGGAGCAAGCGGCGTTGTCGGCTTGGTGAACTGTCTCCGATACGCATCCGGAGGAAGTCACATCAGGTGAGAAATCTCCGTCTAGATATTTTGTTTCTTTTTGCGAATCCTTAACCATCGTATTCTTTATAATAACAAAACATTTATCGCTGATCTTTAAAAAAATGTCCAATAAATATTCCGAGCCATGGTGATTGAAGTTTCTCGACATGCATTATGACGCTCATTAATTTTCAATGTGAATGATTAAAACTACCGTAAAATAGCAAATGGGTCGGCTCACAGGTCAGAAGACACATTCACTCACTGAAAAGCAGTAAACTGTAAGTGCAAACTCTAAATATGATAGGTTGGTAATGGAGAATGTCAAAAATCTAGAGTTTCGGCTCAGAGTTTCATTCCGTCTTGTCAGAAGCAAAGCAATGAACTATACTTGTACAAGCAAAAATAGGTGGAAACAATTGAAAGACATAGTAGGCTCAATGCCGAAAACTAAATCCTGTTTCTGCGTCGGTTCTACCGTTTCCGCAAGTGCATGCAGTTTGCTTCAATCAGCAGGACACGGTTCCATGCAGCCTTTTCTGGTTCACGCAGTTTCATCTAAGTTGACTTAGTATCAGCGACTATGATATTAGTTATCTGCCTACTATTCCGCAATAAGTGGCGTGAGTTTTCAGTGGCATTCAGATACTGGCCAGGCCAGCCTGAAATTGGATCTACCTCTCAGTTATTTGTTGCCTAACATAAGAACCAAAATATGCTCATGCCTCGGTTATATGGCTAAAAAAGCAATATTCTTTAAAATTCGCTTGCATCCGAAACAACACGGATTATGTGGAAGCCAGCGTACATCAGGCAATAAATACCGTTTCTGCGCAATATTTTCTTTTAGTTCTGTTTCTAATGTCTTGAAAATGGCATGAGTTAAGCAGCGTCCCGCACAAAAACCCGACTGAAGACATTTCAGGCCAAATAACCATGATAATAGTAATAGCTTCTTGAAAATTTGCTGGTGTACAATTGTTTGTCGAAGATGTTACTCAAACATTTCATATTTCGGCAAGCCGCAATATGCTATAACTACTTGTGTCGGTATTCATTGCAAAAAACTTGTCTCAACAATTTCTTGTTCCGCACTCGAAATTATTTGTCCGAACCTGTCTTTTCTCAATGCATAATTCATCAATTAGAACCCCGCATACGTTCCTGATGATATTATAACACCGAACACTTGGGGTCGACTGAGGGCTCTCCCTCTAACCCTAACGAGAGCGCGCACGAGGCCTCGCGAGAACTCACTGACCACGCCGCCTCCGCAGTCCCCCTACCCCGCGGGGAACCATTGATCACGTATAATGAGATCACCAAGCATTATTATCTGTCAAGACGGGTATTCCCCCTCCCGCACCCTGCCTTACGCAGGGCGTGGGCGGTGACCCTTCGACTTTTACAAGCTCGTGCGTATCCTAACCTTGCGGTTCTTCGCGCTATATACCCTGAAAGGTATCCCAGTGCGGACTGCCCTGCCTGTGGACTAACGGCAACATTTAACCATGTGTCGTGGGAGTGTGAAGCCATCGGCTCCGCCTTCAGCGAGGATAGGTGGGCTGCGCTGTTGGGCAGCCCCTAACTCAACGACCAAACCCTAGCCGTCCAGAGTGCCTGCGATCGAGCCGTCAAGCTCGGCGTGCCGGTCCCTACGTGGGACTAGCCGGGTGGCGCGGGGTGTCCCCTGCGTCTTCTTTGGACCTCAATAAAGTTATTTCACTCACTCACTCACCAAACACTAAACATGCTAAGTCAGAATTCTACGCAAGAATTAAAAAAAAACGAAATTGCACGAGATACTCAAGCCTACTAGCCACATAAATTTTTAAAATATTTTTATGTACTTTGTGAGATCGTGAATGATCTTACAGTATTTGTTGCGGTGCGTACTCTGAGGATGCGTCCTCAACGTCGCGAAACATCATTCCGTAGATTGTAGACGCACCGTTACTGTAGCAGCCTCCCCAAAACTAGTCTTCATGTCATCATTCCGATCATACAAAATAAACTGCGGGTAAATAAAATTACAGAAATCACCTAGTTCCTTGCGTGACCCGGTAAAGCTCACATTAAGAAACTTCCCCTGTCTTCACGTTACTCGGGAATGGTTTGTATTGGCGCCGCGGTCGACGTTCTGCAACTGAGCAGATTACCACGCTCAGCAAGCACACACAATATACGCACTGTTCGTTAAGAGAGCACTTTATTACTATCCAAGCGCTGGCTAGAGATACCATTTCGCACGAAAGCCTGCAAAATAATCTCTGAATATGGATGGTTGCCCAACCTCCCCATCTTTTTCCCCGATAGGATTGAAGAAATAAATGGCTTATTGTTCCTTCAATTCTATGTAACATTTTAACAATGGACCGCAACGTGAAACGCCATCCAAATCCAAAAAAACAACAGCAATTTCTGGTAATAACGCTTCTTCTTGCGCGAGTTGGTGCAGTTTGGACAACATGAATTTCGACGCGCTAAAAAGACACACGCAAGGGAGAAACACACATACACACAGAGCACTAGTGTGTTTCTGTGTGCCTGGCGTGTGGGTCTGGCGCCATTCTGCGCCAGTGTTTGTCTGGCACTTCGTGTGTCGGTGATATTGCAGATGGCGCCTTGCGTCGGTTGGTAGCCGCTACTTGTTTACATCTGGACGTACGGCGCACATATTTTTTTAATGTCTGTGTGTTCCGTGGTTGTATCGCAGTCGTAAATGGTGGTAGGCATTTTTTTACTGTGTGGAGACATTTGGCTTTGAGCTGTGGTCCTTGCGCTGCAATAAAATTAGTGCATGCACGCGTCGAGCCCGTGATGTGTGATCGTTTCACCCTCCATTAGTCACAATATGTGAAATTTTAACGCGACAGCGTTAAGGGCCCAGTTTCGCAGAAAATCTGGTGTCGGAAACCGGCGTGCAATGTCGGGAGAGTGGCGGAGGAATTCATCCCCAACCACCCCGACCGCGCAGGCCCTCCGCGTGGTGCAAGGTTCTGGTGAACAAAAATTGAATTTCTACAGTGAAATCCGTCAGAAAAATGGTGGCGTATGACTTTACCATTCGGCGTTGGATTCGCCGTCGGATTGTTTACCAATCGGCGTCGAATTGTAATTTTAATGTACGAGAAAACCAAATTCTGCTACGAGGAAACTCAAACACAAACACCGTTTCCAGCATTTCTACCAGACCTACAGCCGCGTGTTCGGGCATTTTAGTTGCGAAAAATGATATCCAGATGGCGCTCGCATCCTAGGCAGGTCAAATTGGAACTTTACCTGCTAATTCGTTTTGATCAGGCACCATGTCTCAGAAAATACGGTAACGGCGTCCAATAATGCTATCGCGTTTCATTCGCGAAGCTTGAGCGTACTCCAAGTTTTTTTATTGCCGCATTGAGATTTAAGCGCTTCACAAAAAACATGCTGCGTCCTTGGAAATAAATAAAGTGGTCGCTGCAATACTTGAACGCAGTGCTTTAGCGATTCCTCGTAACGATGTGTTGGCCATTGAGCAATCTTTGTGACACCACGAAAGATGAACGAGGATGCGTGAGATCACCCCGGAGCAGGAAAGAAAGCCCTCATCTGATGTCGCAGGATCCAATTTGTCTTAGGCGTACAATTGCATGACTGTCGCTTAGTGGTTACGCGAACCTCCTTAGCTGTTCCTGAGGTGCCCTTTTATTACGTGTATATGCCACTAAGCAAAAATCATTTTGCCTCCCAAGTGAGTTTTTGTGCTTTGGTACTTTGATTATATGCTATAAAAGGGCCGCAGAAATAGAATGTTACAAGCGGATTGTGTGTAACGGTGCAATCACTAGAGACAGGACGTCGTAAAACTGAGTTGCTAGTGGCTAATATAATGAACTCTTTAGCGCGGTGTTGTAAACTTGACGGAAGGTAGCGGCCATTGTTTTTAGAAATAAAGAAACCAACGTAATAAGGTTGCCGCTTATACATAACTGAAAATTATTCGTATCATTGTCATGCACGTAATAATTCGAAAACAATTCGTACCAAAAGGCTACGTTTTTAATGCTACCGCGGAAAAAAGAACGCGTGTGAAGCCACGTGGCGATCCGGCCCCAGTGCAGTCGCCCATAATGGCGCACCGTCTTTACCTAAACTTAGTAACTGTCTTGTATTTGATAGAGAATTGAAAAAAAAGCAAAAGGTAGTTATGCATGCGTGCAAGTGGTGAAGTAGAGTCACTAGAACTAGCTACTTTAACTTTGTTGTACAGGAATACAGGCATTCTTATAGAACCCCAGAGGGTCAAAATTATTCCGGAGTTCCACTACGGCGTGCCTCATAATCAAAACTGGTTTTGGCACATAGAACCCAAGAAAAGAAGAAGAAAGCATTTTCATAACCAGTGCGAGAATAGCAGAAATTTGAATTGTGCAACAGCAGCGCCACCAGAATGGGCGCTGCTGTTGAATTCACCATTGAAACCACCAGTGATGTCACCGGTCAAGACACAGTCGAAACTACAGTCACTGAACCAACGGACATTGAGTAATTATGTCAAGTGATGAACGCATGTGTTATTGTACAAAATGTAAAAGTGTAAAATCATAAAATCGTACATAATCATCCTATCTAACAATTCAATTTCATGTAAAGTTTTCATCGTCCCAACTTGCGGTGTACGTGCTGCTTCAGAATTTCATCACGGTTTGTGAGTGCCCTTTTACTATCATACAACAATGCTTCGCATTACCTAGCACTCATCTGGAGTTCTGCCTGTAAATTTTTTTTCTTCTTGATTTGGTCAGTGATCGCCATTTCTTAGTCTTCATGTCGCCCTGACGGGCTGTTTCTTTATATCAATAATAATTTCAGACTATACATACCACAGATGTCAGACGACTGCACGAAAATGCGACAAACTTCAATTTTCTGTTTTGTTGTTCGACGGGCTACGCAAGAGTTTACGGTGCACAAATTCCCTTTCATGTGAATAAAGACATGCAGCCACACAATTAACGATATAATGTGTCGAAGTTAGAGACCGAGACAGCAGTCGCACTGATTGAGTTCTTTTGCCCAGCTTCTCCCAAGCTCTGTACACGTGTGAAGTCATGGTTAGGTTCAGACACCAAGTGGCTCTTGACCTCAACGACGCCAAAGTGCTAAAGAGGATGGTTACATTTTTTTTATTATATGGTTTTTAGGAGATGTTGGCGCCTTTAATTGGCGCCGGCTACTCCTTTTCACATAGAGGTATGAAAAAAAAGTAAGAAAGAAAGAATGAACACTTCATTTTATACGTGTATATATATATATATATATATATATATATATATAAACTTACACAACGATCCTGACTTAAGCCAGAAGACTAACGTCCCATCTACTCGTTGAGCCAGTAAAAACATCAGGCTCTGCCAGCAGTGCTGCAGTGACATCGAAGCAATGCGAGCTCTGTGGCAGCATTTTTTCACGAAGGCAGTGGCGGTGGTGTGCCTTACTGTAAACGAGGAATTGGCGAGCGCTTAAAATAAAAATACGTGGTGCTAGCAGCAAGAAATAGGAACGACTGCATAAGGAATAGCGGTACGCAAAATTGACTGAGTGGTGATTCTCCAACATATATAGACAGACGCGCCATTGCAGTTCTCTAGTAAAGCCGATTCTGTAAGAAACATCATGAATCTTACTGTTGTAACGATTCGCTAGCTGCCTTTATCATTGGTGAGTCCGCAGCTTTTCTCTGTGCCTTAATCATACACAGATGTGTGCTCGACGCTAGTTCAGCCGGGACGGACAAGCTAGCTGACTTCAACCTGACAAATCCAGAATGCAAGGATCTAATGGAAAAGAACCTCGTCATGAATGTTTACCGCAATGGGCAGTGGGGTTGCTACCGGCATGTCGTCGCCAAATCCGGTGAGTCCCATTCTTCTTTCGCTCTTGAGGACCCCGTTGTCCGCAGATACATTCTATAAAATATACTGCTGGAGCTTATTTACTGCTGGAATTTGTTCATCAATCAACATTTGTGAGAGCTCTGCTCGGCAGGCAGCTAGAGAAGTGAAAACAATAGCTTTACGAGCTCCTGAGTCCTACACAATTTGACGGTGGTGTGTTCAAGCCAAAGAAGCCCATAAAATTTCCCGCAACCGAAATGAAATAGTAGCTTGCAACAGCTGCAGCAAACAAAATCACTTTGGCAGAAAGATACTTCATCCTAGCCTAAACCAAAAATCACCGACAAGGAACGGGCCAATGTGGCAAAATAAAGATCATTTGCAACATATCGAGGAATATAAACAGATTAATAAAACAGTAAAAGAAAACCTAACAAAATGTGTTTATGCACTTCTCAGACATATTGAGAATACTAGTCATTTAGCGAAGTGACAGCGGTGGTTAGGGTTAGCACATGTTCCTACATTATTATTATTATTATTATTATTATTATTATTATTATTATTATTATTATTATTATTATTATTATTATTATTATTATTACAAATTGAAAGAATAATTTTAAGAGGCATAGGTTGCTCCTCGATTATTGAAAGAAAAAAAAACGTTATAAGGTACCCTATTCTGCTACTAAGTACGGAGAAGCTAGAAGTGCGAGGGCGTGCTGCACTTCCCGCATATTTTCCATCCCAAAAATATTCCTTCATTTGTCTGATGAATTCTTTTCTGCCACTTCAAAAAAACAGTAGAAGAAATTAATGACGAAATGTTGAATTATTGTTCTCATTCGTTATTTCGATTATTAATGCTTTTGTCTCTTTGCTGTGTCATTGTCTGTTAACAGGTAATACTACCAACTATTCGTCCGAAAGTTGGTAAAAAATGTGTTATTACGTAAACATGGAACCACATCACTTTACCGACTCTGATGGGCCTAGCCACACAAGTCCCCTTAGACTTAGACCGGCCCGTTTATTTGTATTGCTTCTGGATGTGTATTCATACATTATTATTATTATTATTATTAGTAGTAGTAGTAGTAGTAGTAGTAGTAGTAGTAGTAGTAGTAGTAGTAGTAGTAGTAGTAGTAGTAGTAGTAGTAGTAGTAGTACTAGTAGTAGAAGTAGTAGTAGTAGCAGTAGTAGTATTTGATGTGAAAACATATATACAACGGACTAACAGAAAACAAGGAGGGAGCAGGCTGGGAACTGCACCGATATGGGCACAACGCCTGCCAAATCTTTATAAAGGAGGCAATAGAAAAAGAAGCGGAAGATAAGAACAAGGAATTTTGTAAGTGGTTTCCTAGTGCAAATAATAATTTAGCGAGTACAGCTATACCAATAGTAACGAAAATCGCTCATGGTTGTAGCGAAACGAAAGCAGGCACAACAAGACATGGTATTCGACAGGGTAAGGTAGTATGATCACTCTTAGCTGGTGTAATCGGCGTAAACGTGTTCATCGGAGCAAGCGTCAGCGCAATGCGCCAGTGCCTGCTGAAACTACGAGTATCCAAGGCCATTTTAGGTGGCGATACATGCCTCAGAGCGATACATACCTCTACAGGCGATACAGCCTCTAGAGCCTGTAAAGGAGTACGTTTATCTAGGTCAATTACTCACAGGGGACCCTGATCACGAGAAAGATATTTTCAGAAGAATAAAATTGGGTTCGAGTGCATACGGCAGGCATTGCCAAATCCTGACTGGGAGCTTACCACTGTCTTTGGAAAGGAAAGTGTAAAATCATTGCATTCTACCGGTGCTAACATATGGGGCAGAAACTTGGAGGTTAACAAGGAAGCTCAAGAACAAGTTAAGGACTGCACAAAGAGCGATGGAACGAAAAATCTTAGGACTAACGTTAAGAGACAGGAAGAGAGCGGTGTGGATCAGAGAACAAACGGGGATAGCGGATATTCCAGTTGACATTAAGCGGAAGAAATGGAGCTGGGCAGGCAATGTAATGCGTAGGACGGATAACCGGTGGACCATTAGGGTTACAGAATGGATACCAAGAGAAGGGAAGCGCAGTTGCGGTCGGCAGAAAACCATATGGGATGATGAAGTTAGGAAATTTGCAGGCGCAAGTTGGAATACGCTAGCGCAAGACAGGGGTAATTGGATATCGCAGGGAGAGGCCTTCGTACTGCAGTGGACATAAAATATAGGCTGATGATGATGACATACCTCAACACGAAAAGTTCTCTGCTGGCCTCCAAAGAAACTTTGTCTCGTGTATTCACTTCACGCAATTATCATCACGCAAATCCACGAGATGGAGAAGCTTTGCCGTTTCTGCCTACAAAATTGTTATGAAAGTAGACAGCAAAAGGGTACAATCAGTCAGTCAATAACTTTATTGAGGTCCTGAGGAGTTTTAAGCCGTTGGAGATTCCACGCGGGGAGCTGTAGGCTACGCCCAAGTCTTAGAGGAATTGTGCTCTTGATGACGCATGTTCGTTGCAATGAGGATATATTGATTGAGGATATATTGATATATTGAAGCAATGAAGACCTACATTTGTTGCCATACAACGTGGTTACCTAAACAGCCTGTGTACTACAGAGATTAACCAAACATTCGATGTAATTAAGGAATAGGTATTTGCTCATTTTTTAAAGCAATGAAATCACTTGGCGAATATATAAAATATGCAACATCACAACAAACAGTTGAACAAGCAAAGTGGAATAAATGTAGTTTCAGAGTAGCTTTATTGGTGGGGGGAACATAAACTCTTCAACAGCAGAGTAAACAACGCTAGGTGATAACCCACAAGAAGAGGCTTCCAGGAAACACTGCAAGGAATGAAAAAAATATATATTAATCCTAGTACCTGTAAAACAACGCCTCTAAAATATTTTTTATTTAAAGATAAGAAACCTGAGAGTGAGTATCGCTTGTCTTTGTTGTTGTTTTTTTTTTCTTCCTGGTTCTTACGAACACCGGCTATAGCTGACACTACGAAGAACACACAGTTTGCCGTCTTGAACTTGCGGAAGCGTGGTGAGCTACAAAGCCTGAGCTGGTACGAATCCCCGTTGTCCTACCGTACTCTGCCCGCTACCAAGAGTGCCGCTGAGCCAACAGTGTGTGATGTGCACTTCGCGGCGGTAAACAGTCAAGACGTCATGTACGCCACAGGGAAGCTGCTGCCAGAGGCGCTCGCAGGTGAGTTCATTTTAAATTAATGTCTAACGGGGGTCAGATTCATGCTTTTGTTTCTCTTATAGCAACTATAAAGCGCATCGAATCCTGAAGTAAGGAACAGATGGATAAAGTGGTCCTGCTGTGTCCAACATCAAGCGGGTTCACCTCGTATATTTCTCTGGTGCCGGTCGGTCCTGAGAGCGTGACGTGTGGCTTTCCCTCACAACCTTGGTTCATTTTGTTAGAAGGAGGCTGTACCTCCACACACATTGACCTGCTTCCTCTCAAGTCGACGGATATTACTGCCGCGAACTAGCAGCATTTCCTTAGTAAAGCACGTCCCTTTTAAAGAATTATGCTTAGCTGCCGCTTTAAATGTGCCCAGGTATAGTCCGGGTACCAATAACGGCTAGACTAGGGAAGGCATTAACAAACCTACCTCTTAGCTTCTTGTTATGCCACGCAGGAACAGCACCACACCGAAGGCGGGAATTTCAGTTTTCATATGTGGGCGGGAATTTCAGTTTTGATGTTTTTTTGGTTTTTTTTTTAGTTCGTTCTACTCTTATGTCCATAATTTTACATTTTGTTCTTGGTGTTACGAGCTTCAAAGAATGAACTCACTGGAATCTAGCGTCTAGTTTGTCTCACGACGGCAGTCATGTCAAATGCGTCGATTAGCTCGTTTTACTATCGCCAATACTGTTCGAAAAAAACGTTTTACCATTTTCACTGGGAACCGCCGTGGTGGCGAAGATATAAGCGTCCTGCAACTGAGCATGAGGTGGTGGGGGTTGGAATCCCGTCTACCGCAGCCGTCTTTCAATGGGGGAGAAATTCTAAAGAAGTGATCTTGTGCTGATATTTAAATGCTCTTTAAAGACACCGAGGTGTTCAAAATTATTCCACTACTTCCTCCCTCACAACCAGCCGTGATTGTCAAAACCTGAAATCCAATTCTTTTCACGAAAAAGACTGATGGTGTATTTTTTGCAAATATCGGTTTCGTCACAAACTAACAAGCTCCTTACTAGGCAAGCATGATGAATGAGCAGCAGGTGCTGTGGTAGACCTGCACATTTAAAATTGCTGTTCCTTTGATTATCTTAAAGCGTAAATGCGCTAAATGAATTGCCTCGACAAGTTTGAGTGAGAGAAGCCATTCACAGCAGTCGCAATCCCATGGTGTTGCTTTTGTCGGTGCAGGTGACTTGGCGAGTTCGGAGCCCATTCTCGGACAGGAGTTTTCTGGAATGGACCAAGCAGGACGTCGTGTCATGGGTGTCGTGCCCAGCCAGGCCTTGGCGACCATGGTTGCTCCAGACCCTGCCCTTCTGTGGGATGTTCCTGATGGTTGGACCCTCGCTGAGGCGTCAACCGTTCCTTTGTCATACTCAACCGCGTACTATGCCCTCTTGGTGCGCGGTAATATGCGGCCAGGCGAGTCTGTGCTGGTCCACTCTGGCAGTGAAGGCATTGGCCAGGCTGCAATCGCCATCGCTCTGTTCATGCGGTGTACCGTCTTCGCAACTGTCGGTAAGCGCACGCAGCCAATACCAGTCTGCGTAAATATTCGCAACGTTTCCCATTTTTTCGGTTAAACTCGAAAGTTAGCAGCTTCAGTTTGGAAATTCTAAGAGCATATTTATTATAAGCCATCTACACCGTTACAAGGTCAACTCTTTTGGGACCGGACCATTTTGATAAATGATACCAGCCACTTCTTGCGAGGATCATATTTCTGGCAGCCGAGATTATAATAACGTAATTACATAGAATAAAAACGGGATTATGTGAGTTCATCCGATAGTAGCGTGATCTGATTAATATGATTGAAAGTAAAAAGAAGAGGCGCATTCTTTAGAAAATAATTGAAAAGGGCAGTCTCGCACACAAAACCCATTGCATGGTGACATCAAAATGCCTGTAGCTTCTTTCCCACAGCAATGAAATGTAAAAGTTGTATTATTTTCCTATTTGATATCGCTCAGTGCGGTCTCCCTGCTGGTGTGCTAAGTTGTGAAAACGAAGTTATGCTTTGAGCTCTTTAGACAGCATGTGTTTCGAATACGTGAATGCAGCGCATTATTGTTCACGGCTTCAACCACTTTAACCTACTTCGCGTGGTGCACAGGTTCCGCGACGGAGCGACAATTCCTGAAGAGCCACTTCCCACAACTGGAAGACAGCCACATTGTAAACTACAGCAGCATTTGCTTAGAAGAACAGATCCTTGGACAGACACAAGGCAGAGGTGAGTGGCTAAATGTTGTGACTGATAGAAATGGCATTTGTGAATACAGGAAACGCACATGTCTGATGTTTGACTAGTATTTATTGGCCATATAGGTTATTTTCTTATCCTGCGTATGTTTGCTGAGTCAGGCTTTTTGTAAGATAACATCCTTTCAAAATATTCAGAGCTTTCCACCCTGTGAAGAGGGAAGTCCACTTAAACTGGCGCTCTGGTGGGATTTGCTATGTCGGGGTTTACATATATTGGGGATTTGCTGTGTTGAATTTGGCTACAAAATGGTAAACCTACCCCTTCGCTACGTACTCGGGAAAGAAGCTTCGGTTCCGGCTCCAAGTATTATTATTTGATTTGAAAACATACATTTGACCGGTTAGGTTAGGTTAGAAGATGCGGGCAAGATACACGATGCTACCCTTTCAGAATTGAATCAGAAGCTTGCAAAATTGGACAAGGTCTTAGAGTTATCTAAGGCGAATGAATTGAAAATACAAAAACTGGAAGAAGCGGTACAACATTTGGAAGAAGTTTTGTTGACTGAAAATAAAAAGCTTGTTGACTTCGAAGACCGAGCTCGCAGAAACAACCTCTTAGTTTTCGGTATTAAAGAATGCCGTGACGAAAAAAGACAGGATCTTGAAAATAATGTTGTCCGCAATGTTTTCCAAGAAAAGCTTAGCGTTAGTATCAGTTCAGTGGAACGTATTCATAGGATTGGTAGGCCGGGAAAGAATAAGATAAGACCTGTGATTGTGCGCCTGTACAACTATAACGAAAAGATATCCCTCTTTAAGAATTGCGCGAAACTAATAGGTACCGGCATATCAATTTCCAATGATTATTCTCAAGAAACCTTGCAGATCAGAAAGAAATTGTGGTAGTCCGGATTAGACGATAGTCTTCCAAATGACAAACTGAAACTTGTTCACGACAAGTTGTTTGTGAATGGTAACGTCTGTACATGGGACAAGGCTAAGAATTGTAAAGTCTTGCTCCATAAAAATACTGAATCAAATGACTGACGCTCTTGTACTAAAGAGGAGCCTGCGCAGAAGGTTCTTCGTATTGTTTGTGTGAATGCGCAAAGTGTGTGCAATAAACCAGAACGGCTTGAATGCATTTTACTATCATATGACCCTCACATAGCCGTAATCACAGAAACGTGGCTTCACGCTGATATCCCAGATAGTTGCGTACTCCCACCTTCATATTGATGTTATCGGAAAGATCGTGAAACAAAAGGAAGTGGTATTGCAATTCTTGTAAAAAGTGAACTTCCATCCTTTTCGCTACCAGGCGTTAATAACGGTCACGAAAGCGTTTTTTGCAAATTTGAATTCAGTGGCAACACATTCATTATTGCGGTAGTTTACAGGCCACTAGGATCCGCACCAGAATTTTTGTTAGAACTCTATGATTACATAGAAAAATACCGTGATCAGAATGTAATTGTTGCTAGAGATTTTAACCTTCCTTTTATTAACTGGGTGGAAATTAAGTCTGGTTCGTTTGATGTTCACAGTTCTGAAGTGTTGTTTAACATAATGCTTGCATATAACCTTAAGCAAACGGTCCTTGTCCCCATGCATGTAACAGATTCTACCTCTTCAATTTTAGATCTTGTATTTTGCTCAAATCACATTCGGGGTTGTGTAACGCAGGTTCACGATGGCATTTCAGATCACAGTCTTATTTATTTTACTTGCATCTTCCCGCGAAGGGCGGGCTCTCATAAACCGAAAACCGTGGTTGTGAAAAACTATTCTGCTGCGGATGATGTCCAAATTGCGCTTTATTTAGAGGACTGTCTTTTCTCCTTTTGTGATGATGATATTTAAGTACTATGGACCAAGTTTAAATCAAGGTGTCACCACTGTATAAAAAACTTTATTTCAGACAGAGTAAAAAAGTTGTCGCAGTTTCACCTGAAAGGCGAAGCATCAATTGCGATAGCAAACTTGTAGAGAGCTATACGGAGTAATGATATTAGCTTTATCAGCTGTATAAACTTGGACATGCAGCAACATCGGCAACACGCAGAACTGTTGAAGATGCCATCGGCGTTTTGCCCGCGTTCGCTCAAAATGCGTGCGGCGTTGGTGACTGTTGCCGGAGCCTCTGATATAAATAGGCACTGCGTGCCGCAGCTAAACGTCGCCTCCCTTCCCTCCCCCTCCCCCACGGCCTCTCGCTCGTCGAAAGAAGGCGCGTTTGCTCTACATACATGGTGATTGTGAAGGAGAACAGAGACGCCTACTTTTGCAGCCCTTAAGCGAGCACGGCGCAGAACGCGCGTTTGTTCTCCGCCGTGCGTTCACTCCCCGTGAAAGACGCGCCCCTCGCGCCCTTTCACTCGCACATACAGCGTTCGGCGCGCGGCGACGATTTCTTCTCCAAATGACGTCATACGGAACCTCACGGCGACGGCGACGGCGACGCCGACGGCAGAAATCTGCTTTTGAGTGTCCATATAATTGCTATCGCAATAAAAAGGTTGGTCGAGAGAGCCCTTGGATCACCAGAGAGCTGCTCCAGATAAAACGTAGGTTAAATCGTCGCAGGAAATTAAAGTTCGCTGACGATAATGTGCTTAAAGAACTAAAAACTACCATTGAGTATAAAATGCGAGAGTCCCGAGAACGTTATTTTACTGAAACACTTGGGCGTTTTGCATCAGAAAGCCCACGAAAAATCTGGCAGTTCTTGGGGAACAAGGGTCATCGACGAATCGAGCAGGTGGCGTTGGGCAACACTTTCGTTACAGACAGCAGGCAAATAGCGCAAATGTTTAATTGTCACTTTCAAAGTGTGTTTTCAAAGCCGGACACCGATTGTGATATCACTCCCGCAACAGATCAATCAGGCGGTTTGTCCATATCCTTAGAGGGTGTAGTTGAACTACTCTTACGGTTAGACGCAAAGAAGTCAACAGGTCTAGATAAAATTCCGGCTATTTTTCTTAAAAGATATGCACAGATGATAGGTAGATTTCTCCTCGTAATATTTATAAGTCCGTATAAACTGGTAAAGTACCGGCAGATTGGCGCCTGGCTCGTGTTGTTCCTGTTTTTAAAAGGGTAGCCCGATGGAAATTAGTAATTGTCGACCAATTTCACTTACATGTATTTCTTGCAAGGTGTTGGAGCATATTTTGGTGAAATATTTAAATAATTTCTTGGATTAACACAATATCATACACAATGCACAGCATGGGTTCCGACGGTGATTTTCTACTAAGACGCAGTTAGTAGGAACCATTAATGAATTTGCTAAAGTTTTAGATATGAATGGTCAGGTGGACATAATATTTTTGGACTTCTCCAAAGCATTCGACAGGGTGTCGTCTCACAACAAACTAATCCTAAAGATGAAAACAATTGGTATACCTCCCGAAATAATCAACTGGGTTATATGTTATTTGACTAACAGAAAACAATATGTAGATGTAGACGAATCATGCTCTGGAAATTTAGATGTTTACTCGAGAGTACCCCAAGGATCTGTGATAGGACCAGTCTTGTTTAACCTCTGTATCAACGATATGATAGACTCTGTCAAATCAACTGTCTCCGTTAAATTGTTTGCCGATGACTGTGTCATTTTTAAAACTATAAATTCTGTTTCTGACTAACATGAGTTGAATGTGAATCTAAAACTACTGGCAGAATGGTGTGCTAAATGGGATATGATTATTTTTTTTAAAGAACAGTACAGATGTGCCTTACTAATAAAAGAAACAAACTGGTGTTTTCGTATAACATAAACGGTAACATGATCCAACAAGTAGAAGAAATAAATATTTAGGAATTACCATTACATCCAGGCTCAAATGGACCACGCACATTGATAACATATGCTCGTCCGCTCGCAAAAAATTAGGCTTTCTAAAACACAAGTTAAGAAGGTCATCAAACTAACTCAGAAACAAGGCGTACAAAGCCATAGTAAGACCTTCTCTTGAGTATGCAAGTATTGTATGGGATCCTCACACAACAGTAGATATAGAAAAGATAGAAAAAATTCAAAGATTAGGGGCTCGTTTTATATACAACCGCTACAAACGCCGGGACTCTCCGTCTACTATGTTGCAAGAAGCGAAGCTGGAAGGCTTAAAAGACCGCAGAACAATTGCTAGAATTAAGTTTCTAAGCCGATTGTATTTCTCGAAACTAGGCATTGATCCCCAAGAGTACATAACTACACAATCATTTGACAAATCCCCTCATAGGCATCAACACTATATTGAACCTTTTTTGCTCGCACGGATGTTTATAAGTATTCATTTTTCCCCAAAACAATAGCAGACTGGAATGGACTGCCGCATCATTGCCTCCTCCTTGCTCCTGATGAATGATATGGATTGTCAGAATGCATTATCTGTGATGTGCTATATTGTTAACGTTGTGCGTTGCTTCTTTTCTTTTTATGACGTTTTTTATCTCGTTCAGCTTTCTATAAGTACGCATCGTCCATTCTGGTGTCTCTTTTTCAAGGTCGAATACTTTTGTCTTTTTGTATTTTGCCTCTCCTGCCTGGACCGTATTCGGTCCGCAGTATGTGATAAATAAAAAAAGGAAAGCGAGGAGCAGGCTGGGAACTGCCACCGGAAGGGGCACAACGCCTGCCTACTCTTTACAATGGAGGACATAGAAACATAGAAATGGAAGATAGAAAGAAGAGGAGGAAAGAGGAAAGAAAGAGCAAGATGACAAATCTCAAAGAATACAGTAGAACACACAGTACAGGTCACACACAGCAGGGCCGCTAACAGCAGGTCACTGCAGCTCACGCTACTGAAAAACGTTAAATTGAAGAAACAGTCTCTAAGTTACAAACGTGGACATAAGTTAGTTCCAGAAAAGTAAAGAGAGTGCGATGAGCCTGTTCACGTCGAGATGCACAAGTACTGGGGTACAAACATTCGTCTAGTGTCGTACATCGCAGGCCAACAACGGGGTATTTTTTAACGCTTAGACGATGGTTTTACAATGCCCGGCTCTGAAAGAACTGGCTCGACGTCTACGGGCGACGGCGTTCCTAGCTCGTTCCTCATGCTTTTGTACGACGTTCCCAGACAAGAGTACTTGACCAACAGGCGTATTCTGTAAGAGTCCAACTAGTGGACTGTCCACTTCGGCTATTGCGATTGGCTAGTATAGCACGAGCGAGAAGGAGACTGGCGTCCACATCGGCTGTCGCGATTGGCTCCAGCAGCACGAGCGAGAAGGAGCCAGCCAGTCTACGTCTCGCTCGTGCAGCCCTGTCAATACACGCATGCTGAGCAGCCGGAGGGGCGAGGGGAAGAGCGCGCGTCAGCAGCCGAGGCGGAGGGACGCAAAGGAGCGCCGCCAGTCGAGTCTCACTAGCCTCCCAGCAGGGCTCAACTCCACTCAGGGGGGAACGCGGCATAAAAGAAGGTCGACTGGCGCAAGAGAAGAGATAGCGGGGGCTCAGCCTGCCGGGAGGGAGAAGTGGCCGTGCGCTCAAAAATGCGATGCTCGAACTAATGGCGATGATGATAGTTTTTTTCTACACGCGGACACAATCCTGGGAAACCTAGCCCTTAACAGCTTCGCTGTAAAAATGCAGTGATCTATCTGAACGCTCCTTCAAGCCTTACAAAAGCGTTTAAAGAGACAAAGTACAAATCGTAATCATGAAAAATAATTGTCAGATTATTTTTGCTTAGCACTTTCTTATACAATGTGTAGCGTTTCTAAGTTGAATTCGTTAATAGCTCGCAGTGGTGAGGTTTAGGTCAACGTAATAAAGAAAAAAGTTTTCGAGAACTGTAACGAAGGTCACAATATAAATGGCTACAAACCCAAAAGCGACAAAGCCTGCAAAAAATAGCATTTCTTTACTTTCAAGTTTTCCATGGGCGTTTTTCAATAGAAATACAAACACAGTGCCAAATTCACCAGAATTCTGTGCGAAATGTCACTACGGCACCTTATTATTCAGCAGCCATCATCAAGGCCAAAGCGTTAGCGTAAGATGCCTCACAGATTCTTGGCAATTTTCTTCGTTACCTTTCCTTCCTTTTTGCTCACGGGGTGCATTATTTTCTCGCAATATTATCGGTCACTGCATTTCACCCTTTTGCTCCATACGTAACTCCGTCGTTCCACGTTCCTTCTATTGAGCCTTCGTTCATTTATGGGTGTCTTTATGTTCATCTTTCATTCGTACTTTAAGTGTCGTATAAGGTTTCTTTTATTTCTACACTGTCATGCATACATCTGATTGTTTTTTTTTGTCTACGTTGCGGTCTGTTCACTGCTCTCAATGGCGTAATTTTCTTGTTACGTTCGCTCTTTAGGTGTGGACCTCGTGTTCAACACTCTTCAAGGTGCCCATAGCAAAGCCATTGCTCACTGTCTGACTTCGAATGGCCGATACCTTATTATCAACGCCGCCGGCACCTCCTCACATCCTCCACACGAAGAAGTGTCTTCGAAAAAGAAGGTCGTCAACGTGATCACCGTCCCGGCAAATGTCCTGTTCTTGAACGATACCACCGCTGTGGAGGACAAGCAGCGAGTGGCTGAGCTAGTGCGTGGAGGAATCGCATCGGGTGCCGTAAGGCCGCTGCCTGCCACAGTGTTCACGCGAGACAAGGTTGTGGATGCATTCACGCTTCAAGCTTCTGAAACGAGCAACGGCAAAGTTGTACTAGGGGTAACTTGATTTCAAGTACTTCTTCGGCTTGTCAGTGTCCTTGCAGTTCGACGTGATCACGTGCTGAAGCATGACCTCCGCGGTATGGCATGGAAAGCGCGTAGTTATGTCCAGCACTGTCTACACTTAGTACATTTTAAAAAATTTTTATCACAGAAAAAAAAATCTGCTTTGTGGCGTTTTACGTGCCAAGACCAGGTCTGATTATGAGGCACGCCGTAGCGGTGGGCTTCGGCTTAATCTTGACCACCTGGGGTTTTTTCACGTGCACTGCAACGCAAGACTTCGCTGACAATTACGATACTCCCTAATTTGAAATTTGAGCGCATCTCTATACGTGTTTTCATTTCATGTTTATTAGCTGGCGCGAACAATCTGTTTTGTGCGGCAGCTTGCAGACGGAGCGAAGCGTGGAGCGAAGCGTGGAGCGAAGCGTGGAGCGACTGCCTTGCTAATCGGGAGCTTCCGAGAGGCAGCGCGTGGGTGACCCGTGGGTGCGATTCACAGCTGCCGCCGCAGACAGACCTCGGCACATGCACCGCTTTGTTTCCATATATGGTATATCGGGGGCGTCATAGGTGAACAGACGACGCGCGCTACTCTTGCGCCATCTCTTAGTCATCGTCGCCGCACAGCAAGTCTTGCGCGGCACTACGCTGTTCTTCTCACTTTTTCGCCATACCCTCCTCCTCCGCTCTCCGCTTCATGCTTTCACTGTAGCCTCCTCTTCCTCCCCTTCCCTCCTCGCGCTCTTTTCGTTATCACCGTCTTTCATCCCCCGCTGCGCTCGTTCGGACGCCCACACTCGCCACAAGAACGAGCGCGCACAAGCTGCCCTCTAAAATGAGGCGGCCAACATGACTACGAGGTCTGTCCCAAAAGTTCTTGCATTGAGTCAGAAAAAAGGGGGAAAGCGTGTTGCGGCGCTGCTTTCTCGAGCTCCAGGAAAAATTGCACCCCGTTTAACTCAGTGCGAAATGTAATGATCTATGACAAACCAAATTTGCATGCATGCACTGCCTGCGCAAGCAAGAGTTGGTTTTGTCGCGATGTAGGTAGGCCAACACATGAAACAAATGATCTTTAGAAATTTAGTCGTTAGAATTCCGATACAAAATGACATACAATTGTATCAGATATCATGGCACGCCAATTAAAATTATGTTTTAAAGTAAAGAAATGTCATCAAGCCGGTTCTGCAGTTTCAAGACCCATGAAACTTCAAGACGATCTTCTACCTCGTGCGACTGTGAAAACGTTGATAGTGTACCTTCTCTAAAGTTCAGCGACCGCCAAATGCCTGTTATCAGTAGTGATGGCTTGATACCGGAAGCACCCGGTTTGGGAAAGTCATCTCTTCACATAGTCCTCACTAAAGCTTTAGATTTGTAAAAGGTTTGCGCAAAGTTGGTATCAAAACTATCCATTTCTGAGCCAAATTATTCATAAAAATAATTTTCCATTGATGGGAAAACTCCAGACGAAAGCTTTCTCCTTTAAAGATTTATCACTGGTGACGAACCCTAGATTTAGGAATACGACATGTGGTTGAAGTCGCTGAATGGAAATTGAAACAAACAAATATAAGCTAAGGTCACAGAAAAGCGCAAAGAGCAAAGCGGTATCAAATCCGTGTTGTTCTTTTATATACAGGGTGTCCCAGCTATCACGCAGCACGATTTAAAAAAAAGAGGAACGGCGTTACGCGAAGCCAACCTAGTGCGTATTGTTTCCAGTACAGTGGAGTAGCCGCCAGTATTTTTTTTCGTCACTGAGATTTAATTAATTATTTGTAATTAATTAGCTAACTTGAGAAGTACTGTGCTAATTATCAAAGTGTCAATGAGAAAGTTGTAGATCAACATGAAAAACTGCCGATACAGCTTTCTATTGCTCAATACGTGCTACATAAATGTGTTTTTTCCGAGTGTGAAAGAAGCCCGCGAATACACGCAGAATTGCCGCACGACTGGCCGCTCGAGGCGCTTTGCGTGTATTCGCGGGCTTCTTTCCTGCTCGGAAAAACACATTTATGTAGCACGTACTGAGCAACAGAAAGTCCAGCAGAAGGTCCTGAGGAGAAAGAAATAAATCGAGGCCGGAGGCCCCGCCAATCAATCCGGTGGCTCCACCCAGGTCGGGGCCGGTAGACAGAGTCCTTCGGCGACGGCCCGGGCCCTCTGGACAGCCTTGAGCTGAGCGAGGGGCTCTGTGCTTCTGAGCGCTGAGTCCCAGGAGGACTGTTCGTGAAAGTCCGTGCCCCCATCAAAATGCCGCCTGCCGCGGCCGGGATGCGATCCCCCAACCTCTGGCTTAGCAGCGCAAGATCAAAGCCCCAACGCCACCATGGCTGGTACCATAAATGTTTATTCTCAGAAGGGCAAAATTCTCCGTAGACCTCCACTACGGCGTCCGAGCGACGTAAACCGACTATTGGCAACAAAATTATCATTTCTCTTCCCCGTTTTTTTTTATTCTGTTTATGTTAATTATAGTCATTGTAGAAAATTATTTGTCTAAGCGTATCGTACTGCCACTATTTCTCATCGTCCTAAAACGTGTACGTGACAGCAATTTCAAATTTAGTGAGAATTGGGGAATTCCGGAAACGTTTACGGTCTGCTTGAAATAAGAAGCGTTGATAATAATTATTCATCCCTAGTTTCTTCTCCAGTTTTACTGCGTTACACGAGGAGGTATGTAGTTGGTAACCCAGGGTCCCCGGTTAACTCGACAAGGCACCTTGTTTCTATTTGGTAGCAGGTTCGTAGCAGGTATTCAGGTTTTCTTCAGCTACTAGACAAGGCACCACCTTTTAATTTGTTTAAAATTAGGCGCATGGCATTGGTAATATGTAGGCAAAGTTCAAAATGTGTGGAATGACTACATACTTAGCGGCAAATTATTGTTCAAGCTGATCTTCAGCTTTTTAATGCCATTTATGAACACTGTAGATTTTATCCCGCGTCCCTGGCACAACTATGCACGCAAGTGAGATCAAATTTCACGAAACATTTGCGACGGGAGACATTGTGTTCAACGTTGTGTTGAAGTAAAGTGTATGTCGATAAATTACTGCCTTTTTTGAAATTTCCTAACGGGTGTTCGAAAGCGTTATATGCGAGCAAAGTTTCAAACGCGCGAGTCACTTACACGTATAAGGGCAATGATCTAACACTACATGGACGAATGGTGCCTGCAGGCAACATACGAGAAAAAAATGCTGTTTCGGCATTGAGTACGAGGTTTCTGCCTAAATATATTCAGCCAACACTCAATCAACTGCAGCAAGTGTCATTTGTTGGCTCAGAGCAGAATCACAGGACAACAAATAAGTTCGGCACGCAAGTCGCTTTCTTGGGAAAGCACGGTCAGAGGAGACAGGCCGCTGCAACATATCCGGCTGAAATGGTACCACACATGAGATTTGAAGCAAATTAAATGTACACCTATAGACCAGATATGATGAGAGCTGTCTGTACAAATTTGAAATGAAGCCATAGGTGGATTCGGGAGAAGCCCACTTCCAGATTTCTGGCTGGTGTTTCCGCCCTATTGCTGAAAAAGCTTCCGCAAAGTATGTTTTCTCTGTGTTGACTGCTCTTATTCTCGGTGTGTTTTGCACATTTCGATCGAAAATAATTATTTTTGTGTATGTATATATGCCGTTACAAAGGGTTAAAATATAGTATTTGACTACAGGCAACTGACAAACTTATTGGAAATTATCTAAAGAAACCGCTTTCCTAGAAATTGCGCTTTGATTCTGCAAGGTCGCCCAAGTATGCTGACTTTTTGTTGTGCTTTCGACCATAGTTTCTACTTTTGTTTTTCTGCGCTGAATGTCAGGAGTTGGAAAGGAAAGCTAGATTACGCATAGTTCGTGCATTGCCACGCCAGCAAGTTCAATAAGGATGAACGATGTAAGAGAAGATGCGCATGAGAATAATTGGGCAGAAATCTTAGGCGAACGATTCAGTTAAGCGATAGCTTGGTGGTAGACATAATGAGATATGCTACTGGAAACGCTAACTGCTTAGCTCTGTAGTTATTGCTATGAGGGGTGTGGGTCATGTGACGTTGCGCTGTCTGCTTGATCAGCCCGCGTTATGAACTACATTAAAACCATTACGCGCATAGCGCACGGCTATGACGATCAGCCCAACAAGTCACAACCTTTGATTGCACTGTCTCCGCGATTGACCCAGTTTTGATGACATTACCTCCTGTACCAGCGCAGTTTACTATGCCGTTGAGGCGACAATGCCGTCTAAACAAAGTGAAATACGCCAATGAAAGCTGTGTAATTTAAAATTTGGAGAGCGATCTTTTGGCAAGACACTATGTGCACTCCCCTGAGTCTGGTTAATCTTATTGCTTTGCCTCCGGTTTGTCTCTCACAATGTGACGCGCGGCAATATCGCTCAGGTTCGACCAGAGAAAAGCCACCAAATCGAGGACAACAGTCATCCCTTCACGGTAGAAGCCATCGCCCGCACATACTTCTACAATGACAAGGCTTACGTCATCGTCGGAGAACTGAGCGGCTTCGCTGTAGAGTTCGTGGACTGGATGGTCAGTCGAGGCTGCCGGAAGCTTCTTCTCACAGCGAGTCATGGTGTGCTTACGGGGTATCCACGTCTTCGCCTGCATCGGTGGAAGGCAGTCGGCACCTCGGTAGTCGTCAGCGAAGCCGACGTGTCGACAACGCACGGTGCTTTGCAGATTATCAAGGAAGCCGAAGCAATGGGTCCGGTCGGCGGCATCTTCAACGTTTCTGCGGTAAGCCAGCACCACTTGTCAACCTAAACCATTCATTGCATATCGTTATTTCTCCATGAGATCGTCGTTATGGTAGCAAACGCTTCTGCACTGCAAGTACAGAAATTTAAATCACGTGAGGCGAAAGGTCTCAATAGCTTCAAGGGACTAAGCACTCAACGCTCTCTCTAGAAAATTTGTTGCTGCATCAGCCTGTGACATACCGAGCTACTCTCGCCGGAAGTTCCTCAAATGAGGTATCATCGAGGTCTGCGTGATGTGTACGTCTTGTCTGCCACGTACGACGTAAGGATGTGCCGTTGTGTACTGCGCACATACACACCGCCCTCACACCCAGCGACTCGTCTGTGCAAGGAAAGCTGAGTAGCCGTTTACCAGCCGCTGTATCTGAGAGAGTATTACGTCCTGACGCCGAGCACCAGGTCGAGTGTTCAATTCCTTGCCTGGCGCCTGCATTTGGATGTGGTCAAAATTTTAGAGCGCTCATGATTCGTTCGAAAATGTTCGAATTTACTTTATTCTATTTTATATACTTGGATTTTGTTTCAACATCCGCTTTGGCGAGAATAGAGTGCTTAATGGGTTGTCTGTCTCAGTGGCAACAGAGCTCCTGTCATTACCAAAGTTGTCCGCGATTGCCTTTGATTTACTTGAAACGAAATTGCTAAATAAACAAGGCACATGTGTTACCAATTGCTATGTGCGCGTAAAATTACACCGCGGATGACACACAGCGCACAACGTATGGGAGACGTGCCGCACATCGTAACGTGATAGCAGATATACCAAAAATTAACACGGGTTGGATCGAAACGACGACCATCGGTTTAAACGCAGCGTTCTCACAACTGCGCCGTGACCGCTTTCTGGATAAAAGGATGTAATATACGTTTTCTAAGACCGTCCTTTCCCGCATCTGTAAATACCATGAATCAGGAAAGTTTTTAGTGTCGCGGAGTGGCTTTTCTGCACACTTGTGCCGAGGGAAGAGCCTGTATGCGACGCGGCGAGTAATCCGGCACCGCTATGCAAAGTAATTTTAGCGGATATTATATAGCTTTGAAAGATTACTAAGTGAATGAGAGGTAAAGCAAGTGGAATCATGCTTTCAAAGAGCCTTGAGAATATGCACACGATTCAAGAAGTGACGCTGAACGGCATACGTTTGGGGATGACGGAATTTTCAAAATCACGTGAGTTTCCTTAAACGTAGTGAGGTCTTGTGAGTTCACTACTGTTCACTGAAATTAGACGGGGTTGCCGTTGTTGCTCGATGGGGTCGTCTACTCCTTGCGTGAGTGTAGCTGCATGGACACTCATGTAGGAAAGTTGTTGCGAGAATTAAGATACGTGACGAGGCGTGTCCGATCGAACACTTTTCGATGCGTCAAGGCTTCGTTTATTGACAGCCTTGCCTCTGGAAGGCTCATTTTGCGCCTCGTATGATTGGAGAAGTAATCATGAAAAACTTTGTTTCGCTTCGCGTGCAGTGCCATGAGGACAGCTGGGTAGCCAATCAGGCGTCCGAGGTGTTTCAAGCAGACCACAAGACTAAGGCTGACGGCACGCGGCATCTGGACGAGCATTCCCGAAAATTATGCCCCCAACTGGACCACTTCGTCGTCTTCTCCTCAATTTCTTCTGGACGCGGGGCTTTGGGCAGGACGTTAACCGGCTACATCGACTCAGCATTAGAGCGCTTGTGTGAACGCCGCGTTGCAGATGGTTTTCCCGGTAAGTTGACAAGATCATATGCTGTTGAACACTGGTGTTCAACTATGCAAAACAGTTTATTCGACGTGTACACTGTTTAAAGTCGCCTAAAGAGAGAGTACCAAAGTCGTAAAATATTTTTATGTCCTGTCTCATCATGGGACAAATGCAAGAAAATAACTTCTGCGTAACAAATGAATGCATATCTACGATGAAAACAAAAGTTTTGATGTTGTTCTTGCGTTCATCTACTCATATTTCAGCGCACGTTCCATGTTGTTAATACGAGGACAGTTGGCGCCGGGAGTCAAATCTGTGACTATACTTCGTATTAGCTTTTAAAATGCAATTTCATGTTAAATATACAGCAGGTAAATTTTTCATTGTGCTGCGCCTGACAGCAATGAAATTTTTTTTCTTCCTACATTCAATAACGATCGAGCTTTATTCTTTTTAGGTGAATAAGCCTTGGACTTTCACCCGCTATAATTGGTAAATTGCAATATGTACCATAGTTAATTACTTTAAAACTGAATTAGTGAAATTTTGTTAATTAACCAATTATACATTTCATGTTTTGTGCAAGTCCACCTCTTCGAGTATGCCAGCACATGGACTAGAATTGTGCTAACAACCACAGGCAATTTACTTTTTTAAGTGTTTGCTCAAACACCCTGTATAAACGCAGCCAGCGGGACTTGAGAGTCCCTATTAAAGCAACAACAGCTGCATGTAAACGTTACACGTGAAAAGCCATCGCTTCCTCTTTCTCTCTTTCTGTCTATTCAATTGTCGTCTTAGGATTGGCCATCCAATGGGGGGCCATAGATGAGGACGGCCAAGCTCATGACGCCCAGAGCTCCCAAGCGGCATTCAAGGCAACACAGCCACAGCGAATGAGGTCCGCCTTGGAGGTCATGGAGAGGTTCCTGAACCAAAGCCACCCCGTTGTCTCCAGCCTGGTCAAGGCTGAAGTCACTTCAAGTTCGGGAAACAAACGAGAAAATAATTTCCTCGTGGACTCGGTGACCAGGATTCTCGGTGAGAAGCTTAACCCTTTCTTCGACTTTAGTGTGCACGAAGAACAAATAGTGCGGCAGCACATACTGCACGCTTTTGCTCATAAATAATTATTGGCCAGATCATCGGTAAATGTCTACGGTAGCTAAGTTCGAACTCGACATCGGCCGGCGCAACCCAGTTTTTCTTTATTTTTAGTGAGGGACGGTCATCCAGACCGAAAGTAGTCGCGCTAAGCGGCTAAGGAAGTCCTCAGTAGTTTGTCACAAAGAAGCTTCGCAGCTAAAGAAATAGTTGTCCTGCTCTGGTGATTGAACCGCGTATTAACGTTTCTACTGGGTGCTTGTTCGTCCAACTGAGTCTTGTACCACCTGCCTTGTATATGGTAACTTGAGGCCAGATTAATCTAGAACCCAAAGCTGAGAAACACCATATATGCTCAATAAGGTAAAGGACGAAAATACTGAAATGAACCCTGCGCATTTTCAAAGAACTATATACTTTGCTATAACCCCGTGTTACTCGCGCACGGCACAACCGTTTAACGCTTTGGGTAAAGGTTGATTAAATAAAAAATTAATACATAGAACGGCCCATAAGCGCACCCCTCTATCGTGAACAGGTTTTCGCAAGTGCAATCGTGACCAAGAGTTTCCGGACCAGGGCTCCTGGGGAAAAAACTAATTTCTTGTCAACTCGGACTGACAACCTGCAACGTACAAATGCTCTGCGATGTTTGCAACATGAAATTCATATTGCATTTCCAAATTTCCGGTTACATGCCAAGGTATCGCTGACATTAATTTTAAACCTTTAGGTTTTATTACATTCCTTCTGTTTATCGCCATCAGCGTTAGCATAGTCATCTGCTGCCCAGTCCATGGGCGAGTGCCAGTACGCGTTTCATTTGGTGCAAGAGAACACATGACGCCACGTGTGCTTCCACTAATGAGAGACGAAAGTTGGTGCACGATTTCCTGGAACACCACCAGATGGTACTGCCCTCCGTACATCTCGAGTGGCGGAACCAACAGATCGCGCCCAAACCTAAAAGAAACACTCGAGGACAATTTCATCAGCACGGTTGTCATAACATGCGATCCTGTTGTGTTTTCCTGTAGGGGGGTAAATATTCCAATGTCTCCCTATGCTGTTTCCTTGAATTTATGACTGACGGTTTTCTCCACATATGCTACTACGCTCATCAGGTCAGATACAGATGTTCGGAAAAGCATCAGTCAAAGTCAGAATTAAACTCAAGACGGGAGCGAAAAACAACGCAGCGCTTGGCTATCAAATAATTTTTATGAGCAGAAATTTTCACTCATTGTAAAAAAAAAACATCACAAAAGATTACCAACTACCATAAACACTATTTAGCAACAAACGCAAGTGGTTTGTCGGGGAAGGTTAATAGTTTACATAGCGGTCAACTCCAATTTCTCTATTCAAGGACACGTGAAACACAGAATACTCTCATTAGGAAACCAATGAACCGTGTTTGATTGAAATTCGACACATTTAAGAGGGACGGCAAATTCGAATTGCAAGAAGCAGAAATTTGTTTGAGGATCTCACAATGTTAGAAAAATTACCTAAATTCGGTAAGCTTTTTTTAAAACATAAAGTACAACAGGTACTGCAGTCCCTTCTGTCAAAAACTGATTACCTCGAGAACCGCAGCCGACGCTGTAATCTACTCTTTTACGGAATGGGCGACGAGAAGGCTCGCGAGTATAGTGAAGAATCCGAAGGTCATGCCCGCAATGTTTGTCAGAGTAAACTAGGAATCGAACAGGCTCATGGACTTGGCAAATTTCAGCCAGGAAAATGCCGTCCTTTTATTGCTAATTTCACCCTCTTTAAATAAAAGCAGCAGATTCTGAGCAACGCTAAAAAGCCCAAAGGAAGTAACATCAGCGTTTCGGAAGACTTTCCAAAACAGTAAGGATGAAACGACATTTTTTATGGGAGTACGCCAAGTCCCGAGAGGAAAAAGGCGATAAAGTGAGCCTTCGATATGATACTCTGATCATGAATGAGCAGAAGTATATGTATGACGATGGCGTGAAACAAGTATTACCGCTGACTTGACCATCCCAAAGAAACGACGCAGGGCTTTGCTTTCTTCTGGTCAACTGTAGAAGTATTAAAAATAAGGTAGATGGTTTTAATTCTTTGATTGAAACAGTCAAGCCAACTGTTATCGTGGGGTCTGAGTCGTGGTTAGACGACGACATTGCTGACAATGAAGTAGTTCCTGGCGGTTTCACCGCCTATAGAAAGGACAGAAATTATGACGGTGGAGGTGTGTTTATTAGTTCATTAGTTAGTAGATAGCATTCTTTCGTCAAGCACGGTCAAAGTTGACGTAGGCGCTTGTGAGGCGGTGTTCTGCAGGCTCATACTACCTAATAACAAAGTGTTGCTTGTGGGCAGTTTTTACCGGCCACCGGGCTCCTCCGTGAGCGCACTGTTACAGCTTACGAAAGTACTTGAAACGCCGCAGAAAGACACGTTAGTAATCGGTGGTGACGTTAACTTGCCTTCCCTCGGCTGGCACCAACATCCTAATATTGTTACCACAGCGGATAGCTGTAGTCAAGAAATGAAAAACATAATCGACCTTTTTGCGCTTCACGAAATGGTGTTGGAACCAACGCGCGGAGAAAATATTTTAGATTTAATAGTGACAAATCAGCCTGAACTAGTTTTCTCCAGTGTTGTCGTACCTGGTATAAGCGATCACAGCGCCGTGGTGTGCGAGATGCATATTAGTTGTGTAAAAATAGTAACTGGTCCTAATGCGCGGGTTTAACGGGGCCTTAGATTCCTAGCAGTTTTTCAAACACAAGCTGAGACTGAAAGTGTAGCTCATCTGTGGACATTATTTAAACAAAAAATGGTGGAACTAAAGCATCAGTTCGTTCCTTCCTGGATGTTAACCCCAAGGCGCGCTAAGCGTAAACCCTGGTTTACAAAACTGCTGTACAGACTAACACAGAAAAGGCAGAGATGCTATCGCAATTTTCGAGAGGTGCCTACAGAAGAGAATAAAAGAAAATTGCAGGATATAACATGTGAAGTGAAAGTTGCTACTCGTAATATGAAGGATTGTTATTCCGGATCTATGTACTTTAAGTTAAAACAAAATGCTAAAGAATTTTGGAAGCATGTTAAAAGAAATGGTAAGGACAAGGTAGCTCTTCCGTCGTTGGTCGTTGGCGGTAACACGGTACATGACGACATTGCCAAGGCCGAAAATTTTAATCAATACTTCAGCTCTGTCTTCACCCCAGTGGTCAGAACTGATAGAAAGACACAGGACCCTCGAAGCGAAATAGGCGAGATGGATAACTTAACTTTTCCGCACAGGGTATTGAGGTGTTGTTGCTGGGATTAAATGCGTCAAAGGCTTGTGGCCCTGACGGCTTGCCAAACAGACTTCTCCAACTCTGTGCCACATCAGTCGCGCCATATTCAAAGATAATTTATGACAAATCTCTAGAACAGCCCTGTCTTCCGGACGAGCGAAAAGTTGGGAACGTTGTGCCGATCTATAAGTCGGGCGCACGCAGTGAAGTAGCGAATTACCGGCCAGTGTCCTTGACATGTGTTTCTTGCAAGGTTTCGGAGCATATTTTGTATACTACAGTTGTAGCGCATATTAATGAACATTGTTTGTTTAATCCAGCTCAGCACGGGTTTCGGAAAGGCCTTTCCTGCGTTACACAATTAACCAAATTTGCACACGACATAGCAGAATCCCTCAATCATCGACTCTCAGCAGACTATGCTTTCTTGGACTTCCAGAAGGCATTTTGACACTGTACCCCATGCTTCCTTCATTGAAAAACTGGTAGCTTATAATATACATCCGCAGGTTATTTCTTGGATAAGATCAAATCTCGCATCACGAAGGCAGTTTGTCATTGTTAACGGGGCTCAATCTCAGATCGCGAGTGTCACGTCCGGTGTACCTCAAGGATCTGTGTTCGGTCCACTATACATAAATGATATAACTGATGGTATCCAGTCTCTGATGCGTTTATTCGCCGATGATTGCGTGATATACAGGGAAGTGAAATGCGTTGATGATGTGGCTGTTCTTCAACAAGATCTAGACAAAATCAACGAGTGATGTGTAAAGTGCCATATGAAGGTTAATGAAAAAAAATGTGTGCATGACATTTACCAGAAAAAAGTATCCACACATTATCAGTTATAATCTGAACAGCATACCTTTAAAACAAGTATCAGATTAGAAATATCTAGGTGTTTATTTTACGTCTTCGCTAATTTAAGGTGGCAGAGACACGTTGATTACGTTGCAACCAAAGATGGGAAAGTGTTTGGCTTTTTGCGTCGGAATGTCCGAACGTTTCCTGTACCTACTAAAAAATTATTGTGCAATACCAATGTTAGACCACTTCTTGAATATGCCTGCACAGTCTGCGACCCTCCAGCAAAGCGAGACAATGATAAATTGGAAAGTATTCAAAATTTGGCGGCTCGGTTTGTGTCAGGCAATTACCGCACGACTATTGGGGCGGAAAGTATAAAATAAACACTGAATTGGGAGAATTTAGATAATCGTCGACGTAAGTTGCGATTGAAATTCTTGCATGTTGTTTACCATGGTCGTGTCGGGATTGAAAATAGAAAATATATGCTTGCACCTCACTATCTCTCAGACCAAGTTGATCATATGTTGAAGGTAAGGGAAATCGCATGCAAGACTGATTTATTTCGATTGTCTGTCTTTCCTAGAACAATCCACGAACGGAACCAATTGCTGTCAAACATTGTCTCGGTTATTTCTAATGATGTTTTCTTTTCTACGTTAGCATAACCGCGTTTAAGTTTGTTCCAATGACGTGTATTTTTGTGACTGATTGTGATTAGTGGTTATTTTTATTAGTTGTGTGACTGGAGACTATGTATTTTTTTATATTTTTTGTGTATACTCTCCCCCACTGTAATGCCTGTTAAGGCGCTGTGGGTAATAAAGTAAATAAAATAAATAAAAAGTGTGTTAATATTTCAGCATTTTTTTTCCTTTAGTTGTCTGAATACATATAGTTTACAGCGACATTGTTTTTATTTTCGAGGAGCCTCGTGGTGAGTTTATTGCTACAGTTTTTCTAACTTCTCCGTCTTTTTCTACAAAAATTTTTCTTAACAATTTTTTCATGACAACCTAAATTGGCTCCCAAAATTTCGTAGCCTTATTTACCTTTTTTTTACTATAACAAACCTCATAACATTTAGCGCAGTGAATGCCGAATAAAACGGCTTCTCATTTCCCATGTATATATGTGGCATTTCATGGAGCAAATCATCCATCTAAATAACCACTCCCGTCTGTGCGAAAGGATTCCGAAACTTGGCTTACGTACTTGTCACAGCTACAGAGGCTTGTGTTACGCAAAGCAACAATCGTTTTTTTTTTTTTCAATGTCATTCTGTGATTTAATGCTGCATTTCATACAAACAATAATTTTACAGTAAGCACCCGTGTTTATGCGCTTCTGTTCTCGAGTCCCGTGCACGCGCTATTATTGCGAAGACGTATTTCGGTTTTGTTCGTAACGCTCTTCAACCAAGCTGTTCTAAATTATCATTTCTTCATCCCACGGCTTTCCCACAGGCTTCCAAGATTCGTCGAAGCTCAACTATAACAGCAACCTGGGCGAGTTGGGCTTAGACTCAATCATGGGCGCCGAGGTACTAATGGTCATCGAGAAATGCACTGGCCTGGTTCTGTCCGTGCAGGGAGTACGCATGCTGACCCTTAATGGATTGCGAGAGATGAGCAACGAACAACGCTGAAATTAAAGCTGACACAAATATCATCGTTTCAGTCTTCTTTTTTAAGGAAAGGGATAAGAGTTGAAACCGACGGAAATGCTTTTTTCTTCGTCGCCCAAATGAAACCTACAAACTTTCAAAATAAAAGTATTCTCAAAACTGTTCCTTACATCTTTTCCTTGGCTTTATTTTACTGCAATTACTCGGGCGCAGTTAATTGTGATTTGGTTGCATGCGTCGCCCGCAGCATTTCGCTTTGCCTAACACCATCATCATCATCATGCATTTACGTCACAAGAAGTCCCCAGAAAAAAAAAACACTTTCTGTCCAGCCAGGATATCACCCACGGTGCTCAATCACTGATCCATCTTGTCGTCATGCCGTCCGGCTGTTATGGTCATTGATAGTGTATCGCGTGACGCGATAAAGCAAGACGACAGCCTCGGGTTGCTTGAGAACGAACGACTGCCTTTATTCCAGTGCGCTTATATACATGTCGGTGGCAAGGGTGATAGCATGCGCGGAACACCGTCTGCGCATAGCGCGTGCTCGGTTCAGATAACACACTCGATACATCCCCCTCTGTTTGAAAGGAGACAACACGGAAATTAACATAACACACTAGATACATCCCCCTCTGTTTGCAAGGAGACAACAAGGAAATTAACACAAGAAACTGCACTGCGTAGATTACGTGGATGGTTCATCTGTATGACAGTCCCGACATTGTTAACACAGGTTACACATCTGCTTCACGGCACTTGCACAAAGTTTCGGTTGTAAGTCAGATGGCGAGGGGGTCTACGTTGCCGTAGCGACCTCCTGAGAGCCGGAACAGGTGACGCACAAGTTGGGGCTTCGGACACAGTAGGCGTTGCGGCCCTTGGCACTGGTGACGCTTGTGTTGAACTGCCTTCATCGTCGCATTCGACAAGCTCTGGAGGATCTCTATGAAAGGCTTCTTGAGTGGGTAAAATGTGTTGCCGGTTACGTCGCAGAAGCCTACCTCCCTCTGTGAAGACGTTGTAGGACCGAGGTTGAGCCAACGGCTGTATGACCTTTGCTTTAGTAGTCCACGTCCCGTTCTTCACTCGTACGACGTCTCCTTTCCTTAGAGGAGCCAGTGGGCGCCTGTTGGTCTCCGTTTGGCGGGGCTTGAAGACCGGGTTTCCGGGCTTCCTTTGGATGCATGGCAACGTCGAGCGCAGGATCCGACCCTGGAGCAGCTCCGCAGGCGATCGGCCGTCGGCTTCCAGCGGTGTAGTCCTGTACGAAAGGAGCCCCAGCCAAACATCTTGTTTAGCTTCCATGGTTTTCTTTAAGATTCTCTTCACTATCTGTACGCCTTTTTCAGCAAGTCCGTTGGACTGCGGGAATCCTGGGCTGGAGGTAACATGCCGAAAGTCGTACGCTCGTGCAAATGCAGCAAATTCCTTGCTTGCAAATTGTGGGCCATTGTCTGTACACACCTCCATGGGGATACCATATCTGGCAAAGATAGCCCTGATTGATTCAATGACAGCTCTCGCCGACGTTTCTGTGAGCATATCTACTTCGGGAAAGTTTGAGTAGGCATCGTAGGCGCAGAGGTACCATTTTCCGCCGTAGTGAAAGAGGTCTATACCAACCCTATAGCAGGGTTGGTCTGGCCCAGGACGCATCTGCAGTGGCTCTCGCGGCTGGCAGTACGCATACTTTTTGCAAACTGCGCAGGTGTGAACAAATTTGTCAATATCAGAATTCATTCCGGACCAAAACACTGAACGCCGCGCTCTTAATTTGCTCTTATTCAAGCCAACGTGTCCTTGGTGGATCTTTTCCAAGATTTCGCTTTGCATGTTTGCTGGTATTATAATCTTGCAGCCTTTAAGAAGGACGCCTTTGACTTCAGACAGCTCGTCAGCAAATGACTTAAGCTGTCCTTCGATAGGCAGGCCGGTAACAACGCTGTTACGAACAGAGCTTAAGTACGGGTCTTTGCTTGTTTGCGCTACAAGCCGGTTCCACGTGTCGTCACTGATAAGTAACGATACAAAACTTACAGCGTGCACGTCTGCGTCGTCAGTCGTGATGTCAGGCCCGTCGTCTTTGATTGAAGCCCGTGATAACAGGTCGGCGAGCACCAGCTGCTTCCCTGGAACGAAGCACAAGTCGATGTCGTAACGCAATAACCGCAGGAAAAACCGCTGCAGCCTGGGCGGAATATCGCCTATTGCTTTTTTATAGATGGCAATCAAGGGGCGATGATCAGTTTCTACTATGACCTTGCGTCCGTATACAAAGTGGTCAAATCGTTCACAGCCGTACAGAATGGCCATTGTCTCTTTTTCTATTTGAGAATACCGCTGCGCCGTATCCGATAATACCTTCGACGCATATGCCACGGGTTTCCAATGGCTGCCATGACGTTGTAGAAGCGCGGCGCCCATTCCATTTTGTGACGCATCGCAGGACACTTTAGTTTCTTTTTTGGGATCGAATATTGCTAGCAATGGGTGTTTGCTTAAAGAATCGCACAGTTGTTTCCACTCGTTCGCGTGGTTTTCTGACCATTCAAAAACCGCATCGTTCTTGATCAAGCTTCTGAGCAGTGTTGTTTTCTGAGTGAGCGACGGGACGAACTTGGCAAAATAGTTTACAACACCCAGCATTCGTTGGACTGCCAGTTTATCGGCAGGTGGCGGCATTTCTATCATACCCTTTATTAGGGAAGGGCTGGGCCTGATGCCTTCAGCACCGATAACGTCGCCCAGGAATTCGATCTGTTCGACGCCGATTGTGCACTTTGCTCGATTGAAAGTTAAGCCCGCCCGTTCTGCAGCCTGCAGTGCAAGGCGCAGACATTCGTCGTGCTCTCTCCTTGATGTACCCCAGATTAGTATGTCGTCAACATATACTTTTACACCAGGGACTGCTTCAAAAATTTCAATAAGCGTCTGCTGAAAGACCTCTGGCGCCGAAGAAATGCCAAATGGCAACCTCAAAAAACGGTAACGTCCAAACGGCGTTGAGAATGTACAAATCCTCGACGTTTCTTCGTCTAACGGGATTTGATGAAACCCAGAGTTCGCATCCAATCGTGTAAAGACTACGGTGCCTGCGAGTTCTGCTTCGATATCTTCGCGTCTCGGCATTTCGTAGTGTTCCCGCTTTAGATTTTCGTTAATCTTTCGGGGATCAATGCAAACACGGAGCTTGCCGTCCTTCTTTCGTACAAGTGGGCTCACCCAATCTGTAGGTTCCTTGACTTTGACGGCTATTCCTGCTCGCTCCATGCGCTGTAGTTCTTCCTTGAGTGGTTCCTGCAGGGCCAGGGGCACCCGGCGAGTTGTTTGGACGACTGGTTTTGCTCCCTCGCGAAGCACCATCCTGTAGCGTCGCTGAACGCAGCCTGTGCCAGAAAACAAGTGGGGAAAGTCTTTAATTACTTTCTCTGAGCTGTTTTCAGATACACTGTGGACTTGTCGGGACAGAAGTCCTGCTTGTTCACATGCTTGCAGGCCAAGTATCGCTTGACGTCCGTTGCGCACAATAAAGAAGTCCATTATGGTTTTGCGACTGTTAATTTCGACTTCTGCCCTGATAACACCCAAGTGTTTAATCAGACCCCCACCGTATGAACGCAAGATCGCACTGCTCGGTTGCAGTGGTGGCTTCGGGTGCATTTTTTTTTTATAAGGTCCGAAGGGCAGCAAGTTGGCTTCAGATCCCGTGTCCACTTTGAGTTGCACTGACGCATTGTTCACGCGTGCTTCTACAGTCCAGTCGCGTTCACTGTTGATCTTGTTAACCGAAATATCGAGGACGTCAAAGTCGTCTTCCGACTCTTCCAGTTCGTCGACATTAGCACTCGCCCTACAGCAAACTGCGAAGTGGTTCTTTTTTTTTTGCACTTTCTGCATGCCTTTCCGAACGCAGGGCAATTACGCGGCTCGTGTGTTCGCCCGCATTTCCGACAGTTGTAGTTTCTGCACCTTTCAGTACGTGCCACAGGTCTTTGATTGCGCACCGGGTCAACCTGCTTTATATCTTGATCCCAAGCTTCTTGGTGCGAAGCGGATATTTCTGCCGCCTTGCAAGCTTTCTCGGCATTTTCCAAGGTAAGCTTGTTTGCTAGCAGCTTCTCTCTTAATTTAGTATCCCTAGTTCCGAAGACAATTTGGTCTCGGACCATTGAATCAATCAATGCACCAAAGTTGCATGCTCGGGCTTGGAGTCTTCAAATCCCTCAGGAAATGTTCGAAAGGCTCACCCGGCTCTTGGACCCTTTTCCGGAAGACGTACCGCTCGTAGACTTCGTTTTGTTGGGTGTCGCAGTACTCCTCGAACTTCTTGACCACCGTAGCGTAGTCAAGGTTGCTTTCGCCTTCCGCAAAGGTGAAGGTATTGTAGACCTCGATGGCTTCTTCGCCTGCGATACTCAGAAGAAGGGCACCTTTCGCACACTCCGGGCGGGGCTTCTTGTCGGTGGTTTCGGCCGACGCCAAGAACAGGTTGAATTTCTGTATGAACAACTTCCAGTTCCTACTGATGTCCCCTGTGAAACGTAGCGGGTCCGGTGGCTTTAGAAATTCCATCGCTGTTGTTTTCCAGGCACTTCTGACACCATGTATCGCGTGACGCGATAAAGCAAGACGACAGCCTCGGGTTGCTTGAGAACGAACGACTGCCTTTATTCCAGTGCGCTTATATACATGTCGGTGGCAAGGGTGATAGCATGCGCGGAACACCGTCTGCGCATAGCGCGTGCTCGGTTCAGATAACACACTCGATACAGATAGGATCAACGGACCGTTGTCTGCATCCATGACGTAACTGTTGTCGGGCCGGCTATTTCTGCCTCAGGTGACACTTGCTCTCACCCACAAAATCTAGCGAAGCGCGGGAGCGTGTGACTGTGCTCCAATGCGCACCAGCACAGCTGTCTCGGTCGCGCATCGAAACAAACCTGAGGCGGTGCATCGATGCCTGGAGGCGTGGCTTCGTTGGGCACGGGGATTCCGAGCAAGGGCAGTGGCTCTTCTAGGCGAGAACCAGTAAGGCGAACCAAGTAGCGAATGTACAGTAACAACAACGAGAATCAGAATTGGGCGTCATTACATCATTTTCTCTGCCAAGCCATAATATTGCTGTTTTCATATACAAAACTGCGAATAACGGACGACTCCTCAAATGGTGTACCTTAGCTTCGATCATTAGTCGTACTCGCCGATTCAGCTGCGTCTAAATTTCCAGCTATCCTCCATACCCTGGTGACAACCTACTTGCATGCTCCAGTGAAGCTTACTGACGAAGCTCCTTGCAGCTAAGCTTTGACTGAAGCTTGTTTATAACCTGCCCTTCTCATTTTGTATGGGAAGGGTGAAACAATATGACGTGGTCGAGAAAAGATGGAATCGTCCGTTATGATGAATTTGCGGAGGGCAGGGGAGCAATGTAATGAAGCATTTTAGAGTGAACTGGACATGCAATGGAAAAAAAAAGTTGGCTATGAGTAACTTGCCTATGGACGATATTCTAGTTGACATTAAGCGGAAGAAATGGAGCTGGGCAGGCCATGTAATGCGTAGGATGGTTAACCGGTGGACCATTAGGGTTACAGAATGGATACCAAGAGAAGGGAAGCGCAGTCGAGGACGGCAGAAAGTCAGGTGGGATGATGAGGTTAGGAAATTCGCAGGCGCAAGTTGGAATACGCTAGCGCAAGACAGGGGTAATTGGAGATCGCAGGGAGAGGCCTTCGTCCTGCAGTGGACATAAATATAGGCTGATGATGATGATGATGAACTTGCCTATGGACAAGTAGCGACAGAAGAGAGCAGATAATTGATCGGACTGTACGTGAAAAGGTATGAGTTAAAAAATCAGGCCAAGCGTATTTGGAAGAAATCTGAGTGCACAGATTGGGGATCTAGATGCATGTAGTGAATAAATTGTTTTCTATGGCGCATTTGTGCGAAGAAGAAAATGCGGCAGCAGTTAAACTGGGGCCGCAAGTGTGGCTTATTAGACAGCAACTTATCAACTTTGTCGTGCACTCTAACGAAAGCTTTATGAGCGGGTTTATTAAAGGACAACGGTTTAAAAAGTGAAAGATAGCTTGGGGATCAATCGTTCTTGTACGACCATAAACTCTCGGTAAGGTACCGGCGTAGGGCTGGAAACAATAGCAGCAAAATAATGAGAAATAACGGGGAAAATGGTTTCTCCCTCTTTTAGAGGAATTGGGCATAACACGGAGTGAAACGTATATTTTAAAAAGCAGTGACACCTTCGCTGCACATTCATCAATATCACTGCTAAAAAAGGCGTCATGTCTGATATTAACTACACTTTTCGTCGAAGGGCAAAGCGATGACAGCGATAGTAAGCATGCGAGGCCTGTGCTGCTGCGCGCTTAAACGGCCCTCCGCAGGCTGATGATTCAGGAGATTTAATGGCGCAAGGGCCCGGTATGACCAGGTATGTATGCCCAGGTAGGTATGGCCAGATATGTATAAAGATTTCAAATGATTTCGACGGCTCAGTGTAGGCTGTTATAATTACTGTTTGTTAGACAGCTCCCGACAACTTGGACCAATAGCTGCTATGGGATATTTTCCAGCAGGGAGGCGTAAGGATGCCGATTTCTTTGAGGTGCTCAGGAGATTATGTGAGGACAACCGAGTACAAAGAGCCTGGGAATACCGGAAATGTAGATAGCTACAGTCGAACCCTGATATATAGAACTCACATATAACGAATTATTGCGTACAACAAACAGCAGTAAAATAATGAAACTTTTATTTTATATATCGAATTAACTATTCATCGAACTTTTTTGTGATCCCCTTCAGATTCTACATATCCGGATTCGACTTAGTGGTAATTCACTGAAGACTAAATCATGGATGCCTTCTGATACTATTGTTATTCCCGCTTTACACTGCCAAAATAAAAATGTTAATGTTAATTTACAGCACTCTCAGAACGGAGAGGAGAGAGCAATAAATTAAGCCACCATGTGTGCGTATAAACAAAGGTGCGAGCACTGGCGGCTGACATAGGTCCACGCCTGATCACCAGAGTCAGACCAGAGGAACGGCGGAGGAGGTGACGTGAAGCACTCTTTGTTAAGTTGCAGAAGCTTACACGACGCTTACCGTCACAAACAATAAACGCGCATGCACACCCAAAAGACGAGATATGTCAAAAAAAGATCTCTTCCATGGAACCTAAACCGAAGTCTTAGGAGTGCAAATTTATCATCGATAAAGAAATAATCTAAAGCATGCGAAATAAAAAATGCAAATAAAAATAAACGCTACAACCTCTACGTAAGAAAAAAATACGAAAAAATGCGCGATACGTGACAAAAAAAAAGCCTACCGCTGCCATCTGCCTTTGCGGTATTTTGTAAATCACTTACAACACAGACAAATCATTGCATAAGTAGAGGTGACAGCATAACCCATATCCGTAGGCCTTAGTGCCGAAGTTGGCAGAATCTATTACTGGCGCCGTACGATATTCGTATTTTTTACGAAAATGATGGCGACGCAGTGCCACAAAGATGGTATGTCAAATAAGTAGAAAATAATGAAGAAAGCACGCAAGAAAAGCATCGGAACAATATCGCCACTAATTATTTGTTTCGTAAAAGTCATTTAAAGGAGTTGCAGAAATTTCAGGTATAAAAAACATCGCGCAGTCATCAGGCTACGTCCTCTATCAAGCCAAGTTCTTCTTGGGCTAGTTGGTGGGCCCTTTAATTATAAAGCCGTTGTAGAGCAAATAAAACCGTCATAAAGAACAAAATACAAGCAATCACAAGTGCAATACGCCAGTCGTGTCCGGTCTTGTGTTTCTTGTGTCTGTTTTTTTTGCGTTATACAGTGGTTTCACCAAGTCCTCCTTCTAAATTAAAGAACGTAAGGTCCAGCCACCCACATTTGTTTGAACCAAGGTGTTGTTTTTCAAATATAACGTCAACACCAAATCACAAGCATAGGTCGCCAAGCATGACAAGTACAAAAAATACACTTTTCATGGGACCCGCGATTACGCTGTCTCGGTAGTAACGACAGCATTTTTTCTGCTGTTTCGTCATGCTGGATCCGCTGTCATCTATTGCGCAAATCTCTGATAGCTTTAGCATCTATGTATGATGCATTCTTAAATTCATGCTTGTTGGGATGTCACACAAGCATGCATAGAACATTTTATTTCCCCTGGACTGTTGCGTAGGTCTCCAAAACCTCCTAATTGTTCCACGCAACCTTGTGATTCAATGCACTGCAGGACTCTGGAGCCCCAGAAGCACGCACTGTTCTTATGCAAATTGACCTACGAAGAGTAATGGAAAGAAAGAACATATTCAAATGCTCCAGTTGCTCGAGCGAAGCTTGAACAGAACGTCTAATACTCCTAGAAAAAAAAAGCACGCATGCGATTATTCGGCTTCTGAAGTCCTTTATTGAGACATCAGAAAACGCCCACAAGGAAATCTGTCATCGCATCGAGAGCACATTCTTGACAATGCACGCAACATTCCCTTCACCTGCTACAGTATTGGCTGCTTTAGCATGCAAAATACAGGCGCCGAGGCCGACACTGTCACAAATTGCGTGAAGCACAAAACCTCGGCACAGTTTCTGAAGTTCTATCGCTGCGTGATAAATAGCGTAGTGCACAACACGTCCCGCTCCCAATTCCTCATAACCGCAGAGGTATCACTACACTCACTACAGGGCGATGCTGGGCGAAATAATTATTATTCGCCATACAAGAGCGGCAGTGGCGTAGCCAGAAATTTTGTTCGGGGGGGGGTCAGGTTGCAGCGCGGCCTCCTCCTTATAGAAGTTGTCGAGGGATCAAATACATGAATAATAACTGCGTTTCCAATGCCATTGTATATTAGATGCTGAAAACGACTTAGTGAACGGTACGCACTGTCAAGTAAAATAAGTATTTTTTCATTAAAGAATATATTCGTATGCCCTAAAAATTCGGGCAGAAATAACTGATATCAATGTGGCCGCGTTTTTTTTTTTGTCTATTTAATAAGGAAAGAAAATATCACACGGATATTAGAACTATATCAGTTCGAAACCAGCAAAGCAGTGTATACAGCTGATATGAAGAACGTAAAGGCCATGAAATGAATAAGTTGAGGGCAAATATTTTGATGAATCTTGTTCATTCAAGAACCTTGTTTACATTTTTGCACATATGCCACGGCCAGGAAAAAACCTCAATGACGCTGTCCCTCGTTGCAATAGATTGCGCAGGAGCAGCTGTTACCGGTCGTGTATTGTAATTACACCGAGATTATACTCGCAACAGTGAGTACAAATGAAAAGTAGAAGAGAGAGAGAGGTCATAAGGGAAAGGCAGGGAGGTTAACCATGCTGAGCCCGGTAGGCTACCTTGCACTGGGGAAGGGGGAGAAGGAATTGAAAGAGAAGTAAGAGAGAAGTTCACAGTTCACACGTTGCACATTTACAGTTAAGCGTTCATCGCTGAGTTTCGTCACAGGCGGTCATACAGGCTTGTGCACTTCAAAAAACGCAGCAGCGCCTTTGTAGCCCTGCACATAGAAGACGCACGTGGCCACACGCCCAAGATCTTTTCCTCCGTAAAAGGCCTGTCGTCTAAGTGCCCCAAAGCCGTCCGAAGGGCAATCCTCTCATCTTCGTATCTGTGGAAGTCACATAAAAGTAGGAGTTCTGCAAAATATACATTAGACATGCGAAGATAGAATGGAATATACAAATGCGAAGATACAACTCGCTAAAGGGCAAAAAAGAGTCGCTGGAAACAAAGTTCACGGCTTGTATACACATCACCAACAAGATATTTAAATATACGTCTAAGTCTCCAATAAATCTACGTATTTAAGCAAACGTCACTGTATATTATGCGTCAAACAAGACAAATAAACACGTTGCGGAGTCAGAGATAGTAAACTTTGCGCACAGAAAGACAGATGATCTAGGCAAGAACAAAACTATGATCGCAGAAATCGTGATATGTACTCGAGCCATGCAGCGGTCGCGACACCACCATACAGGTAGAATAATAGAGGAATAATGCTGAAATCAGTACGAAAATGTGCAATTTAACTGCCTGCACAGCGGCAACAATTATTCTGCACCCAAAATTAAAGGAGGGTTTTGCTTCGTTTCAAAAAAGAAATAAAGGCAGGTAGCTAAACGGGAAACAAAAGGACAAACGAAAGCCACAGATGATGCGGCAAGTTACTACCCAATATCCGAGTGTGTTTTTGGCAAACGCCGCGTGGGCCGGGCTTTCAATGAGCAAGGTCGGTCAAAATTGGTTACTGGTGTCCTCGTAATTTCCGTATTCGCATGATAATTTTGATCATGATGCTAACTGCTAGAATAAACGGCTAAAATTTCTGCGGTTTTAAAAGCTAACGAACAGTTATACGTTTTCATAATTACGATCTTATGGACGTGAAGGAACAGAGCTTTTTACTTGCATTGATTTTTGCTGCTTAGCTATCTAAAGGACAAATTTCTCTCGGCGGGGAAGTTGAGCGAAGCGGTCAGTGACTTCGGACACGTTGATGCCTACGTCTCTGTGGGTGTATAGAAGCACTAGTCTAACCATGCGTTCCACAGACATCGTAGAGCGCAAGTAGTTTTTTTAGTAAACTCTTGTTAAAAAATATTCTCTCTGCGCTGGCAGTGGTCACTGGAAGGGTGACTAGAATCTGGAACAGTTTGCACACATTTACATAGAACCTGCAGTCGCAAAGGGAGAGGCCATCTATTCCGGTGCTAAAACCTAAAACACTCCCTTGATGTCGTTGGCATCCTTGTTTAGGTACCTTGCACAATCAGTAGGGTGTTCGATTCCTGCGATGTTGGTCGTTTCGTCAGGAAGTATGGAGAAGCAGCCTGCTTTTGCAACTAGGCTATCTTTGATAATTTCGCCACAAATTTTTATAATTTGGTTTTGTGCATCTGGGCTTAAATACGAGGCATTACTGGGGCAACTTTCCAAATGGTTCTTCAGATATGTATCTCCACAATAAGCTCGCATGCGAAGAAGCGCTCTGAAAATACCTGTATTTTCAGCGGGGCCTATGCTTAAATCCATAGGGCCACTGTCCCTGTGGCCAACGAGAGCCAGACCTTGTAGCCCGCAAAAACAATTTTCTCAATAATAGGCCATTTCCTTTCTCCTGTTTTCTCAAATTTACTTTGCCTGCCCTGGTCCAGCTGATCGATCATATTGGGCACGCGTCCTGAAAATATTTGGAGAAAATTATCAGCTGCTAGCTCACAGTCACGGTAATATTTTGTATTTTCGTGTGTGTGGAAGATTGCGAGCGCGTGCTTTCATTTCTGGAACGGCTTGGACACGAGGGCTCCAGTGCACGCATGTTGGTCCAAGTTTATAACAGCATTAACCCCATAAAGTTCCAGAATTGAAAATCTTTCAAAGCACTCCTTTGGAAATGTCAGTGCACCTTTCGCGTCAAAAGTTTATGAGAACGTTACACCCATACAGTTTCGGAATTGAAATCCATGCGCTCCGTAGATTCCGCGGCCGCTGCGAGATGCCGCAACGCGCCCGCTCGCTATCGAAAAGCCCTTGAAAGTTTGTGCTCGGATGGGGCTCCTTGCGTTACGTGACCCCAGGTGCCACGAAATCCAGCCCGAGTTCGCAATGTTCGTGCCGAAATGTCTTTCGAGCGTGAAAAAGACATTGTAGATAGAATGCAGAATGATTGAACACAGCTCGCCTACACGAACATGTCGCAGCCTATGACACTAGGACACCTGAACAATGTTCCATTGTTCAGGTGTCAGGTTCAGGTGTCTACGGAGCGCATGGATTACAAATGCTTCGACATACACTTCCGACTTTACTCAATAACCTCGTCTTACGAGAAATAGACCTTCTGTCCTTATGCAGCCTGCACAACTACTTTCAGTCAAACTAATCCTTGTTGTTTAATGAGTTTGTTCATATGCAATACTGTATGCCTTTTCCCCCCTTTATTTGCTTTAGTTTATGCTGCACTGAATATAGTGCTATGTTATGTTTTTCCCCTATTTTTCTTCCTGTTTTCGTATAATAAGAGTTTCTATATGTAATCTATATTGCTCATGTATAAATTCAATATTTCCTTGTTAATGCAGACTACTTGTTTTTCTAATTGTTAATGTGTATTACTACCTGTCTCGTATACACATTTTTTTTGTAAATTGACACCTTCCCATCTGTTTACTCACATGTGAGCGCCCGACGCCCTCTGTTGTTGCCTTTGATGGGTTTTTGGGCTGGTCAAGTTGCCAGCGTGCAACTTTTTATCCAGAACCCCACCATGCAATTCTTTTCATGGGAAATAAATTATTATTATTATTATTATTATTATTATTATTATTATTATTATTATTATTATTATTATTATTATTATTATTATTATTATTATTATTATTATTATTCCCGGCATCAGTGGTAGTTTTGGTCGGCGGTGCATGCCGGCACGAAAAAATTTCGGGGGGGGGGGAGCTGAAGCCCCATCAGCCCCCCCCCCCTGGCTACGCGCCTGAATAGCGGTGAAGCTGCGGTTGACGAGTAGCAGCGGAAGGGCAGCGGAACTAACGACGACAAGGCGATACCGACAAAGACGTTATTGTCATCATCACGTCACGACACTTGCGTAACTGAAAGCGATTGACGAAGCAAACCCACTAAGAAGTTTTGAATGCTACCCCAGAAAAACACACGTTTTTACACGTAATGTTCTTTTGTTTGTTTGTTTGTTTGTTTGTTTGTTTGTTTATTGACACTGTTAACCCCCGAAGGGCCATTACAGGAATGTCAATACAATCAATATTTACAATACAATGAATATTCACACGCGCAACAATAAAGTCAACGACAATAATAATAACAATAATAACAATAAAGGCACTCCTTATTTCACATATATTCACAGTACTAATATGCCGAACAGAATTTTACTTTTCGCGACCGTATCGTGGTATTAGAGAAAATAGCGATCAGGAAACTTTTTTACCCGAATAAGCAAGAACATGCAGCTCGTTTAGAAATGTATCTATGAAAGAAGAGGAAACTAGTAAATCGGACAGCATATTCCACTCCTTAATTACTCTAGGAAAAGGATTGGTGTCTCAAAATGTTGACCACCAATCAATCACTTTCCCGTGGTCTTTTTTTTTCTTGGAATGACACTCGCAAGCAGCGCACAAAAGCTACAGCCAAATTAAGCATAAACCAGAGTATAGACATTTCACCTTTCGACGAATACATATATTTTAGAATTATGAGATATTTATTATGAAAAATATTTACTCTAATGAAAGCTGCACGACCAATAAAGGTCTATGTGCGTTTCATGGTTGTAATGTCAAGGCCCCAAATATAATTGCCGATTCGTTTTCAAGTACATAACAGGATTCTCTTCATGAAAGGCTGTTTTCGGCAGCAGTATGCCGAGCAAAGTGCGCGTGGCATATTTCCATGGCTAGCACAAGAACGCAGAGAGCGCAGCAAAAGAAATACACGTAAAAGAAGCCCTTGTAGAAGGCAGGTACTTCCCCTGGCTCTGACGGACCCATACAGCGCATGTCGACCGATCGTCGAGTGCGAATATCCCAACCAGTTTCAAATATTCTAATAACTAGAGATATAAGCTCTCTGCTTTGCTCGAAGTCTTTTCTCACCGGGAAACCACCTATGAGGCTTCGAATGGGTGTCTTTCCTTCCACAATCAAGTGCGAAACCGGAACGAAGGTGCAAGGTTCGATGTCCATTGACAGCAGGACGTGCGTTCCTCTTATGGTCCGTTCAAGACACGTGTGGTAGCTTCCCGTGTAAGCACGCTTGCCTTGGTGCCAGCGGTTCACGGCGGAGGCCATGGCATCCACTATGTCACTGCCCTTGCCAGAAGCGTGAACAAGAGATGAAGTGAGCATGACGTCGAAGAAAGAGTTGGTTTCCGCGCAGGGCAACAGGCTTCCAGCGTGGAGTTTCGGAAGTATCTCTTCAGCGAGGTCGTCTGCTTCCCATATCGGCTGCGCCGTGAGGCTGGCAGTTAGGAGGCTTCTAGTGTAGGCGGCTAGGGAGAAGCAAGCCAGCAACCAACACGTCATGACGCTGCGGATGTTGATGTCGCGGCGGTACACGGCTCGTAACGGTGAAACCAGCAGCAGGGTTGCCGCGACTAGCGCCAGTGTCGCACCGCCGAGTCCGTTCGTGGGACTGTAGCCCAACCGCAAGTTAACTAGTACAAAGGAACAAGCACAGAGCAGCACCGATAAAGCCAGCACAAGCGTCCAGGGCAGCATAGCGAATATGAAAGCTGCCTGGTGCCGCCACTTCTTTTGAATGTAGAAAGTAGCGCGTCCAAACTTGTTAACAACAAAGTCGAAGTGCCGGTAACGGTCAGGCGTAAGGCCCACAGATAACACCACAATGTCCGCTTCTCTGTTGTTAAGAGCGTCGGCGAACTTTCCTCTCTTAACTGGTACTATGTCAAAAGTGGCGTTTATGATTTCAAAGGCGTGAGTCACTGTGTTTCTCTCTAAATCGAAGCAGTATTCGTAATTCACTGCATATGACAATGCAACGCATCCGATGGAGATCTTTCGACCAAAAAGTCCAGCCCACGGTACTTTTTTAGAGATTCCTTGTCTCGCGGAACTCTGACCGATGCCAGACCTTGGTTCCACACCTAAAAGCATGTCATAAACACCTGCGACGCGTCCTATCACGTCGTACTGCGGCAAGCCTCCGGACAAAACTTGCACTGATACTTCTTTGAGAATTATCCATGTGGTACAGCGCCAAGCACCTTTCCGTCTATTCATTTCTTCCAACATTACTTCTTCCCACACGACGATGGACGTGATCGCCGCGACACGCGCATGACTTACCAATGATTGTTCGAGGACGGCGAAATATTGGTTCCAATCTCTACACCACAAAATCACTTTGGGAAAACGCTCCGAGTCACGTTCCAGCAGTTGTTCAATACTTCCACCGCCGGTACATATCAAGTGCAGCTCTGCAGCGTTACTGATGGCTGTCCTCGTGGTATCATCCAATTGAGCCATGTTGTGCAGGTTGCAGAAGCACAGCCAGTACACTAGTGCCATTAACACTTTCCTTCGCAGGTCGAAGAAAGCCGCCATCTTCAATTGTGAGCACTGCGAATCCTGACGCCAAACTGAGTGGTTCGAACAGAATGTATTCGTTCCACGAGCTCAAGCTCTATGGAGACATCTTTACCGACTCTGTTGCACCATTATGAAGTATATATTACGTTAACGGTGCCGTTGCACTGCGTTCTTTCACTTGGCGGCTAGTGCGGGTTACGCAAGATGCACGCAAACGATGCCTCTATACCAGCGTATCGAAGGTGAAGTACACGCTAGGCGCATGCGTAGTGCGGTCGACGAAACAACCGATTATGGCAAGTTCGCTTGTGAAGTTTGTACGGTAGCTACAGTAGCGACGTAGTGGAGAAAAAGGCTGCAGACAAGAGCTAAATATCGGATATCAATGTACGTGCCATTTCTTTTCATAATTTCGCTATGGGCGTGGAACGTGGCAAAATTTTTAGAAGTTCCGACGTTCAATTCACAGCACTAAAAGAAAGCCGGTTGCTTCAAACGAAGAAAACAAGTCAGAAGCACTTCAATTTTATCAAGAACAGCTAGCATACAACTTGAAGTTGAAAAGCCTCAAGACAACCAAACTTTTAATCTCACTTTGCAATATAGATTACAAGGTGACCTACTTCTCTGTTTGCGGTTCTGAATCAATACGTATGCTTGGCTCGTTGTACCTCTGCCACATTTCATAGAGATTCGATTTTTCTTTCGAAGTTGTACTTTTCTTTTAAGGTCACCTTTGAACGAGATGAAGTTTTTCAATACATGGCATGTTTATATCAGCCCTCCCTGTGTTTCATCCTCATTCTGAGAAGATTAAGCCTGAAGGTAAATTCCCCTCTTTCCAGTGATAGGAATAACCTCAGAACTGCGACACGTTATAAACTACGAAAGAGGTCCGATTGTTTCTGTAGCCGAAATACTAGTGGTGCGCAAATAAAAAAATTGTACAATTTAATACACTGTAAAATACTGCACACCCTTAAGTGTAAATTGTCGTACAAAACGCCTTTGACACACCCCTGTTTCTGGCAGTCTTTCTTTTTTTTTAAGGGACATAGTGCTGACGAAAACACCCATACCTTACCGTTAAGCATTCGAGAGTGTACGATGGGCATATTTTGAATGTTCCGTCTTATAAAGGTGTAGCGGTGCTTTTATTAGGGCTGAAACCTTACATGCCTCATCAGAAGGTGGCCTTGAAAACGCGGCGTGCGGTACAGAAAAATTCTTAAGCTTGCACTCGGCCGCGCAAGGCTTGAAACAGCGAAGCTGGGCGATCGTAGGAGCTTATTATCGCTGATGCTAGGTTGTGACTTGGCTGATGCTAGGTTACCGCTGCCTGTACTGCTTAGCAGCGAGCCTTGATTCGCGATGCGCGGCCTCTTCTACGGGTGCACGAGCTATATTTGGGCGCCCTTGCTTCTTCTGATCGACCGCCGCCTTGCCTCAAGAGGTCGGCGCATGCACAGATCTTGGCGCGGCGGCGGAAACGGTTGCGCGCAGTGTCGCCGAGCTGCTGCCGACGCCGCCAGCGTTTCCTCGGCGCGAACGCGGGAAACGTCCTATGGCTACATCTGGTCGGGCGCCGTAGCGCATCGGCTTAACGCCATTTCACATGAAGCGATTTTTATCGCACCGGAAAGGCGATTTCTGTCGCATGCGACGAAAATCACAGTCGCAGTTCCGATTCTGCAATTTTCGGCTGCGACCAACCGGTTGGTCTCAGCGTCCCAACGTCGCAGCGATCGCTGCGATTTTCCGTCGAAATTGCGCCGAGAGCTATTTCCTGGTCTGTTTTGGAAAATGGCGTCTTGCTCAACGAGTGCGATGCGCGCCATGGAGGAAGGGTGTCTTCCTCCATGCATGGAGGAAGACACCCTTCATGGAGAAGACACCATGGAGAAAGGGTGTCTTCCTCCATGCATGGAGGAAGACACCCTTTCTCCATGGCGGAGGTGGATTGCTGAATCCGGTACGTACGCAAAGGGAGAATAAAAAACTTGTTCCGCAGATTCCATTCTCCCATTTCTATGCGTTCGTTGACGCGCTATGTAGCAAGCGAAGTGCATTTTCACCTTTGCTTCGCATGCTGTAAACTATGCGAGTTCCCAATACTACGAGGTGTTCGGTTTCCAGGAGACGACATGGTCTTTTGGGGTCATCACAGTTTTAATTTGTTGAGTAGCATACAAAGATCGCGCGTACGGAGCAGTTTAAGTAATGGCAAACTCTGCAAGCGCAAATGACAAGGCAGCAAAGTACCTGAAGTTTCAACGTTGCGCTGAACGCGCGACCGTTTAGCTGCATTCTTTTCCTGTCGGTTTTCCACAAGCATGAGCTTCCCGATGCATTTTGAAATGTTATCTTGCCTCACTTGTTCATTAAATTTCACATGTCAAGCGTGCAGGCTATCGTAATGAATTTTCTACGACATCATATTTAACTCCGTGGCTTGAATAAACACAGTCAATTTGTTTTCGAATATTCCATGCACGTTTAGTTGTATCTTCTCTGATGGAGAATTTTTTCCTGTGCAGAAACCAATAAACCTTGAATATATTGCGCACTTTTATCCTATTCAGGCAGAGCGACACGTAGAAGGCACATGAGACAACACACAGCGCTGAACAGCCAGCTGCGAACAGCTGCTTACGTACGTCATGCATAGGAACCGCCATTGTGCACTCCAAAACAAATTTCAACTTCAAAACGTTTTAAATTGCAAAACACACGTATCATTTGGACCTAATAAAGACAGCTGAATTATCTTATAACGCGCACGTTTTTTTTAATTATATTAAAAGAATTATGCGGCGTGTGCGACAACACCTGGCAGCAAGCAACCCTGGGCGTTGCATGAGTCGCATTGTTGAAATCGCAATCATGTGAATTGAGCCCTCAAAAAATCGCATTGCGACGCGTGCAACCACGCCGATTTTTTTTTTTTTTTTTGCTCCCCAGCCGCAGCATATAAAACACCTTTTACATAGCCGCTGCTCGATTTCGGCGCATGCGCAGTACATAGGCGGTAGGTTGCGCCAGGTGTTCTAGCAGCTGCGACGTCGCTGGTTGCCATGGCTACGGCGCGGCTGGCTTCTGTGAAAAACCATACTTTTTACAGCTGGTTTAAAAAGCTTCGCTGTTAAATGTGGTGTGAGCTCGCCTCGCGCATAGAGCCGCTCGTGCCACTGCTCTTGCGTTCGTCGTCGTCTTCTTCCACAGCCGGCTCCGATGCTGCTCATCATGTAAAAAAAAGGCAAAGTTAATTAATACAGCGTTCACTCAGGCGCGACCTTCGGTGGGAGTCGAACCCAGGACTTTTGGTGTTAAGGCGAAGTTAATTAAGGCCCACGTAATTAATATATGGTTAAGTAAGGCACTCCAACCCCCGACCTTTGCTGAGAGTTGCACCCTCGACCTTTGGTGGGAGTCAAACCCATGACATTTGGTGTTAATTAGGTCGAAGCTAATTAATGCACAATTAATTAAGGTAGCGTTAATCAGGGCACTCCAACCCATGACCTTTGGTGGGAGAAAACAAGTAATAAGAAGTAACAATGCATTCGAATGAGAATGTCACGTATCTTAATGAATGTCTCTTGAGCGCGCAGGCTTTTGTCTACCCCTCTATGGCGTATGCTAAAGTAAATACTTTTTTTAGCAATGTTGTAAAAGGAATGATGCAAGTGGGAAATTATTTCTGCCAATTTCTGTCTTGAGAGACTGCTTAGTTAATTATCTGCACACAAAGAAGCATGCAAATTTGGTTTCACAAATGTCCGAAGATGGCAGCGTAATAATATTATTTTTATTGTATTTGTTTTGTTCGATTATTTCTTTGTTTAGAAGGTAGTTTATTCGCGGAAGATGAGGATATATTGTTTATTTGTAACCTTGTTAAAATATATTTTATTACTACCACCAAGGTAGAGTTTCGTAGTTACACTCACTGAAAATCTGTTGCTGCTTAAGGGTGATATGCCTTGATTTATACTCTCAATAAGGGTGCTTGTCCATGAAAAATACACTCATTTATAGCAACGTCAGGGTACGTTATAAACGTTCTTATGGGTGTAAATTGGGTTACAGTGCACATACGGAATAGGTCCCTGAAACCAATAAAACAAACGTTGAATATCCTTGGAATAACTAGCAGGCCCAATACTATAAATGAAACTTTACAACCAAGTGTGCACAACATTAGAAACTGTATGTCCTTACACTGCTGGTTATGAAGCAGGCTTTATCAGAAGCACGAATGGAGTTTTACGAATAAATAAGAAGTGTTTCGTATACGGAGGATGCAACATCAGAGGATACGCGATCGTTATATTCCGCAATAAAGTTGTACAAGGCCCTCTCCTGAGCCGGCTCACATCTACATTAACATTCTTCAGAGACTAACCCACGTATTCCCAAACCGTCCTCGGCTCGAAGTTCTTCCTCCAATTCATCATGATGATTCTTACTCATAATTATTGGCATCCCCTTGGAAACGTGGTGCTGAAAAATTGTCACCTAGCCTGCTTGAGTTACTCACTCATGCTATACATGCTTTTCATTCTAGCATTTTTGTATACATGTCCTATATCTTTTTACTGCGAAGCTGTTCGCCTCTAGTTGGCGGGCTTTTCGGCCTGTGCTCACCGAAAAACAAGCGACAGCTGGAAAAGGGCTTTTTGAGTTTTCGCGTAACAGAATTGTGTTTTCTTGTATACTCGAATTACAGTCCGATGCTATCATGTCTGCAGGTTGTGTGTAAGTCGTACTCTACAGATTTTAACACACATTTTACTTTGAAAAAATTGACTTGGTTCAACAACGCACTTGCACCAGGTGGACGGCCTACTAGATTGAGGATGTATTCGGCACTTCCGCAAACTTGCGTGCGGCGTGACGAAAGTGTGCACACGACCCATCTGCCCTTGATGCGTGGGCGATCAGCCCGTTGCATCTGTTCCACAGCGTGTGCTGCGACGGTGGTCGACATTGCGGCACGCACTGTTCAAACCGCGGCGTCGAAACACAAATGGAAAGGCGCGAACGCGGTTGCGGACGCTACATTTCGTCTGCAGCTTCGCTGTACATACTGTACACAGGGTAGAATGGAGGCCGAATTCTTTTAAATGCGAAGAGAGAGAGAGAGAGACAACTTTATTCGTCAGAGTGGAGAGCTAGTTCATGGGCTCCTCAGGAAGGCCAGATGGCCGCCAGGCGATGCGTGACGGCGACCTCTTCGGCTCGCTCCACGGCTCGGAGTTGTACGTCCGGACTGGAGCTAATCAGCACTTCCTGCCACGATGAAGGTGAGGGAGAGGCCAGGAGAGCGGCTGGAGGGGGATCCTCTTCGCAGTCCCAGAGGATGTGACTGAGCGTAGCTAGCTGGCCGCACAGGTGACAGTACGGACTTAATCTATCCGGATAAATGTAAGAGTATACGTAGGGGTTCGGATATGAGTATGTCTGTAACCTGCGCCAGGTGACATCCTGACGCTTGTTTAGTTTACTGTGTGGTGCGGGCCTAGTGTGTCGTATAAGACGGTAGTACTGGGTTATGTCGTGATATGAGTACATGACTTCGTTTGAGGTCTCCGGGTACGGGAGGCCCACCGCTCGGCTGACGAATCCTCGAGCATGTTGGTGGGCCTCTTCGTTCCCTGGATTCCCCGCGTGAGCCGGGGTCGATATCAACTCTACTGAGCGTGGTTCTCCACTGTTTTGTAGTGACTGTAGGAGCTTTAGTGTAGTGTGTGCCACTATTCCTCGCGCAAAGTTTGTTATGGCGGTTTTGGAGTAGCTCATAACTATACAGGCGTCAGTTGAGGCGACGGCCAACGCAAAGGTGGCTTCTTCTGCTTCGGTGGGTGTGGCAGCGCTTAGCGAGCTTGAAGTTGTCTGTGCCTTGAGTCCTGTGCCTGGAACGGCGCAAACGGCGTATGTGTGGGGTCGATCAGAGTGCTGGGCTGCGTCGACGTACGCCACAGCGGAGTTGGTCCCGTACGTCTTGTGTAGTGCCTGGGCCCTCGCTCTTCTTCTGCCGTCGTGGTGGCCGGCGAGTGTGTTTTTGGGCAGGGGTTGGTGATGAACATGCGCCTGATGTATGGTGGGATGGTGGTGGGGTCACTGCCCATCGGGGACGCTCTGAGGCCCATTCGAGCGAGGATCCAGCGGCCGTCTTGCTACCTTGAAGACGGTGAACCTGTGATGTGCGACGTGCTTCAATGAGTTATTCGATGGTGTTGTGAACTCCCAGTTGAAGAAGTTTCTCGTTACAGGTGTGTCTTGGTAAGCCGATGGATACCTTGTATGCGTGTCGTATAATGCAGTCGAGGCGAGCTCGTTCTGTCTTCTGTAGGTGTAGGTATGGTAGTGCATAGGTGAGACGGCTGACCACAAAGGCTTGGACGAGTTGGAGCAGGTCCTTCTCTTTCATGCCCTGCTTACGCGCGCTCACTCTCTGCAGCAGTCTCGTGGTCTGGTTCACCGTCATCTGGAGCCGGTCAATGGTGATTCTGTTCCGCCGGTTCTGCTGCAGTATCATGCCCAGTACTCGTATGTTCTCGACGTGGGTGACTGGCTGCTGGTTTACGCGTATCGTGATGTGAGGTGGGGGTGACTTGTGCTTGCTTCGGTCGGGTGGTCGGATAAGGAGGAGCTCCGACTTGTGCTGGGAGCACTCTAATCCCGCTGCCTTCAGGTGTTGATCGACGATGTCGGTGGCGTGTTGGAGCGTTTCTTCAACTGTGCCGTCCGACCCTTCCCACGTCCAGAGCGTGATGTCGTCGTCGTATATATAGCGTGTGTCTGAGTCCCGGGACTTCACTCAGTTTCGGAGGGAGGGTGCGCATTGCGAGGTTTAATAGGAATGGCGACAGGACTGCGCCTTGCGGCGTGCCTCTGTTCCCGAGCCGGATGGGAGCGGAGCGCAGGTCCCCGACCGCGAGCTCGACCGTCCTGCCCGTGAAAGTGTTACCCTGATATAGTTGTATGTTCGTTCGCCGGGTTGCAAGTCGGCTAAGCTCTCGAGCACTGCCGCGTAGAGCACATTGTCAAAAGCCTTATGGACGTCCAGACTCAGTAAAGCTTTCGTGCTCGAACCACTGTCTGGATGCCAGAGGTCGTGGTGTAATTGAAGGAGGACGTCCTGGGTAGACAGGTGTGCCCGAAAACCGAGCATCGTGGGTGGTAGAAGATCCTGTTCCTCTGCAAAGTTCTGTAAGCGGCAGAATATTACATGCTCCATGAGCTTGCCTAGGCAGGAGGTAAGTGAAATGGGGCGAAGATTCTCTAGGTTCAGTTTCTTGCCCGGTTTTGGTATGAACGCCACCCGTGCGTGTTTCCACTCCGGAGGTAAACGGCCGGTATGCCAGCACTCGTTCATGTATTCGGTTATTGCTCTCACGGACTTCGGGTTGAGCTTACGCAGCTCCTTGTTCGTAACCCCGTCGGGGCCCGGCGCTGACGTCGTGCGCAGCTTGTGTAGCGCAGCGCAGACCTCTGCCTCCGAAATGTCAGCGTCCAGCTGTTCATTGGGAGCTCCGACGTAGTGTGGCAAGTGCGTATCGCTCTGGCTCGAGGTGTTAATGTACCGGCTGGCAAGCTCCGCAAGCAGCTCCGCGTCGGTGCCTGGGTATTGGTGTATAATTTTCGTCAGTTGATTACGTGCCGCCGACTTGGTGTGGCCGGGATCCAGCAGGTGTCACAGCAGGTGCCATGTTTTCTTGCAGCCCAGCTGGCCGTTGAGGCTGTTGCAGATCTGGCCCCACTGCTGACGCTCCAGTGTATAGGTGTGAGCTTCGATCTCCCGTTCGAGCTTCGCTATGCGCCGTCGCAGCTTGTTGTGACGTTGGCGCTGCCACCTATGCGTGAGGCTTTCACGTGCTTCCCACATGTGCAAGAGGCGGGAATCTGTCGATGGCTGCTCTTGAGGCGCTACCACATCATACGTCGTCAAAGTCACGTCGCGGCTCAGTGACCTGATCCATTCGTTGATATCCGATATGGAGTCGGGTGCTGTTTCTTCGCGTAGCTGACGGAATTTATTCCACTTCGTAATGCGGGCCGTGGCCGTCTTCGCCCTGCTGGCGGCCGTTTCAAAAGACAGTGACAAAATGTAATGATCGCTGCCGACCGCGTGGCCTGTATTCTGCCACCGATCGCCCGGTATATTCTTGCAAAGGGATAGGTCTGGCGTGGTGTCTCTGCACACACTGTTACCAACCCGTCTTGGTTGTTGTGGGTCGTTGAGTATAGTAAGCCCTAGATCTTGAGCGGTCTCCCATAATCGGGTGCCCTTGCGTTCGGGTTTTGGGTAACCCCACTCTAGATGTTTGGCGTTGAAGTCGCCCAAAATCAGTAATTGCGCTCCATTGGCCAGCAGAGACGCTTTGCGGAGGACTAGTGGGATGTCAGTGCCCTTGTCTCGTGGTGAGTTGTAAATGCTGAGGACGAAGAGCGGGCTGTCTCCCCTTCTCCTCGGCAGTATTTCAAGGAGTGTGTGTTGAATGTCTGTGCCTTCAATTTCGTGTTGTGTGGCTGTAAGGTTGCGGTGTACAAGGATGGCCGTGTTGGGGTGAGGCCCATTGGCCGGTCCTAGCTGATTGTATAGAGTGTAACCTGGTAGTTTTACGGGAGTGTTCGTCTCTTGTAGTGCTATGATGTCTGGTGTGTCTTGCGTGTTGTGTTGGATGTGAAGCTGCAAGTGCCCCCGCTTAGTGCGGTAGTTCCTGCAGTTCCACTGCCATACTGTCAGGGTTGTTCGTGGGGCCATGTTACGTTTGCGGCGGTGTGAGGCCCTGCCTGGCGGGCTGGCGTTGGTGTGTGGCTGGCTTCTTACGAATTTCCTCTAAGATGTAGTTTTGGCTGGTGTCTGTCGCTTCTTGTAGTGCGGCGAGCTGTGTGCTGTGTTTGGCTTGTGTAGCCTCCACAGAGCTCTTGAGTGTAGTGTATGTGTTTATCGAATCCATGCGGAACGCGTGAAATTCCTGAAGGTGTGTGGCTATAAGTTCACGGATCACGTTAAAGCGTGCCTCGAGCTTAGTTTCTAGGGCGGAGATGGCCGCCGTTACGGCAGTGGCATTGTCCGCTTCGGTATGCAGCGAGGCAGTCGATGTGGCTGCCTTGCGCTTGTTTGAGCTTTGGGGCTGTTGTGCCGTGCTAGTGGAGGCGGATGAGGATACCCGTGCATGTGATGCAGGTGTTGATGTCGGTGTGGATGTGTGAGAGGCGTGGACCCTGTCTATCTTAGATTCAAGGGATTGGATATAGGTAGTTAATTTAGCTATCTGGGACTGCTGAGCGGAGATGTGGGCTTGCTGGGTCGAAATATGGGTTCTCAAGGCGGAATTCTCCTTGGCCATCTCCCTCACCTGTGAGTTGGATGCCAGCGACGCCGGGGGTCCATGTTGCCAGGCCACCATCTTGGGTGGCTATCCGTGGCCTTGGCTAGACGACTGGAGCCGGCTTGCCGAGGGGGCTCGTTGGGTTGACCGAGATCTTGGGCGGCGGCTGCGGGACCGGGACCTGCTGGCTCGACGTTGAGGTTGGCCATTGGAGTCGAGCGGCGGGAACGACGACGACCGTGCTCGGAGGGACGGGGACCGGCTGCTGGAGCTGCCGCTGTGAGACGCACTGTGCCGGGTGACCCGGGCAGGTCCTTGTGCTTGCTTCGTTTGTGGGGTGTGCGGCGTCTTCTTGACGAAGCGGTATTTGCAGTTTGAACTGCTGGTATTGTGTGCCCCGCCGCAGACAATGCAGCGTGGCGCGCATGTTGAAGCTTCGCCCTCCTTTGGTGGGGGGTGCTCCCCGCCGCAGCAGCGGCATCGCTGCTTGCGTGGCAAGGGACAGACGTCCGTGCGATGGCCAACCTTGCGGCAGTTGTAGCATGACTCCACCCGGTTGTAGAACGGATAGAGTCTGATGTCGGTGCCATGATAGAATATCCATTTCGGGAGGTCCTTACTTGTGAGTGTGACCACCAGGTGCCTAGTCTGGCCCATGCGTCTGCCGCTCACAATAGGCATGTCGGGGTTGCTGGCTTGGAGGTCTGCCAGTATCTCTTCGTCCGAGAAATCGTCGAACGCGTGAAACATGATGCCTCGCACTGCGTCGTCCGGAGGGGGAGCATACACGTGGAGGTCGACGGTGCGGGTGCCCACGTTGATGGATTTGATGCAGAGGTAGGCTTGGGCACGCCGAGAGTCCACGACGCTCAGCGTGAAAGTGTTGTTGGTGGGATGCGTCCGTAGGCGATCCCGGGTTGCTGGTGGTTGATCGGGCAACGAAGCTGCCTTGAGCAGGGCTTCGTGTAGCTGCCACGGTGGCACCTTGGTGAGGTCGATGGGTCACTGCGGGCGTCCCACGATGTGGATAGCGTCTGCTGGCATTCTAGGTAGCGGTGCGCGTCTGCGTTGGGGTGGCGGGCGCGGCTTGGGGTTCGATGTGCTCCGTCCGTTGCCGTAGGAGCTCGCTCCCGTCGCACTGAGGCTGGGAACTTCCTTGCCTTGAGCCTTGAGCTCGCGACGGCGTCGTTCTTGAGCGATGTAGCCGGGTGACTTCCAGGAGACGTCCGACCATTCTTCCTCTGAGATCAGTTCTCCTTCGACCATGGACTCCATGTCGGTTGGCGACCGGGGCACGTCGAGGGAGCAGTTGCTGTGGCGCGAGGCCTACCTGGGGCCTTGCTCGCGCTAAACCCGTTAGGCTTAGGGCGGCGAGCGGCGTGGTTCGGGGAAACTAAAACTTTCCTGGGAGAATCTCCGAAGGTCCAGCGTAGAGGATGATGTCTACGTGGTCCTGATACTTTCCCGCACCCACTCGTGCAAGAATCATACAAGTAGGTGAAGTTGGGGCGGCGAAAACACCGAAAATCGCAGGAGCCGACGTGGAGTGCGACCATCCACACCGGCGCGACCGCACGTCCGCACGTCGGAGAGCAAACGTGCGTTCCGCCTAAATGCGAAGCATTTCCTTGCCGGCGGCTGCGTCCGTTCTTTCGCGTCCCACACACCCACAGCGCATGCCTGTCCCCTCCCCCCTCTCTCCTCTCCTACGCTCCCCCCTTTGTCTCTTCTAATAATCCTGTACGGCGCGGCGCCCGCGTCCCACACCCCCACAGCGCATGCGCGTCCCCTCTCCCTCTCTCTCTCCTCTCCTACGTCCCCCCCTTTCTCTCCTCTAGGAATCCGGAGCGGCGCGCTCTACAGGTGCTGCGACAGCTGCATACTCCGCTGGGGGCGCCGCGGTAGTTCCGCGGTAAGAAAATGGCGGAGCGCGCGCGCCTCATTCTCTCTCCTGTGCAGCGCCGCGATGAGCAATCGGGCCGCTGCCGCGAAACCATCTCCCGCTCAAGCTAACCATCTCCCCGCTCCTCAGCATCCACATATGGTTCCCTTTAGCGGGAGATGGAGTAATTTTTTCTCTTCCTCAAAACTTCTTTATCTACCTCGTACCGCTACCTATGCCTGTAACATATCTGGTACTATAAATATCTTCCTTCTTTTTTCCCATCAATACTCTGTCTCTTGCTTGTCTTGAATGCTGACCGGTTGATGTTTCCGGCCACTTTAAATCCAAACGCTTCCCGAAGGTTTACGTTACCTATGGGTCTCACTGGGTCAATTCTTTGGCATTCCTTTCGGATGTGCTGAGTGGTCTCCGGAATTCTGCTGCTGCGGACGCATGCCTCGTCTTGCTTCGTATATTTTCTCCGATATGCTTTTGTCCTAAGGCATCCAGCTCGAACCTCAAATAGCAAGGCACTGTCCTTTGTGTTACCGTACAGATATCTCCTTCTCATTTCTTTCTTCCCAATCTTGTAAATATCCATGGTCCTATTTCTTTCCATTCTTTGCATCCAGTTCCCGGTCTCTGTATTTCTCACTTTCCTTTTGATGACTATTGTCTATTGTCTATTGACTCTTGCCAGGTTGTCGATTTACACTTTCAATTAACATGTAATTGTGCTCCACCGAGTTGAGTACAATACACCCCCCTTCTGAAGAAGACTATACACTTCTTAAGAATTGACGCGCTGTGTCAAAGAAGCGCAAGGACATTTCTGTCGACGGGCGACCCTTCCATCAACTTTCTTGAATCAAGGTGGACTGTTATAGTGGAGGGACAATCTTGGATATGGGTGTAAGACGTAAATTAGCGCGGAATACAAGCAGAGCAATACTAGCACGTCTTAATCAGTTGGAATGTTCGCGGCCGATAGTGCCACTGTTATATCAAAATATGTTGCCGTGAAGCACATCCAGGTTTAATAGAAAAATGGCACACAGATGCAACATTACTAAATGGAGCAAATAGTTCTCGTTGCAGGATATCACGTCTAAAGGCAGTTTCACATGGCTTCGTTATCACTAGGCGACAAAGCGATTTCAGTCACTCTGCGACCACCGGGGACCATCGCGCGTTCCAAGCCACTGGGTTCCGACAAGGGGGTCTCGCCGTCGCGGAGTCGATAGCGATCTGTGCAATTGTGAGCGGACGACTTGGAGCGCCATCGAAACAGGAGCGTTCTTGTCGACGTCTACGTTACCCCATGTTCTTAAACTGGCGCTCTTTTGGAGCGCGGCTACGGACTAAGCCATCCCAATGAGAAATTCGGTTGGCCGTTATCGAGCGCTCTATATATTGCCACGCGCTTGTGCCACTTGCTCCCAGAAGAAGACGAGGACAGTCTTGTGCAGGAGCTAGCGCCTTGGTCTTTTTTCGGTGCTGCGCTGCCCCTTTGGCGACTCAGACTTACCTTAACGGCCTCTTTTAGAAGTCGCCTCTTCATTAAACGTGACATTTTTCTGGTGGAGGTGCGGGGTATTCTCGACCCATGCAACAGACCCCTCCTAGCAGCAGGAACGCTAGATCGCTACCGGTGCTCACGCCAGTACATCGCGCCAGCCGGAGAATCCAAGGATTGGCCCCCGAGTTTGAGTAGCTACCTGAAAGGACAACGACAACGTCGGCAGGTATGGATGCTACATCCGCTACTACCTCGACAAACCCTGCGACGGCTACTCCGGTACCTCCGGTACCTCCTCATTACACGCTGCAAAAACCGCGTGTGCCAAGTCCCTTCCATGGCGGCCTTCTAGAAGACGTGGAAGACTGGCTGGCGGACTTCGAGCGCGTAGCAGAGTTCAACGGATGGGCCGACGAGGCGAAGCTCAAAAACGTTTATTTCTGTCTTTTGGATGGTGCTCGCACGTGGTTCCAGAACCGCGAAGGCATCCTGACATCATCGCGTGAGTTCTGTCGCAGGCTCTTGGACACCTACGCCAGCTCCGATCGTCGAGAACGAGCAGAATGGGCCCTCCAGTCTCGCATTCAGAAACCCAACGAGAGTGTGGCTATGTACGTGGAAGACATGGTGCGTCTCTTCAGGCGAGCTGACCCTACCATGTCGGAAGACAAGAAGCTGCGTCACTTGATGCGCGGAGTGAAAGAGCAGCTTTTTGGTGGACTCGTTCGTAGTCCGCCCAAAACGGTTGCGGAGTTTCTCACTGACGCCGTCGCCATGGAGAAGGCCCTGCACCAGCGCTCGCACCAATACGATCGGCAAGTGAATCTCTCCTCTGTTACCAGTGGCCTAGGAGCTCTCACGACCGACGTCGAGTCGCTTCGCGAGATTATCCGAGTGGTAGTCCGCGACGAGCTGCGACAGCTGCATCAGACGCAACAGCCTTCAGCCAACTTCATCGCTAGCGTCGTGCGTGACGAAGTGCAGCATGCGCTCGGCGCACCACGTTACGAAGCAGCACTTCAGGCCGCTCCACCAGTTGAGGCCTTCACAACATCAAGTGAACCTCGACGGGCAACATACGCTGACGTTTTAGGATGCACCACCCCGTCGCCGGTGACGCCTCCTACCATAAGCGACTACCAGCGTGCGGCTTATGCCGACGCATTCAGGCCCCCTATCCCTGCACCAGCGCCCCTACCTGCCGTCACCCCGTATGCGACGCTTCAGTCAGCGCAGGCGGTTCTTTATTTTGGAGAGGCTCGGCCATCCGCGCGTAAATCGGACATTTGGCGCATGCCTGACCGTCGACCGCTCAGTTACCACTGTGGTGAGGCGGGACATTTATACCGAGAGTGCCAGTACCGCCGCCTTGGACTCCAGGGGTTTCCTGTCAATTCACCCCGACCCCGTTTCGGACAACGGCCACCCGAGATTGAAGATTTTCTCGCCCGACAGCGTGCGCCACCGTCACCAAGGCGCCAGTCGCGATCGCCGTCACCACGACCATCCTATTCGGGAGGTGCAAGGCGGATGTCGCAAGGACGATCTCCGAGCCCTCGCCTGGAAAACTAACGTCAGCGAGCTTTCGAGGCGAGGCCGCTGATACTGGACGTGCCGAAGACCTCCAATCGAAGCGACCTCAGACCGACTGAGACTTGACGACGCCAGTATCTCAGGCTGGAGACTTCTCCTTGAACATACCTGTGCTGACCGACGGTCGAAATGTTACTGCCTTAATCGACACTGGCGCTGACTATTCGATTATCAGCGGAAAACTGTCAAGTCCATTTAAAGAAAGTCATTACGCCGTGGACAGGGACGCACGTACGGACAGCTGGCGGACATGTCGTCAAACCGCTTAGTGTGTGCACTTCTCGGGTGCAAATTCAAAATTCTACATTTCCGATCAGCTCCCTTGTTCTCCGAGAATGCTCCCGTGAACTAATACTCGGCATAGACTTTCTTCGAGAGTATGGCGCCATCATCGACCTCCGCCGACGCTGTATCTCTTTCTCTACAAAGAAAGCGACGACACGAGATGCCAGCCGCCGCACAGCCGCTCTTCGAATTTCCGACGACAGCGTCACGATACCACCTCGTGCTAGTGTAATGATTGCGGTAACGTCCGAGGGCATACGTGAAGGCGAAGTCCTCGCAGAGTGTAACGTCTCCCTTCTACTTACGCTCGGAATTAGCGTGGCTCGAGGAATCATTGATGTTAGGGATGGCCAAGCTGACGTCTTGATCACCAATTTCACAAATGAGCACCGACACCTTTTCCGGGGCACTGCCGTCGCTTACGCTGAAGCCTGGGAGGACGTCATTGAGTGTTTCGCGTGTGGAGAAAGCGACAGCGATGAAGAATGCGTCCCAGATATCGACATCAATAACGAGCTGTCGGAGGACAATAAGGCGGCGCTGCGGGGACTGTTGCGTGAATTCAAGGTCTGCTTTGCTCGATCGTCGAAAGTCAGTCAGACACCCATCACACAGCATAGGATAATTACTTACGAGGATGCACGTCCTATTCACCAGCAGCCATATCGTGTTTCGCAGAAAGAACGAGAAGCAATTCAACGACAAGTCAAGGAAATGATTGACGATGGCGTCATCCAGCCTTCAAACAGTCCGTGGTCGTCACCGGTTGTCCTGGTAAAGAAGAAGGACGGCACTCTCCGCTTCTGTGTTGATTACAGAAAACCCAAGAACGTCACAAAGAAGGACGTTTATCCGTTGCCGCGCATAGATGACTCTCTTGACCGGCTAGGGCGAGCCAAGTATTTTTCCTCCCTTGACTTGAAAAGTGGGTACTGGCAAATAGAGGTAGACGAGCGTGACCGCGAGAAAACAGCCTTTGTCACTCCGGATGGACTTTACGAGTTCCGAGTACTTCCGTTCGGGTTGTGCTCTGCTCCGGCAACCTTCCAACGGATGATGGACACGGTGCTCGCTGACCTAAAATGGCAAACCTGTCTCGTCTACCTGGATGATGTGGTCGTATTTTCAGGCAGCTTCTCCGGACATCTTAAGCGACTGCGGCTAATGCTCGAGGCAATCCGATCGGCTAACCTCACGTTAAAGCCTCAGAGATGTCACTTCGATTATGAAGAATTGAAGTTTCTTGGGCATGTCGTGAGCGCGGAAGGCGTCCGTCCCGATCCCGAGAAAACTGCCGCTGTAGCTGCTTTTCCGACTCCTACAGACAAGAAAAGCGTTCGACGCTTCCTAGGATTGTGCGCATACTATACCGGCGCTTTATACGCAATTTCTCTAAAATTGCTGCACCACTTACTCGTCTCACTAGAGACGACACGCCGTTCATCTGGAGCTCTGAATAAGAAGCAGCTTTCGCCGAGCTTCGACATCGCCTGGCATCACCCCCGGTTCTTGGACATTTCGACGAGGACGCCGAAACGGAAATTCATACCGACGCCAGTAACGTCGGTCTGGGTGCGGTGCTCGTACAGCGGCAGGAGAACGACGAAAGGGTCATAGCTTACGCCAGTCGCACCCTATCACGACCCGAGTCCAATTACACTACTATGGAGAAAGAGTGTCTTGCCGTCGTATGGGCACTTGCCCAGTTTCGACCTTACCTCTATGGCCGCCCATACAAGGTCGTGACGCATCATCACTCCTTATGCTGGCTGGGAAACCTAAGAGACCCTTCTGGACGACTGGCATGGTGGAGCCTGCGCCTGCAGGAATACGACGTGACCATCGTGTACAAGTCCGGCCGCACACACGACGATGCCGACACATTGTCGCGCGCACCTATTGAGTCTGCCGATCAACACATCGAAGACGACAGCGCTTTTCTTGGCGCCATAAGCGGGACAGACGTATAGACACGGCAGCGAGCAGACTGTGAATTGCGCCCCATAATTGAACATCTAGAAGGTCGCAACGTCACTCTGCCTCCGCAAATTGCTCGCGGTTTGTCATCGTTTTGTTTACATACAAGAAGAATTCTGCTGCCAGCAACAACACCTATCTTTTGGTCGTACCCGCAGAACTTCGTGATGAAATCCTGTTCGCATGCCACGACGAGCCTGCTTCTGGCCACTTGGGTTTCACTCGAACCCTTGTCAGGATACGAAAATCGTGCTACTGGCCGAAACTCGCCACTTGTGTTAAACGATACGTCCAAGCCTGCCGTGAATGCCAACGCCGAAAGTCGCCGAATGTGAAGCCTGCGGGATTGCTGAATCCTATCGAACCACCTCGAGGGCCCTTCGATCAAGTCGGCATGGACCTCCTGGGCCCGTTTCCGTTGTCTACTTACGGAAACAAGTGGATAATTATCGCCACGGACTATTTAACCCGCTATGCTAAAACAAAGGCTCTTCCTAAAGGCACAGCTTCTGAGGTTGCACAGTTTTTCGTACAGAACATCGTACTACGTCATGGCGCCCCATCCTGTGTCATCACGGATCGAGGAGCGGCGTTTACGGCAAGGCTGCTTGAAGACGTTTTTCAGCTGAGTTACACCACGCACCGAAAAACGACCGCCTATCACCCTCAAGCAAATGGCTTGACTGAAAGGCTTAACAAAGCAATGACCGACATGCTTTAGATATACAAAGACGTGCAGCATAAGACGTGGGACGAAGTACTACCATACGTCACGTTTGCGTAGAACACCGCCACGCAAGAGACCACACGCTTCACGCCTTTTGCTCTTGTTTACGGTCGTGAAGTGCAGACGATGTTAGAAGCCATGTTACCATGTGACACTTCTGACAATCTTGATGAAGACACTGAGCGTTTCGTGCAACGTGCCGAGGAAGCACGCCAATTGGCTCGCGTGAACATCAGGAAACAACAGTGTATTGACGGGCGACACTACAACCTTCGCCACCGACAAGTTGAGTACCAACCGGGTGACCAAGTGCTAGTTTGGACCCCCGTCCGCCGTAAAGGCCTTTCGGAAAAACTTCTCAGTCGGTACTTCGGCCCTTACAAAGTGCTTCGGCGAGTGAGTGACCTCAATTATGAAGTCCTTCCTGACGGCACCCAGCCAGCACGACGCCGACAACCGCGGCCCGAGATTGTGCACATAGTGCGGTTAAAACCATATCGCACACCGTAATAGTCGTGGTTTCCGGACCATTACGTTTCTCCTGGGACAGGTCTTTCTGCCCGTCCATGTTTTGTTTAGCATCGAGTCGATGCTCTTCTGGGAGGAGGGGTAATGCCACGCGCTTGTGCCACTTGCTCCCAGAAGAAGATGAGGACAGTCTTGTGCACGAGCTAGCGCCTTGGTCTTTTGTCTCTGCTGCGCTGCCCCTTTGGCGACTCGGACTTACCTTAACGGCCTCTTTTAGAAGTCGCCTCTTCATTAAACGTGACAATATCACTCCGACACCTGACACCGCATTCGGCTCGTTGAAACGGAGCGCTCGAAAGCTGTTCGGCTGGTTCCATCTGTGTGATCGGATTACGGCCAAAAGCGCTCAAAGCCACTCCGATTGTCTCATCGGGGCTCCGAGGTCTCGCCGAGCTGCGATCACGTAACACCAGCCACTTCCGGTCATTGAGCGCCAAAGCGGAAGTCGCCATTTCTCGCGGGTCCGTGCTGTGCGCGTCCCCTTGGAAGGCCGCCATGTTTCATTCCTTTCGAGACGGCGCGTGATGGCACTGCAGGTGCGCACAAATCCGTTTTCGTCACTCTGGGCGTGTTCGGCTGAAGCGCTCTGCCTGTGTCTCAGACGGAGAGCGGCTCGAGATCTGAATGTTCCGAGGCAGAGCGTTGGAGCGACCAGTCAAAGATTTTTAGAAACCGCAATGAGATTTGTTCTATATTAAATGAAATTAACAAAATTCTCATTTCACTATTTTCCGTGTTGTTCTTAGTGTAAAGCTATAGGCATGAGTACTGTATAAATGGAAGGCAACTTTGGCTGTCTCCCTGACGAAATCGCGCCGTCGCCGACGTATCTGAAAACGTCGACGTGTGTGTGTGTGTGTGTGTGTGTGTGTGTGTGTGTGTGTGTGTGTGTGTGTGTGCGTGTGCGTGTGCGTGTGCGTGTGCGTGTGTGTGTGTGTGTGTGTGTGTGTGTGTGGCGCGCGCGCGCGCGCGCGTGCGTGCGTGCGTGCGTGCGTGCGTGCGTGCGTGCGTGCGTGCGTGCGTGCGTGCGTGCGTGCGTGCGTGCGTGCGTGCGTGCGTGCGTGCGTGCCGCCGATTGGTCCGATTGCTTCGGAACAACAGTGGCAAGCGCAGTTCGAATGCGAATGATAGTGGTTCAGCCAGAGAGAGCAAGAGATAGTTTATTTGAAGGAAGGCAGATAAGTCGGCCTGAGCTAGCATCCTCTGGCCTGCTAGTCTGCACAGGTGGAGGGGGCAACGGGGACATAAAGGCTGGATGAGGGGTGAAGATGACGTAGAAGAAGAATGTACAGAAGATCTCGCTGCTTAAATGACGCAGAGGCACACCACTGCTCTCTGAGCGGCACTTTGATTGACACTTGTGTATTCTTCCGATTTTTAGGCGCGACTTAGTATCGACTTCCATACAAAATAAAGTATCATACGTATATACGTAAGAGCCTCTGCGGACGAATGCATCGTAGGAGGAAAAAGAAAACACCAGGGAGTTGCTGTTAAAAGTGACAAAATAAAAGTATTTTTGTTTTCTTTCTTTTTTGAAGGTGGAGTTGGGCAGGGCACTCGCACAAAGTATGTATATTTGATGAATAGGCTCCACAGTGTTTACAAATGGGGTAGCCTGCGCCCATGTTAATATAATGCGTATAGTATCTTGTTAGTAATATGCGTGCTTGTGCTTTTCGTATGAGTCGTCTTCTCTCGAATGCGCGCTGGATGGTGTGTTGAGAAATGCTGATGCTTCCCTGCGAGACTTCAAAATCCGTGGCCAAAATCCGCTGCCTCTTCCATCATTTTCTGGAGTTGTGTTCTCGACAGGCCAAATGATGGGAGGTCCCGGATTCTCTGCGCAGGAGCGCTGGTGCGCTCTTAAATTTTCCCCGCAATCTACGTCTTGGGGCGTTCGGACTCTCAAGTAACTTTTCACTAGCGGTTAGTCATACCCCACTACCACTGCTTTGCTGCTCTCGGCGTTATGGCTGGCATCTGAACAGTATGTGTTTTACTGTCCATCCGCTGCATCATATTGATTCTCTTAAACCATCGTTTTCGATGCTTTTCCGGTTGCATAATCTCTGGTGTGCATGCGGAAAGCAGCGTGGAAATACCAACATTTTAGCGTTCAAAGTTCAAGTGAGCCCTCTCTAATGGCTACGTAGAGTGGTGTATAGTTGTAGGTCCCTGTGTTGCGTGATTACGCTTCTGCTTATGAAGTCCACATGCGCGAATTTTTTTTTTTTGAGACGGAGAGAGTGCTCGCTGTTATATTTCCAAGGTGTGGATGGGTCCGGTATTCACTGATGCAATGATTGGACCCCGGGTGCCGTTGGAAACTCTTCACAGTTGCTCCAAACCTCGCCAATGCGCGCAGCCACTATATAATGCTTCACACCACGATGATTCTCCTTAAGGGAGTTTCGACCCTAACTTTATCAAATCGAGAAACCTGAGTAGTAAAAGGCATATTTGTCTTTTTTTTCTTTTTCAAATAATTTTTCACCAGCGCTCGTGAATTGTGATATTGTGACATGGAGCCGAATCAGGTGCAGCTCTAGTAAATTTCTCGTCGTCGGCGTTTTTTTTCTTTTGCAATATCAACATGTCTAGGAATCTATTGCAGCTTCGTTCAATGGCCTGACTACACAGATGCAGCCATTTTAAGTGAAATCTGATAAATCATCATAGCCTCTGAATCACTAGAGCGAAATTGCCGCCACCATTGAAGAGGCGGTTCTGAGTCGCTCAGTATAGACAAAACAGCAGGTTTCTCTTGGGCCTGAATGAAGTCAGCGGAAAATAGTATTGAATGGAGCTTTGTTGCCATTCAGGATGTCCGTGTGAAAGACTGAAGCTTTGCCGCTTTCGGAGAGGTGAAATGTAAATATGGCTGTTGGTTCTGACGAAGTTGTGTAGCGTCACTGCAAATGTGCACGTTTCTATTGTGATAACCATAAGTGACACAGAGCAAATGATCAAGCGAAAATGGGGCAAACCACAAGTTTCTCATCCAGCCCAACAATATCGTCATTTCTCTGCTGTGGAGGAAAAAAGGCCAAGGTGCACGTTGTGAATCGGGACTCCATATTGTATGGTCTGGAATGCAGAATGAAAGACCGCCAATTCTTAGTCCTCAGAGAAAAAACTGTCGCGTCCTGTGTGTCACTTAGCTAACGTGCGTGCGTGCGTGTGGGTGTTTGTGTAAGTAGGTGGGTGAGTGGGTGGGTGAAAGGGCGTGGGTGGGTGTGTGTGGTGCAATTGGGCTGTACTGAATTGCTGCGCTAAGCCACGCTGTGTTGCAGTCACCTCTGCTTAGCAGAAGTACCGTTCCTTTAAAAAAATGACAAACACGCACCTTATATCAGTCTGTGCAAAAGCTGTCGATCTAATTCGGCGGTTTCGTAAGTAACATTCCTGGTAGTGGTAAGTAATTTTCCAACTCGTATAGATAAGTTATGTAGAGGCGGAAATAATGGAAGTATTGTTCCTCAGGTTATGTGAGAAGGGTCAGATTTAATCCAATTCTCATAAATAAATGTATGATCAGAGAGACATACCTACCATCACTTCGCATGAAAAGTATTTCCATATTTCAACTTTCCAACAAACAGTTTTTTATTTATTTATACAATACTGCAGGCCTTGGCGTGGCCCAAGCAGGTGCGGCATACAAATAATAATAAAAGATAATAGCATTAGCAGACGTAAATTAACAGTGCACAGAATGATCTGTAATTGTAATAATTGTAATACGTAATTGGCGTTCCAGATACTTTTGTGCTTCTATGCATAAAACGACGTTTTGTTAAGAAAGTAACTGGAACGCCAATGCATTTCTCCGCAAAGTTCGGGCATTAATATCTCGAAATTGGTGTCACCCTGAGAATTCGTTCCAAGTGGATCCGCCTTGCAAACTCCACGGCTAGAATATGTAAATTGCAATATGAGCCTAAGTTAATTAGTTAAAAACTGAATTAATGAATTTTTGTTAGTCGATTATGCATTTTATTTTTTGTGCAAGTAATGTCCGCCTTTTCGAGTAGACCAGTTCATGAACTAGAACTGTGCTATCTGCCACAGGCAAGTTTTAAAATTTTTTGAACGTGTTCGCTGAAGCACCATGTATGATAACAAGGCTAGGCATATTCATTCGCCAAGACGATCATTGCAAATGCACTGCCTGAAGCTTGTTCGAGTCGCAGGCAAGCTGGTTTGCCATTCGTATGAAAGGTTACGTTTTTTGTGGAACACAATTTTGGCTGTTATCTAATACGCACTGTGCCTAAACAGAACGTATGTTTCATTTGACGTGAAAGACAATTATGTTCAGATATCGTCGGCAGATGTTAAAAATGACACGCATATTTGCCAAAACGTGAGGCAGCCAACACAGAGAGTGGTAGCAACTCAATAGCAAGCAAATGTTAGTACTATGTTCTTCAGCTTTTTTCTATCCTAACAAGTAATTGAGCGCACCTCGGAATACAAGTACTGCCAGCACGCAAACGTAGTTGCTTTCGCGCACGCATAATGATCCATCACTTCGATGCTTTTCATTTCTGGGAACGATATTTATGAGATGTGTGCTTGCGAACAGTTCTATCTTTGCCTTTTTTATATGTGGTCCTGCTGGTTTTTAAATGAAGCTGTCATTTTTGGCCACTAGAAGGTCATGAAATTATTTCTCATCACACAGGGCTGGACATATTTTTTTTTTGTTCAGCCTGTATCTCGATTATGAAATGAACACGAATTCTTTGTCACTTTTTTTTAAATATGTGCTTTCTTGTTGTCCTCCGTATTGTAATTATTATTGTTATTAGTAGTAGTAGTACCAGTAGTAGTAGTAGTAGTACTAGTATTAGTACTTGTAGTAGCAGTAGTAGTATTAGTAAGTAGTAGTAGTCGCTAGTAGTATTAGTAGTAGTAGTAGTAGTAGTATAGTAATAGTAGTAGTAGAAGTGGTGGTGGTGCTGGTGGTGGTGGTGGTGGTACTTGTTTCAGCGAAAAGGAGACATCAATTCTTAGGTTATCTTGTGCTTCAAAGTGATATTGTTACAAGTGTTGTATCCGCATGCTGGTTAATCGGACAGACTTTCACCGCAAAATTCGGTATTACGCTGACTTTAATCTTTCATTTCTATCGCGTACTACTGTTTCCTTTGCAATACGTTTAATCCTAAAAAACAGGTTCCGAACCATTAGCAGTACATCATACTTGCTGACACCCTCAGAGTTCACCTCAAGCACCATCGACAAAACCGTGCTTCATCGTTTGATGTAGTAGTTCAGCGGAAATCCGCTAGGTGGAGATAAGTTATTAAAGGGAAACTGAGACTTCCACCCAAATGTAGCAATTTGCTACTATGGGAACCCAACCGGGTTCTCCGAAAGAAAGCCTCGCAGTTGAAGAAAAATTCGGCCTAGCCGCGTGGTTAGCTCAGATGGCAGAGCGGCTGCCCCGGAAAGGCGGTGGTCCCGGGCCGGTTCGAGTCCCGGACCAGGTCGAATTTTTCTTCAACTGCGAGGCTTTCTTTCGAGGAACCCGGTGGGGTTTCCATAGTAGCAAATTGCTACATTTGGGTGGAAGTCTCAGTTTCCCTTTAACGTGCTTCATCGTCCATCTGCGATTCCGCACTCCACAACATATCTCCCGAGAGAGGCCGATGGTGAAAGAAGCTCGACTTCAAGGGATTCCATGGAAATCAGCGACCGTAATTGGCCAGCACGACCACATATTTTCTCTTCGAGTTGGACAGCGCCGTACTTTCCAGAGCACTCTTACGTTGTTGCCGGGTTACAGTTGGCTGCTTTAGGCGCCACGACAACTAAACATCCTTACAAATGCAACATTTCTTATGGTTAACGATTACTCATATGTTAAATTAAACTATATTTTCGAGAAGCGCCAATATTCCTTACCCGCTAGACCATCGCAATCTCCAAATAGAGGCAGCAACAGTTGAAGCTCCGCAATGATCAAATACGTCCGTCATTTCAAAATGTCATTTCGGCGAACAAGCTTTATAGGCTGCGATATTTATTAATGTCAAAGAATGTATAGGTCAGCCGGAACTTTTAATTGGTGCAAGCATAAGCCAGAAAGAAAATTTTATTTAGCAAGCGATCACACACATCACAGTCTTTTCATGAGCCGGTACATTGTGGATATATTTTCTGCCGTCATTGGCGGCAAAATGTCAGTGATGAGGTTTCTGTATTGCGCTGCGGTAATACCACTTTCGCAGCTCAAGTGGTCTCTTGCAGAAGGTAAGCGGTTATTTTTGTGCCCAAACTTAAAAATGTAAAATGTAGAAAATTAGGAATGCTGTCTCTGAGACATCTAGTTTGGCAACATATACATTCATTCAAACACAGCCAATATACACTTCTTTTGGCAAAAATACAGTATGTGTATTTTATACAAGTTCAACGTTCTTTCAGTGCAATTTTTTTTTCGGGAGATGACCTTGATTGGATTGTATGTCAGGGACCACGGCGTAATCTAAATACATGAATACATCAATTTTACGTGCTACAGCATACAAATTATTTTCCCTTAGCTCAGATGTCATCACCAACGCGGTCTAAGGCCGTGCTCCCCTATCGCGCGCTGCAAGCTGTCCAGCTATTATTCGAATGCTAATGTCATTCCAGTCGGCAGTCATCGTATGATGAGTTCTGCCGTAATTTGTTTAAAGGATTCAATGGGACGAAGTTTGCAGTATAAATAACCTGCTTAACTTAGCTATCAACAAATTGTTGCTCGATTTATTGGTTGCAAGCACAAAAGACAGCGGATAGTCATTCCAAGAGGGCAGGTTGAAAAATTACGCAGATTATATTATCAAGTTTTGTAAAATTATGTTCGTGTTTTCCTTGCACAAAAATGCATTGTTATTTCCGCGTGAGTGCTTCAGCCCATATATATAGTTAATGGAACTGGTTGGTTCCTACTCTACGTTAACAAACCTAGTAATGTATCACTTTTTTGTCTGCTACCAACGGCGGTATATTTCGCAGATGAGTCTTTATTACATTCAACAGAAGAAGTTGACAAAATAAAAGTTACGTCTAAGGTGAGTACTTTGCCAGACTTGCATAGATTGTTCTCCGTCGCGTTTATGTAGTTTCCTGCGTATTTTCAGGCACTGTATATTTGTTTTTTAGCTTGTTAGCATGAACGCGACGTCTAATATCGGACTTGGCAGACCACTTTAGGTGATGCTGATGTGATATCACGACCATATAAAGCCATCAGGCAATGAGGCCAAGGAAAGCGTAGGGTTAATTATTGTAGAAAATTATGACGAAAAGGGAAAATAAAAGTGGACTAAACGTTAACTTATTGCCGGGGGCGGCAAAACCACAACATCTGCATTACGCGTGCGTTGCACTGCCAATTGTGCTACAGCGACGGTAATCAATCCGTCGACTAACTTGAGTATTTATCTGCACTAGATATAGCCCTGGGAATGTTAACCAGCGCCTCTCAGGGTCACAGCGAGCGGTTGGTCAACATCCTTTTATTGCGGTAGCAATTATATGGACACTCCAGGTGAATGTCTGCCGTCTCTGTGAAGTTCCGTATAAAGTACAACAGCGATACATTCGTCGCCGCGTGCCGTATGCTGTATGTGCGAATGAAAGCGTGCGAGGGTGAGCCGGCGATCGCTGCTCAATTTCGGCCACGCAAGGGAGGAAAGCAGGAAGGAATCGCGCTTTCTTCCGTAGCGCGCAGCGCTCCGGGCGTATGGTAGATAGTGCGAAGGCGCGTTCTACTCTGGGTGGCCGCGAGAACACAGCACGCGATGGACTGTCTCCCCGACGCAGATGGCTTTCAAGATACAGCGGTTCGCGCGGGCGTGGGCGGCCGCTGGGGCCGCCCGCAGTAAAACGCGCACCCCCTCCCTATCCCCCCCCCCCCCCCCCCACGCCTTGCGGCCCGGGCGGGCACCAAGGTCAATTCGCTCGCCACCGCGCTTTTTCACTCCAGCGCTTTGACAGCGAGTTTCCGTGATCAACGAGTAAGATGTGTTCAAGCTTGCTTTCTTTTTTCCCGATGGTGCCACGTAACATGTGAGCTTAAGAGAGCAAGCACGAGGCTAATACACCCTCGCGTGCTACCTAATGACATCAAGTCCGCCAGATTCTACACCCTCGCTATTAATAAAACACTAACGGAAACAAAGGGCCTTGATTTTTCTTAACCACAAACAAGTTGTCTTTTAGTCCACTTTCATTTTCCCTCTTCCTCATTATTTTCCACATTTGAATTTCTACAGCAGCAAATTATTCCCGTGCTTTCCTTGGCTTCATTGCCTGCAGGCTTTATTTGGTCCCTTGTTTGTATATCATTTCTGCTGTAAATAACTGTATGAACGAATAAATAACTGAACAAAACCGATGAACAAAAATTATTCTCATATGTTAACCTTCTTGCTCGTGTGATATGAAACGCTGTACACTGTCTTTATGTAGGCAACTGTATTGTAGAAAATTACCTCGAAGTCTACGTTCGTCCTATATTTTTTAATGTGACGACGCATAATGCGAACAATGGTGAGGCACTCCCACACCAGAACAGGAAATGTCCTCCGTGGTGCAGTATTCAGCCACTACCTCCCTCGTGACTCTTGCAATTAGACCATGGCGTTCAGTCCCCAGCGACGGTGGATCACCTCACCAATGCGGCGGTAAGACCTGCCACGTGGCAAAGGGTGCTAAGAATCTCTGGACCCAGATAGGCCGCCACTGCAAACTCAACCAGGCAACGTTCAACTCGCAAACCCTTTCGAGTGAGGATAGATTCGCAGGGTTCTTTGAAGAATTACCAGGCATTGTCTGGGATATTATTGGCCATAGTAAGATTTGAAGAACCGGTGAGGCATATACAGTGCTAACGGCCACGTACTCTGCTGCAGAGGTCTTCGAAATAAAAGAGAATACGGAGTATAGGATTTCTAGTCCATAAGGTCATAGCGGTAAACATTGGTGAATTCTACAGCATTAATGAGATGGTAGCAGTCGTCGTAATGAAGCTGAATAGGAGGTATGGAATACAGGTAGTACAAGCCTATGCCCCAACCTCCAGTCACGATTATGAAGAAATAGAACAGTTTTATGAAGATGTTGAATTAACGATCAGAAATATGCAAACTCAGTATACTGTAGTAATGGGTTACTTCAATGCAAAGGCGGAGAAAAAGCAAGGTGGGGAAGAAGCAATTGGCCACTACAGCATCGATTCTAGCAACACTAGAGATGAGATGTTGGTAGAATTCGCTGAAAGAGATAGGCTCCGAACAATGAATACCTTCTTCAGCAAGCTCATTAACAGGAAGCGGACCTGGGAAACCCCTAAAGGAGAAGGAACAAATGCAATATAATGCATACTATCTGCCTATACTCACTGCATATACTGCAGGATGTAGAAGTGTTACGTAGGGTAAAGTGCCAAAACCATAGTTTCGCGAGCTCTGGGATTTCTCGCAAATTAAAGAGAGAAACAGTAAAATTAGTCGAGAAGAAACAAGCTAGCTTCCAAGCTAACAAGCTAAGCTCCCCGTCAGGATTTGGTAATACCTACCTTATGCACTCCAACCCAATTGTATTCTTCCGTAAATTTCCTTCTCATGATCAGGGTCCCCTGTGAGTAATTGACCTAGATAAACGTACTCCTTGACAGACTTTAGAGGCCGACTGGCGGTCCTGAATTCTTGTTCCCTTGCCAGGCTATTGAACATTATCTTTGTCTTCTGCATATTAATCTTCAACCCCACTATTGAACTTTCTCTGTTAAGGTCCTCAATCATTCGTTGTAATTCGTCCCCATTGTTGCTGAATAGGACAATGTTGTCTGCAAACCGAAGGTTGCTAAGATATTCGCCGTTGATCCTCACTCGAAAGCCTTCCCAGTCTGTGAGCTTCAATACTTCTTCTAAGCATGCAGTGAATAGCATTGGAGAGATTGAGTCTCCTTGCCTGACCTCTTTCTTGATAGGTATCTTTCTACTTTTCTTGTGGACGACCAAGGTTGCTGTGAAAGCCTTGTAGATATTTGCCAAGATATTCACGTATGCCTCCTGTATTCCTTGATTACGCAATGCCTCTATGACTGCTGGTATCTCTACTGAATCAAATTCCTTTTCATAATCTATGATAGCCATGTAGAGAGGTTGATTGCACTCCGCAGATTTCTCGATTACCTGCTTGATTACATGGATGTCATCCATCGTAGAATATCCCTTCCTGAAACCAGCCTGTTCTCTTGATTGACTAAAGTCAAGTGTTGCCCTGATTCTATTGGAAATTATCGTGCAAGCCACATATCTGTAACAAAAAGCACAACCTTTATTTTATGGCCTGTGCTTGTAACGTGGTTTATTCCATCCCCATTCTTTGTCGCAACAATATTTATGTAAGATGGGATGCTGCATAAATAACTGGCTGAAAGAACACTGTAACCATGTGAAGAAACATGCGCCTGGTGGTTGCCTTGCTGTTCAGTGCAATTTATGTGGCTGTGAGTTCCTTTTCGCTCAATGTATAGTTTTGCCTGCGGAACTGGCAACAAGCTTACACGTGAAATTATAGAGGCAAAAATATTTCGCGGCTCGGTTCTGGGTGTTTGAGAGTCCCATCTGTGCACATGGTAGATACTGAGTTAGCCAGCCTGAAAAAGTTAATCTAGCTTGTGTAATGGCAATGAGTTCTCAATATCAACACGGGCGGCTGAAAATAATGATTTGCATGTGTGCATGGTTAGCACTCGTCTGTCGTTTCTTCTCTGTCTCTCTCTTCGTTTGCATTTTACTGCGCTACGACTTGTCATGATGTCGAACCGAGAACCCCAAACGGCCACAATTCTGACTACGGCTGGTGTGAAAGACATGCCATGGTATGAATTTAGTGTACGCGTGTCTGCACTCTAATGCGCGGTTCCATCAACATTCATGGTCTGCAGCACTGCTTCGACCATAATGAGATCTGCACATCGTGTACCTTTTACCAAAGAAGCTGCGAAACATAAATATAGATGTTAGAAATTTTATCTTTGCATTGTTTCAAATAACACGTTCGAAGCGCGAACAGAATCTGGGTTTTATCTCCACTATTTCTAATTGACAATAGAAGACCATTTCTTTAATAGAAAGCACAGATATTGTCCTGACAGAGAGCTCAGATAGCCTGCTGTTCTGCAGAGAGAGAAAGAGTGAGCGAAAATAGAAAATCCAAGAGGAGAACAAAATAAATTACTGGTTGGGTACCGTATGCAGGGCAAAATGAAAAGGCCGGCCGATCCCACGCCCTGTGGGAATCGATGTTTTGCGAAGCGTTGTGCGGGGAGCCTATCAAGTTAACGAAACTATCATGAGAGCACCAAGACGTAGGTGGTTTCTCATGAGTCATGACCTACATGACACGCATGTAGTGACATTCCCCTCATGAGTCCTCATGAGTCCCTTTAGCAACGCCTAGGAGACCTTAAGGCGAAAGCGTTGGCCATGCTCATGATTATGACTTCAACCATTGACCTTTAGCCCTCTCCTTCACTTAGTACCACATTCGAATCCTATTAAATTGTTTTAGTGTTAATTTTTTGATGAGTCATTGTCATTTTTGCGTAGTCATGGTCATGACCATGGCTTCTACCACCATCCTTTAGTGTTTCCTTCAATTAGTACCCATGTCAGAACCCATTTCAGTGGTTTCTGAGTGTTAATCTCTTGTCGCTGAGACATTGTCAATTTTGCCGAGTCATGCTCATGACTATGACTTCTACCATTATCCTTTAGTGTTTCCTTTACCTATTATCCACGTCAGAACCCATTTCAGTGGTTTTTGAGTGTTAATCATTTTTTGCTGAGTCATTGTAGTTTTTGCTGAGTCATGCTCATGACAATGACTTCTACCATTATCCTTTATGTGGTATTCAGCAGTTGTGTTTATATAACCTAGATGGCGCTATAGGCACGTGCCTTATCACGTCAGCTGACGCATGCACCTGTATACGTATATGGTCATCACGGACTAATAAATCACAGAGTTGTTCGAGGTACGGGCTGGTGCAGTTCACTTCGGTGTTTCTCCGACTCTCCTGGCGTTGTCAGGCAGGGCACGACAGCAGGTACAACAGTTTGCGACGAGGATGAACCGTCCCGGACCTGCTACGCATGGTAGGGAGCTACAAGAATGCTTTAAAGATTTGCCGATGAGCCGTTGTGCAGCCGCGAACGCCGGTTCCTGCCCGGACACAACTAACGTTGCACCTGTGCCACGTCCGGCTATGCAGCGCGTTCCGTCGCCACTCCTATACAACAGTTACAACGAAGGGTGAAGTGACTGAAAGCGGAAGCAATGATCGTACAACGACCGCCCGAGTTCTTTCCGACGCCCGGGAAGCCTGCCATTCCTTGGACGCAGTGGCACCGCCTTTTCAAGAACAATCTCCTGGCGTCTGGGAGCGACGCTCACCCACCTGCGCGTCGTAAACCTTTGCTACTGCACTGTTTGGGTACTCAAGGCCAATGCTTGTACTACGCATTGCTGGAGAAGAAACCGTCTACGCCGCATGCAGAGAAAAAATGTCGCAGTTTGGCCCCGAAAGGCGAAGCATCGATTGCGATATCAAATTAGTAGAGAGCCATTCGGAGTAGGGATAGTAGTTTTATGGTCTGCATAAACTTGGACACATTGGCTTACTAACTGAATTATTCTGGTGCCAGCGCGCACAAGCAAACATGAATAGATCACACTGAATGACCGCAGCCAACGACTGTCAAAACGCTGGCAGCAAGCGCAGGTTCGCGCGGTCTATCACTTCAACGGAAACTGAGCGGCGAATGCACAGCGCATACAAAGGTCAGAGCCGTGTGGAGATAAGAGACGGTGCGGGTGACCGCCGGGCAGAGAAGTTGGCAGAGGAGAAGCTGCCCCCCCCCCCTCCCTCCCTCTTCCCGTTTCTTGCTTTCGCGTGGGAGATTGAGTGGCAAGATACGCCTTTGGTGCCGGAGCACAGCGCCGCCCCGCCTCCCTCCCTCCCTCCCTCCCTCCCTCCCATACCCCCACGGCCTTTAGCGTTTGCTTTCCGCCGAGTGTTCGCCCTCCGTGATAGCGCGCGTCCCCCGCGCGCTTTCGCTTGCGCATACGGCGCACGGCGACGATTTTATCGCCCTTGGAATCTATACGGAACCTCACGGCCTTTTCGCGGTAGGGAACCTACATGCAACGCCGTTTTAGGGTGGTGACAACAGCAACATTTTGAGCGCTTTTTACCGCCAAATTTGGTAGGCAGCCATTTTGGTCCCCAGTCTTTCCGCCTTTTTTTGTCGCGCTCTGATGTACTCATGTTGGCACGCGATGTATTAAATATCTTTAATTTAGTTTTGCGCCAATGCGCACAAGAAACCTGCATGCATCTTCAATATACTAGTTGTCTTTTCCTTTTATTTTAACACATCAAACTTACTTTTCTATTGCACGTCGTGCGACACATATAAAGCAACAAGTTATAAGGCACGATGGCGTGCTCGTCGTAGGATTATCTCACTCCAAGAATGTGAACTGCATTAAGCATTTTCGTTGCCTTCCAGATGTACGTATTATATAAAGGGTGCTTTTCGAAGTTGTGGGGCTTCGGGCTACAGTACCCGCGGTCCCGGCTAGCTAAGGTCTAAAGAGGAGACACGTAGCTCGTCCCCACTCCGCAGCGCACTCAAAGGGGCGCCGCGGCGGGTTCGCTGACTCACCGGCAAGGCGTAGAGACGACTCCAGCCGCGGCACAAACGAACGGGGGTTTATTCCCTGTTAGGTACAAAATGAGCGTACAGGACAGGAGTTACGGCACTAGGGTGGCCGTCGCAGACTACGGGTGACCGCCCCCGGGAAGTCTGCTCCGCCACACAGGCTCTTCCAAGCCAGGCTCGCCACGCAAAGGGGGCCGCCTTGCTCACAGGGGCGCGGGACCAAGCAGGTCCGCACGTCCGACAGCCAAGAGCACCGAAAGTCAGTCCCCCTCGGGCGAAAGCGCCCGCGTATTGACCCTTTTCGCGGAGCAGTTTGTTTTAGAGAAACGAGATGGCGCTCACGGCGGCGCGCCATACCTCTCCTCAACGACCGCGCACGAATACGAAACCATTACTGCTTCTACCTTGCTTCTGTGCGATCAGCTGTCGGAAATGCAACTGAGTTTTCGCTAACACACTGCGCTCCAATCATGCTAGATTGAATCATGTGGATGGAAGACGTGTGCAGTAGTTGGCTGGAAAAATAGTGACTGGCATGTTAAGGAATGGAAGGAATCTGTGTGGCCAAGTTTGCGGACCGCTGCTGCAACTGTCCAAACGTTTTACCGGCACTTCGTGATGTACGGCTTTCCTCGAGGATACAGAAATTTCCTCATCCGCCAACCTTGTATCGCTAACCTTCAAAGAAAGGGCTCCATCCCCAGAACGTCGGCAAGAGTGAGTACCACTCGTTAAGCAATGACAAAGGGAGTAGCGCCGCTTCTTGTCATAAAAGTTTCGCGCACGTTATCTATACACATCTGTCCCAAATGGCAGGAAAACTTACGCCCACTCTATCGCCGACGTATCAAGAATAAGTGGATGGGCGCACACTTGAATATATGCGCACTGTCTACGCACAATAAATGACGGACTACACCTATGGCGCTCGAATGGTCGAAGCTGAATGTTTCATGACCGTCCACAAGAGTAAGCGAGTTACTAGCTGTAATATATATTTGCTACAAGGTATTACAATGTACAAAACAGCTACGTTTCAAGCATTGTGCGCAGCAAGAACAAATCTATCGGAGCTGAGCACACCCGTGAGCAATTAAGCAGAAAATAATCAAATAGTGGCCGCACCGAGGAACTTCACTGAGTCAGAAACTGACAAGCCACTGCTTCAAAATATTTGCCGAATAAAGAACAAAGAGCAAAACACGCTCATCCTGGCTGAATTCATGAGCGGAATGTTTGGATAGGTTGGAATACATATTTAGCCCCGCGTTTAGAACAAGCACCATATACGCTGCATGCGCCGTTTGGACATAGTTTAATCAGCTCCGAAAGCGCTTTTGCATGTTCTCTGAAGCTGCAATCAAAGCTTCGTGTCGTCCACCTAGTCACCATCTACGATATCTCCGAAAACAGAGGTTTTCTAAGCCGCGCCGGCGTCATACACTTCCATTGTAAACAAGGAGGCAACGGGGGCAGTTGAGGCAAGCAATGTACACGTCACCACGTGATCAAACATGGCAGCGCCCATGGGATCGCCACGAAAAGGGTCAATATCTCGGATGCTGAAAGAGAGAAAGAGAGAGATCCCGCACGGGCGAATGGCCCAATGCGCGCGCGAACTGGAGAAGGGGGACTAAGGGGTCCCCACAAAGTGTGATGTAATAAACACTGTCCTTACTAGTCTGTTCAACTAAAACCACGGTGTAAAAACATTTAGGTGTTGACACTGCGCGCGCGCGAGCGTCCAGATTATGTTCGGCAGCGCGCGGGCGTGCCGTGTAGCTCTGCAGCTTGCCGATAGACGGCGCCGCGGTCAGCGGTCCCAGCTTGGAAGTGCCGGCGGCTTGCCATTGCTCTGCCTCCCCTAAACTTTCGTTCATAGTGGAGTGAGTAAAACTCAAAGTGCGAAGGAAATTCGTTATTTCAGATTAAAGGATAAGTGTACCAGGCTTAATGCTTCGCTAACATGAAGGTTCCTTGTGCAGGGCGTGAATGACGTCAACAGGGGTCGATCGGGCAGCACTCAAAGCCCACTAAAGTTACGCTCGCGCGTACAATTTGGTTCGTCCGGTCTAGCCGTTCATCCAAGCATAAAAAAATAAAAGCGTTAGCCCACGTGCTATCCCTAAATAAGAATAAAATAGTGACTGCACCGGAAAATCTTGTATTTCATGCTTATCGCTGCTTCCATTCACACTCAGAAAACCGTTCAAGCATCGTTGCGCGAATTCAGTGTGGCCGCGATATAAATTGAGAAATGAAACGGCTCAAAATTGCGACATGCAACGAACTACAGCAAAGTCACTGTTGATGGCTAGAAGTTATGATGATAATGCACATCAGCTATGTAAAAACTCTTTCAAATGGGAACTTATTAGGCGGGACGAAGGCAGGCGTCTTATCTTGGATTGCAGCATCACTGATACAGTTTACTGATGAAAACCTGAGCAAATGCCTTTTTTATTCCAATTCCACTTAACATAGACCGTGTATATTATTCATTTGGCGTTCGTTCATTGGAGACTGGGTGGCTCTGGCAAGATCTAAAAAAAAAAAGAGGTGACTTTCTTTTTTCTTAAATTGCATATGAGAATGTGCCAATGTAAGCGTGTTTGACAATGCGTGCTAGAGCCTGTCCACAAATACACTTACGCCCAGCACACAATAATCTCATAGACTTTTTTTTGCAAGGGCACAATACGAAAAAATTGTGCATGAAGCAGCTCGATAATTTTAATAAGGGATAACAATTCCAGAAGCTTACGCTCTCATACACTCCCACAATGGAAAAATTTGAAATAAAAAACATTCAAGCGCGTAATATACACCGCACGCGCATTGTAAAAAAAATCAGTAGCCAGGATGCAACAAATTTGAAAATCAGGCATACATCTGCACAGAAAACAGCAGTATTATACAGGGTGCACAAAGATTTTAAAATATTCAAATGTCACGTAGCTGGACAGAGCCATAGTAGATAATTTTTTACATTCCGCCTAATTACATTCTTAGTCTTAATTAATTATTCAACTTTTCAAATATTATAAATAAAGAAAAGTGTCAATGAAAATTGTAGCGCAACATGAAAGACTCCCGATACAGCTTTCTATTGCTCAATACTCGCTACGTAGAAGTGTTTTTCCGAGCGTGAAAGAAGCCCACGAACACATGCAAAGTGCCTCGAGCGGCCATTCGCGCGGCAATTTTGCGTGCATTCGCGGGTTTCTTTCACGCTCGCAAGACACTTTTATGTATCAGGTATTGAGCAACAGAAAGCTGTATAGGGAGTTTTCCATGTTGCTGTACAATTCTCTCGTTCACACTTTTTATCCAATTATAGCATTAGAAAAGTTGATTAATCAATTATGAAAATAATTATGTAATTAGGAGGAATGCAGAAAATAATCTGAGTATCTCCTAGCGACGGCAGACAATATTACCTTTGTTCTGTCCAGCTACGCGACATTTGCATATTTTTAAATCTTGGTGCATGATAGTTAAGGCATCCAGTATATATCTTATACATGCAGCAAAATTTGCACAAACTACTGTGGCACACAGGAGGTTCTCTTTCCGGCAACAGCTTTCGAGGTTTATTTGACCGTGTGAGGTTCTTTGGCCAGTTGAGAAATAAGGTGGGAACTGCATTTGCAGGCAGAACACGGCTCTTTGGCGCGTCAAGTAGTACCCTTTTATCGAGCTCCGCGTAATATGCCGTCGATATCGTATCCTCTGAAAAATACTTGGCGCAGACATGGTCGGCAGGCATTAGAGTTCGGTCTGCCCTCAGATTTGCATGGCGCCACTGCTCTAGACGACCGCTGTCGGACGGCGCTTTAAATAAAGGCACATGCTCCGCACAAGTCCGGTATGCAGAATTACAGTTCAGAACGAAGCATTTTCTACCATTTTCAAATGCCCCTCAGAAGGCCGCTGCCACCTTTGTCGAGGGCCCGTGGCGGCAATACCCAAGCACAAGCTCATGAAACGCACGCGAACAAAAAGCGTGCCTTCAAAACAGCGCGGCCGCACATGCAAGCAGGAAAACGATGCAGCGACAGCACGCGCCTTGCCGCCGAGGCTGGGACCGCATTCCGCAGCGCCCCTACGACGGCGCCGACCGAGCTGCAACCGAGCCGAACATAATCTGGACGCGAGTGGACGGCGCTTTCGCGCGCGTTGTGGGGAGAGTGTCAGCACCTCTCTTGCTTATTCTTACACCGTGACTAAAACGTAGACGTGCCGTGTACGGCGCTCAGACACGCCATTTGTGTCTGGCTGCTGAGGCTAAAGTTTATTAAAAGAAGTTAATTACTTTCATGTCACCAAGGATTGCGGGAAATGTGGTCTGTCGGCTGGTCTTTCGCCATTTTGTGCCCCAAATTTAACCCGCCAATTTAGCTGGCGGTGGCAAGTACCCTCACAAAGGCTGTCACCACCCTAAAACGACGTTGCATGTAGGCTCCCTATTTCGCGGAGAAGAAAAAAGGAAGAGGGCACGGAACCAGGTTTAACTGACCACGCGGCAGGCATCTAGTAAAGGAGGCATTGGTTGAACGCTTACTTCACTTCTGATGATGATAAACATGTATTTATTGTAGGATGGCTCCAAGGCCTATTATGTGGAATAGGAAGGGTAGAGGGGAGGAGTAATTAGAGCCGTCCTAGAAGCTGCGTGTGCTTGGCGAAACCCAAGAGCGAGTCCAGAATGCCCCTGTCGGAATCCGCTAATCCTGTTGCCGGCCTAATCCACTCCTCATAGGACGACACTTGCACCGCCCTCAGGTGGTGGTCCCACTGCTTAGCGTAGCGCTGGCACTCCCAAAACAAATGGGCGGCGGATGGTCGCGTGACCACGCCGCAGTCAGGGCACTTGTGCGACTCCTGGGGTGCTTCTTCGTCCACAGAGGCTGTCGAGGGGCCAGGTTCTTGCGACGGAAGGAAAAAGAGGGCGTCTCTCCCGGCGTGGCCGGTACTACCGCCACCGCTCCAGCACGTCCGGTGTGAAGACGAAGCCGCAACGGAGCCTATGCAGCAGCACCTGCCCCGACCTGGGAAGACAGACGAGAAGTGGGTTTGGGTCTGGCAGGACATTCGCACGGAGTTCTCTCTTGCGTCGGTTGGATGCTACTCTCAGAGCTCTGTCTGGTTCATACGGTGGTCCTTTTCTCGTGCTAGTTGTGCTCGTGCTGAGGGTCTCTGAAGGATCCCGGGAGACGACGCGGTCGGAAAGAAGGGCGCGCGCCGCCTCATGGGCCCTCTTATTTCCCTGGATGCCCTGGTGACCAGGGATCCAATGAAGTGTTGCAGTGACCCCGCGGGCCTCCGCACGCCTGAAGGCCTGCTTGACTAAGAGTACTTCTGATGAGGCTGTGTGGCGATACTTGCAAGCGTGCAGCGCATATTGGGAGTCTGTATATATCGATGTTTTTGCATGCGTGTTGCTTGATACCTGGTCTACTTCCCAGCCTATCGCCTGGAGTTCAAGTTTCGTTGGGTCGTCGGCATCAGAAGTTATGAGGGTAGAATGTGTCACACAAGAACAGACTACGTGGTAGGCGACTGCTCCCTTACTGGTGCGTGGGTCGAAAGCTGCATCAGTGTACACTTGTTCCTGGCTTGGTGGTGCACCTGCCAGACTGCGCGTGACGCGCAGCAAATGCTGCCCGACGGTGCGCATGTTGTGCGCCCATGTTTCGGGGCGTTGGTGTAATGTCGACGACAGCAATGTCGACAAGTTCGGACAGCGCGTTCAACTGCCTGGGGAGACCGCGGCAGCGTTTGTCACGGCATTGAGTTACGACGTCAGTGAGCAAGTTGACGATTTCATTCATGACCAACTTGTAGCGAAAACGAGAAACCATGTTCTTCGGGAATGCCTACTTCTAGAAGGCACTTCGCTTACTCTTGAATGTGCGTTGGCTATTGTGAACAATATTGAAGAAGCTCGAAATACTCGCTTGAGCTGCAGTCATCGGCTGCGATCATTCAAAAGGTGGGAAAACGTCAGATGCCATGCCGTACAGTATCCCAATTACCGCTACCACAGAAGCGCAAGTCTTGTTTACGTTGCGGGTATTCGCAGAATCTTGCAGATTACAAGAATTGCAAGGCGAAGAATAAAGTATGCAGAAAATATGGCAAACGATGGCATTTTCAGCGTGTCTGAAAGAGCGGCATGCCAGACGAGCTGGCCCTAGCGGCACGAGAAGTCGATATCTGCAGTACATCCGGTGTTGCGTCCCGAATCGGCCTGGTGCATTCTTTGATTGTTTCCCATCGAGGCAGGCCCTTTCATGAGCGTCGCCCAGACGGCGACAGTGCCAGACACCGACGAGACGGGCAAACAAGCGCCCCAACTCGGCAGTGCCCATTCTTTGGCTGCTTTCCCCGATGCCACCCCTTTCATCAGCGTCGCCCAGACGGCGACGCGGCCCGACAGCGGCTGTGACGTTCGGACAAAGAAGCTCACTTAGAAGCGACCGACCACAACCGCCACCCTTCGTAAGAAGCGGGGATTAGCGTGAAGGCCATTCTCCCGACCCTGGCAAGATGACCGGGGGAGCGCAAGAAACTAAGTCACCGACTTTCGTGGAAGGAGTGTCAACCTCCTGTTTCCGGATTGCCTCGTCCTTGCTTCGAAGGTGAAACATTAGAGGCGGAGTTCGGTGAGCAATACGACCCCTCTGATTGGTCGCATCAAGGTCATCCGATTCCCTAGCCAGGTCAACTAGGGAAGACCAATGTTTTATAAGGAGACACCTTGAGTGCAGTGGTGCGTCCTGACGTGTTCTCATATGTGCTCAGACATGTAGTGAGCTGAGACATTCAAAGTGCTCCCCCATGGAGTGGGCTTCCATATTTGGATCGAGCCACTGTAAATAGTGTAAAATAAACCCTTTTTTCTCTCACTCTTACTCCCGGACGTACTCATCCCTTTGGCTGAAGGATCACCGGCCTAAACGCTACCCGAGTCGCAACACCGGCGACCTCAACGTTTTGCTTCTCGCGCGGCCGAGAAAAGTAGGAATACACCACATCCAAGCACTCGTGCAAAATGTACCAATGTTTCCTCATAGATACGCGTTCCGCTGTCCCGATTCTGTCCACCGTCGCGCATTGAAGGTTGAAATGCCTTTCCATGCAGCCGACATCAGCGTGACTTCACGATTTTTCGAGGCGCAGCAAAAGCACAGAGGGGTGTTTGATAGCGCCAGTCGTCTTCTAGGGTCGACACGCCGAGGGACTTTTCTACGTCGTCAACTACGCCACTGGAATCCTCGGCATCGACGCCATCGAAGCACTGCGGCTGCACATCAATGGTATGTCATTGCAATGCACCCACACTATACGCAAGAGTGTGACAGGAATACTGTTTCTGATGCTCTTTCAAGAACGCCCCTCCCAGGTGATGTGGACGAGGAAGAAAGAGAGAGGAGAGCGTTTGTGCTGTCTTACTCATGCGGAGTTTGTCGTTCAAACAATGCAGGGCCCTCGGCTTCAGCAGGTCATGAAGTGGGCAACGTCGGGATGGCCTGCAGTGAAGATGTTGCCTCCCGAGGCAGTTCCGTACTACCGGGTGCGGACTGAGCTCTCAGTCGTTGGAGAGCTCCTGCTTCGTGGAGACAAATTCGTCGTACCTTCGTCCCTCGTAGAACGGCTTTTGACGCAGCCCACGAGTCCCATCCGGGCATAACAAGGACAAAGCAGCGACTACGTAAACAATACTGGTGGCCTGCTATGTGCAAGCAGGTTACACAATTGATTGCATCTTGCGGGGTACGCCAATCAGTTGACAAGTTAACCGACAAGATAACCAATTACACCACCCCAGCAGCCAGTTGCATTCCCATCGGCACCATGGCAGAAGCTAGGAATCGATATCGTGGGCCCTTTTTGCAATGTGCCTGCAGATTGCCGTTTTGCCATTACGACCATTGATTATTTCAGCAAGTGGCCCGAAGTGTGTTTCTCGGCGAAAGTCACTACCGCAATAGTCATCTCCTTTCTGCGAAGCATCTTCAGCAGGGAAGGGTATCCTGACGAGATTGTGAGTGACCACGGTCCTCAATTTACAGCCTATGAGTTTGTCTGTTTTCTTAAGGAACCCGGCATCGCCCATGCGTATTCGGCATTCTACCATCCGCAAGCCAACGGTCAAATAGAAAAGTTTAATCGGGTACTCGAAGAGTAGGTTCAAGTCTGCACACGAGAACGTCGGTCTTTGAAGTAAGCTATCACCGACTACCTCGGAGTCTACCGTTTCACGCCGCATGCCACCACAGGAGTGAAGCCTTCCGTCTTTCTTCCCAACCGTCACCCAAGAACAAAACTTGATCTTGTAGGAGGGCGAGATAAAATTTTTCCAAGACCTGCACGCAGCGATGAAAGCCGTCCGCAGCAGTGTAGCACAATAGCAACAAGCAAGTCCTACATTGACTGTCGACGAGCTGCGAAGCATTCTCCGTTAACAACGGGTCAATTGGTTCGAATCAGGTTGCCAGGTCATGTGCCTAAGGGCGCTTTTATTTATTTATTTATTTATTTACTTATTTTTATTTATTTATATAACCATACTGCAGGAAAATTCTTTGGCCCAAGAAGGAGGGGCATTACAATAAGTTTGAAAAGTGACGAGGCTATACAACAATAGGAAAAAAAGATTACAACAAATTCAACGCTAGTCCTCTTAGCAATAAACAAAGGACAGGAAACCAGAACACAATAGTAGAAAGTCGAAAACACAAGAAGTGCAAAGTGCAACGAGGCCATATAACCAAAAGACGAAGATCGAGACTACAAATTCAATTATCATCTTCTATTCTAGAAAACAACATCTAGAAGACATGGCAACTCAAGTCACATTTAGCTGCAAAAAATACATTCCAATTTCGTTAAGAAGTCGTTCGATTCAAAAACAGTTTATGGTAATTCGTTCCACTCTTTCACTTTTTTTAGGAAAAAAGCTGTTCTTGTAGGAGTTTGTTCCTGCAAAAACCGGAGCTAGTGTGTGTCCTGTTGTATGCCTTGTTAGTCTAGTAGTAGCTTGCCGAATACAACTCGGAAGACTTAAAGGAATTTTTCCTAAAAAAAAAGGTTACGAAGGAAGAGAAGTCGACTTATTTTCCGGCGTATTTGTAACGTTGGAATCTGGTGTTCTTGTATGAGCAAAGAAGGAGAATCTATTCGACTATATTTACCGTATTAACCCTTTTCGCGGAACAGTTTGTTCTAGAGAAACGAGATGGCGCTTACGGCGGCGCGCCATACGTCTCCTCAGCGACCGCGCACGAATACGAAACCATTACCGCTTCTACCTTGCTTCTTTGCGATTAGCTGTCGGAAATGCAACTGAGTTTTTGCTAACACACTGTGCTCCAATCATGCTGGATTGAATCGTGTGGATTGAAGAAGTGTGCAGTAGTTGGCTGCAAAAATAGTGACCGACATGTTAAGGAATGTAATGAATATGTGGGGCCGTGCTCGCGGACCGCTGCTGCAACTGTCCGTACATGTTTCCCGCCCTTCTAGATGTACGGCTTTCCTCGAAGACACGCAAATTTGCTCATTCGCCAGCATTGTATCGCTAACCTTCAAAGAAAAGGTATCAGCCCCGGTACTTCGGCAAGAGTGAGAACCGTTCGTTAAACAATGATAATGGGAGTAACGCCGCTTCCTGTCATAGGTTTCGCACACAGTATCTACACACATCTACCCCAACCGGAACGGAAACTTACGCCCACTTATTCGCCAACGTGTCAAGAATAAGTGAATGGGAGCACACTTGCATATATGCGCACTATATACGCACAATAAGTGACGGTACTGCACCAATAGCGCACGAATAGTCGAAGCTGAATGTTTCGTGATGGTCCACAAGAGTAAGCGAGTTGCTAGCGATAATACGCATTTGCTACAAGGTATTACAATGTGCAGAACAGCTACGTTTCAAGCCTTGTGCACAGCAAGGACAAATCTGACGGAATTGAGTACACCCACGAGCGATTAGGCAGACAATGATAAGATAGTGACCGCACCGAGGAACCTTACCGAGTCAGAAACGTGAGAAGCCGCTGCTTCAAAATATTTGCCAAATAAACAACGCAGACCAAAATACTATAATCCTGATTCAATTCATGAGCGGAAAATTTGGATAGCTTCGAATGCATATTTAGCCCCACTTTTAGAGCAAGCACCATATGCGCTGCTCGCGCCGTTTGGACATAGCTTAATCAGCTCCGAAAGCGCTTTCACATGTTCAATGAAACTGCGGCCAAAGCTTCGTGTCGCCCACCCAATCACCGTCTACGATATCTTCCGAAACAGAGGTTTGCTAAGCCGCACCGGCGTTATACACATCCATTGTAAACACGGAGGCAACGGAGGCAATTGAGGCAAGCAATGGACGCGTCACCACATGATCAAACATGGCAGCGCCCACGGGATCGCCGCGAAAAGGGTCAATATAAACCTTACCGCTTTTCTTTGAATGCGCTCCAATCTTTTAGTGTCCTTCTTTGTGTAGGGATCCCACAGTACCGATGCATACTCCAACTTGGACCTTATACATGCATTATATCAAGCTGCATTCACCCTTGTTGACCAATGTGGCCAAGACACCTACATGCGTAATGATGAGTGAGTGAGTGAACTTTATTTGGTCCACGATAGACGCGAGTAAACTCGACGTCACTTCACTTAGTACCCACGTCAGAACCCATTTTAATGGCTTGTGAGTGTTAATGTTTTTTCGTTGTCATTTTAGGTGGCTGTTTTATGACCTACATGACACGCATGTCGTGACCTATTATTTATGTTCGTCATACACTGTTGTTATACTCTGCCAATTTCGGTACCTACCAAGTTCACGAAACGACCATGAGAGCACCAAGACGTAGGCAGCTGTTTCATGACCTACATGACGCGCATATGTCATGATATTCATGCCATGACCTATCATTTATGTTCGTCATGCAGTCTTGTCATAGTATGCCAATTCGGTAATGCCAAGTTAACGATACGACAATGAGAGCACCAAGTCGTATAGGCGGCTAGATAGATAGATAGATAGATAGATAGATAGATAGATAGATAGATAGATAGATAGATAGATAGATAGATAGATAGATAGATAGATAGATAGATAGATAGATAGATAGATAGATAGATAGATAGATAGATAGATAGATAGATAGATAGATAGATAGATAGATAGATAGATAGATAGATAGATAGATAGATACTGTTAAAGTGGGAAATGTTCGCCAAGAAATGCTTCGCATTTAGAATGTAACATTCGGAGAAACGCCACGAAGACATGAAAGAACAGACCGCCCGCTAACGCAAATGAGGCGCTTGAGAAGGTTTACAGTCAATTGCGCGTATCCGATGACTTGTTACAAACCTACAAGTCCTTTTAAAGCTGCTCTGGGGACATAGGTTGCATCCACAATGCGCAAATTTTGTTTTCTTTTAGCTAGCTGCTGCCGAGCGAGTCCAGCGCAATGGAGAGTGCTGTTCAGTAAAGCGAGGGCACCCGCAGAAAAGGGTCCGCAATCTTCTCTCTCCAGCTACATTCACAGCTTTCGGCCACTCAGAGGAATCAGAAGCTGACATTTAAGTATGTCCCTCCACGGCACAGACGACATACCAGCGTTAAGTCACGCCGTCATATTAATACGGCACAGCCGCCACAGTGTGGCTCCACTGAGAAGGAAGACGACGTGTTCCCGCTTAATATAGCGTCGCCATTTTGTCCCCTGCTAGCTTCTCTGTACATAAATTTTAAATAGCCTTGGGCATCAGCTACACGTAACATTCAGTTGATACAAGGCTGAAGGCCCCGAGGTATACGTGGGAATCAAGGTGACCATGACTTTAGTTTGAAAAATCAGCCGAACTCCTGAGATTCAAAGTCTAGTAAACGCTGTAAGCTTGCCAACGGTGTCCGCTCTAGAAAGCGGGAGAGAGCGAGGCTTTGAAGCATGTACGTCGGCCCCTATCTGAGTGATGAAGCAAGGCTTGGCAGCGATGTAGTGGTCAGTTAATCAGTGTAAGGTGTGATGCCATACCGTTCTGTGTATGTGCCGTGAGCGCAACCTACGGTGGCGGATAGATGTTGTAGCTTGCCTTTAGGGTGGGATTTCGACACTGTATTCTGACGTCGACTTATGTCACCCGCAGCAGTTGGCGTACTCGACAGTAGCTTTGCAGTTACCATTGTTACATCAACTACATCGCTGGAATATTGCTGGACCGTTGCAAATTGTGCTCACAAGTCCATACTTTTCGCATCTCTGCCTTCTGGAATTACCATCGCTGATTCCAAACTAAGCTGACATTGATTATTTTATTTACTTCGTCACCAGGTCGCTTTGTATGTAAGAATAACATCGCTTGTCGCACAAGGCGCCACTAGCTTAGGCTCACACGTTTTGTGAATTTCTTTTCATAACACGTATTACACAAATTTCCTGCTACCATTATATTACCAGCAGTAGCGTGTCATCATCAGTGAATGACTACATACTCGATAGAGTTCAAGGCCATTCAACAGGCCAGGTTTCAGGCTTATTTTTCCTTGCTTCACCTGTCACATAACTGAAATGCCGCTGGATTCATGATGAATTTACAAACAAAGCTTTTGTTTTTTATAAGACGTCGATGAAATTTCAATTTTCTTGGTACTTGCTGCTATCTAGAGCTTAGCAGCACTCATTGCTGCCCCTGCATATGGTCTATTCCGAAAACTTACGACATCGTGAGCGTTTGCGGCCAAGCAAGTGTTAAAACACAAGTCTGAAAAATCGCAGTTGACGTTATGCAGGTGTTGGAAAGCAATACAAACGTCACGTAGCTTTCGCTTCCACAATGGTTGCCATACGTTAGAAATATGTACTAGTAAACACCGTTTAAAATTATATCACATTACGCTCAGTAACTTTACGATTTCCTATCCCACATGTAAGGTTTTCTTCCCTATTACTGAACTTCAAACACCTTGCGGATTTCCGCAGAACTTAGTGGCTCATTGTACCTTACGCTTAAGCTCAAAAGTATCTTGTAACAGCTGCAAAAGTAATGGTGAGAGAACGGCTACTCTTCTCGTTTTCAATGTGTCAAACCACATGAATGCGAAAAGCGCAGTGTACATTCTTCCAAACTGATGAGCTATTCTGTCACCGACCCCGTGAACGAGGCGCAGACGCCGGAACAAATTCCACAGCTGATTTAACAACTTCCGAAAATAATCCCACGAAAGCAAGGACAATTAAGAATGGGCCATCTGGTGCGCCAGCGAACGCCGGTTCCTGTCCAAAGACCGAGTCAGAGCCCAGAGTTGTCAAAACACCACAAAATATATTCTTCACACAAGGCAGTTACACACACACTTGCACACTAATAGGCTAGACACAACACAATACAAATCAGATGGGTATTAACAAACACAAGAAAAATAATTCACGACAAGCACTAAGAGTCCAACACGTAAATTACAAAATGAATAGGAACACTAAGTGTCCAATCGTATTCACCCGTGTTGGTCTTGTCAGACGATCTCGGCGTAGCTCGGGGCAAATCTCGAGGAAGGAACTGCTTCCGGAAATGCAGACGCTCGATGAACCAGTCGACTAGCTTGCCGGGGAATCCCCTTCTTCCGCAGACGCTCGGTCTTCACGTTATATACATCCCTTGACCGGTGCGGACTGAACTCTACTCCCCTGCTGATTCTCGCACGGCGGTTATATAGCTTCCACAGGCGTTCTCGAACTTTCCTATCGGAGTCGTGATCTCGTAGCATGGCGTCGGAGCGTTGTCGCGGGGGGGGGGGGGGGGGGTGCAACTTTGTTGATCGCTGAAGTTCATCGCATGGGTGAGTTAAAGTAAAAAAAAATGGCATGTTTAAGACTTTAATAGTGTTCTGATGATCAACGCATGATGAAGTGTTCTGTAGTAGTTTCCGATGAGTAAACACAAACATGTTTAGTGTGCCAACAAAACGTGCGATGCTTCATCTAGAAGATTATTTTTCTATGGTTCATATATGAAAATGCAAAAGATTCCACTGCATTGCATGCGTTTTTTTTTTCGCTACTGCACTAACCCCACAATGCCTCTCTCTATACCTGATGTGAAGTGAACACTGGTAACATTCCAGAGCGGATGCGAGAAGGCATGTTATCGTCCTCGTTACTCGTAGCCGAACAATCCGCCGAGAGCGCACCAATCGGAGAGGTCCCTGCAAGCGAGCGACACCTCCTCGCAGTCCCTCGTGAAGCTGTAGACGACCAACTTGGGCCAGACACGGGAAAAGACGTCCCAATCACAAGGAACAGTAATAGCTTTAATAGCAAAAATAAAAGAACCTACGCGTCATATTCATGTTTTATATTTCGTGCTTGAATTGAACAGCCGTGGCACCAAATGCAGTTGAAATACAAAACGAATGTTTTGCGTGCTCGTGATTAGGTCAGTGCCAGGAATAATTCCCCCCACTCCTAAAAACACATTGTGTTCACTGTCAGCCACGAAAGACGTTTCTATCGGGATTCACAAATATACTCGGCTCTAATCCGCGTAGGTAGCGAACGTAATATACGTGGCCGACTCGATATTCGCGAAAGAGGTGAAAGTATCAGATCACTGAATGAGCTTTACTTCTGCAACAGATATTGTCAAGCAGTAATAAAATTTACTTGTTGTGGGGCTCGAGGAATCCATACGGCCAACGAGAGTACAAATGTATCCAGTCCGTCTTCGTTTGCCAAGGTTCCAGTGGATTTCGCCATCGTGTCCAGTACCTGGCATACCTCAACGTGAGTACGTTAATACGACGACCACATTAATTCGGTACAAAAAAAAATAAAAAAGAACGCTGGAGCGCGTTATCCGAAAGCCGAAATTACTGATTTTCTTCATAAAGTTTAGCGTAGTTTGATATCGAGATGTTTTCATAAAAAGGGTTTCTATTTCTTGCTTTTGCATCACGATCAATAACATTTGGCACATTTCGATCAATCTGCGACAGTCGTCTGCCGTCAGCCAAGACGTACTTGGAGCGCTTCTATATCAGCGAGAATTTACCGCAGATAAACATGGTCTGACCTACCGCACTTGCCAGCTTTCGGACGTCGAGCAATGTTGTCATCTCCCACAAAGTGGGTCGTTCTCTTGTTTCAGCAGTCGAGAAAGTGCGGCCTCACTTCTACGACCGTGACTTCGTAGTCATGAGTGCCAACACCAAGTTAGTATGACTTTAGTAGTCTAAGCATCTGGCACACAAGCCGGCGCGATGATCTTTGCAACTACAATAACGCAACTAAACCACCCTTCAGAGAAGTGCAAGTGCACATCAACACGCTTACTGCTTGCCTCAATATCATGTGACAGTAATTTTCTGGGAAGTTTTACCTAATGTCACCGCCTTAGATTTTGAAATCACCTCTTTCATTCATTGTCCTTCGGATAACAATGCGGCCCAAATACAGGGCATTCATTTTTAAGTTTTACTGAATTTTTAGAAATCGCCTGTGGGAATACCATAATTCTCATCATTGAGCAGGGTTATTCAATGAGGCGGACATTAGTAGCACGAGAAATCGAAACACATATTCAACTAATTCGTAGAAATTCACTAATTAACTGCTGAGTTAATTACTTTACGACACATATCGCAATTTACGAATTGTAGCAGGTCACCTTGTGAGGCGTATCCACTTGGAATTAACCCAGAATGACACCAGTTTGGAGATATGCGCCATCAAACTCGCCGTAAAAATGCACTGTTGTTCTGCTTACGTTTTTACCAAAATGCTGTTTTATACATTGATGCACAAAAGTAACTGGAACGCCCATGTATTTCGTCCCCCACTTTGGGAAATAAGATATCGAAACTGGTGTCATCCTGGAAATTCAATTGAAGTGCATGCGTCTTGCATCCACTAGCTGGTGAACCCCTGTTCTGACCAAGTCCAGCCTCAGCACAACAGGCCACTCGTCTATTGACACGGATCTCGACCAACACTCCATCCTAGAATCGGGTGAACCAAATGTAGTCTGACAGTGCTCCTTCCTTCCCCACAAAATATTCTGCTTTCCCCACTAAGCAATAATGAACTTTCAAACAATCGATTCCAGCCCACGATTGTAGCTCGTTGTTTCTGCGTTGTTATTATACAGCGAAGCTGTATATGGCTAGTTTCCAGCGGATCGATGTCCGTATACCAAAAACGTGGGCCGATCCCGAAGATCGTGCAATACCGGGTTGACCCGCGGCACTCGCCAACTTGCAAAAATAAGTGTAATATTTTGGGTCCAAATACAATTCAGATAAGATATTAAGCTGATAAGAACAAACAGTGCACTTTGACCCGCGTCGGCCATGTCTACGTTCGCACCATACACATGCACGCCATCCCGCGTATTCCAACTAGTGTCCACCAATCCGAGTGTATTCGATCTCCTAACGTCATCCACTACGTAGGCTCCTTTCCTCAGTTTTGCTCTGACTGTTAAAAGGGTAGGCCGCGTGTTGTACGGTCTGAAGAAGAACAGCGTGCCTACCAAGAACGACGGTGTGAACAGAAATGGCAATGGGCGGGGCGGTGGCGAAAACCACCGACGTTGAGCGGACCGCGACGCCAAGCGTAAGCGTGCTGCCCGCCAGGACCGCGAGACGGAAAGAAATGCGAACCGTCCATGTGGCCCTAATACCGCAAACTTTGAACTGGAACATTTCACCGGAGCAACTGTCAATCACCACATACACAGCTTCGCTGGTTATCCACCTTCAAAGAGTGGAATGGCACTGAATTTTGTTATTACTAGGGCGTCCTCCTACCCCTACCTAACTGGACTTCCGAGCTCTGGTGCTTTGAAATAGTGCCAACGTAAATATCTGCATTAGGCACTTTGTCAAAATAGTTAACCTAGGAGTAGGTCCTGGTTGCAACTCTCATGTTGGAATCTATGCGAAACAAAACTGTATTCAAACATTGTGTACAAATTCTACACAACAAACGACGATGAGTATCATTATGTTTTCTTATTGAACGCACAACCTCAAGCCGTGTTTATATTGTGATGGGGCGTCAAATAGATAAAAAAGGGACCGTATTTATGTACAGGGATTGTTGGCAGAGAGGGCCAAGATGGCTCAACACGCACAGCGTTTTTCGGCGATCGTCGTCTTCTTCCTTAATGCAACGAGGCGGCCCGTAACATCTAACTGCCCGGGCGGGCTGAGCGCCGTCTCGGCGCAGACTAATTACACGAGGAGGCGACGGAAAAGTACGGCTTCAGTCGGGATACGTGCACGACGTCACGAGATGGCAGGGTAGATGGTGAAGAACTGTTCAGCGGGGTGATTTCATAGTTCACGTCACCACGAGGGTGTACGAGGGTGTACCGGGGATAGCACGTAATTGCCATAAGTGACAGGCGGGCTCGAGACCATGGCGATAAAGACGGCGGCTTGCGGAGGCATGCGCACATAGTCAAGAGAGCAGAGACAGGCCGAAGGCGTGGTTGGGGCATCGGCTAGGGGAGGTAGTTCGAGCTGCAGGAGGCCAGTTGCACAGTCAATTAGGGCAGAATGAGTTGCGAGAATGTCCAGACCAAGAATAACGTCGTACGGACATTGTTAAAGAACGGCAAATAAAACAGTAGTTGGGTGACTGGCGATTGTGACGCGGGTGGTGCACATGCCAAGGATGGTGGAAGTTCCTCCATCGGCCACTCTTACAACGTGGGAAACAGCAGGTGTCACCACCTTCTTTCGGCGACGGCGAAGACCAGAGCTCATGAAAGAAATATGAGCCCCGGTGTCGACAAGTGCAGAAATCGTCACGCCATCAACGTCAACTTCCAACACACAGGGTCGAGTCGGCAGAGTAACTAGAGGGTTTTGGGGCAGAGTCGTAGATGCAGGGTTACCTCCGGGCGCTGCATCGTTTAGTTTTCCGGAGTGAAGCAGCCAAGGTTGCTCGGCGACGGGGCGCGGCGAGGTGGCGGGGAGCGGGAAGACGGACGGCGGTACGGTTGCGAACGCGACTGTTGACCTCTAGGTGACAGCGAGCGTCTGGACCATGTCGTGGCAGCGTCAGGATTGTAGGGGTGTGCCGCAGATAGTGGCTCAAAAGGGCTGCGATCAAGGCAGCGAGCATAGCCAAAGGATGGAGTACGTGGCGGGAACGACCAGTGGTTGTGACAGTAGCGAGCAACGTGCCCGACACGGCGACAGTAAAAGCAGACAGGCCGATCGTCTTCAGTTCGCCAATCAGCAGGGCTTCGCGATCGTGGAGCGAACCGTGGATACCGAGGGAACGATGTCGGGGCCCCGGAAGCGGCTGTAGGGCTGACAACGGCGCAAGCAGCGTGAACCCCGAGATTCGCGAGTTCGTTTCGCACGATGGGCTGGACGAGTGAAACCGCTGGTGTGCTCGAGTCGCCGGCGTTAGAGCTGGTAAAGAGGCTAGGGGGAGCCATTCCCTCGATTTCATGGCGGAATTTCCTCGTCAATTCGGCCGACGGCGGCGAAAGGTTTGATTGCGGCCGCTCTTCACACGAAGACGTTGCAGTGGTGTTGGGAAGCCGGGCGAATGGTCGTTCAATACGGCGGCTCTTAGCCTGCTCGAAGCGCTGACATCATAGCATCGACGGTAGCACAATATCTGCAGATGAGCAGATTGAATGCGTCGTCCGCTATCCCTTTCAGGACGTGGCCAACCTTGTCAGACTCTGGCATGTTACTGTCAGCTTTACGGCACAGCGCCAGCACATCCTGTATGTAAGACAAATATGATTCCGTGGACATCTGGGCGCGAGTTGACAGCTGTTGCTTCGCAGCGATTTTTCGACTGGAGGCCTTGCCGAACAGGTTACGGAGCTTTTGTTTGAATGTATCCCAGCTTCCAAAGTCGGCCTCGTAATTGTCATACCATAACTTTGCCGTTCCACTCAGACGAAACACCACATTGGCCAGCATGACTGTCAGGTCCCAGTGGTTGGAGTCGCTTACCCGTTCGTATAGCGCGAGCCATTCCTCAACGTCGATACCATCGGTGCCGTTGAACGTTCCAGGGTCTCGGGGTCGGACTAGTACAATCGGTGTCCGCGGCGCAGAGGCAGATTCCGGTTGGTGTGCCATGGTGGCCGCACCACAGCGTCGACCGCTTCGGAGCTCCGTCGTCTGGCGAGAATACCCAGCACCTTCCACCAATGTGTGACGGGGCGTCAAATAGATAAAAAAGGGACAGTATTTATGTACAGGGATTGTTGGCAGAGATGGCCAAGATGGCTGAACACGCGCAGCGTTTTTCGGCGATCGTCGTCTTCTTCCTTAATGCAAGGAGGCGGCCCGTAACAATACGTATCTGCAACAACAGTCACAACATTATTCATGAAGTTTTCATGTCCATGCACTACACCACCGACAAGCTATGCCGAAACGCTAACGCCAAATTCCGCGGATTTAGTGTGAGGCGTGTACGTAGCGATGTCTCGAGGGTGATGGCAACGCATGATGCTTGTCGCGGGGAGAATAGTGACAACAGGTGTGTGCACAAAGAAGTATGGCACATATGTCTACATACATTGAGGATTATGTGCCTCTTGTCTCAACGTGGCACATACCCATTCTGGAAGATCTTACGACAATAGGCACACACCTAGTGACACATATCGAATGTCTAAATCACAAAAATCAAGTAAATCTGGGAAAGCGTCGAATATAATGCGTTGTTTCATTAAGAGGTAGGTATGCTCTAGAGATACCTACGAGCGAACATCAAACCCGTGTTTAGGTTTCGTGCAGATGTTTATTTTTTGATTACGCAGAACAGAGGTGTACTTACTGGCACTACTTTTTTTGTGAACATACAGTGGCTATATACGCACGTTCGCTGTCATGTGTTCGCTGTCATGTGTCCCACGTAACTTGCACCAAAATTTCTAAATATTGTGACGTCTCGGTTGGAACGACGTTTATTAGGCCCGGGAGCTCGTCAGCGAACCAGCGCAGCACACAGGCGATGATGATGAACACATATATAGGCGAAGAGGAGGATAGGTAAAAGTGCGAGGATGATGATGATAACATACAGATGAGGAAGATGTGCGTAATAGACGCCCACACTAATTTCCCCCCGACGTGAAAGCGGCCATCCTGGCCGGCCGTCAAGGTGTCGAGGCACGCCGCATGAAGGGCTTCATGCGGGAGACGTGGACAACCTCGGTATTGCGGCAACGGCGGTCTGTGGAGGCGTCAAGAGGAGTAACGCGATAGTTGACAAGCGAAGTCTGTCCAAGGACTATGTACGGCCCGATAAACCGTGGCTGGAATTTTTCGCATAAACCAGGGGTGCGAACAGGAGTCAGGAGCAGGACCTCGTCACCAGGTCGAAAAGATACAACGCGATGGCATTCGTCGTAAATATTTTTCCGGTCTTGTTGTCTGGCCTCTGTGTTCAGGCGAGCACGCTGGCGACAGTGGTCGAGTCGGGAGACGTACTCTTCGCACGATGATAGAGATGTATTAGCCTTGGAGTTGAAGAATGAAACGTCCAGAAAGAAAGTAGGGGAGCGTCCATAAACGAGGTAAAATGGCGAGTAGCCAGTTGTGCGCTGCACGGCCGTGTTATAGGCGAAAGTGACGAATGGTAAAAGAACATCCCAGTTTTTGTGGTCTGGTTGAATATAAGCGGCGATCATGTCGGCAAGGGTGCGATGAAACCGCTCGGTCAGGCCGTTAGTCTGGGGGTGATAGCTAGAAGCTGCCTTGTGGGCTGTGCCGGAGGCTCGAAGAACTTCGTTTAGCAGTTGGGAAAGTAACGCCTTTCCACGGTCACTGAGCAGTACACGAGGAGCACCATGGCGTAGAATAATGGCTTCAAGAACGAAGTGAGCAACTTCCGAAGCAGAACCAGTAAGCACACAAGCTGTCTCAGCGTAGCGCGTCAGATGGTCGACGGCAGTCACTATCCATCGATTGCCAGCAGTAGTGACCGAAAGGGGCCCGTAAAGGTCGATCCCAATAACCTCGAACGGGGGCTGCAGGGCACGGAATCGGCTGTAATTGGCCGACAGGAGCAGATGTTGGGAGCTTGCGACGCTCGCAGGGAGAGCAGGAACCGACGTATCTGGCGACGCTAGCAGAAAGGCCAGGCTAATAGAAACGACTTCGAATGCGGTCATAGGTTTTATGGAACCCAAGGTGGCCAGCTGTCAAATCATCGTGAAAGGCGTTGATGACACGAAGTCGCAGAGAGCGTGGTAGAACTGGCACCCAGCGTTGCCCGTCAGGATGGTAAATACGGCGATACAGCACGCCATCGTCCAGCTTAAAGTGCGCGAGCTGGCGACGGAGGCACGCGTTAGGTGGACGAGAAGCCCCAGAGAGGTGATCAATGAAGCGTTGACAGTACGGGTCAGCCAGCTGACGAGAGGCGAGTGGCTGATCATCGTCGAAAGGCAGTTGATACATAGAGGCCAGGGAGGAAACCTAGCAGTGTCGGTCGAACTGGTGACGTGCGAAGCGATTGCAGAGGCGTCGAGCGGGGCCGTAGGAAGCGGGCAGCGAGAAAGAGCGTCGGCGTCTTGGTGTTTCTTCCCGGACTTGTATATGATTTCGAAATCATACTCTTGGAGGCGTAAAATCCAGCGACCCAGACGTCCAGACAAGTTCTTGAGCGTGGAAAGCCAGCATAAAGCGTGGTGGTCCGTAACGATGGTGAAATGGCGGCCGTGGAGATAAGGGCGAAACTTCTGTATCGACCAAACAATAGCCAGGCACTCGTGCTCAGTGATCGTATAGTTCTTTTCGGAAGCGCTGAGTACACGGCTGGCGTATGCAATGACTCTCTCTCGCGAAGAGTTGTCGCGTTGCAGAAGAACAGCACCTATACCGCGGCCGCTAGCGTCGGTGTGTAGGAGAGTCGGTGCGGCCTCATCAAAATGGCAAAGCACAGGTGCAGAGGTGAGGGCGTCCTTCAAGCGTGCAAACGCCAATTCGCATTCCTGGGACCACAGAAAGGGTACACCGGAAGCTAGTAGCTTGTGTAATGGAGTTGCGATGGAGGCAAAGTTCTGGATAAAGCGACGAAAATAAGAGGCTGAGGCCAAGGAAACTGCGCAAGTATTTGGGTCTGTCAGGACGAGGAAAGCGAAGAACTGCAGCAGTCTTATCAGGGTCCGGCTGAATGCCATCCCTGCTCACGACATGACCCAGGATCTTAATGGCTTTGCTGGCGAAACGGCATTTCTTGGTGTTCAGCTGAAGACTAGCGCGGGCGAGGCACGTCAAAACTTCATCCAAGCGTTGTAGGTGCTGATTAAATGTGGATGAAAAAATGACAATGTCGTCCAGATAACACAGGTCTTCCACTTCAGGCCACGCAACACGGTGTCAATCATGCGCTCAAAAGTCGCAGGCGCGTTGCAGAGCCCGAAAGGCATTACGTTGAACTCGTACAGTCCATCGGGGGTTGCGAACGCCGTTTTTTCTTTATCGTCTTCGTGCATGGGGATTTGCCAATAGCCGGAACGCAGATCCAGGCTGGAAAAGTATTCCGCACCTTGGAGGGAATGTGAACCGTGGGCGCAGTAGCAACCGACGCGTAAGTTGGTAGCGGCAACGGAGAAGCGACGTGGCCGACAGGCTTGACAGCAACTTGCGCGTATGTCGGTCGTGCGGTAGTTGGTAATGCGTGAGGGACAGGAGCTTGTGCTGGCACAGCGCAGATCAAGGACGCCAGTTCTTCCCTGATAACGTCACGCAATGACGCACCAAAAGGTTGGCTGGGATACGTCGAAGGTGAGGTTAACCCCATCGATTGTAACTCTTCGCGTATGAGCGTGCGTATCAGTGTACGTAGGTCATGGTCCCCCGTAGAATGGGCATCGTCAATGTCGGGCTGTAGGTGGACAGACTCGAGCTCATCGAGGCGCTGACAAGTGATTACGACGTCAGCGACGGTAGCCGGATTCTTAGTGGCGAGTGCATTGAAGGCAAGAGTTCCAATGCCTTTGAGAATGTGGCGTACCCTGTCCGACTCCGACATTGAAGAATTCACACGTCGGCAGAGTGCAAGGACGTCCTCGATGTAGGAGGTGTACGACTCGCCCAGGTGTTGTTTGCGAGCATCGAGGATTTTCTTGGCGAGAGTGGACCGAACAGCCGGTGTGCCGAACACTTCACGAAGCTGGTGCTTGAAGAGAGTCCAGTCGGTCAATTCGGGCTCGTGGTTAAAGAACCACGTCTTCGCCACGCCAGACAGATAGAAGGAGACATGGCGTAGTTTATTAACATCATCCCAGTGATTGGCGGAACTGACTCGCTCATAATCGTCCAGCCAGTCTTCGACATCCTCTCCGCGAAGACCAGCGAAGAGATGGGGGTCACGCTGGGCGCTGTTGATGATAAAGGAAGGAGACACTTGCGATGTCGGAATGGAGGCAATGGGGGCGCCAGGCTGGACGTCCTGCGGCATGCTAGCTGACGGTGGGCGCAAGCGGCGACCTGAACGAAGCTCCAGGAGGCAGACCGGACGGCCAGAGGACGTAGGACCGAAGAGCACACTCCACCACTTGTGACGTCTCGGTTGGAACGACGTTTATTAGGCCCGGGAGCTCGTCAGCGAACCAGCGCAGCACACAGGCGATGATGATGAACACATATATAGGCGAAGAGGAAGATAGGTAAAAGTGCGAGGATGATGATGATAACATACAGATGAGGAAGATGTGCGTAATAGACGCCCACAATATTCACGAGCCACGTATCTGGGCTGGTGTTTGCAGGCGCTTGCAGCCAGCCAGAGAATTTTCTTGTTTTTCGCCTATTATTTAGTTATTAATAATTGTTCAACTTCTCAAATATTATGTTCAGACCAAACGTGTCAATGACACAATTTCAGACCATCCTCCAAATTTTCCGATGCACCTTTCTGTTGCTCAATGCATGCTACATAAAAGTATTTTCCAAGCCACAAACAAAACCCGCGAAACACGAAGAAGTGCCGCTCGAGTAGTCGCGCGATACTTTTATTGCGATAGCAATTATATGGACAATCCAAGCGCATTTTTGCCGTCGCCGTCGTAGTGATGTTCCGTATCAATTCCAACGGCGATAAAATCGTCGCCGCGCGACGTGCGTTGTGTGTTCGAGCGAAAGCGTGCGAGGGTGAGCCGGCAACCGCAGCTTAATCTCGCACACGCGACAGAGGATGGCGGCCGGAAGCGCACGGTCTTCGTTCACACGCGAGGAACGGGGAAGAGGCGACGGAGACTGAAGGGTGCGTTCTGCTTACGCGGCTGCTGCTCACGGAGCTATCTTGAAAACGATCTTCGACGTGGCCGATGTGTGCGCCCGCGGGTGCCTCAGCTTCAAAGCGATCTGCGATGGGCCAAAGTGCATTCGCCGAGTGCCGGTAGCTTGATATGCGCTGCGCTTTCGACGTTCGGTTCGCGTTGAAGTGAGAGCCAGCGCGAAGGTCAATTTGTTCGCTGCTGCTGGTGCGCTTTATTACTCCAGCGTTTTAACGAGCTCCCGCGGTCATCGAGCGAGATGTGTTCATGTTTACCTTTGCACGCGGGACACCGTGCTTGCTTATTTAGTTAGTAAGCGAATATCTACAACTTTATACGGCCGATAAAACTACTATCCTTATTTCGTATGGCTGTCTACTAATTTGCTATCGCAATCGATGCTTCGCCTTTCTGGCGAAACTGCGACTTTTTTGTGTTCAGCGGCTTTTCTTTCTGGCAGGGAAAATACTTTTATGGAACATGTATTGAGCAATCGAAAGCTGGATCGGGAATTTTTCAGGGTGATCTACAGTTTTCGCATTGACACATTTGCTCTTAATATAATATTTGAGAAGTTTATTATTCCTAATAACTAATTAGGCGGTTAGTCGAAACACAAAAATAGTTTGACTTGCTCCAATTATCTGCTCCACGGTAAGTAGCATTACCCTGTGTTCGCCCAGCTGCATGGAACTTGCATATTTCACAATTTTGGCACAAGTTACCTGGGACACAAGGCATATATATATATATATATATATATATATATATATATATATATACCTGGGACACAAGGCATATATATATATACATATATATATATGCCTTGTGTCCCAGGTAACTTGTGCCAAAATTGTGAAATATGCAAGTTCCATGCAGCTGGGCGAACACAGGGTAATGCTATACACAAGTTACCTGGGACACAAGGCATATATATATATATATATATATATATATATATATATATATATACGCCGAGATACCCACTGATGCGGCTTCAGCCCTCCCCCCCCCCCCCCCCGAAATTTTTCGGTGCTGGCATGCACCGCCGACCAAAACTACCACCGACGCCGGCAATCATTCTGGATTTTGTCGACAATGTCCTTTTCACGCTCGAAAAGACATTTCGGCGCGAACATTGCGAACTCGGGCTGGATTTCGTGACAACGCCCTTGCACCTGGAGTCACGTAACGCAAGGAGCCCCATCCGAGCTCAAACGTTCAACGGCTTTTCGATAGCGAGCGGGCGCGTTGCGGTATCTCGCAGCGGCCGCGGAATATACGGAACGCATGGATTTCAATTACGAAACTTTATGGGTATAATGTTCTCATAAACTTTTGACGCGAAAGGTGCGCTGAAATTTCCAAAGGCATGCTTTAAAAGATTTTCAATTCTGGAACTTTATGGGGTTAATGTTGTTATAAACTTGGGCCAACATGCGCGCACTGGAACGCTCGTGTCCAAGCCGTTCCATAAATGGAAGCGCGCGCTCGCAATCTCCCCCACACACGAAAATACTAAATATCACCGTGAATGTCAGCTACCGGTTGATAATTTTCTCCAAACATTTTCAGGAAGCGTGCCCAATGTGATTGATCAGCTGGACCAGGGCAGGCAAAGTAAAATATGAGAAAACAGAAGAAAGTGAGCGGCCTATTATTGAGGATTTTTTTTTTTTTTTTTGCGGGCGACAAGGTCTGGCTCTCCGTGGCCACAGGGACAGGGGCCCTATGGATTTAAGCAATGCCCCTGCTGAAAATACAGGCATTTTCAGAGTGCTTCTTCGCATGCGAGCTGATTGTGGAGATACATATCTGAAGAACCATTTGGAAAGTTGCCCCAGTATTGCCTCGTATTTAAGCCCAGACGCACAAAACCAAATTATAGAAATTTGTGGTGACATTATCAAAGAAAGCTTACATTCAAAAGCAGGCTGCTTCTCCATACTTCCTGACGAAACGACGGACATCGCTGGAATCGAACAGCCTACTGTTTCTGCAAGGTACCTAAACAAGTATGCCAACGACATCAAGGGAGTGTTTTAGGTTTTAGCACCAGAATAGATGCCCATCTCTCACTGCGGCAGCAGGTTCTATGTAAATGTGTAATTACTGCTGCAGCTTCTAGTCACCCTTCCAGTGACCACTGCCAGCGCAGAGAGAATATTTTTTAACAAGAGTTTATTAAAAAACTACTTGCGCTCTACAATGTCTGTGGAACGCATGGTTAGGCTGGCGCTTCTATACACCCACAGAGACGTCGGCATCAACGTGACCGCTTCGCTCAACTTTCCCGCCAAGAGAAGTTTGTCCTTTAGATAGCGAGGCAGCAAAAATCAATGCAAGTAAAGAGCACTGTTTCTTCAGGTCCACAAGTTCTTAATTATGAAAACGTATGACCGCTCATTAGCTTTTAAAACCGCAGAAATTTTCGCCGTTTATTCTAGCACTTAGCATCATGATCACAATTATCACGCGAATACAAAAATTACGAGGATACCAATAACCAATTTTGACCGACCTTGCTCATTGAAAGCCCGGCCCACGCGGCGTTCGCCAAAAACACACTCGGATATTGGGTAGTTCAACTTACCGCATCATCTGTGGCCTTCGTTTGTACTTTTCTTTCCTTTTCAGCTACCTGCTTTTATTTCTTTTTTGAAACGAAGGAATACCCTCCTTTAATTTTGAGTGCAGAATAATTGTTGGCGTTGTGCAGGCAGTAAAATTACACATTTTCGTACTGATTTATGCATTATTCCTCTATTATTCTACCTGTATGGTGCTGTCGCGACCGCTGCATGGCCCAAGTACATACATATCACGATTTCTGCAATCATAGTTATGTTCTTGCCAGGATCATCTGTCTTTCTGTGCTCAAAGTTTACTATTTGTGACTGAGCAACATTTTTATTTGTCGTATTTGACGCATTATATACACTGACGTTTGCTTAAATACGTAGATTTATTAGAGACTCATACGTATTTTTAAATATCTTACTGCGAGGTTTTGTGTATACAAGCAGTGAACTTTGTTTCGAGCGACTCTTTTTTTTGCCCTTTAGCGAGTTGTATCTTCGCATTTGTATATTCCATTCTATCTTCGCATTTCTAATATATACTTTGCAGAACTCCCACTTTTATTTGTACTCACTGCTGCGAGTATTATCTCGGTGAAATTACAATACACGACGAATTACACCTGCTCCTGCGCAATCGATTGCAACGAGGGATAGCGTCATTGAGGTTTCTTCCTGGCCGTTGCATATGTAGAAATATGTAAACAAGGTTCTTGAATGACAAAGATTGATCAAAATATTTGTCCTCAACTTATTCATTTCATGGCCTTTACGTTTTTCATATAAGCTGCATGCATTGCTTTGCTGGTTTCGAACTGATATTGACCCTTTTCGCGGCGATCCCTTGGCGCTGCCATATTTGATCACGTGGTGACGCGTCCATTGCTTGCCTCAACTGCCTCCGTTGCCTCCTTGTTTACAATGGAAATGTATGACGCCGGCGCGGCTTAGAAAACCTCTGTTTTTGGAGATATCGTAGACGGTGACTAGGTGGACGACACAAAGCTTTGATCACAGCTTCAGAGAACATGCAAAAGAGCTTTCGGAGCTGATTGAGCTATGTCCAAACGGCGCAGGCAGTTTATATGGTGCTTCTTCTAAAATCGAGGCTAAATATGCATTCCAAGCTTTGCGATTATGAATTCAGTCAGGATTAGTGTGTTTTTCTCTTTGTTCTTTATTCAGCAAATATTTTGAAGCAGTGGCTTGTCAGTTTCTGACTCAGTGAAGTTCCTCGGTGCGGCCACTATCTGATTATTTTCTGCCTAATCACTCGCGGGTGTTCTCAGTTCCGAATCCGATAGATTTGTTCTTGCTGCGCACAAGGCTTGAAACGTAGCTGTTTTGTACATTGTAATACCTTGTAGCAAATATATATTACAGCGAGTAACTTGCTTACTCTTTTGGACCGTCACGAAACATTCAGCTTCGACCATTGGTGTGCCATAGGTGTAGTCCGTCATTTATTGTGTGTATACAGTGCGCATATATTCAAGTGTGCGTCCATTCACTTATTCTTGATACGTCGGCGATAGAGTGGTCGCAAGTTTTCCTGACATTTGGACAGATGTGTATAGATAACGTGCGCGAAACTTACTATGACAGGAAGCGGCGCTACTCCCTTTGTCATTGTTTAACGAGTGGTACTCACTGTTGCCGACGTTCTGGGGATGAAGCCCTTTCTTTGAAGATTAGCGACACAAGGCTGGAGGATGAGCAAATTTCTGTATCCTCTAGGAAAGCCGTACATCACGAAGTGCCGGTAACACGTTCGGACAGTTGCAGCAGCGGTCCGCGAACTTCGCCACACAGATTCATTCTATTCCTTAACATGCCAGTCACTATTTTTGCAGCCAACTACTACACACGTCTTCAATCCACATTATTCAATCTAGCATGATTGGAGCACAGTGTGTTAGCGAAAACTCAGTTGCATTTCCGACAGCTGATCGCACAGAAGCAAGGTAGAATCGGTAATGGTTTCGTATTTGTGCGCGGTCGCTGAGGAAAGGTATGGCGCGCCGCCGTGAGCGCCATCTCGTTTCTCTAAAACAAACTGCTCCGCGAAAAGGGTCAATAGTTCTAAAGTTCATGTGATGTTTTCTTTACTTATTAATTAGACAAAAACAAAACACGGAAGCATTCATATCAGTTATTTCTGCCACAATTTTTGGGGCATACGAATATATTCTGTTATGAAAACATACATATATTAGACAGTTTTAGTTTCACGTACGTAGATGCTTTGCGTACGTAGAGCCTCTACGTGTAAGCAGTGCGCAGGCGCAGAACGTAGCGGCCGCGCGCTGGTCTCACGGACGTACGTGAGATTCGATTCTTTGCGTGCGTTTCTTGCGCACGTAGACAGCTTCACGTGGGCGTTTCGCGAGATCACGAACAAGCGATAGCGTGCCGAGCGCGCGCAGGCGGCTTGCATCGAAATACGGCGACAAGATGACTGGTCATCTTTTTCATTCCAAGACAACGATGACAGCAGCTAACGCTTGTACAACACACTTCCAGGCATTGCGGAGACCATCGCCGGCACGCATCAATGCACATCGCCGGCTTGGCTGAAATACTCTGATTGGATTGAATTGGCTACCGCAGTGTTCATATTTCCCGAGAGATGGAGCTACGTGGTTCCTCTTGGCGCGCGTCGCGTACGTGTAGCTAAAAGCGTTTCAGATTGCGTGCACGTAAGGTACGCAGACTTTTCACGTTTGCGTACGTGAAGTCCCTACGTACGTGTAACTAAAACTGTCTATTAATGGACAGTGCATAGCGTTCAATAATTCGTTTGCAGCATCTAATATACAATGAAATTGGCAATGCAGTTACTATTCATGCATTTGATCCCTCGACAAATTCTATAAGGAGGAGGCCGCGCTGCAACCTGAGCCCCCCCCCCCCCCCCCCGAACAAAATTTCTGGCTACGCCACTGCCACTGACCCAACAGCAGGCAACCCAGGCCCTCCTCCCCAACAAAAGAAGGTTGGACGAAGTTTCCCTTAGGACGATTTGGGCTGCGGAAGCCCTCCATACGATAGGTTGTGTGAATTGGTAGGTTGACGTCCTCTAAAATAAATGTCGTGAAAGGAACAGAGGACAGTAGAACCTACTGTCTCCTGCAAGTGGATTGGCAGCAAGGGCTGTCCGTAGCATGGGGTTCACTCGCGATAACGGCACGGTCCTTCGTCTTCCTCTTCAGTCGGCACATACACAGGGGCGCCTCCGCTTCATTACATTGCCCCGGGAGCGAAGCATAGCCATCCTGGCGACTGAGGGCGCAGAGAAGATGAGCGGGTCGTAATAGGGTTTCAGGCGGTTGACACGTACTGTATCTCGCCCATGACGACACAGGTCTGGTGACACTGTGACCGGCTCGACGACGTAGTTGACCGGTGAAGTGGTATCGATGATACGGTACCGACCGCGAAAACGCACCAGGAGTTTTGAAGATAGGCGAGGAACGTGGGCTGGTATCCAAAGCCAAACAAGCGAACCAGGAGCAAAGTTGTGTGGTGATTAATGAGTACGGTCATGTCGTGTCTTTTGACGTTCTTGAGTCTCGCTAGTGAGGGCACGTGCCAGCTGACGGCAATCTTGAGCATGCTTGGCGATTTCGGAAAGCGGAGTGTACTCTGTGGCGTCAGGTTGGTACGGCAGTATGGTGTCCAAAGGGCATGAAGGCTCACAGCCTTAATACACAAAGAAAAAGAGGGAAAACCCGGTATATATAGGTCGCTTGCGTCGCGGTGTTGTATGCGAACGTAACAAAGGGGAGTACGGTGTTTCAGTTGGAGTGGTCGGATGAAACATACATCCGCAACATGTCGCCAAGTGTGCGATTGAACCGCTCGGTCATATCGTTGGTTTGAGGATAGCACGTGGTCGATTTTCGGTGAATGATCCTGCACTCAGCGAGGAGGGCTTCGACACCCTCCGACAAGAAGACACGGCCCCTATCACTAAGTAGTTCTCGGGGAGCACCGTGACGAAGAACAATATTGCGAAGGATGAATAAACCAACTTCACGGGTGGTCGCTGCCGGCAGAGCTGCAGTCACAGCGTAGCGAGTAAGATGATCTACGCCGATAATAATCCACCGATTTCCGCACCCGCGGCATGGAAGCGGGCCGTTGAGGTCGATGCCGACGCGGTCGAACGGACTAGCCGGGTATGGTAACGGCTGCAACGGTCCTGTGAAACGCTGTGTAGGTGTCTTGCCTTGTTGGCATGTAGTACAAGACTGAATATACTTTTGCACAAAGTTGGACATGCCTCACCAATAATAGGGCTGACGCAACCTTGTGTAAGTTTTGAGGACGCCGGCGCGTGCGCTTAGGGGATCAGAGTGAAAAGACGCGCAGATGTTAGAGCGCATATGACCAGGTATAGCAAGCTATTTCCGACCGTCGGGCATATAGTTGCGGCGATATAGAATGTTGTCGCGCACGGAAATGTGGGTTGCTTGGTGGCGCAGTGGTGTCGAAGGAACATGAGACGGAACGGCAAAGTAGTCAAGTAACATTGCAAGTGTCGAGTCCTTGCGCTGCTCTGTGAGCATGTCGGTGATGTTCAACGGTGACAGGGTGGACAAGGAAGCTGACAAAGACGCCGGCGTCAGTGGGGAGCGGGAGAGCGCATCAGCGCCGGAGTGCTTGCGACCGGAGCGGTACATGACGCGGATGTCGTACTCTTAGAAGCGAAGCATCCAACGTCCCAAGCGTCCCGACGGGTCTTTCAAGGAAGAAAGCCAACAAAGGGCATGGTGGTCAGTAACTACGGCGAAAGAACGGCCGTAAAGATATGGGCGAAGCTTGCTTAGAGCCCAGATGATCGCTAGGCACTCCTTTTCTGTGACTGAGTAATTTAATTCCGCTTTCTTTACAATACGGCTTTAGGGCACTGCAAGGGCTGTCCGTAGTACGGAGTTCACTCGCGATCACGGCACGGTCCTTCGTCTTCCTCTTCAGTCGGTAAATACATAGGGGCGCCTCTGCTTTATTACAGCACTTAAACGGCAATCGTTGCTGATGAGTCGAAAAATTGAAGGTATAGAAAAACTACATATGCACCTTTTCTGGTCGCCGTGTTCCTCCTTCGAAACTGTTCCGCACGGCGTTCATGTCCTCGGTCTTACCCATGGGACGCCGTTGCCGTCATTGTTCCAATAGAACCCAGTATATTATTTACCCTGTCGAACAAGCGGCGTCACTGATGCCAACGTAAGGGACTTGCCTTCGTCAGTATAACTGTTTTTCTTGGTAACATAAGCTTCATTCGAATGGCCAGTCTTGAGACAAAGACGCGACGTCGTTTTCACGGTGCCTACGAGACCGCACGCTGCATTTCAGGATTCTTACTGATTACTTTGTATTTTTAACTACATCTCTATACTCATCATTTCACTCTCCTTTGTATTCTTATATTGACAGGCACACGTGTCGTCCCAGCCACTTGTCTGTTCTAACGCAATGCTTTTTGTGCTCGCTCAGTACTTTTCTGTGCTCACACAACGCTACAGCTACGTACTTGCAATAGTCTGTGTTTGACTTGTACTCACAAATCATGCCTTCCAAGGATCTTGACCCTATATTTATTTATGTGGAAAAATAATGTGCATTTTTAACACTACTGAAAGTATTTAATCATCTTGCAATATTATTTTATTGATTTCATATTTTGGACAGTATTTGGCTAATATGACCTCACGATTCACAAATTATTTGCAGATTTTTTTCTTTCTATGTGAGCGCAGCCTTCTTTTCCACATTTCTACATATTTCACAATGTTACCACATTGACTATTCAATCAATATAGTGAAGAAACACCTGTCCTATTTGTTGAGTTGTTTACTGTAATCATAAAATAGTGTCACGTTAGATTACGAAGCATCCTCTTTCCGAACCTGCAGTACGGGCTTCAAAATGAAATAATCGGGCGCACCTTTCCAACGCAGCTCGCTGGCTATAAGAGACGTGCTAGCGTGGAACTCTGGATTACTTTGGATCACTTGAGTATTCTTGAACGAGGATTCAAAGCACGGTACGCGGGCCCTTTTTACATTCCACCTCTATAAAAAGAACGCCAGACACAGTAAGCCATCGCGGTGGGTAGTACGAACTTAGCCTATTCATTATCGACACATGGCTCGAGTTTGTGCATTTGCCTTTTCTTTTACTTTTCAGATATCGTCAACATGGCGCAAGATGTACGTACCTCCACAACACTCGTTGCTTTTTTTAACCATGAAATGAAGCAATATAGAACACCTGCGTTCTTTTTCAAACAAATTGTGACCATGAGCTTCTCTGTATATAATACACCTAATTATTATTCGCTCTAAAATAATTATTAGGAGAATTTGGGCATTTTCTCTGTACAGCTAGCAAGAATTGGCTAGTTATTTTCTCCAGTAATTCAGGCGCTATGCTTTGCAAATTCGTAGGAATTTAAACACACATGGACTTGGGATAATGGGTTTGGACTACAGATCGTTTGTGAACTACATTGTTACGCGGGAGCACAATAGGGAAGCTATTTACAGAGTGTATCTACAAAGGTAGTAATCAGTGGCCAAGATGGAAGCCAGACAACATCAGGCAAGGCACGTCGTCGTCAGATCACCCAGTGGCCGCTTATGGGTATGTCTCATTAAATCCAAGGGTGTACATCATCTTCGTCGAGTAGCACGTAGCAAAACCCTCTGCGGCAGAAGCGCCGGCCCGGCGCGACTAAGAATCCACAGCAGAGGAAGGCTGGTAATTCTTCAGACTCGAAGCATGCACGGCATCGCTGGACAACGGAGCATAAGATGTAGAGGCACTGGCAAACACAATCTCACTTGTCCGCCACTTGTCCAAGGGAACGGTTTGGGCCCATGTAGCAAGGAAGGAGCTTTTCAGAAAGTACCACGTCGGGCTGGGGACCAAAAAAGCACGAGAACACGCAGGAGGAAATCATGGATCGATTGGCTGCCAAATATCCCCCGCTTAAAGGACCGAACGATGGAGACGAGTGCTGTGAATACTCCGGAGGGATATGTGAGGAAATGGTCCGCGACTTTTCGGAGAGCGAAATCAGGACGGCTCTCCACAGTCTTCGCGGTAGATCGGCGGCGGGATCCGACGGAATAACTAACAAGATCCTTAGGAATTTCGATGATGAATCGATCACTTATCTAACTGACCACTGCAATGAACTCTGGACAAAAGGGGTATATCCGGAGGAATAGAGGGTGGCCAACACTATCCTCATACCAAAACCAGGTAAACAGCTCACTCTAGACAACCTCCGTCCTATTTCGCTAACATCATGTCTAGGTAAGGCTATGGAACACGTTATTCTCAATCGACTCACGAAATACGTTGAACAAAACGACATTTTACCGTACAACTTAACCGGCTTTCGCCCTGAGCTGTCGTCTCAGGACGCTATGTTCCTGATCAAGCACCAGCTCGTACAGGCCAGCCCAGCGCCCACGAGAGCGCTCTTGGGTTTGGACGTGGAAAAAGCCTTTGACCGCATATATCATAAGGCCATACTTTACGTTCTCTCTGCGATGGGGCTAGGCAAGAGATTTTTAACATGGTTAAGGACTTTCTCGGAAATAGGTCTGCACACCTCATGTTGGGGGAGCTTAAGTCAGAGGCAAAGAACTTGGGAAATAGGGGCACCCCGCAAGGAGCAGTACTCTCGCCCATGCTATTCAGTTTAGTAATGTCTAGGGTTGCCAGAAATTTGGAGAAAATTGAGGATATACATTACGGCATTACGGGATATATGCTGACGACATAACCATATGGAGTGCCAAAGGTAATGTAGGACAGAGGGAGACCAGATTACAGGAAAGTGTATATATTGTAGAGAATACACTGAAAGATATGGGGCTGAAATTCTCGGCAGTGAAATCGGAACTTTTGGTTTTGAAACATCGTAGAAGAGGTCGAAAAACAAGAGGTTACATCCCGACAGACGAGCCCAGAGTGAACTTACGCACTCACGAAGGAACTACAATCAGGCTAGTCGAAGGAATGAAAGTTCTTGGATTCTACATAGAAGCGAATAATGCGAACTATAAAACAATACAGCATATCTCAAATAAAAGCTATGAAGTCATTAGGCTACTAAGGAGAATTACCAATAGACACAGAGGCCTGGGGGAAGACAGTGCTTTGAGGCTAGTTCATGTTTTTGCTCTCTGTCATTTCCCTTATGTTGCTGGATTATTCAAATGGACGCAGGTAGAACTTAACAAACTTAACACAATGATTAGGAAGCTCATTAAAGCTGCCCTAGGGATACCGATTAACACTGCAACCGAGAGATTGATGAATCTAGGCGTGCACAACCCAATAGAGGAAATTGCGGAGGCTCAGCAGCTAGCGCAACAGGAAAGATTGACAAAAACACGAGCCGGCAGGAATATACTACAGGCAATAGGGGCAGAGCTAAATAGGTCAAGGCGCCCACTGGAGGATGAAGTGGAGTTACGAGCTGAGATTAGGGATCTGATTGGAACCACCCCCCTTTCTAGAAACATGCATCCAGAGCACAATATCAAAATGACAAAGGCAAGAGCTAAAGCAATCTTGCGGGAGATACAACAGCAGAATCAACAGGCGGCTTTCGTAGATGCTGCCTGGGTGACAAGGAAAGAAGCATATACTGTCGTAGTAGCAAACATTCAAGGCAAGGTGCAAGATGCCATCACTGTATTATTTACCAAAGATTCCATGGTGGCGGAGCAAGTGGCAATTGCTCTAGCCATCAGGAACAATAAATGGACTTTTATTTACAGCGATTCCAAAGCTGCTATAAATTAAGGGTTTCGATAAAGGTTACGTGACCGCGGTTGCAGCTAAACTTTTTGAAAACACTCTGAGTATGAGAACTGAACTCCAATGGTTCTCTGCACATATGGAAGAAGTGGACGAGACCCGGGCTAACCTCAATGAGGTTACTCATGACTTGGCACGAGGACTTGCTAGCCGTGACAGTCATAACCGAGCCGTCCACCACGAGGCCGGGGAATTTAGAGATCATTTATTAACATATAACGAAATTACAAAACACTACTATCTAGGACGCAGACAATTTCGATTGCCACATTCAAAGCTGAACAGGGCTCAGGAAGTTTCAATGAGACTATTACAAACAGGAACTTATCCCACGCCCTACCACCTCGATAAAATTTATCCAGAAAGGGAGATCAAGATTGTCACGCGTGCAATGGCATCATTGGGATCAGACACATGCTCGCGGGATGCCCTGCGACTCTCACCAACCCTGAAGAAGAATGGCTCCATTGGAAGAAGATGCTACAGAGTTCATCTTTTCAAGATCAGCTACGGGCTGTCCAGAGGGCCCACGGTGACGCTGAAGGGCTGGGCCTAACAGTGCCATCGTGGGTGCGGCCCGCCTCGGCTTGAAATAGTCGAGCTTCAGGACTTTTGTAAATAAAAATTTTTCACACACACACACACCCGGAGTAGAGTGTACCCGGAGCAAACTGTTCGTCGCGGTGCCGCTGGTCGTAAAGGCGCTTTTGGTTGTCTTGGGAAGCAGAAAATCTGCTAGGTCTATCCGCCGTGCGTTATCAGCCAGGGCAATGGCGTCGCGTGCACATTCACTAGTCGAAGTTGCAGGTAAAGGAAGAAATTTGTCCAATGGTAAAGTTGGTTGGTGTGCAAACAAAACATAAAAGGCCGAGTATCCAGCAGTGTCATGGTGAGATGAATAGTACGCGAATCTCACGCATGGCTCTGCACGGTTCCAATCAAGGTGATCAGCCGTCATGTACGTTTAAAGCATGTCCGCTAGGGCCCGATTCAAGCGCTCAGTGAGCCCGCGTTGGCCTGGCAGTTGTATCCTGTGGTGTTCTTATGCTGCGAGTGGCAGCAGCGCGAGTTATCGTCGATGACTTTACGTAGGAAGGTACGGCCTCATTCGGTCAGCAATTGACGTGGGGCACCATGTAATAAATTGCGTCACGGAGGAGAAAGTCCGCCACGTCTGTAGCACAGCTGGTCAACAAAGAAGCGCGAGAATTAAGGACTGCGCAAAGAGCGATGAAACGAAAAGTGTTCGGCGTAACGTTAAGAGACAAGAAGAGAGCGGTGTGGATCAAAGAGCAGACGAGGATAGCCGATAATCCAATGGACATTAAGAGAAAAAAATGTAGCTGGGCAGGCCATGTAATGCGTAGGGAAGATAACCGTTGGACCATTAGAGTTACAGAATGGGTGCCAAGGAAAGGGAAGCGCAGTCGACGACTGCTGAAAATAGATGGGGTGATGCAATTAGGAAATTAGCAGGCGCAAGTTGGCTATCGCAAGGCAGGGGTAATTGGACTTCTTCTTGCGGTGGATATAAATATATGCAGGCCGATGATAAAGACGTATCATTTATGATGTCTGTCACCCCTGTCATGTCCTTTATATTGAGACAAGTCATAAATTGCGTGCAGGTAGGTCATTCATGTCACGCGCGCTACGGAAGCCGCGGATTGCGATGCTGGTGGCGTTGAAAGTAACGAAAAGTCGGCGTCGCTTAACTGGCGCTGACAACTACGTGTTATTTTATTTGCGCCAAATTATGGGGGCAGGCTGGATATTACGCAGGTTTATTTACATGCAGTACATCACACGTATACTATTTGTTTAAATTTTCAGTGGTGATCCATAGTGTCGTGTTGCACTCGTCGTGTTCCTGATGCATCGATTTCTTTTAGTGAAACTGCAGATCGAAACGCGTCAAGCCTCTCAACGCGCTGATTCGCCCGCGAGAAAGGGTGATCGATGCCGCTTGTCGCAGCATGCGTCCATGAGGTTCGGCGTTAGAGGCCAGATACCTACGATTATGTGCCTGAAACTCGGCACGCAAGCTTCGTTTTAAAATGAGAAGAGGTGCAGAGACAAAAGGACGACAGAAAAGGTAAAGCTTTGGAATCGATACACATTCGTATTCGCGCGCTAAATTCGCTACACACTCCACCCACAAAACCGCACTGCATCTTAAATAATGCTTCCTCACGTGACGCTTCGAACCACAGCTTCAGAGAAACAGTGAGACTAAAACAAATTTGTTGCCACCGTGGCGTCATAGAAATCGGCGAACACAACTGGCTGGCGCATTTATTTATTTATTTATTTATTTATTTATTTATTTATTTATTTATTTATTTATTTATTTATTACATAAATAGCAGGGGGGTGTACATATATTTTACACATTTGTAGATGTAAATACAAAGCGCACATATGTTACACACACATTTTCTATACAACGTGCGAAAGTGAGCCGAGGACAACGGTGGCTTGGAGCGCACTATGGGCTTTCGAGCGCACCGTCTTTGCGCGAGCCCAGTGGTGGAAACCGCGTGATCAAGCGTGCGCTATAGGGTCCCTCCTCTAGCCATATCCTGGTTGCGGGTGGCTGTCCGCGTGACTGAGTGCATACAATGGTGGCTTGGAGCGCACTAAGGGCTTTCGAGCGCACCGTCTTTGCGCGCGCCCAGTGGTGGAAACCGCGTGATCAAGCGTGCGCTATAGGGTCCCTCCTCTAGCCATATCCTGGTTGCGGGTGGCTGTCCGCGTGACTGAGTGCATACAATGGTGGCTTGGAGCGCACTAAGGGCTTTCGAGCGCACCGTCTTTGCGCGCGCCCAGTGGTGGAAACCGCGTGATCAAGCGTGCGCTATAGGGTCCCTCCTCTAGCCACATCCTGGTTGCGGGTAGCTGTCCGCGTGGTTGAGTGCATACAAAGGTGGCTTGGAGCGCACTAAGGGTTTTCGAGCGCACCGTCTTTGCGCGCGCCCAGTGGTGGAAACCGCGTGATCAAGCGTGCGCTATAGGGTCCCTCCTCTAGCCACATCCTGGTTGCGGGTAGCTGTCCGCGTGGTTGAGTGCATACAATGGTGGCTTGGAGCGCACTAAGGGCTTTCGAGCGCACCGTCTTTGCGCGCGCCCAGTGGTGGAAACCGCGTGATCAAGCGTGCGCTATAGGGTCCCTCCTCTAGCCACATCCTGGTTGCGGGTAGCTGTCCGCGTGGTTGAGTGCATACAATGGTGGCTTGGAGCGCACTAAGGGCTTTCGAGCGCACCGTCTTTGCGCGCGCCCAGTGGTGGAAACCGCGTGATCAAGCGTGCGCTATAGGGTCCCTCCTCTAGCCATATCCTGGTTGCGGGTAGCTGTCCGCGTGGTTGAGTGCATACAATGGTGGCTTGGAGCGCACTAAGGGCTTTCGAGCGCACCGTCTTTGCGCGCGCCCAGTGGTGGAAACCGCGTGATCAAGCGTGCGCTATAGGGTCCCTCCTCTAGCCATATCCTGGTTGCGGGTAGCTGTCCGCGTGGTTGAGTGCATACTATGGTGGCTTGGAGCGCACTAAGGGCTTTCGAGCGCACCGTCTTTGCGCGCGCCCAGTGGTGGAAACCGCGTGATCAAGCGTGCACTATAGGGTCCCTCCTCTAGCCATATCCTGGTTGCGGGTGGCTGTCCGCGTGACTGAGTGCATACAATGGTGGCTTGGAGCGCACTAAGGGTTTTCGAGCGCACCGTCTTTGCGCGCGCCCAGTGGTGGAAACCGCGTGATCAAGCGTGCGCTATAGGGTCCCTCCTCTAGCCACATCCTGGTTGCGGGTAGCTGTCCGCGTGGTTGAGTGCATACAATGGTGGCTTGGAGCGCACTGAGGGCTTTCGAGCGCACCGTCTTTGCGCGCGCCCAGTGGTGGAAACCGCGTGATCAAGCGTGCGCTATAGGGTCCCTCCTCTAGCCATATCCTGGTTGCGGGTAGCTGTCCGCGTGGTTGAGTGCATACAATGGTGGCTTGGAGCGCACTAAGGGCTTTCGAGCGCACCGTCTTTGCGCGCGCCCAGTGGTGGAAACCGCGTGATCAAGCGTGCGCTATAGGGTCCCTCCTCTAGCCATATCCTGGTTGCGGGTAGCTGTCCGCGTGGTTGAGTGCATACAATGGTGGCTTGGAGCGCACTAAGGGCTTTCGAGCGCACCGTCTTTGCGCGCGCCCAGTGGTGGAAACCGCGTGATCAAGCGTGCGCTATAGGGTCCCTCCTCTAGCCACATCCTGGTTGCGGGTAGCTGTCCGCGTGGTTGAGTGCATACAATGGTGGCTTGGAGCGCACTAAGGGCTTTCGAGCGCACCGTCTTTGCGCGCGCCCAGTGGTGGAAACCGCGTGATCAAGCGTGCGCTATAGGGTCCCTCCTCTAGCCATATCCTGGTTGCGGGTGGCTGTCCGCGTGACTGAGTGCATACGCGGCGCACGCGCCGTATGTTGGAGGTAATCTGCGGTGGGCGCAAGGAGTTCGCGAGATGGCTGATGGCTTCATGCGCGCTATTTTCCCGCACGCTTAGCGCTGGGGGTCGCGTATTCTCAAGTTTTTGAGACACGGAGAAGGTAGAGAGGCAACACCGAATGTTCGCTCCCCGCTGCCAGTGCTCTTCATCCCGCCAGTGTTGTGACAGCAAGTGTTCGTGGTCATCGAGTGAGATCAGCTCATGTCTGCCTGTGCGCACGCGACACCATGTCTGTTAATTCAATTATTACGCGAATGATTACTGCAATTTATGTGGCCGATAAAACTACAAGCCTTACATCGCGTAGTTGGTCATTACTTGGCTGTCGCTCAAAATGCCTCGCCTTCTGGCCAAAGCTGCTACTTTTTTTGTACAAGTATACCCTTTTAAATTCATCCCTCTTGTACACGGCCAGCGAAGTGCAGTGTCAAGAGCTATACGCGTATAAATACGGTAACATCTTAAGGCACGCGTCAAGTGCACAAAGAGGGGTGATTTTTGATAATTTTGCTGAGCAATTCAAAGAAAGTTGAATGCTTTATAACCATATGATTGCGCCTACGTGGTCACTCCTGTGGTTTTTATTGCAGTGAGGTCGACCTTGACTACAACGTGACTGGAGTAGACGGGAAAGCCATAACTGAGGTCGCCTCTTGGGGTAAGTGCTTTCGAGTGTTCTTAGTTTCAACGGAACATGCAAAAATGTGAGGTAGTGCTACGAACAAATAACATTAACGTAGCCTAGTTATATTCACTGTATTGCAAAAGGCTCTCCAGTGCACGTAACATACCCCAGCAGCTAAGCGCACTGAATACATAAATGTTGTCTGACCTCGTCCCTCTATATCTTATCCACTGCCGCCTCTGGTAGCCATCCTCTACCCTTTAGATATTCATTGTGTTGTGATGCATGACATTCCCCTCCTTTGTTACGAGTATGTACATCTAGGACGTAAAGGTCTTGATTCTGATAGCTTAGCACTAGCAAAATTGTTCGTTTGGCAGTTAGTTTCGTAGTTTAGGTAAATTCGGAGCGCGCTACACATCCGTTCTGAGGTTCACTCTAAAGATGTCCTACCTTCGACTTGTCTTCCCTCGTTTGATCTGTCTTTAAGCATTCCAGTCAGCTTCAATTCCATAATGAGGTAATATTATTATGTGTGCTTCTTACACGAAGATATTTATTAAATAATTCTTGAGCGCGAGTATTAAGGGGATGATTATGGATGTCATAAGTGCATATTTTGCTATCCTAGTATACTATTCCGTATTTCGCAGTTGTCATACGTCTGGTGGTTTGAAGTGTGTTCGAAAAATCTCTGCTCCTGGAAACAAATTCACTCCTTTTTAAACTTAACCCCAGAACACTGAAAGGCATCCAGAGTATTTGAAGAAAAAAAAACACTGATTGTATATATTACTCGCGTATTGCTTTCTGGAGTGCTTTAGAGCAGTCTTCTTTGGGTCGTTCTACAGCAAACATTGAAGAAAGGATTTGATACTAACCTTATTCGCAAATGTTTTCGTCAGATAACCAACAATGACATTGACCCGTGCAGTTTTTTGGTGTATGACCGAAAAAACAAACATCAAACGACTATGTACACGATTACTTCGCTCAACAATACGCAACCAGGGGCGCTATAACGTAAAATGATTCCAAACTGTTTTGATTCCAAACTCCTGACGTCAAATTTACGTAACCACCGACGTAAGCATCAGGCGGTGACCCGCAGCGTTGTCTGAACAACCCAGTCAAACTCTCTCCTCGTTTATAGGAGGTCACCTTTGTTCGCTTTCAAAACCAATAACATTGCCTACACTCAGCTGTTTTTCTTATCTAATTGGCTGACGAGAGGTGAGGAGCACGCTCTAGTGGAGAGGGTTTCGATGGGGCCGAGCCAGCACAGTGAAAATAGAAAACCGCATGAAGAGGATGGTGCCGGCTTCTCCGATTTGTCCGCTTCGCCTTACTTAGCTTGCGGTGGCTGGTCGAAAATCGCGGTGGCCTGCAACGGAAGGATAAGATTGCCGCTAAAACAGATCCTCAGCAAGGAAGAGTTGACAGAGCGATGTCGTATGCATGCCGAAAGGGCTCGATAACGTTTTACTTTCACGCAAGAAGGTTTATCACGCGGAAATAAATACATGCTCACTGGCAGGTGCGAGTAGCAAGGGCCTGAGCGATCGGCGGGCAGCCATCTTCTATGCCTTTCGGAACGGGGCCGTCTGTGGCTATTCAGAAAAAATTTCAGTTTTGTTCGGCATATTAATGCATTTTTTTTCGCGTACGCGTCACTTTGACGTGGTGGGTTTTCGCGGTTTTGTGAGGTCGCGCGACAGACGGGCGAAGTGGGCGTAGCCAGAAAACATTGGACCAATAGCAGAGGGTTAATGGTGAAAAGGCGTCGAATCAGGAATGATTATTTTTCTTTTGTGTGGTTTAATCATGCATAATCAGTGTGTACACGTTATATCAGATGGGGAGCCATCGCTGTTTTCGTGACGTCGCGTGACAGACAGGCGAAGTTTGGAGTGGCCCGAAAATGTTTTGACCAATCGTGGAGGCTGATTGCTGAAATTGGAATCAAGACAGTCTGGAATCGTTTCACGTTATAGAGCCCCAAATCGACAAGTATTTTCTAAAAACATATCGCTCAAATTAGCTTGACAACGTGCTTGATTCCTTGTCGTGCATTATCTGGGGTTGTGGCTGTGTTACATGCTTGGTGTGTCTGTGTAAGTGTTTGGTCTTTCTCATAATAAGGGAAGGTGTCTTCGGAGAATGTATGAATGAGGGAGAGGGAAGGGATATTCAACGAAGGTGAGCTAAAGGTGAACTGGCACAGAGGTTCTCAAAAGGTGCTCCAGAAAAGCGCTGAGGCTTCACTCCTAAACCTTTATTTCTCCTCAAAACTGTTATTTTATGCATAGTAATCTAGTCGAATTATTCTTTAAACCCATGATGTTAGCTAACAGACAAAGAGAGGAAACATTTATTTGGACCATCGAGGTCGTTGCTCTTGAGGTCGAGCGGGTGGTTACCACATTCCAGGACCCCACTGACCATGGCTGCTCGACGAACTTGCTGGACGAGAGCTTCTTGTCCCGCTAGGGTATCGATAACAATTCCCACGCCTTGGGTTCTCACACTTAGGTGGGTCATAAGCTCCTCGGGCAGGGTATCCGGGTCGATTCCGCGAATGACGCCCCGGGCCACTCCGTCCGGTACGTGCTGCAAGGTAAGAGTTGACTTCGTAAAGGTTGCCGCCCAACACAATCCGCGTGATTTTGCACGCAATGACCGCGACCTCCTGATCTGACGTACTAACAATGATTATGTTGAAACCGGGACTCAAGAGCACGAGGAAATGCGAATCGTGGACTTTCCTTCCGCAGGCGGCCGAGACGGTTTTGGAGATTTGGTGGTTGGTGAAACTCTTCACCTGAAGGCCTTTCTTGGATCGGATAATGATATTGAATTCGCTACGTGACAGGGGGGGGCGGGGGGGGAGTCCTCACTTCTTCTTAAAAGAAGGCTTCTTTCATGCCACAGCGCTTGCAGCTGCGTAGGATATTGATGATAACGCGATGACGCAAGAGGGTGATAGCGGAGAGATCACCCTGCCTGCCACGCGTACTTGCTCGCCTCTGGCGAGCTTCTGCTTCGTTCTTCGCTTGAGGTGTAAAGACCAACTAATTGGAATATGGACATTCCGATGGCGTCCCTTGCGAAAGGTCCTCGTCCATAATGCATGGCAGAGTCGCTATGGCGATCTTCCGAGATGTCTTGGAAGTCCATGGCTGTGGTTTCTTGCGACGAAGGCCCGGCGGCAGCTTGAACCGGTGGCGGCTGGGGCTTTAGCAACAACTCCACCTCCACTCCCTCCAGTAGAAGTAGTAGCGGCCGGCTGGGATCCAGCGATGTGCGCCATAGCGAGCGTTGAGAAACCGTAGCAAGCGAGCGAGCGGCGGCAAAGGCGGCCAAACACCTCGCCTACCGAAGGTCTTCCGACAAAGACTTCGGTTCTCCGATGTGGATTTCTTACAAGAATAATGAAAGTCGACGGAGCCCACGCGAAGCACGTCTGCTCCGCTCGGCTCTTCTTCTTCTTCACCTAACGGACAAAAAGCCTACAAAAGTTGACCGCATTCTACCCCAGCCCTACCCACTTCAATGGAAAACCACTCAAAGCCAAACACCATTCCCGAGATTTTAGGAAACACAAAAATACACCCTGCGGTTTTCCCATATAGCCTTCATGCGTCCCCAAACCACGTTATAATGACCAGTATTATATCCTTCTCGACGCTATGGCCTCTACTAGTAGCCATCATGGTATCATTAGTACAGTAACATGTACGTTGTTCACAACGTCATCTAACTTCCTGCCATTTGGTGCTGTTCAGTCACATCCACAAGCTGTGCTTGGTCTTCTGAAGCCCCTTGCTCGAAGCAAAGTGCATGTTTTGCGTCCCTTTGTGGATTTTCGAGCTACCTAATTCGGCTTGTTAGAAAGGCAGTAAATGTTTACGAAAACGATTTCCTGTGTGGTTTTCATGATCCGGTACTTGACTGCAACATACTTCTGACCCACCGTACACTCCCTCCTGCCGAGCAAATCTGTACCACCGCCAAATCATTCACATGCGCAGTGCGTTGATATTATAGCTTTTCATCCAACTTTTCCTTGTTTCAATATTGGATGGTTGAAATAACTGGCAGCCTCAAATTGTTATTATTTATTTCGATTTCTTCAACATGACTATATCAGCGGTCTGGTTTTGTGTCTAACTCGCTGCAACAGCAGTGTTCTTTTTCTTTCTGTAGCATCTGCACTTACATTGCCAGATTGTTGTTTAATTTTCAGGCGGAGAGCTTTCTTTTATTTTCGACACTTACATGCATGCTGGGGTTTGTGTCCATGCATGTTCCCTAGGGATGTCATTGTTCTTTGGATTTAGGATCGTTACCTTGTTAGGTGTTTCTTCTTACGAGTAACAAGAAAGTTATTCAGTGTGCTTTCTTGTCATGACAAGAATGGTCTCTGTGCGGTTGATTATCCTTTCGGTTTGAATTCTTGTCTTACTTTGATTAGTGATCGAATTTTCTTCTGTTAATGTTTTCTACGTTATGTTTTAAATTACAACTTCTCTTTTCTTCATTTCTGCTCGCAGTTTTGAAATGTTTTCGTGCATTTTGTCTAGCGAGCTTGCGACATCTTTTATGTCAATTGTGTTCTTCGTTTATGCACCTGTTTTCATCTCATTCTTTTCAATGAGTGCTGGCAGAGCTTTAAGCATATTCTCGTGAGGTGTCAATTGCCTGAGCTGCCTGCAGTGTCTGACTGCACGAAGGGTGGTGATTATCTGTGTGATTTGATGACAGAGAAGACTTGGCCGCTAGTGCAAGGTGCGAACCACTCACCCAAGTACACTGCTCCTCTCACAAACCTCTTCTGTTGGGTGAACTGTGTGTCATTAGGCGTAAAGGAGCAACGGGAAATTCAACACAACGCTCTTGCGCTTTTTTTTTTTTTCAGATCATGGATCACTCCCAGAAGGAGTACAAAAGAGCTACGAAATTTTGTACGCTGAACCTTCCTGCATCGTTGCAGCTCATGTACAAGAAACAAATAGTGAGTAAAAATAGAAGGTGGCTCAAGAGAGCGCCTAACTACACATAATTTTTTACTGCGTCATCCATTACTCTTGAAAGATGTAGGCTCACGTCCATGACAGCGTGTGCTTTCTTGCTACATCTATGCAAGTAGAATGCGCATGTCAGCGATTTTTTTTCTTTCTCGTACTCGAGATAAATTTGGCCACCGGGGGGTTCTTTAACGCACACCCAACACACGATACACAGGCGTATGCAGCGTCGCATTGAGATAACTCCGAAAGTCTGAGTGTTATGGTGATTACTGCTATATTAACGCGATAGCATTTAACGCAGCAAATCTGGCGTCGGCAACCAGCGTGTGATCGCGGGTGGCGGAAAAAATCATCAAACCACATCGACCGCGCAGGCCTTCCACGTGGTGCAAGGTTTTAGTGAACAAAAATTGAATTTCTCACTGTGAAATCCGTCAGAAAAATGGTAAAGTAGGACTTTACCATTCGGCGTCAGATTCGCCGTCGGATTGTAATTTGAATGTACGAGAAAACCTAATTCTGCTACGAGCAAACTCAAACATTTCTACCAGACCTGCGCGCGTCGGGGCAATAGTAAACAATTAATAAAATAATAAAAAAGATGCTAGGGCCTTCACATTTTAGTATAAGACCACTTATATTGCCCCCGGAAAAACTTCTTTCCAGCAATGCATTTCAGTTTAAACGTGAAGCCGACTTTAAGGGGATCAGTGTAAGCTTAGTCTTTGTAAGCTGGCTTTCACACGTTCAATGTTGCAGTGAATGAAGCCTACTTGCCGTACGCGAACGATGCGATGCGAACGGGTCCCGATAACGCTATCGCGTTCAACTCTTAAAGGCGAAGCTTAAGCGTCCTCCAAGTTTCTCATGCAGATAATCGAATTGGCTACAAGTAGTCACCAGCAAGCAGTCTAGTTAGGAGGCAAAAGTTATTTTCTCCTGATTTTTCGACCACGGTACTGTTCCTGTTGGTATTTTGCAAAATACTGAAATAAGAAACCTTGCAATAGTTATGGTTTTCGATAGTAAAAGAAAAAAGAGACCATCAATGTCGGAAAAGTTGGTATCTAGCAGCCCCTGAATATTTTTTTAATAACCATATCCCTAAGGCACCTGTAAATATGAGCCCATTTCAGGTTGCAGGGAACGCTTGCACCTGGCTGCAAGTAGGCATCCACTTTCTTTCGCTATTGGCTTCAGTTATTATTGCATTCATTTCACTTCTGCAAAGCTTAGTGATAGGAAGTGTACCCACACCAAAGCCGTTTTTAACAACACCTCTCGTTTGCTTCACATGAACCCACTTCCTATCCACATAACAGCTTTCTGGGTATCTACTATGACCGTAATAAGTACCCTCATCAAAACGTTATTTACTAGCGTTTAAGGCAGCATCTTAGTTTTAGTGTTATTAACATATATATGCCTTCTTTTTTTCAGAAAAGCCGCCATGTGCGCTTTGGGTAGTAGAAGAGCATGTGCGGGGTGGCTACAAGAACTGTCTCTCAACACTGCTGTCAGAATGTCTGGGGCCTATAATTAATGTCTACAAGCCTTACAAACCTGATTGCGATTACAGATGACACAACTAAAGGAGAACATGAAGCTAAACATTTTGAAAGAGAACAGTATGAGAAAATAAAGCTTATTTTTCAGGTGTTTGTTTTGTTTCATCACTTCTCTGTGTCAACTTGCACCACTGACACTCATAAATAGCTGATGTGTGCATTCTAGGAATTCCAGATCGATTTCAGCATTCCATCAGGCTTCTGTTACAAAGAAGATGTTAGGACAGTAAATTAGAATGGCTCGAAAACATTACATGCCAGATTTGACGGTGTCCCGAAACAAGCATACTATTCATCAACTTTATATTTAGAGAGAATGGATGGTAGGAATAAGCTAGGGGTGATGTGCAGGCCAATTTTAAAGTGGTTGGGTCATGTAGAGTCTAAATGAAAATTACTATGCCCTAGTTTTCTGCCTGTTTAGAGGCGTTATATGAAATCGGGTTCAAGGTTTCCCCGCTGCTCTTGGAGAACAAAAGACGGTAGCAGTTATATATTTGCAGAGGATGGGGCTCATGTTATGGGTGACGTGTGCCGATAGTTTGAAGTGTGCAGGGTGATTACAGTATTGTAGAAAATTACTTATACAAGCCTTCCAAAGCTTTACAAACGTTTATTCCAAATCGCTAAGGAAGTTTTCCCGGTGTCCTGAAAGAACTGAATGCGCCACAAGGTCAAAATGTTGAGAGAATGCGGAGCACCTTATGCGTAATGCGTGTGCAAAAATCAAGAGTTTGGGGTAATTACAGCCTTTGTAAAAAAAACCTTCAGCGAATGTTTGAAACCGTCATATTGCCATTATTAGCTTCGTGTCTTATTGTCCTGAGAGAACTCTGATTCACATGCACCGAGTTTACATTTGATAGAAATGGGGCGCATGTTGAGTGCAATGCGTGGCCACTTACGGTCCGAGACATCCTCGAGCACCAACGTCGCACAAGAGAGCGCCTTGCCCTCCCCCCCCCCCCCCCCCCGCTCGCATCGGCAACTGGGGGTACAAGAAGCCCGCGCATAGAGAAGAATACAAACACACAGCTATCCCCACTTAGGAAGAGCACACCACATGAATCCCACACTGCATGCCGGCGCTTGTCCATGGTGTGGTGCATGGCCGTCACTACCACATGTGACGTGGGAATGCACGAATAGACCACAGGAAGCAAACTCGCGTCACATACTTACCTACAGTAGGGAGCCGTGGGAGACTCTTCCTCGCCCAACCGGAGCTGGAGGCCCAAACTCTTGGACCAGGCGCAGAGGCTAGCAAGGATCACTGGTGTCCTGGACTAAGGGACCCACCCACCAGCTCCCTTTCACCCAACCCTTATTCCCCCTTACCCTTATCCCTTTCACCCTTATTCCCCTTTACCCCTCCCTCGATAAATAATAAAGTTTTTCCACCCATCCATGCGTGGCGAGACTCTAACGATTCTGGCTGAACAAGAAGCATTGCAAATCATTACTGAACCCTCATTATTTCCCTATTTTCACGTGCTATGAAAGGTTCGTAGTTAATTTCCCTGGAGTCCTCAGTGAACTAAACAAGTCACCTTGTTTATATTTGATGAAAATAATTGGCACGACATGGGTGATGTGTAGGAAAGTTCTAAATGGGTGGAATAAATGCAGCATTTGAAATAAATTTGTATGCCAGCTCTCCGGAGCGTTGTAAGCGAGCGGCACAAAATTTAGCCTACGGCCCTGGAAGAACCGAGATAAAATTTAGCGAAATAGGGGGAACACATTGCAAATCGTACTTGAAGTAAAATGCGTGTGGATCAATACAGTCTTCTTTAAAAATTTTAAATAAGGCGTCCAAAAGTGTTATATGCAGGCAGTATATCAAACAGATCATTCATATATGTGAGCAGCGCTTTGAAGTGTATGTAGTTTCGTCTCAGGAAAAGTGAAATTCTTAATACAACTGCTCTAAAGAAACTGCTGCGCTGAAAATACGTTTGTGATTTCGCAAAAAAGCTCAATCCTGCTGTCTTTGTGTGCGTGGGTGTGTGTGTTTTGTCTGTGTTAGTTGGCGTGTGTGTTTATGGGTGCGTGTGTGCGTGTATGTGCACTTGTGGTTGTGCTTGTGTGCGTTTTCGTGTGTGTTGATGTATGGATGTGTGTGTATGTGTGCTTGTGGGTGGGTGGGTGTTTGCGTGGAGGTGTGTGCGTGTGTATGTGTGTGAGAGACACTGCAACACCGGTGACAAGACAACTCCCAATGACTGCCGTCTGGCATGACAATGTTTTGATCACAGAGCGTCAACGCGCGCTGCGACGCGAGCATAATTTTCGTATGTTGATTCCGTTTTTTTTCTCTCATCTGTCGGGCAAACTTGTCCTGACGCAGGCGAATAGATGCTCGAGTACATAAGCGGAAAGTTTTAATTTGTCCGGGGGGTGGGTGCCTGGAGCCTGACCAGCTTTCCGAACCCTGCACATGTACAGCTGCCTGGTGCTCAATACGTGCTACCTAACAGTGTTTTTCCGAGCGTGAAAGATGCCCGCAAATACACGCAAACTGCCCCGAGACGGACAAGAAGAGAAAGACAACAAGAACACCGGTTGTTCTTGTTGGCCCTTCAGTATCCTGGCGAACGTTTCTGTTCGTTCAACGCCATCAGTCGCTGTAAATACTCTAAATATGCCAAATAGAGCATCTTGACTTTTTCCTCCTCCTACACTTTCTCGATCCTGTTATATTTTCGAATCCCTTAAAATGGGGGTGTTGGTCTTCGAGCAGGCTTGGACGTGGCGTTGGAGAAGGCTATTCGAAAAGCAGGTCTGGTTACTGGCGAGCGCGAGCTAGAGCGTCAACAACAACCACCACTCATCGTCGTCGTCTTTTCCCAGACATCGAAGCGCGGTCATTCGCCTTCAGTACAATTACCCCCCGCGGAATAAGGAGCCATCCTGGCGACCTAGGGGCAAGAAAACACAGGGGGATCGTAGCACTGTTTGAGTCGGGACATGTGGACAATTTCTTGGCCGCGACGACGATGGTCAGAAGACGGTTCTAATGGCTCGATGAGGTAGTTCACCGGAGATGTTTGTTGAAGTACACGATATGGACCCTGGTACTTGGAGACCAGCTTCGTTGAAAGGCCAGGTGTAGTGGACGGGACACGCAGCCAGACGAGCGAGCCAGGAGAATAGCACGTAGTCGTAGCGGATGCATCGTGATGTTGCTTCTGGCGCCACTGGTCTTGTGATGTGAATGAACGTGCAAGTTGGCGGCATTCTTCAGCGTATGTAGCTGCTTGAGATAGAGTTGTGGAATTCTGAGGCATCGGGCCGGTATAAAAGAATAGTGTCCATGGTGCAAGAAGGTTCGCGTCCGTGAAGGAGAAAGAAAGGGGAGAATCCAGTTGTGCTTTGAACGGCGGTGTTGTAAGCGAACGTAACAAAAGGTAGCACTCGGTCCCAATTAGAGTGGTCTGACGAGACGTACATAGCGAGCATGTCGCCCAGCGTTCGGTTAAAACGTTCTGTCATCCCGTTTGTCTGTGGATGATAGGCACTGGTGGTGTGGTGAACGACGCGGCATTCACGAAGCAATGCTGCGATGACGTCGGAGAGGAACACACGACCACGGTCACTCAGCAACTTACGAGGAGCTCCATGACGAAGGACGAGATTGTGAAGGATGAAAGTGGCAACGTGTTTTGCTGTGGACGATGGGAGAGGTGAAGTTTCGGCATACCGTGTGAGGTGATCAACGGCACCGATTATCCAACGGTTACCGTCTGGTGCACTGGTAAGGGGACCGTAGATGTCGATACCGACGCGGTCAAATGGTCGGGCGGGGCATGGCAGAGGTAATAAGGTGCCGGCGGCGGTTTGAGGAGGAGTCTTGCGTCGCTGGCACGTGGAACATGATTGAACATACTGTCGAACATAACGGTACATGCCACGCCAGTAGTACCGAAGCCGAATACGTGAATACGTCTTCAGGAAGCCTGCGTGACCACATTGTGGGTCGTCGTGGAAAGTGGAGCAGATTTCGGAGCGCAGATGGCGGGGAATGACGAGGAGCCACTTACGGTCGCCGGGGGTGTAGTTCCGGCGGTACAGCACGTCTTCCCGAGTGGTGAAGTGCTCAGCCTGTCGACGCAACGTCCGAGAAGTGGGAGCAGAAGTCCGGCCAGACTGAAAGTCTAGAATGGATGTCACCCACGGGTCCTTGCGCTGCTCAGATGGCATGTCAGAGATGGCAACAGCGGTGGTATCACAGGTAGTATTTGTGAAGCAGACAGGGTCGGGAGGCAGGGGCGAACGGGAGAGGGCGTCTGCATCCGAATGTTTCCGACCAGAGCGATACACGACGCGGATGTCGTATTCCTGGAGGCACAATGCCCATCGAGCGAGGCGACCACTTGGATCTTTCAGTGACGACAACCAGCACAGGGCGTGGTGGTCGGTCACTACGTCGAATGGGCGCCCGTACACGTAAGGACGAAATTTCTCTATGGCCCAAATTATGGCAAGACATTCGTTTTCAGTGACAGAATAGTTGCCTTCGGCTTTGTTGAGAGTTCGGCTTGCATAGGCAACGAAGTACTCTTCAAACCCATCTTTCCGTTGAGCAAGAATAGCGCCTAACCCGACACCGCTGGCGTCCGTGTGGATCTCAGTGGGTGCAGAGGGGTCGAAGTGTCGCAGTATAGGAGGCGACGTAAGGAGACGGCGCAATTCGTTGAAAGCGTCGTCGCAAGCAGGAGACCATTCCGAAAGGTTATTACTGCCAGCGAGGAGCTTGGTCAAAGGGTTGATGATCATGGCGAAATTGCGAATAAAGCGGCGGAAATAAGAGCATAGGCCGATAAAGCTGCGGAGATCTTTCATGGTACGTGGTTTGGGAAACGCTGAAACGGCTGTAAGTTTGGCAGGGTCGGGGAGAATACCATCCTTCGAAACAACATGCCCTAGAATTGTAAGCTTTCGAGCGGCGAAGTGGCATTTCTTCAAGTTCAGTTGTCCTGCATCTGAGAGGCAAGCGAGCACTTGTTCGAGGCAAGTTAGATGGGAAGCAAAATCGGAGGAAAAGACCACAACGTCGTCTAAATAGCAAAGGCAAATATACCACTTGAGGCCTCGAAGGATCGTGTCCATCATGCGCTCGAAAGTAGCTGGCGCGTTGCAGAGGCTGAAGGGCATGACTGTGAACTCATACAGGCCATCGGGCGTCACAAAAGCCGTTTTTTCGCGATCGGCCTCCGCCATCGGTACCCGCCAGTATCCCGAGCGCAGATCTAAGGACGAGAAGAATTCTGCTCCCTGTAGGCAGTCCAGCGCATCGTCGATGCGTGGTAGAGGGTACACATCCTTGCGCGTTATTCGATTAAGACGTCGGTAATCCACGCATAACCTGATGGATCCGTCCTTTTTCTTCACCCGCACAACTGGAGAGGCCCAGGGACTGCTGGAGGGCTGGATTATTCCACGTTTCAGCATATCGTCTACCTGTTCATCGATTACACGGCTTTCTGCAGTCGACACACGGTATGGGCGCTGGCGCAATGGTGCTTGTTGACCGGTATCGATGCGATGAACAACTGCTGAGGTTCTACCTAAGGAAGACTGGCTGCATGTGGTCGAAGGAGGCTCGAAAACGCTGCAGGAGTTGCACGATCTCCTTGTGCTGCGAAGGTGTGAGGGCGGAATCGACGGCATTTAAGAATATGTCGACAGGATCATCGGTGCCAGCGGCAGGAGTGACGGCACAAATCTGTAGTGATGCCTGATCTCCAAGCATTGCATCCTCTAAAAGGCAGTCAAATGTCTCGAAGCTCCCCAGACACTCGCCGCGTAGTAGAAGTGACGGACATGCAGATACATTGCACACGTAGATAGCCGCAGAACCATTGCAGAAGCTGATGACAGCCCACGGGAGGAGGAAGTTTCGGCGACGAGCAGGAGCAGCAGATGGCGAAAACAAAACATGTGAGTTGGTGGCGGCCGGCGAAAACACGGGCACCAGAACGACGGACAAAGGGGCGATGTGGACATCAGCCGCGGCAAACACTTTAGGGGGAGTGTGGTCGTCGAGGTCAGGGCACGGCGTCGTCAATGTGAGTTCGGCACGAGCGCAGTCCACGAGGGCTTGATGAGTAGATAGAAAATCCCATCCTAGGATTACGTCGTAGGATGATCGGGGCAGGACGACAAACTTAACGGCATACATAACATTTCGAATAATGACACGGGCTGTGCACTGAGCGGTAGGCTTGACGTGATGCGAGGTCGCCGTACGCAGGGAAACATCGGTCAGCGGGGTGGTCACTTTTCTCAGATCGCGGCACAATTTTTCGCTAATTATAGAAACAACAGCTCCTGTGTCGACAAGTGCGCGTACGGCGATACCTTCTACCAATAAATCAATTTCGTTAGGCGGGTCAAAATGAGGTCTTGGAGAGTTCGATGACGGCGCAGTTCTTGCCTCGGGAACTGCGGCTGTTAGTTTTCCTCTCGTGCGGGGCTAGGTCGGCGAAGCATCGGGGAGATTGATCGGCGACGGGAAGAAGACGACCGGCGTGAGTCGTACGGGCGGTCTGTAGAAAACGGGTTGGTGACAGGAGAAGAAACTCGTGGTGAATGCTGAGCACCTTGATAGGTTGGTGAAGCCACACCGTTTTGAGACCGGAAGGTGCGACGGTGACAGTGGCGGGCTATATGGCCCGCAAGACCACATGCGAAGCATATGGGCCGGTTATCAAAGGTACGCCACGGGTTCACAATAGATGGCCGGTGGGCGAAGAAGGATGCGGCACCGTGCGTGAGGGTGGCGGCGACGTTTAGAAGGACCCGGTGGCCCGGTAGGCGCGAGAAACAGATGGGGCCTGTGGTCTGGCAAGAACGGCAGCGTAAGTTAGTGGCGTAGTGACAGGTAAAGCCGGAGGGGCAGCTGGTAGTGCCTGGGCGACTTGCGTCTCAATGATGTGACGAAGAGGTTGGTCTAAAGATGACGGCGCAGGCTCAGGTGTGTGGGCGACAAGGGAAAGTTGACGTGCAACTTCCTCGCGGATGAACTGCTTTATGTGTGGTAGCAAAACGGTGTGATCAGAAGTGGCGTCGTTGGCAAGGCTGGAAATGTCTGCCGTATCTTGAGCAGCATGGCGCGTCGACGCACGCTGCTTTCGCAGCTCGTCGTAGGTCTGGCAGAGTTGTATCACGTCGGCTACCGTCTGGGGGTTCCTAGTGACAAGCATCTGAAATGCATCGTCGTCGACTCCTTTCATGATGTGCTTTATTTTTTCCCCTTCGGCGAGTGATGGGTCGACGCGCTTGCACAGGGAGAGAACATCTTCGATGTAGCTTGTAAACGTCTCCTCCCTGCGTTGGACTCGACTGCGCAAGCGCTGTTCCGCACGAAGCCGGCGCACGGCGGGACGACCGAAGACCTCCGCGACGGCTGCCGTGAAGGTCGACCAGTTCGTGATTTCGGCTTCATGGTTTTTGAACCAGAGGCCGGCTACATTAGTGACGTAAAAGTGAACGTTCGTGAGCTTGGCGCGGTCATCCCATTTATTACAAGAGCTCACTCGTTCGTACTCGGCGATCCAAACCTCGACGTCCTGGTCGTCGGTGCCGCTAAATATAGGTGGGTCGCGTTGTCGGGGCACGCCAGCACAGTGGATTGTCGTTGGCACGGGAGCAGCTTGCGATGGGCCAGGATCAGTCATGGTGAAAGCTGATGGTAGCGTCCGGCTGCGAAGTTCCAGGATGAACAGTACCCAGCGCCTCCACCGCTTAAAATGGGGGTGTTGGTCTTCGAGCAGGCTTGGACGTGGCGTTGGAGAAGGCTATTCGAAAAGCAGGTCTGGTTACTGGCGAGCGCGAGCTAGAGCGTCAACAACAACCACCACTCATCGTCGTCGTCTTTTCCCAGACATCGAAGCGCGGTCATTCGCCTTCAGTACACCCTCTTTAATTCATTGCCCACCCTTTGCTGGCGTTGTCCAAGTGTCAGCCGTCACCGGTGCGGCCAACAGAATTCTCCTCTTCCTTGGTTTCTGCCAGCGATCGCAAGTAATGATAGTATTTTTTCCACAATCAGACGCCAGCTGACGCGCGTACGTGTCATATATCGTGCGGCACATTATTTTATTTGAGCACGAGATCGCGAAATCGAATCCCTGCCGCGGCGGCCGCATTTCGATGGAGGTGAAATGCAAAAACGCCCGTGTGCTTGCGTTGCAGTGCACATTAAAGAACCCCAGGGGGTCAAAATTAATCCGGAGCCCTCCACTACGGCGTGCCTCTTAAAACTGGTCTTGGCATGTAAAACCCCAGAAAGAAAGAAGAAAGAACATTCTTTTATTTCCGGAGCCAGGGAGGTGACAAAAATCGAAATTTACCAGAGGGTTCGGTTCCGCTGCTCCCACCTTGTCGGCGCCTGCGGTGTATCACCAAGATGGCCAGATGTATGATGTTGTGAAGAAATTTAACTACATTACTCGCAGATCATTGTTCGTTATTCGCGATTGATAGGCAAGGTGTAAGTTTACGAACTGTTTGTTGCCCCTATCTGCCGGCCCTTTTCATAACTACGATTGGAATGCAAAGACTATAATAGCGATTGGCGAATATAGTAATTTTTGAGACTTCATTGAATACGAATCAAAATCAGATATCTAATAATTTTCGAATAGTATTCGAATGATGAATAGTGAGTTTCCTAATAAATATAAAACGATGTTCACATCCTGGTATTCATAAAGCTTGCAATTTTGTGCCATTGAAATGCACGTTATAGGACGTTGTTTATTAAAAGCACAAATTGAGAATTAGGAACAAATAATCAATTTGTTCACATACGCAGCACTCTTCGGAGAGTGCGCTAATGTTCGCTATTTAGCCTGTGAAGTCTGGCTCCTTGAGCAATGTAGCCTTCTCCACTACAGTTTTGTTTTCGTGTTTTATGTGTGTACTATGCATATTTATAATTCATCGTAAGGATCGTAACAACGCATACAAGACACGGACAAAAGGAAGGAAAATCGACAACACGGCGCTGACTCTCAAATGATATTTTATTGAAGGATCGTCTGACATATATACCAAATTCAAAGAACCATGACATGCGCAAGACACAGTGATACATCGAGGCCGAGGTGACAAACTAGGCATAATCAAGAGTTGCAGAAGTAATGAAATTCCTTGTCATGAAGAGCGATTGACGGTGGTGGTGAGATTCACCATCATATCCACAGTTGAGAGTCAGCGCCGTGTTGTCGATTTTCCTTCCTTTTGTTCGTGTCTTGTTTGCGCAGTTACGATCCTTACGATGAATTCCAACCAACTGGCCCAACTTGCCGTCTTGTTGCAGTATATTTATAATGTTTGTTATACTGTTTTATTGAGCATACGCTATGCCCGGGGGGATGATATTTATCATAATTTTGCCTGAATATTATGTTCGATTGCGCATAGTTGATGTTTCTAAATATACGAAAAATATTCGTATTTATGAATAGTGATTATTCGATTCGAATACCGTATCGAATAAGACACTATTCGATTCGTTATTCGAAAGTTGCGTTTATCCGCACGCCCTTGGTAAAGACTAAACATTCTGGAGTAACATGAGAGAACTTAAGAAAGTTCGGCGCTTGAACGTATTTAGCGCTGAAGCTTATCACTATTGCTGATGCATACATGAATAGCTTTTTATATGACACTTAAATACACGCTTCACGAAACCTTTGCTTCACATAGATTTCAGTATAAGCGTTGGATTAGCATAATTGTTTTGCGACGAGCCGCTTGGGCATGCCATTATAAAACTCCCCAATGCTCATTATATGGTGGGAATTTTATATAGTCGATCACCTCTCAACGATCATGACGCCGTTGAGGCAGCTGGGACACACTGTTGTTTAGTTGAACCAGGAAAGGCTGGGTTGTTGCGCTGTAAATCGACAGCCAATTTGAACTACAGTAGCCCTTTGCAGCTGTGTACATGGGGCTCTTGCGTTGCCCAGGGGGCGCTGCAAAAATGGTGCTAAAAAGCGCCCTCAATCCGAAACTGGGAAGTACCAAGCTCGGTCGTCTGCTTCGGCAAGCACGTTTACAATATGGACCCGCCACTTTCGGTTGTGTTGTACCACGGCTTGCAGCGAATATCGGGCGCCGAAGATTTTTCCATGGGTGGCATGCTGCGTAAAGGCAAGAAAGTATGTAACCCGAATACGTGTACGCCGTTCAAGAAATAAGCGGCGAAGTTTTCGCGCGGTGTCAATCGCAAGTGAAGCGAGTCACGCTCCTGCGAAGTTGAACTTCAGGTAAGGTTTGCACGCTGCTAGATTCAGGCGCACAAACGCGAGGAAATGCTTTCTATAAATGAATTCACAGCAGCGATAAGCAGACATGTGTACGGAACTGCTCGAGCGCACGACGGTACGCGCCGCGACGGCAGCGGTCTTTCAGCATGCCGCGGTGTACGAACTGCTCGAGCGCACGATCGTACGCGCCGCGACGGCAGCGGTCTTTCGACATGCCGCGAAACGGCAGGTCTCCTGCAATTTTTGTTGACTGCTTGCCGCTAGACAAGTAGTTATGCCTGCGCTGTAGTAGTGGCCATCTGTCTAGCAATTGATAAATAACTGATGCAATGCATACAAGCTCGCACTAACGTACGTACGAGCGAATCACGCTGCAGCGCGCGCTCGTGCACTGCTCGCTTGATGTAGCTTTTAATGACAGCGCTCGAACATCGATGTGCTGTAATCAATACTACCTTGCTGTGCTGCCTCAACGTGCTGGCTTGAGGTCAAGGATGAGCACATTCAACTCTCTAACCTGTGCTGCTCGTAGTGGGGTAGTGAATTGTCCCCGATACCAGCCCGACCATTTGTGGTCATTTGCACACACTTGGTCACTTAACCACTTCGCACCGGTCGAATTGTTAATTGTAGCTGTGGCCGGGTCTCGGATCGTGAATCACCAGCCATGCCTGCTGCTATGTCGGTCTCCCATTTCGCTTACCCAGCGCGACGAACTGCAGTTATCCAGCGCGCCCGACGCTCCGCAGCGTGAGGCCTTGAAGGAAAACGGTAGAATCTGATGTTGTGATTCAGGCCGTCTTGTTCATGGCAGCCCACGACGCGGCAATGACGACGGTGACGCTTTTTCTAGGCTGAGCTAGGTCTCTCCGGATCGGCGTCGCCGATGTCTTCTGCTTCCAGCATTACGTCCCACGGCACACGGAGAGTCCGTTTTTGTAAAACTATAGGCTGCGGCCAGCTCGCAGCCTGGTCGCCATGGTCTGTGAGAAGTGACGAGCCTTTTCGCACTCGAAACAGGGCAGAAAAAAGTGCGAATCGACGCAAAACGCGGACTAGAAACGTGCTTCGCCACAGCCAGGGCTCAATACTATCCAAGCTGGTACTACCCAGATGACGTTTTTCGCCGCCACCAGGCGCCGCTACTATACCTCAAACTCCAGTGCAAGACGCCCATACTGACTTTGCCTGTTGCGCAAGGGCAGGGCCGATGCATGCCCTGTGTATACCTTTCAAAAAACCCGCACTCTAGAAAATGAAATCACCTGAACTGGGCAGTTACCGTCCTATATAGATGAAGGAGAAAAGGGCGTGATAAAAGAGTACGCAAATTGTTCACCATCGCGTGTCTTATTTGAGTTTTTTTTTATTGTGAGCCACTGATGAAACGTCAATTTCTTGCTAAAATAACATCGCCACCATGAATGTCACCCTGCGAAGAGTTTTGCTCAGTGGTAGGGTATGGTGGCGTTAGTGAGAATAGGCGTGGTAGGTTGCGCCGCAGCGCATTGCTGCGGCTGGGTAAGGAACGACTGCCGCGTTGAGGGGTGTCCTTAAACCTGTACCGCCATTTAAAACGCGCCTCGAGAAATGTTCTCGAAGGAGTGGCGCGTGCCGAAATCCTCGTGAAGCACTGCAAATGTCCAGCTACAGTCTGCGGCCGAGCAACCAGCATAGAAACTACCGCGAAATGGCACAAATTGTGGACGCTGTTGTGAAGCACAAAGTGGCGCGCTTTCGCGACCGCTGCAAACCTCCAATATCCGAGGACATTTACGATGAAATACTGCTGCTCATGGAGGAGAAATTGGAGAGCGGCAAGGTGGCCAGTCTGCTGACAGTCAGCGAGAAGGCTAGGAAGTACTGGAGAACGCACGGCCGAGAGTTTGTGGGTAAGTGCACGTTTAGCACAGCTTACGTCGCTAAACCTAATACTTCGATGCTCCCTGCTTCCCGTGGCTGTCTGCTACTTGCGTTTTCAAAATTAACTGTTCGGTTGCGTTGAACTTCGTTTAACGAATCCCTTAGAGTTGATCACTTTTCGAAGGCGCTCAGCGTGTTAGTAAACAAGTGCTGCTATAATTGGCATGTGCGCGAGGCCTGCAGTAATGACAGCTTTGCGAGGAGCGACCGGCATGTTCCCAATACTTGTATCCTCTGCACTCGCCCAAGCCGTCTGCTAGCGTGTTTGTGCCTTTATGTAAAGCGTCGCGAATCGTTCTTTAGCTTGTTCAGCCACTTTAAGTGTCAGCATTTTCTTGATGCACGACGGCCAAGTTCACCTCATTAGTACCGTGGTAGTCGTACCCGGTATTCGTGTTTTCGTAGTCTGCTTTTCAGTGGGAGATTAGCTCGCGCGATCTAAATAAGAACGCATGTACACCGGATATGAAGAAAACGCGATTAATACGCTTGCTACATTCAAGCGCCGGAACTCGCATATCACACGAAGACGAACAAGCTCGCATGCGTAAAAGTGTCGTCGTAGGCGAATCAGTCTTTTTTTTTTTTTTTCCCTCGTATTGTTTCGATCAGCTTCGTTATGCGCGGTCCCGTGAGCAAGAACTTCTGAAATGCGATGAGAAATGAGAATATGCGCACACCATCATGACAATGCCATGTCAAGCCTGAATTTGTTCGCTTAATTTTGTTTTTGTGTGTTCTTGATTTCTCAATCATATGAACACACAATTTTTTTATTCAATAAATATGTCACACTCGTGTCATATTGATCTGAAATAATACGTTGCGCAGGTTGTTTGTTAGGAAAAGGGATCACTGATATATTTATTATGCTCATTTCTGTATAAGAGCTGCATATGTAGCTGTCGTAGACATATTTTTAACTCGTGGGAGATAAACTAAGCTCCTGGGGACATGATGACCATTGACTTTAATTAATTCTTTCAGCTCTTAAATCCTTCAGTCAAAATACACTCATAAAAAGTAACCTGCTTTCACAGACTTAAGCATTTCTTGTAGTCTTTTCTTGCTTTGAGCACTTTCAACATGGTTCGAAGCCAAAGAATTAGCCTACGGGGTCTGTCGCAAAACTAATTAAGTCCAGAAAGAGCGAGAAACATTAATGCTTTATTAGACATATAAATGGGTTGATATTGTTGACAGATAATCTTAAAATGCAATTCCTCCCTGTGGCATTATCAAAACAATTTCTCGATATATTTGGCAAGCATATAACTATTCCTTCACCTCACCTGAAAGGGGTTTGGATATATGCTACAAGATCATGATTATAGGAAATGGCAAACATTGTTCTGCAAGCACACTAACACAAGAAAATGCCTGTGGCAGCAACAGTTCTCTTTTCACAGTGACACTGCAGCTTGAGACTTTCTTTCAAGCTCAAGACTATTTAGTGGCAATCCTTCACAGTGCCTCTCGCTCTGGTACTGGGATTGATACCCACCACCTCCACCAGATTTCGTGTTGTGGTGATGGTGAAGAATCAATGTGTGCTGTAACTGTGAATCAAGAATCTAAAACTTTATTTGGCCAACTTGTGCCCAAAAAGACGAAGAGCACTCAAATTACGAGGATAGGGGGCGAGCACGGTCGTTGAATTTAAACTAACATGGGCCTAGTCCACCCGCGGCTTATACATGTACGTATCACTGTACATTCCAGAATGCACAGCACCATTTGCATCATGGGTACAATCTGATTAGAAGAGACTGTTTTGCTGTGAATCCAATGACAACACTCTAAGGAACTTCAGATGTATGTGCGTCCTGTGCCTTGTGATAACTTGGTAATAATTGCAGTGTATATCAGGCGAAAAGTGGTCGCTGTTGAAACGAAAAGCATTGTACGCATCACATTGGCATACACCGTATGATGACCAGCAGTCCATTTTAAAAACGTGTGGTGGCCTCCTCCAAGATCTTCAAGCCATTAATTGGCGGCAAGTGACCCTTTAATGCCTTATGCTCTCGTGTTATTTTCTCGAGGGGCTCTACTTGGTGCTCAATTTGACACTGAGCCGACATTGTCAGCAGCAGTCCTTGAAACTTGTGTGCACTAATACGAAAAAATTTAATTTGACCATCTTTCTGCGCTGTGACTTTCACAACTGCCAGATATCCTTCTGCAGTCAGGCTCAAGCTTGCGGATTCAATTCCCAGCCATCTCAGCTGCGTTTTGATTAGTGCAAACTGCGAGAACGCTAATGCCCTAGTATTTAGGTGCACGTTAAATAAACCCAGGTGTTCAAAATCAATCCCGAACCCTCGCCTGCAGCAACCCTTATATCCGCAGTGTTACTGTGGGGCATTAAACCAAGTGAATCAGTGAAACCTATAGAAATACGCTCAGAATCGGAAACAGGGACACGGAGTTGTGTATCTGGGCCAGTATCCACAGAAATGTTGTGGCGCTAAAACGTTCTGTAGAACAGAAGACGCCCAATCGTGATATTTCAGATATTGTGAACGAAGGCGGCCACCTAATAGCAAACAGCACTTATGAACAGGAAGTTTCGCGAATTTGGTCCCTGCAAATTGCACTTGTCTACACGTTGTCAGAGAATGTTGCTTTTAGTGCATCAATTTTACTTGACATGTATGTTTTCTCTTTGTTGTGTCGTGTTATCATGCTCGTTGATATCCACGTACGTGCAATAAAATGTTCAGTTGGTACTTGGCACTTTTTTCTCATCTGCTTCTTTCCTTCTATGTCACAGTGCTGCGCGGAATTGAAGGGATCTTCTGGACGAATAATAAGAGACGGGTACATTCATTGCGTTCTACTGGTGCTAACATATGGGGCAGAAACTTGGAGGTTAAGAAAGAAAGCTTGTGAAGAAATTAAGAACTGCAACAATGAGTGATGGCAGGGAAAATGTTAGGCGTAACGTTAAGAGACAGGGAGAGACCGTTTACTCTCTGGTGTGGACCAGAGACTAAACGGGGATAGCCGATATTCTAGTTGACATTAAGAGGAAAAAAATGGAGGCCATGTGATGTGTAAGGCAGATAACCGGTGGACCATTAGAGTTACAGAATGGATACCAAGAGAAGGGAAGATCAGTCGGGGACGGCATAAATTCAGGAGGTAATGTGATGAAATTAGGAAATTTAGAGGCATAACTTGGAATCGGCTGGCGCAAGACAGACGTAATTGGAGGGTTCTGGGAGCTGCCTTCTTGCTGTAGTGGACTTAAATAGGCTGATGAGGATGGAGAAATATTAACTGGTAATAGTGAATTCTGATTCTGCATTAGCAAAGCGGCCTCTCGTACTACAGTGGGGAGCCTTGTTAGCTGGAAAAGGTGGAAAACTGAAATATGGATGGTTAAGCCTCCCTGATGTTTCCGCAAGTGCTCGTCATGACACCATGGATTACGACAGTGTCTACTCCAGTCAAGTTGCCTGTTCATTTATAAAGTCAGATTACAGTGCATAACTAATAAAAATAAAGGTTTAGCCTAGCACGGTTTGATAACTTTTTCAGGACTAGAATGGAGAAGTAAGTGAAGATTCTTTGAAATTCGTGATGTCACTTTTATGCACAGGCACTGAGGTTTTGGCACAAGTTCTTAGAAAAAGGGAAGCTTTCGTTTCATTTTTGTTTATTAGTGAATCCCCTGTCAATCAAATGAACAAAAATAGAATAAATAAACAAGCATACACGGCCCCGTATTCAGAAATGCATTTTAACTTGAAGGCCATGCTTGACTTGGTCTGAATGATGCCGGGCGTGAACGCTGTGAAAGAAGCACAATGAGCGTCTTGTTAACACCAGGCGTTATCTAGATCAAGTCAAGCGTGGCCCTCAAGTGAAGGTGCACTTCTGAATATGGGGGTAAGTGTTACTCTACAGTTTCTCATAGATATCAAATCAAATAACCTCCTTAAGCAACCCACAAATAATGAGAGACACCATACGGGGGACTGTGAAATAATTTTGACCACCTAAATTCTTAAGCGCATGCTTAAATCGAAGGAGAAGAGTGTTTTTTGCATTCCGCGGCCATCAGAATACAGCCACTGTGGCTGCGAATGAAACACCTGACATTTCCCTTTAACATTACCACCAACTAGCCCAGACCTGCTCCTTAACTTTATGGGAACCTGAATGATCAGACATTGAGTGTGGAGCATCTCACCTCACTATGGCATCTTTAATAGCCTCTGTACTTCTTTGGACACTAAACCCAACGAATCGTTAACCACTCAGTCTATTCATGGAACCACATTCACTTGTGGATTTCTACAAAACTCATTTGGTAACAGGACAGCTGCCAACTCCCCCAATATTTCTATAGTGTTTACGAATTTGGGCTTGTTCTGAAATTTTACGAATGTTTAGTCAAGTTTAACGAAAAATTAGTTATGTTTGTGAAAGGGTTCCTCTCGTTGACCTGACCAGACCCTTGGAAGTCTTCTGATGAAAGGATACCAGAGCAGTATCTGCTTCAAGCAAGTTCGTTTTGAGAAGTTTCTGAAGGAGACGAAATTGCCAACAGAATGAATTAATGAATTTTGGAGTTTCAAGTGCCAAAACCACGATCTGATTATGAGGCATGCCGTAGTGGTGGATTCCGGATTAATTTTGACCACCAGAGGATCTTTAACGTGCCCTCAATGCACGAGAGAAGGGCATTTTTGCATTTTGCCTCAATCGAAATGCGGCCCCCGTTGGCCGAGATTTGATCCCGCGACCCTGTGCTTAGCAGCCCAACAGCATAGCCGCTAAGCCACCACGGCAGGTGAAATTGGCAGCAGTAATGTCGATGAAAAAAATCGCTGTCTGTTGCTCGTCAATTTGTGCTGTTTCAAGTTTGCTGCTGGTTGCGTAAAGACAAATCATTGTTAATAAGGTTCGTGTACATCCCACAAAACTTAGGTGCTCAACAAAACTTGTTTTAAAATGCGTGCTATTATCCCCCCTCCCTCCTTCCCAATGTAGTGTCTGCGGGATATTTACAAATTATAAAGGTGGTAAGTTAGCATGTACATACTAGAAATGGCATTCACAAACGTAACGCTGCCGCATTCTGGACACCTCGCAGACCTGGTGGACCTCCAGGAGCAGTTGGGCCGTCCCTCCAAGGGCATCCTTCTCAAGAATGGCCGGGCGCTGCTGTCCGAGTCGCTGGCCGAGGAACTGGTCGTGCGGTACGTGGCCGAGCGGGGTCCCCAGACTGTGCAGCGCGACATGCAGTCCCTGTTCGAGCTTCCCCTGCCCCTGATCCAGGCACACGTGCAGCGGTCGGCCAACGTGCGCCTCGCCAAGGACCGCCGCTATATGCGCCTCAAGTTTGAGGAACGCATGAGCGAGCTGCGGCAGAACGTGCTGGCCGAAGCCACCGCGGCGGCCACCACCACCACCTCGTCGGACACCAATGGCAACGGCTTGCCTTCAAGCGCACCAGTTGGAACAGGTGAACTCTTTCGATACAATCTGAAACAGTGGCACTGAAATGAAAACACTTGCACCAGAGGACAAGAACTTACTGCCAACTGCACATTTACTGCGAGAATACTCTTCTCAGAAGAAGCATGCTTACACTGATACAAGAGAAGGTTAGGAGTTGCAATGAAAAAAAGGCTATCTCTTTGTCTGGCAGTGCAAGAGAGGACGTACTTGCACACTTAGTTTTGGCTGTTCTCATGTAGAATGCCTCGATCATTTCTCTTTCATTTTCCTTATTTACTTTCCTCAAAAGGCTGATCTTCCCAAACACAGGAGTGGAGGTGTTATTTTTACAGTGGCCAGCTTAATGGCTTCCATAACCAATTCTCCAGGTGAAGAATGTCGCGCATGGTGCTAGTCAGCTGTGCAGTAATGAGATAGAGAAGTAGACGAGTTGATGTTTATGCATTTTTGGGAATGGTGAAAAGGATGCAGGACAAAAAAAAAGGAATTGCGCACATATAGGTTTGTTTATTCGTTTCATCTGTTCTGTGTCTTTAGTACCATTCAGACAAGGTTTGGCTTTATGCTGAGGCTAGATTACACAGTATAAACAGTGGTCTAGCAGTGTCATGTCAGACGCAGCTAATCAGGATGCTCATGTACCTGGGAACGTGCTGATTTTAAGAGGCATCACTGACACAGAACAGCTTGACCACACTTCTGTGCTGGCAGGCAGCAGTGACTAGCTGCCTCTAAAGCCAGATACCCACGATGAGCAGCTGAGGCTTAAGGGGAAGCTTTAACTTGTGGCCAACACTGACTTCCCCCTTCATATTGAATACTTTTTATTTTCTTGAAAGGTCAAGAGCGAGGCGAGGACTAAAGGCATACGTGCCTGACAGAGGTTCCCGCCCCCATGTGAAACTCAGAAAAGCTGTCATTAGAGCTCTCATTTTCCCCACCCCAAATGAAAAGATAGAAATGGACTGGAATGGAAATGGAATGGAAAAAAAGGCAAAAGAATCTTTTCCATTTTTGTCACCCCTACCTCTTGGAACAACTGGAGAGGGCGCTGTTCTGGTGGTTATTTCTGTGTCTCGTTTAACACTGTTAAATGTGCACGGTACAGTAAAACCTTGCCAATTTGAAGTCCGCCAGACCACAAAATTTCTTCAAGTTAAGCGCATTTCTGAATTACCTGGAAAGAAGAGAAAAAAGATGTTCCTGTGCAAAAGGAGGGCAATACTGCGCGACACAAGCATGTCGCGTTTGTCTTCTGTGTAGTAGGACAGCTTGAAGTAGCCATTACGTCAAGCACGGTGGGTACGGCAGTTCGCTACGCCAAGGGTCATGTTCTGTAGCCCGCTAATGATGCGCAGCCTCTCACAATCACCACCGCTATGATCAACAAAGCTGTGGAAGACGTTCAGGGACTCGGTAACAGTTGATGAAGCTGCTTGTGTTGCACCAGTTGGCTCAACAGTTAGTAAAATGGTATATTCGGTTATCAAAATGCCCATGCAACACACATGGTTTTGAAAGCCACCTTTTTTATCCTTGTCTGTTGCAGGAAGTGTGGCCATTACAACTCCAGCCCCGGCCGATCTGCCCGTGCTCCTGATTAAGCCCATGCCCAAGCGCAAAGCGAAGCCCAAGAGCCAGGAGCAGAAGATGCGTGACGCAGTTGCGACAGCTCGTCCCATTGTGACAGCACAGGCATCGCCCCCCATCACTTCCTGGGAGGTGAGTTTGCCTTTGTTGTGCACTGGTGGCTTCAGTGGCATTTTTCAGTGCACCCGTACGCCCATCCGTCTGTAGGCCATGCATCATTACTGGCTGACTCACATTGCCTTTGTAACTATGTTTGAGTGCTTGCACGGAGGTGGCCTAAATCTTGTTTTCAGCGCTCATAACAGTCCTAAAGCACTAACTGCAGTGATAAAGAATCCTTGTAGAAGGGAATTTCTAAGACCTATTAGGTATTGACGTTACTGTAAGGGTGAATTATGTGTTTCATAATCGAAGTACAGTATAGACCACTTATAACATAACTGATTATAGTGCAAGACCGGATATAGTGCGATCTCTTCAGACTCCCGTTAATTTTCCCATAGCACTCCATGTATACACGTATCGCTTATAGTGCAGTTGCGGGAAACGAAATGCCGGTTACAATGCGGCTGCCTGGGAGTACGGAAGTCAACGGAGATGGCGAACGCTCCCCTCAAACGGGTGCCTCAAGGAGTGCTCGAGGATGAAAGAGAGACGAAGTGGAGGAGAAGGGCACGTGGTGCGAACGAACAGCCAGTGAGGCTGAAACCTGAATCTTGAGTGCGAGTCGTGAAATATCACGGCGTGGCACAGGGGCGTAGCCAGAAATTTTTTTCGGGCGGGGTTCACCGGCCCGACCGGGGGGGGGGGGCAAGCTTCTGCTTTCGTTTACGTCACGTGATCGATAGTAAATATCGGTAGTTTAAGCAGACTCTATACATGTATATCAAAGACATGGGACCGCCCCCCCCCCCCTCAAGTGCGCGTGTGCTTGTGAAGAAATTAAGTAAAAAGTAAAGTAAGCTCAGTAAATAGAGTAAGTACGACAGGTACAGTGGGCGTTTGGAGCAACGGTCTCTCAACGCACCACTGAATGGACCAGTCTTCGAAAACGCATCATTGAGACGACCCGTGCGATCGGAGGAGACATTATTAATTGTTCATTTCCGTTAAGCGTAGATGGCGTCGTCCTCGTCGGGGCAAAGTGAGTTTCACAAGTCAAGGATGGCTATACGCGTGAAAATGCACGTGTGACCAGGCTATACCTACTCCCGTAGCAATAGCTTGTTCGCTGCGTCTTTGCGCTAGAAAACTTAAATACGCGCAAAAACGCGTAAGGCTTTTTTTTTTTCGAAGCTTTCGTCGCCCTGCTCCCTCATACGACAGGGTTGAATTTCCTGCGGCAAGTACGTGGGCCGCTGTGTCTTCCGCTGTGTGCGAGCGTGCAGCCGTCATTTGCCTTTACGTCAACAGATTCAGAATTGTACAGAATATTTCACCGCACAGCATAGATATGGTATGTGTACGCATTTTAAGTAGTGCGTGCAACTCATTTCTGCTTCACTTACGCCGGTGCAAACAGGAAGCAGCCTTGTACCTCACAGAATCTCGACTGATTGGTGTACTAGTGATGCAGGAATGAACTCCGGTCTTGTTCAGTGCATAGTGCACATAATGAATTTCTCAGGATGCGTGAACTCCGACGAGAACTGTCAGCGCCTGCAACAAGAGTTTACTTACGCTGTACTGCGCACAGCAGTAATCCATGCTTGTCGGCTGTCTGTTTCGTGCATTCTGTTGCGAGTCGGTGGAATTTCACTGCTGTCATCAACCCCTTCGTGTGTACTTTGCTGGTTTTTGATTCCACAACAAAACAGCAACTACCAGCCTTCCGTAATTGCTGGTTTGGTATTCAACAACACAACAGTAATTACCAGCCTTCCGTAGGGGCGCAATCGCAAACAAGATACGTTTCTCACGCAGACTAAGCCTACGTTCACACTTGGGAAGCGGCAAGCGGGCGGAAAGGCCAAAGCGGCCGGAAAATTTTTTCCGCGCCTGTCCAAGTTGTTCACATTTGTTTTGCTACCGCCGCGGCCGTCACTGCCGTTTTCGTCCAGATCCATCTCGTCTGCATACGTTTGTCGGCGTGGTGGCGCTCATTATCGCATTATTTCGAGCGGTATGTTCATTCTTTGACCCACGTACCGTCATCAAAAATGATCATTTTACGCAACTTTGCGTGTCATCTGCGACCTTCGGTAAATTCCTCGTTGGCGTTCCGTAATTTTCCTCACACGGGCGCGGTAGCGCTGAGTTACAGGTTGGTGCCTAGGCGGGATCATATTTCTTTAATAGCTTTTATTTACAAATTGTAATATCATTTCATCATTTCGTATTGTCAGCGCCTCCAGGACACCAAAGGGGCAACGGCTACACCACAGCTAAAACCCGGGCTGGCCCTTGTGTTGGGGCTCGCCAAAACCTGCGCGTCCTACGTGAGACCTACGCTCCCAATCTATCGTCGCGACGAGAAAAGCACCCCGCGACTTCTGCAACATATCGTACACGTGCGAGGAGAATTATGGAGCGCCAACGAGGAATCTGCCTAACTATTGTCTGCTGTGGAAGTGGAAGAAGAAATAGCTTTTATACTTCTACCTACTTGTTTTCTAGAAATGGACAATAAATTAACGGAAGACGCGGACACCTCGGAAACGGCGGTGGTGGGTTCGCCTGGCTTTGCAAAAGCGCGAGAAGTTGGGTCATGCCAAGGCTTCGTTGTCGCACCTCCGGTCGCGCGACGTTGAATACTATTGCGAGTATTGCTGAAAGTACGTTTTAGTGCCACTCTTGTCGTAGAGCAAGGGCTGGTTCTTGATTGCGTCGATCAGCATTACAGCCTACACTTTTGGTGCCATGTTCAATTTTACGACCGGTTGTTTACATGCTCAACGCCTCCTATAAAGTCTTTATAGGAGGCGTTGACATGCTAGTGTAGCTTTCAGTGAAGCAGAACGACTTTACGCCGCGTTTCTGCTTCGCCATGGTGAAAAAATCGGCCCGAGACCGATTTGGCTCGCAGCCTGTTTTTCTGCCTGTTTTGCCGCCTAGGTGGGCGGATTTTTGCAAGATTTTGCCACTTCCAACAGCTTCGAGACCAAGTGTGAACGTAGCCTAAGACCCTGCGCGAGCGCAGCCTAACCGGCACCTGAAGGGCAGCGGCGGAAATGTATACCGGAGATTTCGACCACCTGGGGTCTTTAACGTGCACCTAAATCTAAGTAAACGGGCCTCGAGCGTTTTTGCCATCATCTAAAATGCGGTTGCCGCATTTGTTGCTTCATTTGTTGTGCATTTATTGCTTCAGAATGCGGCCGCCACATTCTCGCCCAAAACTTCACAGATTGTCAAAACAGCGTGACAGTTTTTTCCATATGCAGACATGATTCGCTGTAAATTACCAACCCAAATGGAAGCGCCCAGGAATGAAATTGTGATAGTAGCACCGGTTTCATGAATCATGTCAGCGCGAAGTGATGAGAACAAAGGGTGGGTAAGGGGGGGGGGGTTGCGGAAAAAATTTCGGGGGGGAGGGTTTGAACCCCCCCAACCCCCCCCCCCCCCCTGGCTACGCCCCTGGCGCTGCATAGCGAGCGAGGACCACGAAACTGGCAACGCCGGCCAACGCGCGCTTCACGGTAACGGCAGTAAACGAAACTTTACAGAGCGGGCGGCGCCGGCACAGCACGGCGAAGGGCGCACGCGGAGACCGTGGAATGTTGGGAAGGAGGGCGACAGGGAAGAGGATTTCGCCTCAGCAACTCCGCCGCTTCGGTGGCTCCCCTCGCCCTCCCTCGTAGCTCCCTCACTTTCGACTGTCACCGTGCGCGCCTGCCGGCCGGCCCTGCTTCAGCTCCCCGAAGTATTGTTTTCTGCCGTTATCGGGAAGCGGGCGTTTGCCGGCGTGGGCAGTTTCATTGGCCGGCCTGGGACAGCGCCGCTGCTTCCCGCTTCGCCGTAGCCACAGTGTGCAAGGTCAACACATGACTAGAAAGCAGAGGAAGCATAAAGGAGAAAGAAGGGTTCACTGCCATTTTCTACGCGTGGCTATGGTAGCGTCGCTGAGACGTCGGCATGTACACGCATGTTCCGGCGCAACGCAGAATCGGCGACCTTGCCATTTGAGAGAGGGTGAAATTTCCGCCGCGTTCTTTTTCTTTTTTTGTTTTGTTCGCGCGCGACATTGAGGGGTCTCTCCTAAGCTTTTACTCTATGGCGGTGCCGGAGCAATGCCGGTCGGAGGCGCCGCCCCGTGATTTGGTTCGAATTAACGAGATTCGACTGTACATTGAATGTAAACGTTTTAGCCGCATTCCTCGACTGTCACATATGCGTGGTGGCTCGGTGCACATGTTTTGCATATGTGCGGGCCTTGAAAATTGTTGCTTTGGTTATAGTGCCCTACCTGCTGCAGGAGCGTACGTATTTGCGGATGAAGGTGTACATGCTGCGCCAGTAGTAGCGTAGGCGAAGCCGTGTGTAGGTCTTCGACACTCCACCGTGACCACACTGGGAGTCGGAGTGAAAAGCGGAGCATAAATCATTTCAAAGGTGGCGGGGAACGACTAACAGCCAGTCCGTTGCTCCGAGGCGCTTATAGTGCGGATATTCGCGACTCCGGCGAATTACGTTATAAGCGGTCTACATTGTGGTAGTGGTGACGTAAATGCGATTCTGTGACGATGCAGACGGGGAACCATAGACTATTGCTACAAAAAGCTGCAGTGTTGCCAGAAAGGCTAACATCGATTGTGATAGCAAATTATTAGACAGTTAAATGAAGTGTAAAGTGGGTTTATTTGGGTCATAGAGCGGCAGCGACAAACGCAGCATCAGCAGGTAGGGCGTAGCCAGAGAGCGAACTGGGTACCAGCCACACGATGGCAACGGGGCTGTTCAGAGTGCCGATCTTCTTCCTCACAATCACCCCTTGGTATGGAAGAGTAGCCATCCTGGGCGACCTAGGGAGAGTTCAGCGGGTCATAGTACGGCTTGATCCGGTGAATGTGTACAGTCTCTCGCCCGCGACGACGGAGATCGGAAGATGGCGACACGGGTTCCAGGCGGGACCCAAAGCCACACGAGGGAGTGGATGGCGAAATGGTGGGAAGGCAATTTGAGGTCATGAAGCTGTTTTTGGTGACACTGTTGAGCAGACGTCAACGAATGGGCAAGTTGTCGGCATTTCTCGGCATGCTGAGCGACCGTAGCAACAGGTGAGCAGTCGGCAGGGTCCGGCCTGTACGGGAGAACCGTATCAATTGTGCTGGAGGGCTCGTGGCCATAAAGCAGAAAGAATGGCGAGAACCCGGTAGTGGCTTGGGAGGCAGTGTTATATGCGTATGTGATGAAGGGAAGTACAAGATCCCAGTTGGAGTGGTCTGACGCCACATACATTGATAGCATGTCACCAAGAGTTCTGTTGAATCGTTCTGTTAAGCCATTCGTCTGTGGGGGAAAAGCGGTAGCTATGCGGTGAATAATTTGGCATTCCGATAGGAGTGACTGCAGCACGTCCGAGAGGAATACGCGATGCCGATCGCTCAGCAGTTCACAAGGTGCGCCATGGCGGAGAACAAAGTTGTGCAGAATGATTGAGGCGACGTTTTTTGCTGATGCGGCAGGTAAGGCGGCGGTTTCCGCGTATCGTGTCAAATGATCTACGGCGACGACAATCCATCGGTTGCCAGCGCCAGTAGATAGAAGAGGCCCGTATAAATCAATGCCAACACGGTCAAATGGGTGAACTGGGCAGGGAAGTGGCTGGAGAGGTGCGAGACGCACTTGCGTCGCTGGCAGGCAATGCAGGAGCGTACGTATTTGCGGATGAAGGTGTACATGCTGCGCCAGTAGTAGCGTAGGCGAAGCCGTGTGTAGGTCTTCGACACTCCACCGTGACCACACTGGGAGTCGGAGTGAAAAGCGGAGCATAATTCATTTCAAAGGTGGCGGGGAACGACTAACAGCCATGTTCGGCCGTCATTGTGGTAGTTGCGGTGGTATAAAAGTCCGTCGCGGATGGCGAAATGCTGGGCCTGTTGGCGTAACGCTCGAGTTTCTGCAGCCGCCGGAGGGTTGGGCAAAATATTGAATATCATGACGATCCATGGGTCTTTTCGTTGCTCTGAGGCCATGTCCATGATGTCAAGGGGTGAGATATCATGACAGTCGGTAGAAGTACTGGCGGCTGAAGTAACTGGGAAGCACGAGAGGGCATCGGCGTCAGAGTGGCTGCGTCCAAAGCGATAGACGACACGGATATCATATTTTTGAAGGCAGAGGGCCCACCGAGCGAGGCGACCTGTCGGGTCTTTGAGGTTAGATAACCAGCAAAGAGCGTGATGATCTGTCACTACGTCATAGGGTCGACCGTAGAGATATGGGCAAAATTTTTGAAGTGCCCATACGATGGCCAGGCACTCTTTTTCTGTTAGTGTAATTGGCCTCACGTTTTGTAAGGCCACGACTGGCATAAGCGACCACGTATTCGGCATTAGTGTTCTTACGTTGTGCGAGCAGGGCACCAAGGCCTACACCACTGGCATCAGTGTGGAGTTCTGTAGGTAGGCTTGGGTCAAATTGGCGCAAGATTGGCGGAGACGTAAGTAGGTGGCGAAGAGTTGTAAACACATCCTCAGAGGCTTCCGACCAATTAGAAAGTTCATTGTCGCCTTGGAGAAGTTGGTTGAGGGGTGCGATCACAGTAGCGAAATTGCGAACGAATCGTCGAAAATAGGAGCATAGTCCAATGAAGCTGAGTAGTGCTTTGAAGTTAGTGGGCTTCGGGAATTTGGATACGGCACGAAGTTTAGCAGGGTCGGGAAGAATGCCTTCTTTGGAGACAACGTGGCCTAGTATAGTCAGTTTTCTAGCTGCAAATAGGCACTTTTTCAAGTTAAGCTGGAGACCAGCATTCCAGAGGCAGGTCAAAACTTGATGTAAATGGCGAAGATGGGTCGGAAAATCTGGAGAAAACACGACAACGTCATCGACGTAGCAGAGACAAGTATGCCACTTCAGGCCGCGCAGGATGCCGTCCATCATACGTTCAAAGGTGGCGGGTGCGTTGCAGAGACCAAATGGCATTACAGTGAATTGGTACAAGCCATCTGGTGTTACAAAGGCGGTTTTTGGACAGTCAGCGTCAGCCATGGGCACCTGCCAGTAGCCAGAGCGGAGATCTAAGGAGGAAAAGAACTCTGCTCCTTGTAAACAGTCAAGTGCGTCGTCTATATGTGGCAACGGGTATACATCCTTTCGAGTAATCTTGTTAAGCCTTCGATAATCAACGCAAAATCGTATGGTGCCATCTTTTTTCTTAACTAGGACGACTGGTGATGACCAGGGACTACTAGAAGGCTGCATGACACCACGTTTGAGCATATCATTCACCTGGTCATTGATAACGCATCTTTTGCTCACCGATACTCGGTACGGACGCTGCCGAAAGGGTGCATGGCTTCTGGTGTTGATAGTGTGCAAAACAGACGTTGTGTGGCCGAGTGACGTTTCTTGACAGTCAAAAGAAGAAGAGAAGCCTTGGAGCAAGTGAAGAAGTTCGGCTCGCTGCATCGTCGTAAGGTCACTGGCAATAGACAGCATAAACGAACGTGGCAGTGACTGAGGAGGTGATTCTTCGAGTGCGGCAAGATAAGCGGAGTCTTCCATTGTGCCAAAGATTGAAGGTGAAGCCAGTGGCTCTGCTCTCCCAAGGCTTTCATGGCGGTGTAAAGTAATCGGTTGAGGGTCAGTTTGTTTTCGCCAAATGCAAGCCTCCAGGACTGATTTTATTTATTGCAAATTTAAAATCTTCAGAGCGACCTATTCCCCCAAAAATTTACTGCAATTGTTTAAGTGACCATAAAGTGACAAAAAGTATTTTCCATTTTCCGTAGGCAAACATGCATTGTTTATTCGTGAATGCAGATGGGCTTGCATAAATACACTAGAACCTCGTTGATACAATCGCGTTTCATATGGTTTTCTGGCGCCAACGCTCGCGATTGAGAATTCGAGAAATGATTTAGTGCAGGTATGCTTATTTTTTACTGGATCATATGTTCCTAAAAAACATTCTCTTTTGGCATGAGCGTCAAGTATATCGCCAAACTGTGATCGTACGGTATGTTTTAGCTGCTAGATCCCATGGAAACAAGAAAAGGTGTGTGGCATGCTTGATTGAGTGCAGGGGGGCTGTTCTGTAAGAGTCCACCTAGTGGACTGTCCACTTTGGCTGTCGCCATTGGCTCAGGCCTCACGAGCGCGAAGGGTGCAGTCTTCTTTGCGCTCGTGAGGCCTGAGCCAATGGCGACAGCCAAAGTGGACAGTCCACTAGGTGGACTCTTACAGAATACCCCCCCAGTAGGCACCTGCAACGGCAGCTAACCCACAGTACTCTCCTGCCCGTGTCATGTGACAATGCCACCACTCAGTTTTCTATTTGGGTACCAGCTAATCTCCTCGCAGATCGTCACATGTCGCCATACACAGCTATCGCCGCTAACCCATTGTGATAAGCATTTTCACCTATCTGTTTCGCATCACATGTGGCATACGAAGTCCGCTGCATAACCCAAACCCAAGGAATAACCCAAACGCACTCCTGTTCCCTGCGGCAGGTGGTGCAAAGTGAGTCATGTTCCACTCGGGCAGCTTCGGGGCAACGTATTCCTCCATTGCCCATCAGCTCGATTTCATTTAGGTTTCCCATCACCTTTATAAAACAATAATGCATGTCCCAGGTTGCTCAGGCCCCACAAGCTCGACGCGTGTCAGTCGGCATCTTGTGCCGCAACGATTCTCGCCGAGTGGCATTGTCAAAACTTCCCACCAATTTGCACGCCTGAAGAAGCTGCTGACCCAGGCTGAATTCAAGGAGCGCGAACGAAAGCTTGCCAAAGCCATGAAAACGATAATGCGCTGTGCATCTCGGGTCGATCAGGCCTCACCAGATGAGCGCTCGTCGATGTCTCATGCTGCAGCGCTTTGCGCTGTGTTTCACAGCAGGTTTCCACCACAATTGAGTCTGCTACATTTTATTGCGATAGTAATTATGTGGACATTGTAGGCAAATTTCTGCCGTCGTCGTCCTCGTGAGGTTCCGTATAAAGTCCACGGGCGATAAAATCGTCGCCACGCGCCGTACACTATATGTGCGAGTGAAAGCGATCGAGTGAGGGTGAGCCAGCAATCGTGGCACGCTCGCGCAAGGGCGGGAAGCGGGAAGGAAGCGCGCAGTCTTTCAGTCGCACACAATGCTCCGACGGCAGGGTGGGGAGTGGAGGGGCCGTGCTTTACTGTGGCCGCATGTTCACGCTGGGCCGGAAGGCTCGGGATAAAGACGGGGGGAGGGGCGTTCTGCACTGCTAGTGCCCGCCCGCGCGGCTGTATCTTGAGACCCATCTGCGGTGGGGGCAGACCGCCCTTCCTGTGTTCTCGCGGCATAGTTTGCATTGATGCGAGCATCGGCACAAAGCTCAATTTGCTTGCTGCTGCTGCTGCGCTCACTCACTCCAGCATTTTGACAGCCAGTTTCCGCAGTCATCGAGTGAAATGCGTTCATGTTTGCTTGTGCACGCATGACACCATGCTTGTAAATTTAGTTAGTGTGCCTATGTTTGCAAGTTTATACAGCCGATAAAACTGCTGAAAATACCTGTATTTTCAGCGGGGGCTATGCTTAAATCCATAGGGCCACTAGTGGTCCCTGCGTCCACGGAGAGCCAGACCTTCTCGCCAGCAAAAAAAAAAAAAATCCTCAATAATAGGCCATTTACTTTCTTCTGTTTTCTCATATTTTACTTTGCCTGCAATGGTCCAGCTGATCAATCACATTGGGCACGCTTCCTGAAAATGTTTGGAGAAAATTATCAGCTGCTAGCTGACAGTCACGGTGATATTTAGTATTTTCGTGTGTGTGGGAGATTGCGAGCGCGCGCTTTCATTTATGGAACGGCTTGGACACGAGCGTTCCAGTGCGCGCATGTTGGCCCAAGTTTATAAGAACATTAACCCCACGAAGTTCTAGAATTGAAAATCTTTTAAAGCATGCCTTTGGAAATGTCAGCGCACCTTTCGCATCAAAAGTTTATGAGAACTTTATACCCATAAAGTTTCGTAATTGAAATCCATGCGCTCCGTATATTCCGCGGCCGCTGCGAGATGCCGTAACGCGCCCGCTCGCTATCGAAAAGCCGTTGAAAGTTTGTGCTCGGATGGGGCTCCTTGCGTTACGTGACTCCAGGTGCAAGTGCGTTGTCACGAAATCCAGCCCGAGTTCGCAATGTTCGTGCCGAAATGTCTTTTCGAGCGTGAAAAGGACATTGTAGACAAAATGCAGAATGATTGTCGGCGTACGTCAGTGGTAGTTTTGGTCGGCGGTGCATGCCAGCACGAAAAAATTTCGGGGGGGGCTGAAGCCCCATCAGTCCCCCCCCCCTGGCTACGCGCCTGAGTGACTGGCAGTGACTTGTGGCCTGTTGAACTATGATTTTCGTATTCTGGGGGTGAAAACAATTCCTTGAAAGCTCCCTTTTTTGAAAAGTGCTTCAGTTGCCCTTTAAGAGAAAGCTTTAGCGCGGTCGCTCCGATCTAAATACGTGTAAAAGGAGAATTCATTTTTTTCAGCCACCACTGGCACCAAATTTGAGAAGGTTTGTTGCATTTAACAGAAAAACTTAAAATCTAATAACTGTTGGTTTCAAATTTTTTGTTTAGGTTGTCAATTTTTTTATTAAAATTGGCGAAAATTGCAAGCTTTCAGAAAACAACACTATCAAGTTTACAACTCTGTAACTCAGCAATGAAAATTGATATCACAATTGTGTGAATTGCAGTCTAATAGTACATTTAAAGCGGATAAAATTTATATATTATGCATGAATCTCAAAAAAATTGTAATAGGGAAGTACAGCTTTTCCAGAACCCTTGTACGCAACGTAACAAATTCACGTAAGATATAAATTTACATATTTAATTTGTCCGCTTCAGATGATCTAATGGAAGTCGTTTACAGAACTGCATTATCTATTCTTGATGCAGAGCTATTAATTTGTAAAATTAGTGCTTCTATTTTTTCCTAATTTTTGAACATTCATTTAACAAAATTCGGGCGCTAAATCGAAATTACGATTCCAAAAGTCACTACAATTTTACTTTCTCTCTCAAATCAACAAATTTCATTAAAATTGGTCGAGGGGATATCACAGAAAAGTGTTTCTGCATTTTACATGTATTTGAATAGGCCGCGTTGCAGTTGGGCCCGAGCTAAAGCTTCCTCTTAACTCCCCGGAGTCGTATGGCATGTTTTGCCATCTGCTCCGAGAACACCAATAATAGCTGCTCCAAACAAGCCAGTGATGGGAAAGCTGCTACAATTGCTCCAAGCTGCTACATTTCATTAAAGCTGCTACATCTATGCTACAAATGAGCACCATTGCTCCAACCTGCTACATTTCGTGAAAGCTGCTACATCCATGCTACAAATGAGCAGAACTGCTCCAAAGCTGCTACGCATAGCCTCCGAGATTACCTGGCAATGCGCCGCTTTATCTCGGAGGCCACCGTCAAGGGGATTTTTCAGCAACACCAGGTGGCAGATAGGCTGCCGCCTTTCATGCCATTCGTAGGCAGAGCCAATCCAATACAATCCAATGCGTGGGCGGCGTGGGTTTGTTATTGTTAGCCCATGTGCCCACGTGGTATGCTGGCTGTAGTTGTGCGTGGGCTTGTCACTGTGTAGTGTCGGTACCTGGTGGCACTGTCGTTTGAGCTGAGTGCAGTTGCGGCTCATTCCCAGTTTTCGCTGCGTGCCGCAGCCTCGCAGTCGTACCGGCGGCGTGAACTCCCATCGCGAGCATAGCGGTGTTGTATGGTTGTACGACTACGCGCGTCCTGCACGGCGGTGGCGTCATGGCACTCTCCACTCTCAAAGGTAAGTTTGTTAGCTACTGGCCCGTATCACGTTTATCTGTGTGCGCTCGGAGGCCCCCCTACCCCCCCCCCCCCCCCATTTCATTATCTTGATGATTTTAGGCCTAAAATAAATTACTGTTAAGATTTTTCTGTGGTAGTGAATGTGTCGCTGCTAATTTTCTTTATGGCTTTGTGGGGCTTACTTTACCGTTGAGGACGCACTGTATTCGCTGTTTTGTAGCATGCTGCTTGACTCGGTGTGACTGCACGATGGTTCTAATATTGGCAGTAAGTTATCGCGCACGCAGGTACAGCACTGTAGTGACTAAGCAACAGTGCTCGTGGTGACCGAATCGTACGGCGACGCAGCATATTTTAGGCTTGTGTGGTCTGCCCGTTCCATTTGTCGCCACTGCGCATGCGTCGTACGCTAACCAGGGGTCGGTCACTCCGTGTACCTTCCATAGGGACACGAAATTCAAACTCCGCCGACGTTATCGCCGAGAGCGCCAAGATTAGGGCGCCAAGTTCTCGTGGCGGTTGCGTAGAGATTACGTAGTCATTACGTTGTTTGCGTCGTCAGGGCAACAGTAACAACAGCCGCTCGCTCGGCTCGCTTCTCGCCCTCTCTCCCTGCTACTCCACGCGCCGTTTTTTTTTCCTTTGTTTTTTCTCTTTCTCTTCCATGCGGCGTGCCGGGGTTTTTTTTTTTTTTTTTTCTTTGCGCGTTTGCTTTTTCTTCCACGCCGCACGCCATTTTCCTTTTTTGCTTGCGGGAGACGCCTTTTGTTTTTGTTTGTTTTGCTCGCGCGCCGCGTGCTTTGCTTGGTCGCGCATTCGCGCTTGCCTATTCGCTCGTGGTGCGCAGTGCGTTTGAATGCACGCAGCCAGCACGTGCCATATCATAAAGGATGAATTCCACTCACATTTCTCTGACCTTGTTTAATTGCTCCATTTACGAAACTCAAGATTCGAGCTTTGTGTTAGTGTTTCGCGCCACTGAGGATGCGTCGTGCGCTAACCTCTTGCGAACGCTAACTTAGCATACACTATTCTAAAACTCCCTAATGTTTACATTTGGTAGTAAATACACATGAGGCTGACAGTGCAAAACGCACTTGCGGAACAAGCTTTCTGACACACAAACATGGCGGCGTTTTCGCAAGAATCTCTAGCATATGTATCGGCCTGTAGTGCTTTATAAGACCATGCTGACAGCACAATAAATTTGCTTTTTTGCAGGACGCAACAGTAAGTTCAATGCGGACCTCCTGAAAGACGTGGATGCCAACAGTGATCTTTTTGAGGCGTGGTGTAGGGCTGGTGAAAGAGAAGAAGATGCTTTTTGTGTCGTGTGTTGCCAGACAATCAACTGTGCGTTTCATGGTGTGACTGCAGTGAAGCGCCACTCGCAAAGCGAAAAGCACTTGGAGCGTACGAAGCAGCTACGTGGTCCTGATGGGAAACTTAAGCGACCAGCAGCAGTTCAAGCCGTCCTGAATTTTTCAGCTGCGTCCACCATTGCGTCGTCCAGCAGAACTTATCCAGCAGCACGGTCCCCTGATAGATATTGGGGAGTGTTCCCTACATAAGGTACACAACGCCTTCTCACGTGCCTTGGATTCATTCGGCAGTGAGGTCGAAACTGTCGTAAATGATGTGTATTATTACTTCAAACACTCTGCTGCACAGTGTGGCCTGCTGAAGGAGCAACAACAGGTGCTTGGATTGCCTGAAGCCATACTTCTACGGCATGTAAATTTCCGCTGGCTGTCACTCGTGCCAGCAGTAGACAGACTGCTTGAACAGATTGATGCCCTGAAGAGTGTCCTTTCCGCCAATACTCCAGTACGTGCTGGAGGCAACATTGCCAAAAGGCTAAGGAGCAGTCTGAATGACAAAACCCTTTGTGCCAAAGCTCTGTTTGTGAAAAATGCTGGTGAACTTCTTACAAGGTTCCTAAAACTGTTTCAGGGAACCGAACCCCTGCTTCACATTCTTTATGATGAAATGGTGATGCTGCTAAAAAAAATCTTGGGAAGGTTTTTAAGGACCGAAGTGTTTCAGGCAAAGTCAGGCAGTCAGCTTGCATCCATTGACGTTGAGTCCTCTCGGAACTGGAAACAACATGTAGAGGTAGGAGCAGACACCGAAGAAGCTATTAAGACCTGGACTGCTGCAGAGAAAGCTGCGTTCCGGCTAGGAGCAAGGTCCTTCTACATTACATGTTCGAAGTACTTGATGGCAAAACTTCCTCTTGAGAATCAGATGCTCCAACATGTCAGGTGCCTGCATCCGAGCAATCATAGTGCGGAATCTTCAAGAGACTCCTTCAGATATCTTGCAAAGTGTGCAACCCAGGTGGTTCAACCCGCTGAAGTTTCATCTCTTCTTGATGAATTGACGGTGCTAAACTGGAACCAGTTACATGCAGGTTCTGACATGCCACTGGACAAATACTGGCATCAAGTTTTCATCATGAAAGATGGTCAGGGTGGGCCAAAATATCCGCTATTGTCCAAGCTAGTCAAGGCACTTCTATCACTTCCGCATGGCAATGGCGATGTTGAGCGTGGATTTAGTGAAAACTCAAGAGTCCTGCACAACAGGTCAAATCTTTGTCTCTCAAGCGTAAATGGCATACGTCACATAATATCATATTCAAAGAGGTTTGACAGTGACCCGTGCTCATTTCCAGTCAATTCCGATGTCATCAAGGCTGTCAAGGGGGCATCAAGACGGTATGCGGAGCGCCTTGCAGCTGAAGAGCGACCATCAAAGCGTATGCGTATAGATGCAGAGCAAAGTTCACCGAATGTGGAACTTACCAATGACCAAGCCAAAAAGGAAGTGGCTGAGGCAGAACGGATGATTAAAAATGCTGACTTGTTGATTCAGCGGGGCATGAAGTTGAAGAACTTCTCTGACATCGAGAGTGGGCGAGCAGTGCTTGCTCAAGCACGAAAAAAGATGGCCGAGTGTATGCCACACTTGCATGCGGAGAAAAAAGGGAAGAAAGCTTAGTGTGTTTCATGCAAGTGACATTCATGTATTGTGTACCTGCGTCTTTGTGCCAACCAGTCTTCATATATTTGTGATCCTAGGCTTTGTTTAAAGCTTGCGTTAGTTGCGCCGTCATTGAACTCATGCGCACACTGTATTTAATACTTCATTTTATTGTATAATAAAAGCATTAAAACACCATCTGACCTGTTTTTTTTTTTTCGTTTTCGCAACCTGCTACAAAACTGAGGGCAGCTGCTACAAATCATCATTTTTCCTGCTACAAAACCTGATACAAAACACTTTTGGCCATTCCCATCACTGCAAGCATTTTTTTGCTCCCAAAAGTAAAATGTCGCTTCCACCACTGCTAGCTGGACATATAAGCTAACTTATCATTTCATTATCATTTCATTGTGCTTTCATAATAAGACTCAAAGCAGCATGTCGACGTCATACAATGTGAGAGCTACAGTTTTTGCCATGCGTGATTGCCATTTTGGGATGGTAATGGCGATGATGCTGATTAGGCTGGCTTTTACGGTAGGCTGTTGAATGTGGATTTAGTTGTGGATCGGATTGGCACTGTGCAAGCTATATTCCCAGACACAATTCTTTTAGAAAAAAGCGTGAACGTTTGAAACGGGTGAATACTGTAATTCATTGTGAGCTACCGTTTTCACTTCAAAATATTCTTGGGGCAGGCCGAAAATAGGCGTTTTCTAAGGGAGGTAACGTGTGTTCGATATATTTGCTGTACTTTAAGCCCTAAGCGCCGAGAAGACAGATGCTACCGCTGTTGAAGTGACCACTCGGGTCAGGCACTTGCGTGCTGATCAGCCAAGTTTGATTGCCCAGTGAAGGCAAATTTCAGGATTGAAATAAACGTTTGGTCCCATAGAAATGAATGGGCACTGGCCAGGAGCTTCAGTTGGGTTCAAACCAACAAAAAATTGAATTTACTGCAGTCGAAATAACAAGTCTACCGTAATTCAGAGTCATGAACGATCACTCAGTGGCTGTTGTCTGTGCGCTGTTGTCTGTGACTGTAGCCTCCTTAACCCTTTCACTGCCAGGTTTTTTTCTGACTGCTCCTCACCCCCTGCTGGGTATTTTTTTCATGTTGGTTCAGTGTAAATTTCATGCTAGTAATGCACCATGATACTCCACAGGACATGTAAAGATATTCATCAGCAGTTTTTCAATTTCTTCTTCCGTCAAAGCGCTAACGCATGTGGCGCGCTGACTCGCCATGGCTGCTGCGCTCTGCCGAGACGAAGTGACGCGTGTGTAAACACGTGCGCGCCATCTGTTGTCTAAAACTTAATTTACAAGTTGTATGTGTTTAGGTGACCTCTCCATAGATGGCGGGACATGAACGCAATTTTTTTTTTTGCACGAGTTGTGTCGGGAGTGGCAGGGAGTGAGATTAAAAAGCAACACGAGTAGTATACTCGGGAGTAGCAGGGGGTGCACGTGGGTGGTTTCACGAGTTATCTCGGTAGTGGCAGTTAAAGGGTTAATGACTTAGTATTGGGTAGAAAAAGAGCAGGGGCCCTGAAAGCCGCAGGAAGGAGCAAGCAATCTACATTGTGCGCAAGCGTAGGCTTCATGCTGCATGCAGCTGGCACAGTGAAATTGTAAAGGGTAGTTCCACAGCCGTTATCGTGCGGCGGCTTGCTCAGTATGAAATGTCAATCAAAGAGGAGCCAGAGTCCTGCATTTTTGCTTTGATACGAAATTATCGACGATTAGAAAGTGAATGTCGACGTGCGTATTACCTCATTCAGATAGACAGCTAACTTGTGTGGGTATTTTGGCAGTAATTCGTAATTTTGTTTCTTACGTCACGTTTTACCAGCTCCACATTGGAGGTCAGCTAGGAGTTTGTAGTGTGGCTGCGGTGGTCGAAGCTGTCGGCGTGGTATTGCAACGCAACCTGCGTGGAATCCCTAGGAACAGCCGGCACACAGGCCCCTAGTAGTTCTGATTAATGGTGTGAGAACTTGTTAATACAGCTTCACCTTTTTCCACACTCGAGGACTAAGGAACTAGAAATCGTTCAATGCAATAGTGGCGAGTTCAGTCGTAACAAATACAGTCAAGCACCTCTACTACGAAATGACCTGTATAACGACGGATTGATTAGGTCCCAGCCGAATTCCTACCTTTTGTATGTATTGTGAACATCTCTGCAACTAAAGATCAATATAATGAATTTGCCTGTACAATGAAAGAAGTTTGGAGTCCCCAAAGGCGGATTTGTTGCTTTACAACGAGCACCATGTACCATTGCCGCCACTGCCCTTCACAGACGCCCACTATGCTGCGCTCTGCACTACCACTAATGACAGTGCTAGCCGATGTCAGCAAGTGTTACTCTTCTTGTGCAGTGCTCCAGGAGTCTCTTAACTCGTACCGTGCTAGTTTTTGCAAGTAGTAGCGGGTATGATGGCTCTTGACTGTGTTGCAGTTGATGACGACATGATGATGTAAACGGAACTGACCACCAACGACATCTTGAAAGCCATCTTAGGGTGGAAAGGACGCAAATGTCAGCGAAGGCAACAGTGATGAATGAACCAAGAATTTTCGTTGCAAGGAGGGTCATAGCGGCATTCGACGGTCTATATGTAGGTTTAACTTTCGTCGCCCCCCGCGTTTGGCCACGTAGTCTGCCGTGTACTTCGGTGCAATAAAGTCGACTGCTGTCGCACATTCTTTCAGATGAAGTGTGCACTAAAAATTGGCGGCTTGTTTTACTACGTCTCTTCTAGAATTCATCTTAACGGCAGGGCTTCTCTTGTTGGATGTGCTTAGACTGTTCTAGTGGGAGCGGTATGGTGTGCAATCTTTACAGTGAAATAACCTGTATAATGAAGGATTTTGGAGGTCCCAAGCACTTTTTTATAAGGAAGTGCTTGGGACCTTCTTATACAAGACCTTTTTATACAAGGGCCTTCTAACAAGTACTTCTTATAAGAAGTACTTGAAGTGCTTCTTATAAGTAGTTGAAGTACTTCTTTGTACAAGTACTTCTTATAAGAAGTACTTGTACATAAACATACAGATCCCCCACTAACCTGCTCTTCACCTCTGGCCTTCAGACATTAGAATGAGCGAGACAGGCCCACCTAATATTTCTGTTGTAAATACTTCATAATACTTAAAAAATTGAGCGGTATAAATATGTTGCTCATTCGCAGTCACATGAAAACTAATATAACTGACAGCACACATTGGCGGAGTACTCTTTCAAGGTTGATGCATTTAAACACTCATTTTTTCTATCTGCAGTGTAGGAATGGAACCAATTAGATTGCGCTATAATAAGTACAAACTCTCTGCATTCTGTACCAAACTAGAGGCCCTAACTATAAATTGTTCCTGTACATTCATGGATTTTTGACACATTGAATGTAACTCACCGCCGAGGTTATATTTTTCTCTCTGTATCACGCGATTGTTTTTGTTTTTATTAATTTTTTATTTTTACACTTTCTTTATCTTCATCTGTGATCGAATTTAAAAAAATTTAATTATGGAGTGTTACATGCCAAAACCACGTTCTGATTATGAGGCACGCCGTAGTGGGGGACTCCGGCAATTTCGACCAGCTGGGGTTCTTTAACGTGCATCTAAATCTAAGTACATAGGTGTTTTCGCATTTTGCCCCCATATGCGTGTTCAAATTTAGTATACAGTAAAAGCTCGATGATACGATCACGGCTAATACGAATTTCCGGATGATACGAATTTTTCTGTGGTCCCGGGCGAGCCCCATTACTTTGCAACGTGCTAGAGAACGGTTGTTACGAATCGATTTTCGGCCTACGTCGGTTGATACGAATAAACACCGCCCCACCGACGGCCGCGAAAGAGAACATCGCGCAGTCAAGCGCTTTCTCCCGTTCTCTTTTGGTGCGGAGGCGCGGACACGGCGCCGGACAGCGCGGACTCCGCGACTGGGCACGAAGAGTTTGAAGCGGTGGCGCTTTGGTGCTTTTGTACTTTTCCTCCTTTTCGGCGGCCGCCCATCGGACGGAGTGGCTGCTGTGCTTCGGGCCGCGTTCTTTGTGTTTGCGCCATTTTACCTAGTCGCAGCGAGCTATGTCTACCGAGATAGAAGGACATTAGAGACTTTTTCTTCAAGAAATAAATGCTTTTTACGTACATGTGCCTGAGTGAGTTCACCTCTGACTCTTTAATTTAGCTACAGTCGAATCTCGTTAATTCGAACACGGTTATTTCGAACATACCGTGCACCGACAATGCTCTTAGCAGCGCGCCAAATCACGCGGCGGCGCCTCCGACCGGCATTGCTCTGACACCGCCGTAGAGCAAAAGCTCAGGAGAGACCCCTCAATGCCGCGCGCGAAGGAACGGGGGAAAAAAAACCCCGCGGCGGAAATTTCACCCTCTCTCAAATTGCAAGGTCGCCGTTTCTGCATCGCGCCGGAACAAGCGTGTACGTGCCGACTAGAGTGTTCTAGACAACCGTATTCTAGCACACACTAGTGCCGACGTCTCAGCCACGCGGATAAAATGGCAGTGAACCCTTCTCTATGCTTCCTCTATTTTCTAGTCACATGTTCACCTTGCACGCTGCGGCAGCAGCGCAGAGGGAAGCAGCGGCGGAGGCGCAGTCGGGCCAACGAAACTGCCCACGCCCGCAAACGCTCGCTTCCCGATAACGGCAGAAAACGAAACTTCGGGGAGCGGCTAAAATAAGCTGGCGCCAGCGCACGCAGTCGAAGGTGAGAGAGCTACGAGGGAGCTGAGAGGGAGGGCGAGGGGAGCCACCGAAGCGGCGGAGTCGACGCGGCCAATCCACTTCCCTGCCGCTCTCCTCCCTCACCTTCGACGGTCTCCGCGCGCACCCGTGTGCCGGCGCCGCCCGCTCCCTGAAGCTTCGTTTTCTGCCGTTATCGGGAAGCGACCGTTAGCCGGCGTGGGCAGTTTCGTGGTCCGCGCTTGCTATGCGCTTGCGCGCCGCGATATTTCACGACTCGCACCGTTCGTGCATCGTGCTATGGTGCACGAATACTTCAAAAATACGTCCTTTTAATTCGAACAAATTTTCGGGCCCCTTCGAGTTCGAATTATCGAGATTCGACTGTAGTTTTAATTGTGTTTCGATGATACGAATTTCGGCTAATACGAATATTTTTCGTGACCCCGTGAGATTCGTAGCATCGAGCTTTCACTGTATATGTACTTCTCAATAGAATATCTTCCTTTATATATGTTAGTTGTGTGATGTGTTGGAAATCATATGTGCCAATATGTATGGTGCAATGTATGCAGGGGCGGATCCAGGTTTTTTCGGAGGGGGGGATTAGCTTCTGTCAATGAAGATGATGATGATAGTAGCCTTTCTTATTTACCGAAATTCACCGTTTCTACTTACAATAAAACCGCTCTTATACAGCAAGTGCAACATCTGTAGCGAAGCCAGGTACGTATCAGTTTCTCCAAACTTACAGCAAAAGGACGTTGCCCAACAGACCCATGTGCTGGGTGGCTGTGCCTGATAATTTATCTAAGTCTCGTTTAGTTGGTTCATGTTCCTGAGTCTAAGATTCAGGAACATGAATGAAAATAAATGGGCGGCTAAAATGCACTAATATCTGTACTTGAAAAGCGTGGACACAGAATGGAGGAAGAGGTCAAGAACGTAGGCAACCAAGTACAGGGTAATTGAAACTGTAAATAGACAACCAGGGGAAGTCACCAGAAAGAAAGTGAGAGAAACAGAGACAGTTAATTGGATGTTAATTGGAGAAGAAAAAATTAGATGGGAAAATTTGTACGGAGAGCACAAAGGGCAGGGTCGTGCTATTTGAGGCTCGAGTCGGTTGCCTAAGGACAAAAACATACCGGAGCAAATATTCGAACTAGATTGGGCATGTGGATGCCGCAGCCAAAATACGGATACCCACTCAGCTCATCCTAATGGAATGCGAACTGATTCACCAAGTCAGAACCATAGGTAGCGTACACCTTCCAGAAGCTCTTGGGTTTTAAGTGGACAGAACGTCAGCAGTCGAGATAAGCAAGAGGAGCTTAGAGTACTGGTGGAAAAAAAGCAGAGAATTGATGCGACCGGATCTCTTGCTGTTATAAGTAGCGGTACAAGGTTCCAGACGTTCTCTTTCCTCATGCTCCCTCACACTTGGCGCGTGCGGACTCCACGCCGACACTGCGAAGGTGTATGTACAGAGCGGTCCACTGTTAAAGCGAACACCGGAGCGCGTGACCTGTGCTCGGAGCCACCGCCGGCCGGCGGCTCCAACGAGTTTCGCGCAGGCGCAGAATGCTGGTAGCGACATCTGTTGCGACAGGTCCATGACCCTGTCAGCGAGGGGCGATGCAGAAATCTGAGGGCGTGAGGGGTCAGGACATCCGGACATCAACCCCCCCCCCCCCCCCCCCCTGGATCCGCGCCTGGAGTTCACTGTGCATTTTGTATCCATTTTTATCGCACTCTTACATGACACTTTGTCCAGCTGTTCTGTTTTCAATCGGGAGAGGCAGTATTTTAAATAAAGAAATGAATAAAAATGAACGCACCGCTTCGAATTTTTAAATTTCCCGCGCTACCAGAAGTGAACAATTGTGGGTGCCGTTTCCGCTGATAGCAGACCACATACACCACAGCAAAACAGTGCACGTTAAGCGTTTGTGTTTAGTAACGAATGGCTCAGCGCCTACCGTCGTGAAAGTTGCAGTTTAGACTGGAGCTAGCGCAGCTGATACGATAATGTAGCTGAGATAATTGATAAAACACACTTGTTGCGTTATTTCTTTCGTTTCGCACCCCTACGTAACTTTGAAAACACCTGACCGCACCAGAAGGTTGGGATTGCAATTATCGTCATTGTTTGGCTCTTTCTTTAGCTTTTTCGTTTTTCTTTTTCTTGCGTACGAAACTGCGGTGTAGCCCGAACGGTGGGAGATAATTAGTCGGCGCGCCAAAACAGCTGATTCCCAGCGAAAGTGTGTGCGGACGGAAGAGACCGGGCAGCTGCATTTGCGATCTCGGTGTTCGGCAGCAGTTTGCATCGGCCGCGGAGACTATCTGCGGGTCATCGATTCGTTGAGTCGCCGGCGAGTACCCGATTATGACGGCCGACAAGCCCGACGCGGTGCCTGACGAGGTAGCGTACTGGGCCGCCTGACCGTTCTTGTCTCGATTGCGGCAGGCGATGCGTGTTTTTGACCGCAGAGCCGCCCGCATGTTGATGGTGACACGTAGCTTGCTTTTTTTTAACGCGATATAGGTAGCTCAGGAGATGGGCTGGCTCCGTACGCGCGCCTGGGACGTACGATTAGGTCAGGCCGTGCCGAAGTGATAAGCGGCATCACGTGCCGGTTCAGGTGATCGCGTAGGAAATTGACGAAGCGTTACGGGCCGCGTTGCGATTATATTTTGTTTTACGTGGCATGGTGCTAGTTAACATCGGCCAGCTGTCATCGTAGTCCGTCCTATCGCTCTGTGCTTGCGGCTACCGAAGCTTTATCCTGCCGGTTAATCGTCGGTAACCTTTGAACTCGGAGCTCGGGCTGGAAACGTTTAAAAGCAACAGTGTCTGAAGTAATGAGAAAGAAAGCGTGCTTTGACTTTGTGGAGTGGGTGGCTCGAGTAACGGCGAGCCGCAACCCTTTGCGGTCATTCTCAAATAAAGCTTGCCTCGTTGAGTAGGAATATTGGCTCCCCTTTTCAGAGCTCATTTGTTTTCCCTGTCGTAGCGCTTGGGCGCGAACATGTTGCGTGTAGGCATGACCTGTCATTTAAGAGGGTGTGCTTATAAAATCACTAGCTGTGCTTGAAAACAAAGAGAGAGGTTCATGGGAAAGACGAAGTGAGTGACTGTTGCAGAACACAGAGCATCGCTGAAGCCAATGTTTCGACGAGGTTGCTTTTCTTCGGTAGGGCAGCAAATTCTTTGAAACACTATTGAAAATGTTGGCTTCGGCAACATTCCTCGTTCTCCCACAGTTCGTCAAATTGTGGTTGTGACTTTGTGTCATATACGTTTTTTTTTTTTCCCTGGGAAGTTAAACTTTTGAGTTTACAGGTTGGAAATGCAGACTGAAATAGATGAGAAATTGATTCCCCCCGTTATGTGTAGTAAGTGAAACATAAGAAGGTATTGTATTTCAATTATATTGGTACCTATACTTGCTGATAGCTTCTTGTTATAGCTAGCTCGTGAGGGAAATGTTAGCACAAGAGCTTGTTGAACATGTCCATTTGTGGTGTTTCTGCAGGCCGTAGAGGCAGGCTGTACTTTAAGCCATTTGTACTTAGAGAGGTAATCTAGAGCTTTCATCTACTCAGAGTAATGTTTTTACTGGTGTTAATGATAGTACGGTTATTGATAATAAAAACAAGACACCAGTGAATGTAGCTGTTGCAACGGGGTTTATTGTTCTGGTAGTTTTGGTAGCAGCTGGTCTGCAAGTTTGAAAGCATGTACTGTGATCAATGTTGACTGTAGGCCCCGTCAACCTTGCAGTGAGCTCATGGAACAGACTGCATTTTAGCCATATTTATGTAGCAGCTACTGTAAATGTGACTATTTGTCAAGGCACAGTATTAAAATATTCCTAAAAAAATTATGGGGTTTTACGTGCCAAAACCACGATCTGATTATGAGGCACGCCGTAGTGGGGGACTCGGGAAATTTCGACCACCTGGGGTACTTTTAACGTGCACCTAAATCTAAGTACATGGGTGTTTTCGCAATTCGCCCCCATCGAAATGCTGCTGCCATGGCCGGGATTCGATCCCGCGACCTCGTGCTCAGCAGCCCAACACCATAGCCACTGAGCAACCACGGTGGGTAATATTCCTCGAGAGTTGTAACATAGGATAGATGGGTATCCATCTAGCCTCCATCTATCTCCATCCATCTAGCACAGTAGTTTAAGCGATATCCAATAAATAGTCATGCATTGAATCTTGCAATGCTTCTGCCCTACCATAACATGCTAGGAATGTTCATGTTCCATGGCTCATCCCATAAAAAAAAATGTACAGAAATGCTTACTTAATGATAAATTCACCCCCAACACATTCATGGCTACAGATAAGCCAGACACAATCGGTCATCATAGTAAACAGGAATTTAGTTTTCAATTAGCCGCCTGCTCAGACGTCATCCTAGCAACTGTATTGGTGGTCTGTCTCAGCATGAGCATGCTTGGAATTGTGTAGTGCTTATATTTGTTTGACCTCCTGACTTTTCTTTCACCCAGGAGCACCCGCGGAACTTGATTCCTGAGCTGTGTCGCCAGTTCTACGACCTGGGATGGGTCACCGGTACGGGTGGTGGCATCAGCATACGGCATGGGTCAGTGGTTCCACCATGCACTATTATAAGTGACAATAGTTATGTTAACTATTTCTATGTGTGTCTCACGAGAAATTGTGACATTTTGAATAGCTTGAACCTCAAGATGAATTCCAGTGGGTGATACTTATGGAGTAAGTGAAGGCTGTGCATCGGTATCCTGTTACATGGAGAAAGGCAGCAGGGAGGATAATTGTGCCCGCATTTACTTTGTTGGTCTGCGTGCTTGTAGGCGCAAGCATGTGCACTCTTTCTAAGTCTCGGTGCCTGTGGGGCACCGCACAGTACATAACATTACATACATGCCAAAATCTATTTGTCACTCAGCTTTTCGGTTCACTAGCCCTCAAGTGAACTGCTGAAGGGTCTTCATGAAGTTTAGGTCATCTGTGGCCTGAATGTATTTGCATACCTGCACTTTTGTTTCTCCTTTTCGTTTTGTCCTAATTGTGACGCTTACCTTCATGGTAATGTGGCGCACGTGGTCTAGAGGATGTTGCGTGTCTGCTGCCATGGCCACGAGGGGGCGTCGGCTGACACTCCCAGGGCTAATCTCGTACACGTATGAAATACCCCCGTGGTTGCATAATTGGTAAAGCACGACATACATAATGTGGAGGATGTGGCTTTGGCAAGTTGTATTTTCACCCACTTTCATTTTCCCATTCCCTTATTACAGGGGAACCTCGTGGATACGATTCTGCATAACACGTTTTTCGGGATGATACTTTTTTTTTTCCCCTTTCCCGATAATACGATTTGGTTGGATAATGCGTTGGATGATATGCTTTTCGGGTGATATGCTTTATTTTCCGGCTCCCGTGAAGATCGCGTCAACGAGATTCCACTGTATTTCTATGCTTTAATTAAAGGTAATGGTTGATTTCCCCTATGATTTCCTTGACTTCATTGCCTGTTGGCTTCATGTGGTTGTCCGTCTCAGAAAAAGAACACGCAAGTCACACGTCTGGGCCTTGTCGCTTCTCTGTGCAATGCAGGCATGAGATCTACGTAGCGCCGTCTGGGGTGCAGAAGGAGCGCATAGCGGCGGAGGACTTGTTTGTGCAGGACATGGAGGAGCGGTTCCTGTCGGGCCCTCCTCCGCACAAGAAGCTGCGCAAGAGCGAGTGCACGCCCCTCTTCATGAACGCCTACACGCTGCGTGGTGAGGATCCTGCACGTGTTATAATACATTGTTTGCGGATCTGACAAAACATGCTTGAATGGCGCATATTAACGCAGTAGCGTTAAGGGCCCCGTGTCGCAGAACATCCGGTGTTGGCGTCAGCGCCGGCGTTGGCATCCCGTGAGGGTAAATTGCCGTACATACTATTCTATACAGCACTAAAGTTCTTCTATCGTGCTCATACCTTGTCTTACATTCTTTGCAAAGTTATTCCTCGAAAATTTTGAAAATGACGACCCACAAACAAAACGTCGTGAAACAAAACACCGACAGTGCATGCCTTTTATGCTAAATCTTCTCAGACTGAAATGTCAAAAGTGCGAAACAATAACAAGATCGGCCCATGCCAGAGGCCGCATTTCTACTAGAAAGCTCACCTTCGGGCATAGTGTTTGCCACCAACTTTTCCTGGTAAACATTAAGGTTACGTAAGCTGCAGTTGCCGAGAAGCGTGAGAAGCAGTCGGGGATCTTTGAATTCTCTCGCGTTCCACTCTTAAAGGCGAAGCTTAAACGTCCTTCACATTTTTCGAATGCATTTCCTAGAACTTCAGTCGAAGTACTCGTGCACAGAGTTTTACACTGACGCTTCTAAGTCTCATACCTGCGTGCGAAAGTAAAAGCGTGCGAGGTTCAGCTGAAGAGGGGGTGGGGAGCGGGGTTTGATGAGCGCCATCTTCCGGCTCGAGTAAAGGGAAAGCGTGGAGGGGAGGTTGGTGGCGGTCTCCTTTATTAGCATGGCCGTGGCTGCCCATGGCTGGGTGCATAGGCAGCCTGCATGCTTGTTTTGCAGGTAATCTGCCACATGTGCTATGATTGGGCATGCTGAGATGGCGTGACATCTTGTGCACTGTCTTCCCACGCATTTAATACTGGAGGTTGTGCTACGTTGAGTTACGGAGACGCGTTGAAGCGAAAGGCAGAAGAAACATTTGCTCAATGCTGCCGACGCGTTTCGCGATAGTAGCGTCGCCCCACTGTCGGCGACACTATCAGCCGCTAGGGCAGAGGGAATGTGGAAGCGCGGCTGGTTTTGCTTTGTCCCGCCGATGTGAAGATATCATCGACAAGGCATGAAACCCTATCTTTCTTCGCCGACTTTCAAGGTCAACAAAATATTTTTTTCCTCATCCTTATTTAGATTTGCTTTTCCCGATTACGAAATAATTCGGAAAATTTTGCAGCTCCTTTCAGGTAAGAAAAATCCATCGGCCGATTTATTTATTTGCATAGAAGGTCAAATCTTATTGATTTAGAAGGAAATATCGAGGTTTAACTGTATTTACGGACTCCCATAGTGTCGTAAAAGCTTTAATGCCACTTCATAAACATGAAAAGTCCTGTACTTAGATTGCTCTATTTTGTTCTGTCCACAGTGTATACATCTATCCGGCATTTCATTATATGATTGGTGCCTGGTCATGGAGGAATTGAGGCTAGCAAACCATATTGCCACACTGATTGCATCGCAAGCTAATAATTGTACCGCTTCAGTCCCTGCCACAGATCTGAAGACTTTCCTTCGAAAGAAACTGAGACGCCACTGGCAATGCTTGTACGACGCTGGAACAAATAAGCTTCACTTGATTGAGGCACAGTTAGGTTCCTGTCCCTCCACTACAAAAACATGACGAACTGAACTCCTCTTCTGCTGACTCAGGAGAGGACACGCGTATGGCAACCACAACTTTCTGCTGACTGGTAATGAACCTCCAACCTGTGGTAGATGTGGTGAGAGGCTAAGCATCCTGCATCCTAAGCATCCATCAGTGTCGAGAAGCAGAAGCTGAGAGAAAGAAACACTTTCCTCCAGCATACCGGCAGCACATCCCTCTTCATCCAGTAATATTTCTTTGTCCATAACCGCTTCTTGACACCAAACCATCCTAGGTTTCTTGAATGACGTCGTACAACATGTAATTAGCCCGAGGAATCCGTAGCGCATCCGCTCGCCAGAGGATGCTGCTGCGATAGTAGTGTTCTGTGCAGTCCATGCCACCAGGCCCTTGGGTTGCAAGGACACTGAAGGCAGCAGCACTTCTCACAAATTTTTACCAATGACATATTTAGTATATAGTTTACCATCCTTCTGCAATGTATCTTTCGTGTTCATAGTATACTTCATTCGTCATTGCCTTAATCTTATTACATATACGTTTTACGCACTTTACAGGGACTGTTTTAAAGCACTTTGCGAGCCACATCACAGCTACCTCTTGTGATTCAACGCTACATTGCCGACTCATTAACATTAGCCTTGTGCTCTTTGGCCATACTTGAGCCTTGCGTCACAAAACACCAAATTCATCACCGCAATGTATGTGACACAGACAATGGGCATGCATTACATGTAAATTCTGTATCTGGGACATCGTAGAAGATGAGGCTTTCAACTCCATCCAGCGAAGTTTGGCTGGCATGGCACATCTGTCTCATCCCAGCCCAAGCAACCCGTTGGCGCTCGGCACTGATGCTTTTAATTCTGTGGTGAGCCATACTTTAACAAAAAGTCAACGGCGGGCCACAGCCCCTTGCCTTTTTTCCAAACGCTTGAGCCCTGCTCAAACAAGTGCAGTGTTTTTGGTCGCAAGTTTCTTGCCGTATTCCTTGCCACGTGGCACTTTTGATGCCTGCTTGAGGGCCGGTCGTTTATCGTTTTCACTGACGACTAGCCTCTCACCTACTCAGTCAACTGCTCTTAATCATTTGTCCTGTGCCTTTATCTCCAAGTTTTCAACTGGCATACATCAGTGGCATTGACAACTGGATGCCATCACATGTAGTTACTCCAGGAGTTCTACATTGACATCACTTCCTTTATGTTTCTAGAATTGGCTACAGCACAAGCAAATGATGTTGATCTCGGTTGTGTATGTGAAGCATCAACATCTTTTCAGCTTGAGTCAGCCACGTCTCAAGATAGGCCAATTGTTTTCGACACCTCTACAGGTGCACCCAGGCCATACACAACGGCCTCTTTCCTCAAGGAAATATTCAACGCTCGTCACACCTTTTCTCTCGACTCAAAAGCTTGTTTTATCGGTCTCCCGCTGGCGTGGCATGGATGGAAAAATTTGGGACCGGGTCCGTGCGTCGAGTACCTTGTCAGCACGCGAAATTTCCTGGTACCATGCTTTGCCTTTCGGGCAAAACTGCGACGGCTTTTGCGGTCTTCTGACATGTGTCGAGCATTTCGCCCAGTGGCCCGATGTGACACCTATTCCTGACAAGTGTGCAGCTGCCGTCGCTTTCATTTTGACTTGGAGATCCCCATTTGGCTGCCCATCAAAGGTTATCACTGATCGGGACCGGCAATTCAAATCGCCTCTTTTTGCGGAGCTGCCTCAACTTCTCGGATGAGCACACTTGCGAACAGTCTTGTACGATGTCCAAACAAGAGGCCTCATTGAGACATTTCATCTCCATCTCAAAGCAGTGCTCACAGCACATGACCGCCTTAACAAATGGGTTAAGCAACTGCTCACGCAGCTTGGAATTTGATCTGCCTTCAAAGATGGCCTCTTCTGCGCCACTGCAGGACTTGTTTGTGTCACCTTGCTTGTCCTGTCAGTGTAAGACGCCGTCCCCTCTTGCAGCGAGTACATTGACCAGCTGTGCAATAGCTTTCAAAACATCGATCTGTAGCCTCCACACTTGCACAGACCCTGTGTGGTGTACATCATTCTGGATTTACAGACAGCCATTAAGTTTTTTGGCAGTATGGCTCGCTCGCTGTTTCGCTCACTTCAGCCACACTACTTCGGGTCATTCTGTGTTCTAGAATGCTTCCCTTCTAACTCCCTTCCCTTCTAACCATCATCCATCGCTCTTTTTATCCCCCCCCCCTTCCCCAGTGTAGAGTAGCAGGCCAGAGCAAACTAACGCTCAAGCCGACCTCTCTGCCTGTCTTCAAATAAACCTCTCTCTCTTGTTGATGTTAACTTGACATCAGGTACCACCGCACTTGTACAGTGAAATCTCAAAATAACCAACTTGAGGGGACCGCGGTAAATGGTTCGTTATTCTGAAAAGTTGTTATAGTGAAAGCCTCGAAATTAAACGTTCGGCCCATTAACTTATCAGTTCATAAGTTGTCACCATATGAGCTATCCACGAAGACGTCGCTTTTGGCTTTCGGCCCGCGCTGTTGGTATTTGCCATAGATTCTGGCACCACGCACCACTGAAGCACCGTGTAATAAGAGTGGCACGCTCAAAACAGACGCTGATGCCGAGAAAACTACCGACAAAAAGGAAGCTCCATGTCGCCTCCAAAGTGCAATGTTTGTTTGTTTGTTTATTTTCACAATTCTTGCCGTGGACACCGCAACTGTCTCGCTCGAGGCAAACACCTGAACTATTAAAAAGCGCAAGCGCGCGTAAATGACACCGCCCGGAAAGTACAAAGTGTGACCGTGTGGCAACCCCACGAGTTCGGGGGTTTCATTTCTCCGCGCGTGTAGCTACTACGGCCGCAGAAAGCGCGAAAGAGGCACGCGGAAAGAAGGAAGAGATGCGCCTCCGTTGCTAGGCAACACTCGTCTGAGCAGAACATCCGCTCGCATAACCAGATGAGTCGTCGCCTCAGCTAGCGTTCGAATGGTCCTGCGCGTGACAATCGCCACTTCGGGACCTCTTCTCAGAAAGAACGGCTCACTGTTACCCTGCCTCGGAATGAAAAAAGTGCAAGTCGAGGGCAAAAGTATTTTTCGGTGATGCCCGACCTGATGCGCGCCTGCTGGTCCCGCTGCTCTACGGAGCTGCGCTGTTGGAATATCTATCCACGCGGGGCCTTCGGGCACACTGCGCCGCTGTAGAGCACAAGGGCGTCGTCCTAAACCAGGGACGGATCCATTGCAATGCGCGCCGGGTTGGAAGGTACAGAAAAGGCGTGTGGGCGAAAGGACCTGTATGCCCACGTGGGCGACTGCCGCTTCCCTTGTGACATTTTGCTGTCACCCATTCGCATGATCGTCACGCTGCTTTCGAGATTTTTTTTTTTTTTAGAACTCGTGAAGTGATTATCGTGGGCGATTGGCCTTTCGAGAGGTGGCTGCCGCGCTTTCCGACGCGCTGATGCTGCGTGCCAGCGTAGTTTTTTTCTTTTTTTCTCAGGCGCTGTCTCAGCTTTTCCGGACCTGTGCGCCGCGGCATCCGCGTTCTGCGCCTTGTCGTCTGCTAGCGTCCTGTTTCGGCTGCCGTGACTGGATACACGGAAATCTAAGAATCCCAGATTTTGGAATATGAGTTCGTAGTACTGAGGCGTTGTTAACATGAGACGGAAACTGAATAACGATCGTTATTCTGAAACTTCAGTATTCTGAAGTTCGTAGTACTGAAATAATTTTACATTGAAACTATTAAAAGTCAGCGGGGGATTTCTCAAAAGTTTGTTAATCTGAAAAGTTAGTTAATGTGGTGTTCGTAGTAACGAGATTTTCCTGTAAGACTCGAGCCACCATACACCTGACACATCGGCACTTAATTCATTTGCCGTGCCTTCCTTCTCTGGTCATGCAGACTCTGCCCTGCTAGTGCATTCCTTGTTGTCACCCTCCACTTCAATGCCTTCACTGGCATATCAGTATTGCTTTATGAACAGTGGTTGTCGCCTCAGCTTCCTCTCTGGTTGGGGACCATTCCGTAACTGCGTGCCTACCACGTATCACGCCCCAGAGTGATAAAAAACGCCGATGCATGCTGCACAGGCACACCATAACAGACCTCTGCGAGGACTGCAGACCGAGCCCTCAAACACAATGACCCGACCTGCGATGCCGAACATCATTCGGTGCATGATCTCCCTTTTCTTACTCCTTTTTCTTTTGCCTTCCTTTCACACAAAATCCACGTACTATTCTACTCTTCTCTCAGCTTCCCCTTTTTTTTTTCCTCTCTCTTGAAAACTTTTGCGGCAACCAGCACACTTTGCGGGCCCGCTCAATTTCCTCTTTTTTCAAAAAAAATACAGACCTTTTTACAGACGATACGTGTCTGTGATCTTCACCAAGAGTCTACAAGTGTAACGATAAGAGACTTGAAGATGGTAGCATGGATTTAGAGAGCCAGTTGGTGTAGTTGATATTTTGGTTGACATTAAGAAGAAATGGAATAGTACAGCAGTGCAATACATGTGGATGAAATAAAAGAATCGAGACAAATACTTAGTCTTTCCTTCCGTCCATGGCTTTCGTGTTGCTTCACTATTCCTAATACTGAAAAAACTAGCCCAAGCTTCTATCCTGGAAGAAATGCAGATGGACAGGGGCTGTGTAGTGCGTAAGTTTAAATAACCGGTGGTCTGCAGTAGAATCTAGTTGATACAATCATGCCTGATACGAATTTTGAGATGATTTGAATTTTCTAAAGGTCCCAGCCTAAGTTCATTCGCTTACAACTTTCTAAAGTTTAAATGTTTTGTAAACTGCTTTTCACACCATGGCTGATGATGCGAACAATCCAGCTGCCTTCTGATAGCTGGCGGAACCAGCGAGGGGGTCCCGGTGTCAGTAGCGCCAGACACTTGCTGTTGTCAGGCTGGCATAGCAGCCACACAAATATGCCAGTCGTTTGCTGTTGGGCAACCTACGTCACTCCAACTTGACTTCACCGGCGTGCGTCCCCTCCGCTCTCCCCATCTCTATAAATGCAGCATAATAATGTTTGTTCTGTTCAGTGTCTTGCTTGTCGGCCTTTTTCAAACACCATGCAACTTTATCGGGAGCCGGCAATCGCACTCGACCCAGTCTTGCCGTGTGAGCAAGATCTGCAGAATTCTCTACCATGGTAGCCTTATCTCTGTATTCCATGCCTTCCGTCGTCTTTGGCGCCCGGTGAAAATACAAAATTTTACTACCTTTGCACCCGTCGGATCACACTATACGCAGTAGCTTCACCGCCACAAAGAAAACAGATTCCATTATCTTACACAAATCGTGTCCTTATCACCATTGGGCTGCAGCAAAGGAAACTCGAGATAACTAGGCAGATTTCGAAATGTTTGCCTCGGAACGCGCAAAGTGCATAGCTCACTGCTGCCAAAATGTGCGCAAAACAGGTGTGTCAGTGATTCAAATTCGCGTTAACCAACAGGAGTGCTCCCTGCCCGCCACGCGACTGCCGTAAGAGTCGCGACGCTAGCTTTCCCTTTTTGCGATCACTTTTGCTACTTTTATTTCTGCATGGAGAACTACATTGCTGCGGCTGTCTGAATCTCTGATGTTTACAGCGATACCAAGATGGTGGCGCCGCGTCAACGAAAAGCCGTACACTGCGATAGCGCCTCTCGAAGCACGATTTTCTCCTCGATTTTGAAGACAGCACACTAAAAAGTGCAATCTTCTCAAATTCTGCAGCACATTTCTTCCGTATGAAATAAAGGAAGGCCTTGTGATTGCAAAAAAAAAAAGACAAATTTTGAGCATGTTAGGCATTTCGTAATTTCCACATTTTCCAAAATGTTTTTAGGTTACAGTCAAAGCTCGATTTAACGAAATTCACGATGTAACCAACAATTTTTATTTCCCCATCTTAGTTCTATTGAATGAACGAAACCTCGATATAACGAAGTTTTTCGCTGCAACTACAACTTCGTTATATGGAGGTTTGACTGTATATGAATTTTGGGTGACACAAATATTTTCGCCGTCCTGAGAGATTAGTATGGCCAAGATTCTGTTGTATGTTAGAGTTACGGAATGGGTCGGAAGGGAAGCACAGTCAAGGATGCCGGAGAAATAGGTGGCTTGATTACAGGCACAACTTGGCGTCAGCTGACTAAAGACAGGGGGCAACCGTAGTGGAATTGTGAGTTGAACAAGTTCAATTTAATTCCTTTGTTTGACATCAATGCGATGACTTTCTTTCATATTTTTTTTTTTTTTAATTTCAATACTCTCAAAGCCACGTGGGGCGTTACAGAGAGGAGTGGGTCTCAATACAATAATTGGAAATCGCGGTTTTGAAAGATGATGGAACGGGGATGCTGACAATGGAAGCGGGGAGGCGGTTCCAGCTGGTCGATGTCCTTGGAATGAAGGAATAAGCGTGTAGGTTTGTACGTGAGCTTGGGACGTGGACCTTGAAGTTGTGATCGGTGCGTGCTGAAATATAATGAGGAGCAGCGAGTAGTGTATTCTTGAGGTGATGATTGGTATAGTATATTTTGTGGAATAGCCCAAGCCACGCCATTTTTCTTCGTGTCCCAAGGTCAGGGAGGTCGAGGAAAATTTTCATAGCAGTAACACTTGCGGTGCGAGAGTAATTAGAAAGGATGAAACGGGCGGCTCGGTTTTGAATAGCTTCAAGAGAGGAGGTAAGCGAGGCAGAGTGAGGATCCCAGATACAGGCGGCATATTCGAGTTTCGACCTTACAAGTGTTTTATACAGTAACTGTCTTAAAGAGATAGAAGCCAATGAAAAGTTTCGGCGAAGGAAACCTAACATGCGATTAGCATTGTTAGCCACGAAATCTATGTGAGTTTGCCATGTCAAGGTATTAGATATATGAACGCCAAGGTATTTATATGAGCTAACGGTTTCTAAGATAGCATTATTGAGAAAGTAAGGATAAAGGGTAGGAGCATTACTGTTACGACAGACTCTCATTACTTTGCATTTATTTACGTTCAGTTTCATTAGCCATTGAGTACACCATACTTGAACTTCGTTCAGATCAGCTTGAAGCAGCAGTGCGTCGCCTGGTTTAGTTATCTCCCGGTAAATTACACAATCGTCGGAAAAAAGTCTAATCTGTGAGGAAACGTGGTTAGGAAGATCGTTAATATAAATTAAGAAGAGTAACGGTCCGAGAACGGTTCCTTGCGGTACACCGGAAGTTACAGTAGAATTATGAGAGTCATAGCTGTTTGCCGTGACGTACTGTTTTTGATTTAATAAAAAGCACTCAATCCACTGGAGCACGTTGGGGTCGATGTTAAGGGCTTTCAATTTTAGAAGAAGAAGGAAGTGAGAGACGGTGTCAAATGCTTTTTGAAAGTCCAGAAAAATGCAATCCACGAAACAGTTGCGATCGAGGATGTTAAAGAGGTCGTTAGTAAAAAGAAGGAGCTGGGTTTCACAAGAGTAATGTTTCCTGAAGCCGTGTTGATGCATACAGAAGAAGTTGTTACTTTCAAGGAACGTTACCAGATTGGAGTATATTGCATCTTCTAGAAGCTTACAAGGAATGCTGGTTTATGTGATGGGCCTATAGTTTAGGGAGCTGGATAAATTACCTTGCTTGGGAACTGGTACCACCCTCCCCGCCTTCCAGCCATGAGGAAGCTGGGAACACTGCGAAGACTGAGTAAATATTTGTGACAGGATTATCGATGAATATGTCTCGGTGTGCTTCAGAAACACCGCGGTGATTTCATCGGTACCAGGCAACATTACTGTATATATATATATATCTCTTCATCTATATATATATATATATATATCATATATATCTCTTCATCTTTTTCATTCTTTTTCTTCCTTTTTGGCCTTGTCGCTCTGCATCTGTTCTGAAGCCTTTATAGGCTCTAGAGAGAGGTCTTCGTCATGCAGTAAGCAAAAATCGGCTGATAGTAATTATATTGGTAGTAATGATGATTAGTATGATGTTTGTTTTACAGGTGCAGGGGCAGTGATTCACACTCACTCCAAGGCGGCTGTGCTGGCTACCCTGCTGTACCCGGGCCCCGAGTTCCGGATCACTCACCAGGAAATGATCAAGGTTTGCATCTCAGTAGTCAATAGCGCTAGCTATTACAGTGGAATCTCGCTGTGCTATTACTGGCTTACACTGTGTTGTGATAGAAGAATAATGTTGAAAATGCAGTTTTTTTTTTTTTTTCATATTGTACTTGTTGGATGCCTGTTCATTTTTTCCTGCATAAATTTTTGTTATTGCATTCCTGCTTCATACGTCTTCTGGTTTATCTGATTGTGGCAGAGTGCGTTGAAAATGTTCCAAGTGGAACATACTGCAGCCTGCATCTTGGGTCTTTTCGGGTGATAGGCTTTTTTCACACTTCTGTAAGCTTCCACTGTATTGGAGTGCTTCAGTGTGTGTAATTAGAGGGAGAGGAAAGCCTGCAGCACATAATGAACCATGTCACAGCTCCAAGTCTTGCTCTCTGGGTCGAGGATGTAGGAACCGCCGCCCCAGGATTCTTTTCTGCGACGTGGCGCGACTGTGCGGTCTATCTAGTGCCATCGAGAGTTATTTTCTAGGTGCACTGTAGCAAACTTGCATGCCTATCATGAGTGTTTTTTAGCACCTTCGTTTTCATGCAGAGTTTTGTTGTTCTTTAGAGCTTCCTTTGTTACTTTATTGCCTATACGTCCATGTTTTCATTGCTGTGACTTCATGTTTTGGTTTCATTGTGTTTTTATTCTGCTTTATCGCATAGTGCAGGACTTTGTGGACACTTCTTTTTTTTCTTTCTTCATGCCAGTTCATTGTCTGCGCATCTGTCTTCACTGCAGGGCATCAAGAAGGGCCAGTCTGGCATCAGCTACCGCTACGATGAAGAACTGGTCGTGCCCATCATCGAGAACACACCTTTCGAGCGGGACCTCAAGGTGGGCACTTCTGACACAGACATTGCCAATGGCAGTTTGCCAGCTCATTGCCAGCCGAAGGTTGGGTGTATCCTCAACTGTGAATGCCATAACCGTCGACCTTATTGCTAACATTGTAGTGGCTGCAGTGGCCACTGCCTCACTTTTACATGAGTTCATGATGAAAGCGATCTTTATTTACAAGTTTGAGTAGACCTAATCATAACCATCAACCAGTATGAACTGTATGTCAGCCTAGTTACAATTTTTGTTGAGAGTTTCCCGCGGTGCCTTTATTCTGCATGTACCTACCATGAGAGCTGCTACGGTCTGACAGTGTTTGAAAGGAAATAATTTGTGTGGAATCCATAGAATATTATCGTCAAAGTACACTGCCCTGCCATTAATTCGAGTGCCGATAATTCAGACATGCTCCATGATTTATTTGGACAGCTTCTTGGCACCAGTGCTGGCCCCATACACTTGCATAAGGACGACCGAAATTCTGGACACCTTGCGGCATGCCGTTTGATAATTTGGACTCTGCCTGCACAACCAGGTGCTAATTAAGTTAGCCCACAAGGTCGAGCAGAAATACCAATATTTTTAATTTAATACATCGCTGGCATAGTTATCTGCCTTGTTGCTGCTTCAGTCTTGAAACCAGAACTAGTGTTATGGGAATATTTCAATTTGCGAATAGTAGTTTCCACTAATGTGCTATTTGATATTCGCTTAGAAAAAGAAATTAATCTTTGACTTTTCAAAGTTTGGTGATCGGTTGCCTATGTTCACCTTCGCCGCAATAAAGTGGTGTTATGTGGTGAAGCATATCTGGCATGCTGTAACGCATACTAAGATTGGAAAGGGGCACTGTAACAGGATCAAGTATGCATTCCTTATACTCTCAAGCACGCACCGTCTCCGGTCACAGTACGAACACCAAGGCGTCTAATAAGTGTTGCCGAGACGTCTAATCAGAATAAAAGCATGTATAGTACTAGAGTTAAACCTGCTTATAACGAACCTCCATAGAACGAATTCCTGGATATAGCGAAGTTTTTGTATTCCCTGCCATTACTCCATAGAAGCACATGTATTTGAGACCTCTGCATAACGAAGTGGCAGCGGGAGACCCCCTCGATATAACAAATTTTCCCCTCCGACAACCTAAAGATTTCGCCCCAAATTTTGTCATTTTTGCGCGAGTAGCAACTGGAAGCACGTTCTCCGCCGCGACGGAATGCGAAGCGAGCGCATGTGTGTGTGCGCGAGGCGGGCCTGCATCCCTCGACCCGGCGATCTTGCCACCGCGGGCGTGACCTTTCCCCCTCCCTTCATTCAGACCTGATCCTGCCACTTGCTGCAGCTGGTCTAGCCCACCAAGCCGGCACTCTCTCCTTTTCCAGTTGATGTTGCCGATGAGCGCGGACATGCGCTGTCAAACGCTGGTGGCATGTGGAAGCGCCGCTAGAGAAGCGAGCGAAGTGACATTCGTGCTGTTGTCTATCGCTTCAACGCAAACTGAGCGCCGAGAACACACAGCACGCACAAAGCTACGAGCCGCCGACGCACCTACACTGCTAGAGACTGCCCCAACGCAGATCACTTTCAAGATACGGCCTGTGCGACCGCGCGCCGCCGTGCAGTACGCAGTTGATGCCAGAGTACAGTACTACGCCGCCCCGCTATCCCTCCACCCTTGCTCCCTCGCCTGTGCCTCGAGTGCAACGGAAGAAGGCGCGCTTACTCCCTGCTTTTCTTCCATGCACGAGATTTAGACGCGGTCGTCGGCTCCCCTCGCACGTTGTCACTCGCACATACAGCATATGGCGCGCGGCGTCTGCGTTATCGCCCTTGGACTTTATACCGAATATCTATGAGCCAAAACCAATTTTAGGGCCAAAATACGTCATAGACACCATCTTTATAGCAAACACGGATCTCAAGGGCCATACTTTTGCTGGCAGAAACCGAAAATACGTCATAGTTGTCGCTCCCGGCACTTTGGGCGGCCAATGCCATCGTCAAGCCACGAAGCCAAGCGACATGAAAAGTTAAAATGGCCGCTCCGGCCGGCGCGGGATGGCAGTTTGCAACGTATGATGTGGGAACGGTCCCACAGTTGCGACGCAACAGCGGGGTTACCAATGCATTGGGTTCTATGGGAGCTGTGCTGGGACCAGCCGAAAACGACGTAACAGCCGGGAAGACGCAGCCCCCGGGAACATAACAGCGGGGTTCTACTGTAACACTATACGATGCTACGACGCCATCGTGACGCTCGCTCTTTGTTTCCGATGCCTCGCGCTTGTGCGAAACGACACGCGTCCATGCATCCGGTACCTGGTGAGACATTCCAAGGATGAGTGCTTCGACGAAAACGGAAAACGGGTGCGCGTTACAATTGAGGGCGCGTTAATGTCGAGTAATTACGGTAAGCGTTTCTTTTTCGAATTTTCGCGTCGAACCTGCATATAACGAAATCGTATTTATAACGAAGTTTTTCGGGAATTTGTCAATTTCGTTATATCCAGGTTTAACTGTATCATCTGTTCACCCTCTAGTCCCTCGAACCCTCTAGTCACGGCAATAGTTGACTTTTTAATGTGACCTTGACTGCATGTAAGCTGTGGTGCTCAGATTTAGTTTGGCACTTTCTGCCCATTTGTGAGCTTAGCCCGTTCCCACCAGTAAGCTCACAGGTTGGTTGCCTGCTGACCAGTACGGCGCATCTGCGGCCCTAAGTCTAGCCTGTGCACGTACTGCATAGACCAGACATTGGTGATTTCGCCTAGGTTACCACTCATTGGTAGTCTCAGGGGAGATCACTGGTAAACGGGGAACTTTCCTGGTGGTTTGCGACCGTCGCCATGTAGGTGAGCAGTGTGTTTTCATCATAAGACTGCCTTGGCTGTTAAAACTAATCATTGCTGAGTGTCGGTGACCGAAGTTACAGCTTACAGTTTGGTGACGACTGTATGCAAATCCATTCACAGCAGCTATAAAGCCTGTGCGGCTCTTGGAAAACCGAAAAACCACCTTGACAACACAAGGGAGAATATGGCGGACAACCTGAATGGCGCCATTTTCCAACATTGTGTCCGAAAAATCCAGCAAGATTGTACGGCATGCGAAACTTCGATCTAGATTGGTTCAATAGAGAAGGTGGCGGTGTCGCAGGGATGTTTGAATCCGAACAGTCAGTTGGTGGCTGTAAATGAATTTATCTTTGGCTTGTCTTGGCTGCGAGTAGTGCCGACGGCAATGTGACTTGCCCGCCGAGACTGGAACTGTTGTTTGTACGGTACATGTTATCAAATTAGTAATTGTTCGAACCAGAGCGATTACCCAATAACATATTGTTTAGTTGACTGTTATAAAATATTGAAATATTCACCCAAGCCTAGATTTGCATGTGTCCATTGCGAATGCAAGCAATGTCACGCTGTTTTGCAGGCAAGCATGCGGGCTGCCATGGAGCAGTACCCCGACACCTGTGCCGTGCTGGTGCGTAGGCACGGTGTCTACGTCTGGGGCGACTCCTGGCAACGTGCCAAGACCATGTGAGTCGTTGTGCACTTCAATGCCACCAATTCGTGCACTTTCTCTCCCTTTGATTCATCACACAAGCCTGCATCATAAGTGGGATGATAATGGGAGGTAGAAAAGGTTCATTTCTCCGAGGAATATGAATAAAATCCCAATTCTGCACATGTGCACAAGGACATTGACTGTAATGACAGTTTGCAGGATATGGATGTTCGAGTGTGCTTTAAAAATTCAGCTTTCAATAATTTTGCACTAGCAGTTTGACTACTAGAAGACAAAATGAAGGGCAATTTTCTGTTTTCTGTGCTTCACACCAATACCCCAACACCAGTATGACTATTCAACGGTTTACAGTAGCACCCCGCTGTTGCATTCCCGGGTGCTGCGTTTTTCGACCGCTCCTGGCACAGCTCCCACAGGACCCAATGCATTGCTAACCCCGCTGTTGTGTCGCAACTGTGGGACCGTTTCCGCATCATGTGTCGCGAACTGCCAGCCCGAGCGGCTATGTTGACTTTTCATCTCACTTGGCTTGATGGCTTGACGATGGGATTGGCTGCCCGAAGTGCCCGGGGCAACACCTGTGACATATTTTCGGTCTCTGCCAGCAAAAGCAGAGCCTTTGAAATCTGTATTTGCTATCTAAAACTGGTATCTATAACGCGTTGGGGCCCTAAAATTGGTTTTGGCGCATAGATGTTCTGTGTAAAGTCCAAGGGCGATAACGCCGTCGCCGTGTGCTGTATGTGCGAGTGAAAGCGTGCGAGAGGAGCTGACGACCATTGCTAAATCTTGCTCGTGCAAGAAAGAAAAGCGGGGAGGGAGGGATAGTGGGCGGCGTTGCACCATAGAGAAAGAAATTGTTGTACCCTGGCATCAACTGCGTATTGCGCGGCAGTGGCCTTATCTTAAATGCTATCTGCATTGGGGGCAGAGTCTAGGCAGTGTAGGTGCGTCGGTGGCTCGTAGCTTTGTGCTTGCTGTGTGTTCTCGACACTCCGCTTGCGTTGAAGCGATAGACAGCACAAAGCTCACATCGCTCGCTGCTGCTGCCGCACTTACTCACTACAGCGTTTTGACAGCTAGTGTCCGCGCTCATCGAGTGGGATGTGTTCATGTTTGTCTGTGTGCGCTGTCACCATGCTTGTTAATACATAAAACCCCGTTAATTTGGACTTCATGGGACCGGAGAGGATGTCCGAATTAACCGAGGGTCTGAATTATCAAGAGTACGTTCAAAACACTTGAAAAATTATTCAGACATCATCAGACTTTTATTTCTTAAAGAAATCTGTGATAGCGGTTTGCTTCGCGGAGGAAATGTGCGACGAAATCACAATTTTGCAAAGTTCCCGTAAATGACTCAATTCACGCACACTGTTCAAGGAAACCATGCAGATGTCCTCTAATACGGTCAACGCCTGCGCAGCCTCAGTCATTGTGGGACGTGGACGCTCGTCTGAATCGTTGGGGTCCTCGTCCACCGATTCCCCTTCCCCATCCATGACCTCGGTGACGATATCGCTGTCTGTCACTATGCCGGCAATGGCAACATCATTGTCTATTGCAAAGTAATCGTGCAGGGGCACATCGGCTGGCATGATGTTAACGTAGTGCCCATCTTGCTCTTCGCCGCTTTCAACATTGGCCGCCACATCCGGGTCAGCAACATCGGGCACGAAGCTGTGCCTGAAGCAGTTGGTGACTACTTTAGGCGAGGGCATGTTGTTCCACACGTACCTAAGCACGTGGATTGCGCTGAGTAGGCTTACCTCACATTGCTTGTCTGCCTCCATGCAGAGCAACATACGCTCGAGTACCTACCGTCGAGAGCGGCTTTTCACAAACTGTAGAATTCCCTGGTCCATCGGCTGCAGGGAAGCCATTGTATTTGGAGGCAGGAATAGAAGTTCAATATTTTCGAGCCCGGACACCTTTGTGTGCGCACTGCAGTTGTCCAGCATGAACAGAACCTTCCGAGCCTTGGCCACAACGCGGCGGTCTATCTGACGCAGCCAGGCTTGAAATATTTCGGCGGTCATCCTTTCGGGTAAAGCGGTAGTCGACAGGCAGCTGCTTAATGTTCTTAAACATCTTGGCTTTGCTGCCTTTCCTATCACCAACAGCGGCAGCCGCTCTGTGCCGGTCATTTTCGCAGCCAGAAGAACCGTCACCCGCTCTTTACTGCATTGCCCGCCGACGCACGGGTCCCCCTTAAACACGATTTTCTTATCAGGCAGAGCCTTGAAAAACAGCGCTGTCTCATCAGCGTTGAAAATGTTGCACGGCTCGTACGCAGAAAGGCGGGCATAAAGTCCAGACCGCCAGTCATGCACAACACTTTCGTTAACGGCACCTTTTTCACCGCACACGTTGTGGAACACCAGCCCGTGTCGCTTCTTGAAGCAGTCGAACCACTGTTCCGACGCATTGAAAGAGTCAATGTTCATGCTTAGTGCGAATTTCTGTGCGCAGATAAGGGGGCCGCTCAAGGGCAACTGCGCATCACGCGAGACGGCAATCCAGCACAACAGCGCTTCTTGTAGTTTGGGGTGTGCTGCCGTTCTGAGCCTCTTCCTCTTGTCTCCGAACATGTCGCCGTCATACGCTTGCATAATTTGGTCTTCGTTCTTGACGTAACTTCTCACCGTGCTTTTCTTGACCTGGAACTTTTCCATCACTTCTTTTCGGGATGCTCCCACTTGCAACGCCTTCAGTATTTGCACCTTCGCAGCCAAATCCTTTGCTTCGTACTTCGCCCTCTTCGCTGCAGGGGCTTGGGCAGGAAACGAAGAAGCCATCCCGGCGTCGCTTGCACGGTGGTGACGCGCACGAAGTAGACAACAAAAAATAACAATGCAGAAGAATGAAAAAGCAAATCCGTCGGTTGCCCGTTGCTGGTGACAGTAGTGATGCAATGCCTGTCATTTCGGTTGTGAACTAGCGCCACGTGTTTTTTTTTTTGTGCCTCCGAGATGCAAAACTCGCTCGTACCTCATTCTAAATCTCGGAGGCCATGATCCAATCTCGAAGTTGTTTGGATGCGCCATCGATTTCGGGTGCGAGTCCGCTGCAACGGAATTCGCTGCTACTTCCCCGTCACAACCCTACCTCGGTGGGGAGTTCGAATTAACCGAAGCACAGTCAAATCTGTCCGAATTAACGAGTCTTCAGTCATGCAACAATGCACATTTTGGACGGGACCAGACGCCGCATCCGAATGAACCGAAATTCCAAATTAACGGGGGTTGAATTAACGAGATTTTACTGTAAAGTTAATACGCTAATGTTTACAAGTTTATACGGATGATAAAACTACTATCCTTACTGTGTATAGCTGTCTGCTAATTTGCTATTGCAATCGATGCTTCGGCTTTCAGGCGAAACTGCATCATTTTTTCACATGTAAGAATTAAAATAAAATTGTGTGCAGTTCGCCACTACTCTCATTTCTAAATTTTTCCTGTTTCTCAGCTCTTGCGTTTCCCAGCTCTTGCATTTCTTTCTTTTTTTATGGTCCCAGGAATAACGTATTAGCGGGGTTTTACTGTATTACAGTAGCCGACCGATTTTCCGGTCTTTGTGGGGGCTGAAAAATAGTCCGAAAAATCAAACAGCCCGAATCCCCCCCCCTCCCCTCTCCTAGGAAAGAACAATTGTGAGGCTTAGAGTAGCTGAAGACAAACGTCGCAGTTATGCCTTAAAGGCGCAGCATCAATTGCGATAGCAAATTAGTAGACAGGTACACGAAGTACGGATAGTAGTTTTATCGGCCGTATAAAGTTGTAAATATTCGCTTATTAACTAAATAAACAAGCACGGTGTCACGCGCGCACAGGTAAACATGAACACATCTTGCTCGATGAGTGCGGAAACTCGTTAAAACGCTGGAGTGAGAAAGCGCGCCAGCAGCAGCAGGCAAATTGACCTTCGCGCTGTCTCTTGTCTTGCTGCAACATGAACTTCGAAAAAAAAAACAGCGCATACGAAACTACCGGCACTCGGCGCATGCCCTTTGTACTCATCGCAGATCGCTTTGAAGATGAGTCCCCCGTGGGCGCACACTTCGGCCACATAGCAGATCGCTTTCAAGATACGGTGCCTGCGCGGCAGCTCCGTCAGCAGCAGCCGCAAGAGCAGAACGCACCCCCCCCCCCCCCCCAGCCCCCATCCTGTCCGTCGCCTCATCCCCGTGCCCCGCGAGGTTAACGAAGTCCACGTGCTTCCGGTTGCCTTCCTCTCTCGCGTGCGCAAGATTAAGCTGCGGTTGCCGGCTCACCCTCGCAAGCTATCACTCGCACACACAGCGTACGACGCGCGGCGTCGGTTTTATCGCCGTTGGACTTTGGACGTTGAGCCTCACGACGGCGGCGACTATGCGCTTGGAGTGTCCATATAATTGCTATCGCAATAAAATCCCTAATAATGTGCTGCCTTGGAGGGCAGGGCATCGCTTGGAGGCGATCAGATTTGCTTGGATTCGCGCAAGAGCATCACCGTGTTGGCGATCTCCGTTGGCACAGATCGCCATGAAGATCAAAGAAACGTGCCACGTTTCTTCGCACCACTTGGCTCACGCGAAGGCACAGGAGGTGGCGCCGATCACACAAGTGTGAAGCCCCGCAAACACACACAAAGATGCGACAACAATGTCTTCGAGACACACCTGCACATGATTTTGCACCACGTGCAAAACTGCAACCGAAACCTTAAAAAAAAAAAAACGGATCTCGCTTTAGTGATTATGACAATAGTGCTAAGCTGACCAAAAAATAAAAAAAGCAAGTGCCGCTTTTTGGAACGTTTCGTCGGCCAAGGAAGAGCGGGCATGGCCTCAGCTACGAGAGGATAGCGCGCGTCTACCAATCTTGAAGGCTATAGAAGGGGCCACTGGAAGCCAAGCCCCGCCAAGCCAGCAGAAAATCTAACATGGCGGCCCCAAGATCAGGTAGCGTGGCTCGGAGTGAGCGATTTGGCCCGGAAAATTAAACATTGGCACCTAGATTCGTCCGAAAAATCGGTCGCCAAAATGCATTAGCTCTATGAGAACCCTGACAGTACATCTGTAAGTCCAGAATATCCAACAAGTCCGAATTTTTGGAGTCTGAAAAATCCGTCGGCTACTGTATGTAATGGCCATCACATGAGCTGTGTTTTTGTTTGTCTTGTTCACTTCGCATAAAAGCAATTCACAGATGTCATGTAATTACTGTGAAATCTCGGTAATATGAATCGCACAGGGTCGCATGAAATATTCGCATGAAATATTCATATCACCCAAGATTCGTATCATCAACACATACACAAAATCAAGAAAACTGAAATTATTTTTAGCAGAAAAAATTTGTAATAGTGGAAGCCCGTTGATACGTTCCTCGCTGCTGTGTTTTCCCAGCTGCTACGTCGCGTTTTCACGGTCTCGACCTAAATCCTGTTGACTTCCAAGTATTAAGTTCCGCTTAGAACGTCGCCAATCTGTAATGTTCCTGCATCTTACATTGCGTTTGAATGTGGCGGTCACGGAAATTTAGCGGTGCAGCCAGCTTGTACGTTGCAACGCAGGCTGCAGGCGTCGTATCTTGAGAGCTACGTGCACGAAGTGCGCGCCCGTGCGGGCTTTATCGTCAAAACAATCTGCAATGTTGACAAAGAGCGCCTAGTGCTGGTAGCTTTGTAAGTGCAGTGCTTTCGACGTTTAGTTTGCGTTGAAGCAAGACAGCGCGAAGGTCTATTTGCAGGCTGCTGCTGCCATGCTTCCTACCTCCAGTGTTTTGGCACCGAGATTCCACGAATATCGAGCGACATGCGTTCATGTTTACCTGTGCGCGTGAGTGGCGTGCACGGGATATCACAATATTTTCAGATACCACTGTATGCCTCAGCGCGTCGAGTGGAGGGATCATTTTGGCTGTCGGGGCTGCTGCTGTGGTCGGCGTTCCTGCAGCGATCCTCGTCTTCTTTCTCGCTAGTCAAAGCATCAGCTAGGCTGTGATGTGCTCCGGTCCACTCGATGCGGGGACCCCATCAGAGATGGCGCAGCCGCGTGACGTAGCTGGTTGCTTGGTGACTATGGATCCCGCCCAGATCTTGCTGTGCCGGCTTGTCTGTGCTGGTCGCTCTAAATCAGAATCTAAATTAATTAGATTCTGGTTTACTCAAGCACTCCTTGGGGCGCCCGTTTGAGGGGAATGTTCGGAAGTACTCTCAGGCAGCCGCACTGTAACCGGTATTTCGTTTCCCTACAACTGCACCATAAGCGATACGTGTATACATGGAGTGCTATGGGAAAATTAACGGGAGTCTGAAAAGACCGCACTATATCCGGTCCTGCACTATAAGCGGTTACGTTATAAGTGGTCTATACTGTAGTGCAGTTGCGTGACACGAAATACCGGTTACAGTGCGACTGCCTGGAAGTTAGGCAGTCAACCTAGACGGCAAACACTCCCCTCACGATACAAATACCGTATTTACTCGAATCTAACGCTCACTTTTTTCCAATAAAACAGGTCCAAAAATTGCGTGCGCGTTAGAATAGAGTACGACACTAAATCTGCGTTATACCATATAGCCATCGGGATTTCAAAATGGCCACCTCGCACCACAGCTTCCGTGTGCTGCAGTACACGTGCTGAGACAATCGTCTACCGTTTGTCTTTACGTTCTCTTCGTCTGCCCTATCAGCGTGAAGTATCGAGTTCATTATGATGCCGCATTTAAAAGGAAAGTGGTCACGAGTGCGGAGATGGACGGAAATCTAGCCGCATCACGAGCGTTCGGAGAATCCGAAACTTGCGTTCGGGACTGGCGCAAACAGAAGCAGAGGATTTTCGCCAGCAAAGCAATGCGGAACGGTTTCAGTGGAACGAAGCAGGTCGTAATCTGCGACGATCCACTTCGGCGATACTTGAAAGCAATGTGCAACACCGAAAGTCCGCCACACGCCGTGTTTTCGCTGCTTATAGGTCGCATTGAAGCGAGAGGCATGATAGCATGAAAGTCAATTCGCTCGCCGCATTTCATCACTTGAGCATTTTGACAGTTCGCTTCCACGGTCAACGAGCGAGATGTGTTCATGTTTGCTTGTGCGCACGTGACACCGTGCTTGTTAATTTATTTAGTAAGTGAATACGGAACCTAGAGCACGGTGAGAGCGACGGCAGAAATCCGCCTGCAGTGTCCATTATCGGCAATAAAACAGTTGTTTTAGTTATAGTGCGGTACCGCTTATAGTGTGGATATTCGCGACTCCGGCGACTTGCGTTATAAGCGGTCTACACTGTATAATGTATCTCCTGACAGTGTCCCCTTCCGATTCTTGGTATGCTTCACTGCAATAGATTGCGTATGCTTTACCGCATAACATGGCTGTATTGCGGCGAAGCTGACCAGTCAAATTCAAATTATTCGGCGAAAGGCCAATTTTGAGATCGAAATAACGGAAGTTTGGGCCCATAAAAATGCATGGACGCCAGCCAAGGCCTTCGGCTGGGATTGAATTAACTGAAAAATCAAATTAACTGGAGCCGAAATAACGGGAGCCTACGGTATTTAGAAAAATCTGGTTTATTAAATCCAGGTTCGCCTGTAAGACACCCATCCTAACAAGTAACATTGTCGCTTCTGTCGTGACCTGCGTTTCGATGACTGTATTGCAGGTGTGAATGCTACGACTACCTCTTTGACATGGCCGTGCAGATGAAGCGCCTCGGGATGGACCCCACGCTGCCCCCACCACCACAGCAGAGTGCCGCAGCGGCCACAACACTTGCCGAAGCAGTGCAGGTCAGTCAGTCCCCAATTTGGCTTTTCGTCCAGTTTCTGTGGGGCAACGGTCACTCAAGTGCGACTGCATATCCTGTCACATATTGACTATTGTAGTATCAATTATGCGGGCATTCCAGCCACACTTGCAGCGTTAGCGTCATCCATATATCACTGTATCCACTCTTCTCGTAGCATTAACCGATAGAGCTAACCAGTGAGCATCCCGGCAACATATTTCAGCACGTCTGCTGGGAAGTGATTGCTTAACTTTGGGAATCATCCTCCAATGGGTGTCTGCCCAATTTTCTTTTTTTGTTTAACTGTCCTAATGTTTCTTGTCCCGAAGTTTTTCTTTGCTATACTCTGTGACCATTGTCGTACTTGTAAAGTTATCAATGTGACATTTTATCGCAAGCACTTACTTGCCAGCAACGGTCAGCGACCTGTATTCGGCATAGCTTAGCCACATCTGTTGTACCAGCTAAACGGCTGTCATATACAATCAACAAGCAAATGATCGTTCCTGAATGTTCCACCCACAGGTGGCAACAACGGCTGAAGCTGAATCGGCATCCGTGGACCCACCCGCTACCCTGACCAGTGAGTACATGGGCCACTTGATGCATTTTGGTTAAGCTTGATTGCCGCTGTCGGTATCAGCGCATGCACGGACTTGTCCAGTTTAGTTGTAACTGTCTGACTAAGACGGCAAATTGTTCGCTTTTTAAGAATATGAAGACCCGTGCCATATGCTCTCATTCGACATAGCTGTTAGACACCTGTCCATGTTAACACAACCTTACTAGAGGTATTCAAATAGTGAAATTTCCTAACCGAATCAAATAGAAATATTTGAAAGAAACAACCTCTGAATATCGAAAGAATATAGAATACAGTATAACCTCGTTCATATGTTTTGAGGAAAAACGCAAGAAAAAGCGTATTAACTGGAAAAAAGCACTATCTGAAGTCACCAAAAAATTTGGCCGACTCGATGTAGTTGACATCTAGATAATGCGAAGTGTTACACGAATCATTGCAGCACAAGACGCCCGAACTGGTCGGGCCCAAATGGCCTGAGACGGGTTGTTGTTTTTGCGGCTTCAGTAAGCTTACATTTGCGGTTTTTGAATTCGGTCAAGTGTCAGCATCTTCTTCGGGATGGTAAAACGGGTGCCACAAAAGCTGCTGTGAAGCAGATTTTTTGTGCCGTGGGAGAGATCAGTCCTGGACAGATTTAAATTGCCGCGCGCCCCGGCGGCAAACGAGCTGTGAGCAAAGCAGACCAAGCAGCCCCTGAAGTGACGTACGTGCGGGAAACTTGTGTCGTGCGGACCCACCCGACCTATATTTTGCACTCGTAGTGTCGTCTGCTCGCGCTTCTTTTGGTTGGCTTTTCAGGCGAGATATTCATGTGGTCACGTGGCTTAAGGAAGTGCCCTGCCCTCGTCCGCTAGTCGTATTGCTCGTTGTGTCATGCTGCTCTACGGTTTCGGAATTCTTGGCCTCGTGGTACTGTGACCTCCGTGGCTATGTCAAGGAAACGCAAGGCGCTGACTTTGAAAGAAAAAACTCGATATCATCTGCAAGTTCGAATAAAACCCAAAGAAGAAGCGTGCGGATCTGGCAAGCGAACTTGGTTTGGCGGTTTCAACACTGTATGCCGTCATCGGCAAGCGTGAACAGATTTGTAAAGCGATGAGTGAGGGAACGGCGGCTTCGTTTTTTAACTTTCAAAAGAACTTGCTTACGGACTTTGAAAAAAAAAAAAAAAGTTCAGCGAAACCTGATGAGCTATTTCAAAGTTGCTCAATAAAAATGTGTTGGCTGCGGTTCATGTGATCTCGATTGATGCTGCTCTGCATAATGCGCGTGTTATTTGGAGCAGTATACTCGACGCCGCAGGAAGCTTTGCAAGCGAGTTTGTCACCAAGTAAGCCTGTTTTCTTACATTCTGGGACTTGCTTTGGATGATACGATTTTTGGATGGATACGTTTTATTTTCTGGTTCCCGCGAAGATAGTATCAACGAGGTTCCACTGTATTTTGAGTCTCATGCGAACGAAAATTAGCTATGCTATAGCCGATACTGTGTCAAATCCTGCATTTTACATTTCAGTATAGCAGGAGAATACTCTATTAAATAAAGCTTGACCAACCAAATTTTGTACTTATTTCATTATAGCCGATTGTTCATTATATCCGCAGTGATTTCACTGCTGCGCCAACTACGCCAAAGTGCGCCAAATGGGATTTACTGCGCCATCCTGATACAATCGACGAAAATTGCGCCTAACTGCGCCAAACTGTCTCGGATTTGGCGGCGTCAACGCCGACAATTGCACCAACGGGGAATTAAAACGTGCAACGCGATGATAAGGCTAGCCTTAGTTGCAAACAGGATACGAAACAGCACTAGCGCGTGCTTCCCGATTAAGGGGGACGCGGCTTTCGCATCGCGAAAAATGGCTAAAAAATCGATTTTTTGAAAATCACATTTTCAATTTCTGTAACTCTTATTTTATCTGATCCCGAAATATCATCGCTGAAAACCAAGTAGAAGTGCTCAAAAACATTGTTGTATCAGCCAAGGTGCCGAAAATTTTCGCGGAAATCGCGAAAAAACGGCGTTTTTCAAGCCACGATATCTCCGGAACGGCGCAGCCGAGAGCCGCCATCTTGGACTCGTTGGAAAGCGCATTTCTCCGTCTTCAAATTTGCCGCTTCAGCTATCTCCTTCATACAGAAACAAGCACACAAAAAGCAATTGATTGAAGGTCGTGCCGGAGCCACCAATTGCCCGCGCCCGCCACGTGACTCCAGCGCGGTTCGCCATTGGTCCGGTGCTCGCTTCGCGATGGCGTCGTCTGCACCGCTTGTTGCGGTCTCTTCGCGAGCTCTGGGCAGTTTCCGTAATCTCGACTAGTAGTAGAGCGGGCGCTACGTGGACATCGCAGTAGCGTGGCCGATCCCGCTTTTTGTAGACGTCTCAGACCCGCGGCTAAGCATTCGGAGCATCGGCGACGCGGATTCGCGACCTAGCTTCGGGCACGGAATCCTCGGTCACGCGGCTAAGCCTTTCGCGCGTAGGCGTCTCCGACTTGGCGATCAAGCACATCGCGCGCGGGCTTCTCGGATCCTTGCCTAAGCATTTCGTGCATCGGCGCCTCCGACTGCGCGACTAAGCACATCGAGCGTCGACTCATCGAGCCCGCGGCTACGCATTTCGCGCGTCGGCACATCGCTCAGCGAGTCTCGACTCCTCGGACCCGCGGCTAGGCACTTCGCACGTCGGCCCTGCGAGCGTCAACTCCTCGAGCCCGCGGCTAGGCATTTCGCACGTCGGCACATCGCTCATCGAGTGTCGACTCGTCGGACCCGCGGCTACGCACTTCGCGCGTCGGCACCTCGAGCGTCGACTCCTCGAGCCCGCGGCTAGGCATTTCGCGCGTCGGCACATCGCTCATCGAGTGTCGACACCTTGAGCGTTTATTCCTCGGACCCGCGGCTAGGCATTTCGCGCGTCGGCCCCTCCGACTGCGCGATTCAGCTTACCGAGCGTCTATTATTTGGACCCGCGACTTAGCACATCGTGTGCCGACTCTATTATCGTAATGCCACGATATCTCGTAACAATACCTATCTACCACCCCTTCATAAAGAGAACCTCATCGTGAGCTCTATTCTCTAGGCCACTTGGGCTGGCACATACACCTGGCTGCAGAAGTGAGGCATCATACAAAAGTACAGGCTGGAAAGCACCTAGCAGCTGCATTGCTGCCTATCTCTCAGTGACTCTCCTAACCTCCATCTCAATGGAAGATGATTCAGAAGGCTGCTGAGAGCCTTCATTCAATAACATGGTCGATTCTACTAAAAGAAAACAATGCCTCACTGCCTGCACTGCAGCTGCTATCAATGAGGCAGTCTGCAGGTACAACGCTAGAACTACTGTATATTTATGCCCACATAGTTCTGCACCTCACTTGGTTTGAAACCCAGGCACCATGCTCTTTGTAGAGCAGCAGTAAAGAATGCCATACAAACATGAAAAACGCAGAACAAAGGCACAGCAGCCCAGAGGCCACATGATGCGGGAACGGTCCCACATTTGCGACGCAACAGCGGTGCTACCAATGCATTGGGTACTATGGGAGCTTAACAGCCGGGAAGACGCAGCGCCCGGGAACGTAACAGCGGGGTTCTACTGTCGCTTGTTTGAAGCGCAGCATGACATGTGATTATAATAACTGCATGCCGCCAATGTGTCCATCATTTCTGTTTATGGATATACGGAATGACATCTGAAAAAACTAGCAATATATGACACGATATCAATTTGTGTGTGTGTGTGTGTGTGTGTGTCGCATGTACACGTTTTTGGAAATACTTCAGGATATGAAAAATCAGCTGCTCCAAGCTGCTCCCAAATGCCAAATTGCCTGCTCCAAAGTGCTCCAAAATGAAATTTCTGATGCTCCGAAAATTGCTCCAAATCAGAAGTCCGCAGTAGCATCACTGTATCCGTGTTCGTTGTATTGAGATTCGACTGCATATGCTGCCTAAATGTGAGCCATCCTTATTGAATGACTGCAAATTATTGAGCAGACATAATGTGCGCCGTGCACTCGCCCACGAATCAGTGCCCCTGCAGAAGAACCGCAGCTATCCTGCAGCAGAACCATCTGCACCAGTCCTCACATTCATCATCCTTTCTCTCTCGAGGCTTGAATAAGTGTTGTTATCCCTTATGGATTATGGAACGAATGGATTGCAGTCGCTACAGATTATACCACGCGATATGCAATTACTTGAGCGTTGCCAACCAGCTGCGCCACAGACATAGCCGACTTCCTACTGTATGACGTTATCCTCCAACATGGTGCTCCACGTCACCTACTCACAGATCTCGGTCGCTGCTTCCTGTCTCGTGTGGTTGACGATCTACTTCAACCATGAGCTACTCATAACAACTTCACCACCTCATATCATCCTCAAACCAATGGACTCACCGAACGCCTCAAACGTACACTGACCGACATGCTTTCTGTGTACGTTTCCGATGACCACCACGATTGGGACGTTGCGCTCCCGTTCGTCACATTCGCATACAACTCATCGCGTCATGAAACTGCCGGCTACTCCCCCTTCTATCTTCTCTTTGGACGCCATCCCTTATTACCCTTTGACACCTTGCTCCCTTCTGATCCGGCCTCCACGTCCATGACTTCCTATGCGCAAGATGCCATCACGCGTGCGCTCGTCGCGGGCGGAGTTGCTCGCGCTCGGCTCTCGTCATCGTAGGCCGCATAAAAGGCCATTTACGATCGTCGACACCAGGATACTGATTTTTCACCAGGCTCTCTCGTCCTTCTCTGACTCCCACCTCGTCGTGTCGGCCTCTGTGAAAAGTTAATGTCGCGGTACGTCGGGCCCTACCGTGTGCTGTGCCAGGTGACTCCTCTCACCTATGAGATATCTCCCATGGCATCCACCTCATCGACTGCCGCACCACGAAGTGACATCGTACATGTTTCCCACCTCATACATTACAACTCTGATAACCAATTTTGACCACAACAAGCACCGGCATGGTGCTTCATCGGCCAGGGATAATGTCACGAGCAATGGCAAAGACAAAGACGTAGTGGGGCTGGGTCAGAGGCTCTCCTGTCGGACTGAAAACCTGCTGGAACCTGTGCGCTCTGTGCAGTCTTGACTAGACAAGCGCTAGCCGTTTACTGCTAAGTAAATACTCCCCATAACAATATAAAAAATAAGTTATTCAACGATGTTGAATAGCAAATTCTTGAGCCACATACGCATTGAATAGCAGGGATTATTCAATTCGTATACGAAATTTCAAATTTGTACCCCTGATCCTTGCCTAATTAACATTTTCTGTTTGCTTCCTACCATTTGTTTAAATTGATCGAGAAGTGACTCTCGTGGTACATATTATAGTTATTAGTGCAATGGAGAGCTTGTCATTCACAGTGCCCAATCTCGCTCATTGTATAGCAAGGGCCTCGACTTTTACAGCCTTGATGCCATGAGGTAGCATAGGTTTGTTGGGCAGTTGCCTGCTTCTAAGCTTACATACAGTCAAACCTCGTTAATAAGTACCCGCTTAATGTGCGATTGCGTTTTAAACGTAGTCGCAAAGATTCCCCCGCCCAGCCCCCATTGAACCCCATGTATTGGCTGACCGCTCAAGCCGTAGTCGCTCATTGCCCACCAAACGGTTAGTGCGTACTATTTCTCTTTCTTGTTCTACACGCACATGCACAAAATCGGCAAAAGCTCATGTGCGCAAACGTTCGATTTTCGAGTTGTGACGCCTGGACAACAGTCGCCAGTGATAGTGAACTTGAAACATGGCCATCATGACGTATTTCCTGCTCATACAGCTGTTGTCGATTGCCGCACACAAAAGCATGCGTTCGAGATTAGCTCCCAGTTACGCAGAGAAGCTGCCGGTAAGGGGTGGGAATTCGCTGTTGCCGTCGAATCCAATTCAAGTAGTAACTGTGCAGAGGCACATTTTATTGCGAAGCGCATTTCTGCCGTCACCCTGGATGTCCCTTTGAAGTTACGTGTAAAGTCCAAACACGGAAACATCGTCGCCGTGCGCCAAACGCTGTGTGTGCGAGTGAAAGCGTGCAAGGGTCAGCCGACTCAATCTCGCGCGCGCTAAGGAGAAAGGCGGGGCGGAAGCGCGCTTCTCCTGCGCGAGGCATGGCGGGGGAGGCGAGAACGGGAGGAGTTTACTTTGGCGGCAGCCGCTGTATCTTGAATGCGATCTGCGACGTGGAAAAAGTGCGCACCCGCGCAGGCCTTATCTTCAAAGCGATCTGCAGACAAAGTGCAACTAGTGCCGGTAGCTTCGTGTGCACTGTGCTTTCGACGTCCAGTTTGCGTTTAAGTGAAAGACGGCATGCTCGCTGCTGTGGCCACGCCTCCTCACTCCAGCATCGAGCGAGACGTGTTCATGTTTACCTGTGTGCGCATTACACGGTGCTTGTTAATTAAGTTGTAAGCGGGGCCTCATGGACAAACTGGCTCGTGGCCTTATCGAGTTCGAAGATGTTGCGTTTTGGCAAGGCTGCCGCGGCGGCAAGTGAAGATTACTGATTTTTTGCTGCCTACCCGCAAATAAAGCCTGTCTGAGTGTGTGTGTGTTTGACAGCATGGTGACGTAGTTCTTTTCCGGCCAGCAAGGAGCTGCTAAACTGGCATTGGCAGTTAATTCATACATCTTTAGTGCGTACCTAAACGTTGTTCCCCAGGGTGTCTACCAACCGGGAAAACCAGGAATTCTCAGGGATTTTGAATATTCTGAAAATACTCGGGGAAAAATCAGGGAATTTGTTGCTCTATCAGGGAAAATTAGTAGGGATGGGCGAATAAACGGTATGGTCAAATATTCGATTGAATAATTCTATATTCGTTATTTACTTCGATTCGAATTCACGTATTCTATATTTTCGAATTATTCAGCACTCCCGAATAGGCAGCCAAAAGCCACGGACGGACAATATACATCTCGGAGGATATGCTTCACGTCATGGCTGCCATACATCAACCATAAATCTCGAAGGCTATACGTTGTTTGCATTAAAGAGCCTGAAATGTGCGTCGCAGAAGTGCAGAAACGGCGTTAGCGCCCAACCGAAACGAAGCGGCGGAGTCCGCATCGCCATAGTCAGCAGCGGAAATCGTACGTGAATGACAGTAACGACTGAACGCTTCGTGCCTATTGTGCCTTTATTGCGTTTACCGTCCGCGCATAACAACGCGTTGGCTGCGGGATTTCATAGTCGCCACCCATCATCGCGTCGATAGCTGCCGCGCTTTCTTCCGCAGCAGTTGCCGCTAAAAGTAGTTTCGTTTTGACTCAATACACACGTCGGCCGCGTGCCTAAAAAGCTGCGTAGTGGCCATCCATGATCACATAGATAGCGACCGCGATTTCGTCAGCAGTTGTTGCAGCAAACGGTAGTTTCGTTCTGACTCGGTGCGTGCGTCTGCCAGGTACAGCCACGCTAGCAGCAAAAAGGCACGCGTCATGCTGTGAGCGGCAAGTTGCCGCATGCCAGCACCTTGTCGCGAAGTCCACCGTGGCAATCGCGTCTCGCAGCGCGATATGATCTCGTGTGCTCTCGGAACGCGGAATCACCGTGAGCGAAAAGCGGTGCGATCGGACAGCGTCCAGAAATCGCTCCATAGCTCCAAACCGGACCTCCGCCTCCCTGACGTCACCCTCGTCGCTCTTGGCACCCTCGGCAAGCTTTAAAAGCCTGCCGCTTTTGCCGCGTGCGGCATGACGCGCGCGTTTTTGCGGCTAGCGTGGCTGTACCCTTAAGCACCGCAAAGTCGCCGTTCATAATCGCGTCGATAGCGGCCGCGGTTGCGACAAAAAGTTGTTTCGATTTGACTCGGTGCAAAGCTGTCGAGGATGAAGAGCACCAGCTACATCGCGATGTATCGGTCAGCTTACTGCCGAAAAAATAATCGGGATGTACGCGCAGTAGTGCAAAGCGTATTGCAAATGATGGCGCGCGCCGCAGCCGTGCTGCGAAGGAAGTCGCGAGGCCTCGATCGCCACTGCGAGAGGCAATCAGTCACGAGATGAGGAGAATTGCAGTTTCCACACTGATTTTGTGCAAAATAACGAAAGGATTTGCTCGTCCATTACACTAATAAAATCGTGCTGATGTAGTAAGCATTTGCTTATTGTTTTTTGGATACCCTGGTAATTCGGACATTTTTTTTTCAATCCCGTGAAATTCGAATTAACTAGGTTTCACTGTAATGTGTGATATATACTATTTGAACTATTCGATTCCAAATTATTCGACCAAATCACTATTTGCTGCGACCCTGAAATCAACTATTCGCCCATCCCTAAAAATTAGCTGTAATTTTATTGAAAGGGAACGAAGTTGCGGTACTGGAGGGAGAGAGGGAAGGCAGCGTTTAGCTGCGACACCAAATGCGTATTTATATAAAAATGTTGTGAGGCGAGAAGGTGGTAAAGGCTTCGAACGCTGCTCGGTGAGTGTCCCGTTCTGATCTCGTCGAAAACCTCCGAGCCGTCCCCAGAGGCACCAGCAACAGTGACTAACGCCGCGCGCGTTCGGTGCGAACGCGGGCAAAACGCCGACGGTCTCGACAACAGTTTTGCGCGTTGCTGGTGCTGCTACATGTCGAAGTATATACAGCTGATAAAACTACCATCCTTACTCCGTATAGCTCTCTACTAATTTGCTATCGCAATTGATGCTTCGCCTTTTGGGTGCAATTGCGACATTTTTTTTAACATGCTTACTAAAGAGTGACAGCATCAGACAACATGGTGTCAGCCCGTGTTGATGTAAAAGAAAGTTCCGTTTCACTCAGGGAATTTAGCAAAATCACTCGGGTAAAACTTGGAAAACTCAGGGAATCTGAAAATGTCAACTTGGTAGACACCCTGTTCCCGGCCGACTACGTATTAACGAGGTTTGATTGTACTACGATACGCATGTGGTTAAAAGGTTCTTTCACATCTGCCGCCTTGGCCGTGAGCGGTAGTGGCTAACACTCCTGGGCTGATCTTGTACGCCAGCAAATATTCAAGACAATGGACAGGAGGATGGTGCAATGGCGGCTTAATTGGTAAAGCACCGCACATGTAATGCAGAAGGTGTGGGTTTGTCTTATTCTACTTACTGTCTTCGAAAAAAAAAAAGGAGCGAAAAGTTTTTTTTTAGAATATTATCTCACTGTCCACCCATTCTTCCCCACCATCAAATAAGCATTATATGACCAGTCATTGCAATAGAAGTTGTGTTTTGCACTTTTGCTGAACGCACTGTCACAAAACGGCACTACTGGTATTCTTCGCATTTGCGTGTTCGAGCATATGTTTGCTCTAGTATGTCTCTTTTGATTTCAAACTTTCTATTGTGTGTTCTGTGCAGCACTAGCTGGCGAGTTGGCCGACACCCCAGGATTCACGCTCAACCCGAACGGCCCGGTCCCAGCTGAGGGCCAGACCACCTATGTTGTCTACATGTGAGCGTCAGACAGCAGCAAGTGCCTTTAGGAATGCCCCGCCTACTTGGAAAGCAGCACTGTGTGCCACAGCTTCAGCTACTTCGAGGCTGAAACTAGAGCTCACTAGGAGGGTCACCCATGAACGCAAGGAACGTGATAGTCTTGTTGTGGTAGTGCCGTGTAGAGGTCATCACAGGTAGCTCCGCATTTCCTTAAAGGGATGCTAAGTGAAGATATGCGATAATGTGCTCCGAGATTTTTATTGTTACCTTTATTGAGAATGAAGATTTTGTACCTGAGAAAAATATGTCAATGTAAAATGGGATTTGCGCCACCATGAGCAAGATTCCCACGACTTATCGTGCCTCGTTTTTGATGGGTACATATGCAGTCACCGACTGCTAATTTGGACTCGACGAGGTCCGCCTAGAAGTCTGAATGTAGTCGAGAATCCAATATATTGGGTTCACCAGAAACTAAGTGTCTTTGTTCCACAAGCGGCCAAAAAGCTTGTCAATGTGTTGCTGTACGCACATTTGCTTGCCTGTGACCTGGTCAGTCTGTATTTCAACCATTTTCATGCTGTTGTTACAGATAGACGAAAATACAGTCAATGCATGCACTGAAGCTCCATCCCCTGGCAACCTATGCAGAGGCTGGTTGCACTATGACAGCCAAATGATTGCAGGTTTTTTTAAACAGTCACCTTCTAGTACTTACCTCACTTAATCACCGCCCTCGTCGGCGCAGACTGGATTGGTGCACTTGGCGCCACTCAAAGCTATTTGATGATTCTGAGCAACAAAAACTCATAATAGCATTCAACAAAGTTGCCCTCGGCCGTGTTGCTATTTAACATGTAAAGGAAACAGTGTTGGACGTTCAGCACTGGCCCGACAAACTGTAAATGCAGTACAGTCAACTCCCGTTAATACAGTAAAAGCTCGTTAACTCGGATCTCACGGGACTGGAGAAAATGTCCGAGTTAACCGAATTCCGAATTATCGAATGGACCATGAAAACAAAAGGAAAACGTACACGGCACAGACAAACCTTTATTTCTTGAAAAAGTGCGTTATTTTCGTCTGCCTCGCCGTCGGAATTTCTGACAGAACGATCTTATTTAATCCCATCAGGTGGTGGTGCGCACGTTCACTGTCGCGAGAACAAACGCAGAACTCCTCGAGGACAGCGAGGGCTTCGGCAGCCTCCTGCACAGTGCGGCGACGTCGCGTTGGCGGCTCATCTTGACCGTCATCATCGGAACAGTGATTTTGGTCCTCTTCAAGCACTTCCGATAATATATCATCGTCAGTCAGCGGACCAGCAACGGCAACATGATAGTCTATAGCGACGTAGTCTAAAATCTGGACGTCACTAGGAAGGACAGAGTCAAAACGCGTGTCATTCACCTCGTCGTCCACATTTCCAGTGGGCTCGCGGGTGTCCTCTGGAGTGGCCTCTGGAGGAATATCCGAGTCGTCAGGGTGGACAAAGCCGCTGTGCCGGAAAAAATTTGCAATGACCGCGGGCGGCATTTCGCTCCAGACATGCACTAAAATGTGAATTGCGGTCAGGAGAGTCAGGTCATATTCTCGCCCTGCTTCCTTGCACAGCAGGATCCGTTCCAGCACATGCTTTCTGTACCTGCTTTTTAAGTGCTGAATTATCCCTTGATCCAGCGGTTGCAGAGCAGCCGTCGTGTTTGCAGGTAGAAATACAAGTTCGATGCACTCCAGCCCTGTCACTCTGGTATGAGCGCTGCAGTTGTCAACTAGAAGTAAAACCTTGCGCTTGTTAGCAGAGAAGCGGCGGTCGAGCTGGTGCAGCCAAGCTTGGAAAATATCCGAGGTCATCCAGGCCTTTCTATTGGCGTGATATTGCACAGGAAAGTGGTGAATGTTCTTAAAACACCTTGGGTTACGTGCCTTCCCGATGACTAGCAGTGGCAGGCGCTCGGTGCCCGACATATTTGAAGCGAGAAGCACAGTGACCCTTTCTTTGCTCCTCTTCCCTCCAACGCACGGGTCACCCTTGAACGTGATCGTTTTTTCCGGCAAGGCTTTAAAAAAGAGAGCCGTTTCATCGGCATTGAATGCGTTGGCAGGTTCATAACGAGCCAGGTACTGGGGAAGCTCAGTTGTCTTCCAGTCAGCAATACGCCGTTCATCCACTGCTGCTTTTTCCCCGCACACGTTTCGAAAGACCAACCCGTGCCTTTCTCTAAAGCGGGCAAACCAGCCTTCATACGCACTGAAAGATTCGATGTTCATTCTCAGTGCGTACCTTTCGGCTTGCTGACAGATCAAAGGTCCACTCAAGGGAAGCTGGCTGTTCCGCATGTCCGTTATCCACCGCAGCAGTGCGTCTTCCAGCTTCGGGTGTGCTGCCGTCCTTAGTCGTTTTCGTTTTCCGGTGAATTTGCCGCTGTCAAACGCCTCGAAAATTTTTGCTTGGTTCTTCACATAGTCGCTTAAGGTGCTTCTCTTAATATCGTACTTTTTCATTTCAGTCAAACCTCGTTATAACGAAGTTGAAGGGGGAGTCGTAATTACTTCGTTATAACCATTAGTTCGTTATAGCCAATATCCATTTCTACCGACAATTAGCCAGCAAGAGAGAATGTACTCACCACCGAATATCACAGCAGCCCGCCGCGCAGCGCAAAACGGCCGTCGGAAGGCAAAAAACTAGCAAAATAATAAAGAACAATGCACTTTATTTCCGCCAAATTCAGCACACCAGCTGGCAGATCACTTCGAAGAAAAATAGTCCTTAATAGACTTTTGCCGACTCTTCTTCAAGCGGATGACTGCTTTTTCAGCTGCAGCCGCTATTTCGAGTCCGTCCTCGCCGTCATCGTGAGCACCAAAGAAGCGGCGCAGCAGGTCTGTCGCATCCAGCGCTTGTACGGGCGTCGGTTCGTCGGGTTCGCCAACATTAGGCTCCGGGGTGTCGAGACATTCGTCACTGTCGTCATTATGCACCCCCGTCACCGCGCGCACAATTTCCGCATCTGACAACTCTTCGGTTGTCACCGCGTCAGCATCGGCACCGACGTACGTGCAGAATGTGTCGCAGTCAGGCACAACGCCGGCGTCAAGGAGAGCGTCCCACGACGTCTGGGCCTGGTCGCCCGCGGCACCCTCACTGGCGACATCACCGAGATCTTCGCTGGGCTCTCCGCTGCTGACGCCAAATGAGGCATGCCGGAAGCAGTTGGCGATCGTGCTTGCAGTGACGGCCATCCAGGCAGCTTGTAACATCTCGATCGCCATGTACAGGTCGATCGTTGTCTCGCGCTTCATGCTCATATTGAGCAAAATTCGGTCGATGACACGCTTGCGGTAGCCCGACTTAAAGTTCATGATCACCCCTTGATCGAGGGGTTGCACAACCGCAGTAGTGTTAGGCGGCAAAAAGCACAGTTCAATGTTTTTAAGCACAACGGTAGTGTGGTGGGCCGCGCAGTTATCCAGGACGAGGCATATCTTGCGGTTCTGCTTGCCCAGCCGCTCGTCCCTCTCACGCAGCCATTGTGCGAAGATCTCTCTTGTCATCCAGGCCTTGCGGTTGGACACATAACTCACTTGGAGTTTCCGCTTTCCTTTGAAGCATCGTGGTGATGCACTTTTGCCGATCACGAGGGCCGGCACCTTTTCGGACCCGTCCATATTCGCACAAAGTAGCACGGTCGCACGGACCTTGCTCTGCTTACCGCCCTGGCAGCGGTCACCTTTGAGGGCCAAGGTTTTTTGCGGCAACATCTGATAGAACAGGGCAGTCTCATCTGCGTTGAACAAATCCCTGGGGCTGTATTTTTCGAGCAGCTGCCCAATGTTCTTCTCGATCCACGCCACTGCAGCTTCGCGGTCCACAGATAGCGATTCCCCGCTGAAAGCCCTGCCGACGATGTCGTGGCGCTCCTTGAAGCGCTGCAGCCAGCCGTCACTCGCCACAAAATCATCGTGCCCCATGATGCACGCGAAGTTCCTTGCCTTCTGCTGCAGAAGTGCCCCGCTCACAGGAGTGCCGCTTGCTCTGATTTCTAAAAACCAGTTGAACACCGCCTTCTCGACAGCTTAGAAGGCGGGGGCTCGCAGCTTCATTCGGTCGCCTTTGACGCCACGTGCAACAGCGCCGGTAATAGCTTCTCTCTTGCTTAAGATCGTCGACAGCGTGCTCAACGATACGCCGAAATCTTCGGCCACTTTTTTTTTCTTGACGCCGGATTCAATGGCTTTCAGCATTGCCGACTTCTGCTCGATTGTTATAGTTTTGCGCTTACGTTTGCCGTTGTCCATCTCGTGTCCATCTCGTGTCGGAGGAGGAGGTCAGATGCGCGGGTGGGTCAATGAGTTCCACAGGAGAGGGGAGGCCGGCTGACGCGCACGCTCGCGCGAGTTGCTGCGCGGGCGAGTCCATTAGTTCCTGAGGAAAGGGGAGGCAGGGAGACGCGCACCCACACGCGTGTTGGCAGGCGGCTCCTGGGGAGCGCAAGGCGCAAGTTTTGAATTACCGCAGCCGTGGTGGGACATAAACCCGCTATAAGATATTGAATTCACGTATACCAAAATGATCAGTAAATGCTCGTTGTGGACAAAGAATGGTTCGTTATATCCATTGTGAGGAAATTTTCGCTTCGTTAAAACGAGGTTTTAAATACATGGGCGTCTATGGGAATTTCAAGGGGAATTACAATTGCTTCGTTATATCCATTAGTTCGTTATATCCCGCTTCGTTATAACGCGGTTCTACTGTATCTCTTGTCAAGAAACACCTGCGTTCACGTCTTTCAATATCATCACCTTTCTTTCAAGATCATTTGCTGGCTGCTGTGGCCGCTTAACTCCTGTGACGGTCGCCATCGGTATGAAGCGCGACGGCGGCGGCAACGCGCACACACACAGCCGCAACACGCGAAGTCCCAACACAAAGAACTACATCAACCAAGTCACGAAGTACACCAGTAGGCGTAGCGAGCAGCTGTTAGTAGACACTGGATGCGCCGGTGGCCCAAGCGCTTCCGCCGGGTGGTGACTAGCGCCACCTAGCCACTTCCCCCTCATTCACTATCATCATGATCATATTCTGCTGCAGTTCGTTCGGTTTCGGTTTCTCCAAAACTTCGGTTCCGCCGTCGGTTACGGCAAGCGGTGCTTGAGCCTCCAAGCCACCGAGATCGCGCGACTCTGGAGTCGTGCGGAGTTGTCCGAGATAACCGGTGCGCGGCTAAATCCCTCCGAATTAATGAGCATTTGACCCCATTGAAATATACACAGTTTTGCCGGGACTGCGCCGCGAGTCCGAGTTAACCGGATAAACGAGCTTTTACTGTACAAAGTTCACAGGGACCATGAAAAACTTCAAATTAAACGAACTTCTACTTAACCACAAAGCACAAAATGCACATTTTTATTAGTTTGAAAGCTCACTGTTTATGGAAAAAAAAAAGGTAATTCTGTCTGCTTCTGCTTGCAGAATATTGCTGCGAAGAGTAAGTTCTGCAGACTTTAGATGTGTATGAGTGCTTCTTCTGCATTGTTCTCTGCCGCAACAAACCACTGCGCGAACATGTCTTGACTGTGCTGTCCACGGCAATGTACTCTTCGAAATGGACGTCGCCGAGAGCTGCTCTAAGACCAGTGTCGTCAAGCTCACTTGTCTGCTTTCCCCGTTGGAAAAGACAAACATCTCCTGAAGCACTTTCAGCGAAACCACAAGCCCTAAAGCAGTTGGCATTATTTATTATTTGATTTGTAAGCAATGGTTTCTTGTTCAACGCGACACCAAGCACGTGCTAGCATGTGGATGTCACTGAGAAGGCTCACCTCATAACGAGTGCAGTTGTCTATGCACAATATCATCCACTCAGGAAGATGCTTTCTGTACAACACCTTTACATTTTTTTATAATTCCATGGTCCATGGGTACCAACACCGATGTCGTGTTGGCCGGCAAGTAAGCAAAGCGGATGGCTTTTCTTCCTTCCATGTGGTGCATGTTTCCTGGTTGACTGACGCATTTAAAAACCAGGTCATGAGGATGCTTGAAGCGCGTCAGCAATCCATCGGAAGAAACAAAGTTGTTGATCCCCATCGCTGCAGGGGACGGGGCTTTCGCGGCAACATCACCACTGAGAGGAAGTTGGTTGCTTTGTACTTCCCTAATCCAAAGGTGCAGCACTTGCTCTAACTACAGGTAGGCGCCGGTACGCATTCTCTTTGGAGACATGTTGCATTGATCATTTTCAAAAGCATCCAGTATCGAGCGCTTGTTATTGATAAAGTTTGAAAAGGGTGTTAGGCTTGATACCGTATTTCGTATTTCCTTGCAATGTATTGCTTGGCGGTGCCTCCTTTCTCAACTTCTTTCAAAATCTCGACTTTTGTCGCCTAGTCAAGTGAGCAATAGAATCCAAGAATCGTTGCAAGCGCAACCGAAATGCGACACGTGGAAACGCCAGTGGAATGAACCCAATGCGCTTGCGAACCAACTCGAGGAAAAAAACGGAGACAAAGGTTCAAACGTACTGCTTGTGTCAGGCTTCACTTCTTAATCTTGCCGCTTCATAAGCTGTGATGCTGTGGTCAGCTGTGATGCTGTCGATACCACTACGACACACAAAGCTGTTTCTGCACTTTAAAAATAGCAATTTTATCAAACCTTACGATCGCCTCGAGGCTTTCGATTGAAACCTAACTTCTAATTACCCTATGTTTTAGACTTTTAACTTCCAATTACCGAGCATTTATTTCCATAGAATTGCATGAAGAACTGATGGGACCCTCGGTTTACTTCCAATTGACCGACAATTCCAATTAAGCAGCTTCGAATTATTGGGAGTTGACTGTACTTACATTGCATCAAGTTTAAAAAAAACAAATAAGTTCTCTTAGGAAAAAGAAGTGTTGCGTGTTGGTTTTGAAACCTTCTATTTTAGAAGTCTTTTGATGGTGAAAGGATGCCAGAGGAATATTCGCTTCAAGCAAACTTGTACAGACCAGCTCCTAAAGGAGGCAACATCAGCAATGGTAAAGTTGCTGAAAAATCTACTGTGCTTTAAAGAAAACAATGTGCTGCTCATCATTCTCCGCTGCTGCAAGTTTGCTGCAGGAAGTGTGTGTAGTGTCTAAAAATAAATCGTAATAAAAAAAATGCTGACATTCTACAGAAATAGTGTGCTCAGGGCAAGCTTTTGAAGAAATGTGTGCTATGCCCCCCCCCCCCCCCCCCTACCCTTCCTTTGGTTTCGTGTCCACGCATTTTTCACGAATTTAGCAGTTCAAAGTTTGGCAGGTATGCTGAAGTTTCCAGTTCATTTATCTGATTGCAAAAGTAGACTGATGCTTGTTTGCCATGCAAATGCTTGTTGGATCAAAGTGTTGTGCATGAAAGATAGTATGTGCTAAGTGTGCCATACTAATGAGCAGGGCTTGCTTGAATTCTGTGACGCGACAGCTGCAGAGTCATTTGCTCAGTTTCTCCATTGCAGGAACTAAGACTCTTAATATGGGCCTTACTGGACTGGCGTATGAAGCATCGTACCAATTACAGTGGAACCTCATTGATAACGATTCTGCATAATGCATTTTTCAGGATGATAGAAGAAGTAGAACGATAACATTATTGATATTCCGGCGAGTTATTCGGCGATTTGGGCGAGTACCCCTGCCTAGGCGTTGGCCACGAGCCCTTGAGCTCTGGCGGCTTCCTCGGCCCGCTGGACGGCCCAGAGTTGGTCTTCGAGGGCGGAGCTGAGTAGCATAGTTTTTTTTTTCCATAATACGATTTAGTTAAATAATACGTTAGATGATACGATTTTTGGATGATGCGCTTTATTTTGCGGTTCCCATGAAGATCGTATCAACGAGATTCCACTGTACACGAACTGTATGGTGTAAATGGACCGTTCGTGGCTGCATTGTGCGCAGTCTATGAGCTCACTTGTCGAGCTATGGGCACCTCTGCTGTCTTGTCGATGAATGGACAGTGCTTCCTTGTTATAGTAAGCGTATTTAGATTCAGCTTGTGCACTTGAAAAAACTGAAAATTGTGCATTGTTCTAACTAAAAGAACAATTGGTTCTCAGTATAACAATGTTGCATTCTTTCCAAAAATACCTTTTTTATATCCTAGTATTCATTATGAGCACATTCGTTGCATGCTATTACTGAGAAACACCTTTAGTTTGCTCCTTTATATTCAAGCATTTGTTATATAGGTGTTCATTATATAGGAGGCTTGACTGTACGCACTTAAAAAGCATGCTGCCCTTTCGCTCTTACAAATTTAACGATGTTGAAGGAAGGTTGAATTAGTGACCAACTTTGCAGGTTGAATTAGTGACCAACTTTGCAGTGATGGAAACTACTGTGCCAAGTTTCTTGCGTGCCTTTGAACAGTTAGCTTCAACCAGTGGATGTGTTGGTTTGGATAACACTAGCCAAGCTGACGAGACATCTTCGAGCAAATCTATGCTGTGCTATGTATACGTGAGCTCACGAAAGTGAAAAATTTGCTCATTCTAACAAACCTCATTGAGGGTGAGTTGCTTTGGCAAATGTGTTAAGGGCTGTGCAACAACAATGGAATAGTGCAGTGGTCTAGTCATGGTGTTGCTCCGATCGAAGGCATCAAAGGGTCAAACGTTTAAGTGCACTGCAAACACGCCTGGCTTGTTTTCTGAACTGCCGTTATCATTCATAATGCGTAGTACAAGAAAAACCAGACAACTTGTGAACTGGTATGAAGAAACGAACAAAACAAGTTACTTTCGTACGTTGCTTCAAGTCATCACTCAAAGGAAAGTTCTGAGAAAATAGGCTGCCTTTGTGACGTGCCGAGTTTTAGGCGGTGTCTGTGAACACCCGTAAAAGTCATCGCATGCCAGAATGTGCGGTCTGTTGCACACTTGCACATGTTGCTGAGCATTTTTTTGTTCTGTAAGATTTGTAAGTTGCGCCGTTAATGTAAAGCAATCGGGCATTATCCCAACTCCAGCATAAACTGCGTATGGAAAATATGCAGTTTAATAATTTAACTCGTCTTCTGTACTATTTGTAAATCTAATGGAATTTCATACTTCATAAGAGGTGCAAGATCTGCTGCAAATATGGTATGAAAAGCATGCGTCTTTTGGATTACTTATGGAATGTTTCAGCTGTGATCTTGTTGACCACAACTGGATTTGTAAATTACTAATATGGTGGTGCTCCGCCATTCATTTGGCCAGGTGATGTTGAAGCAATTGTCAAGCACATGCATCATGTTCCACCTTTACTGCTAAAGGATATGAAGTCTTCCCAATGCAGTGACACTACTTTCTACGTACTGGGTATTGATTGTGGATTAAGCTTTATGTGAACACCATGATCCATCGACTTCCCTTGCAAAGTGACAACTGTGCTGTTTTGTTTGTCCGTGAACTAGTTTATATACGTGCATGCAAGGTTGTGGCACACTTTTTGTTCCTCATTATGGGCTTCCTTTTCTGTTTTCCGGGACAGTATTGTTGTTCAAAGCTTCCCTGTTAAAGTTTGAGGAAACAGACTTTGAGCGTTTGTGCACAGTTTTCTGCACCACTGGTCACGATGCACAGGTCATTCAAGTCACCAGATGGAATCGCAGGCGTGGGGCATCGATTAAAGCAAGTCGACCTCTAAGATGGTTATAACGAATGGTGAATTTAAGGCCTTTTTCTTTTGCACAGATGGAGATGGGATGACAAATTCATATGTGGGGCTGGTTCGGCTAAAATGGGAACATTGCCGACCTTCAATTATTTTCTGATTGTGGCAATCACGCTGATTATGCTTGGTTGTTACAGTGGGCATATCAGCATTTTATTCCTTTAATTATGGAGGATGTATTGGGTGAATGGTTAAGTGAACACAAATCGACCGTGAAAGCTTTTTTTACAAGCCATTTTTCACACCCTCTTTTCTACTTTTCTAAGCTAGGCGGAAGTTTTGAATTTTGTAGATCTCGTGATCTCAGCCTACCAAACTTTGCAGTCGCTTCCTAGTGAATTTAGGTTAAAATGTTCCACACATTCACTTTGTTTATGTGCCATGCTTGTCGGGCAGTGACATCTCGAATGCAAGTTCAGGAAGATCAATCACAAAAGTGAAGTACCTGAGAAACTAATGGACTACGGAGCAGCTGCAGTATGGTGTGTAAAGTCTGTGTTACACTGTCGTGTTACGATTGCAGTGTTCGTTTTTTACATGTGTTCCCTGTAATGCATGACCTATATTTTGAACCTTGTGTTGGGAATTGTGTATGCCTGTACATATATGTGACTTCCCTTATCTGAACGGACACTGGTTCAGTGACTTATTAAATGAGATAGAATACTGAAATGTTGTGTATGCCAGAGAGTTTCTTTTCTATTCTGTTGGTTTTTGCAAACAAATAGGGCATTAGCTTATGGTCACATTTGTGAACCAATCTGTAGAGCGTCCTAATGAATGGATTGTTTAATAGATTTGTGCAATGTCTGGGTCCCTGTGAGTTGAATTGTACACCCTTCCATAAAAAATATTTTGTTTCGAACTTTGTGTCATTCTTTTTTTCTGCCTGCCACCACCTTCAGCTTGTATAACACTCTATTTCTTTTTTCAGAAAGTGGATTTAAAATTGCTGCTACAAGTAATGTAGTTGTGCCTCTCTACATAGATTAGTTAAAAAGCAGGTTTACATTACCTGCATAAATATTGCAACAAGTTGCAACTGCGGAATTGAACCTGGGCAGTAATGAAGCCATATCCAATTTAGCAGGAAGCATCAGATCGGCAGTAGTGTTGAAGTATCCATGCCCCAAACGCGCTACTATTAAATACTCTGGCCTTGCTGTTAAATTTGTCTTACAGGGCAGTGCACAATGTAAGCTTTCAGGAAACTAATAACAAGGATGCCAATATATAGGGTGTTTCAGCGAACACTTTCAAAATTTATTTAAGGTTGCCTGTGGCAGATAGCCTAATTCTAGTTTATGAGCTGGTCTACTCGAAGAGGCGGACATTACTTGCACAAAAAATTGAAATGAATAATCGGCTAATTAACAAAAATTCACTAATTAAGTTTTTAACTAAATACCTGATGACCCATATTGCAATTTACAAATTGTAGCTGTGGAGTTCGCAAGGTGGACCCAACTGGAATTAATTCTCAGGATGGCACGAGTTTCGAGATATCAATTCTCGAACTTTGCGGAGAAATGCATTGACGTTCTAGGTAATTTTGTGCTTCAATGCATAAAGCGACGTTTTGTTAAGAAACTAACTGGGAGCGCCAATGCATTTCTGCACAATCTTCCTGCCGGTCATACGCTCGACGACAGGCTCCTTGAAGGGGCGCTGGCGCATCACTAATGCGGTTGAAACATTTTTTCAGCACGGCGAAGGGCAAGTTCACGTCTCTCGAAAAGTTCTGGGTCTCAGCGCATCGAAACCAATGATTCTTTCGCAAGTGGCTTGCATGTTTGTAGCCGAACTTACAGTTTAGCACAGAGCAAGTGGTGCCATTGCGGCTTGTTTTCCTCTGTGCAGGAGCACTTTCACTCTGTCTCGGAGTCTCATGAGCTTGGTATTCATGTTCATCGCCCACAGTCTTCACTTCGTTCCTTAAACGTCTAAGGAAATTACAAGAACTTGGAGAACTATCGTGACGTGAGCGTGTTAACAGACGATATAAATATGACCGCTTTTGAAGAATACTCATTGCAACAAGAAACATCGAACTGTTAAGCACTCTCTCAACATAATTTAACCATTTTCTTTCAGTTTTTACTGTGAAAAACCTATTATATTAAATATAACAGGCGCAATAACAACACTCTCAATAGCAGACGACGCGCGCTTCACGGCAAACCTCTGACCGCAGCGCCATTCCTGCTGTCATGATGCGGAGAAGCAGTGAACTACGCCGGTCGGCACACCTACCAATCTAGCCACCGTACCGAACGTGCGCGGTGTCCGTGACTAGCCGGCACCTCTGGCGGTGGATCGGCAGGTTTTCGACCAGCCACGCCCCAGCAAATGTGGAGGCGCAGCTTGGCCTTGATGTCACCGGGGAGATACAGCTCGGAGCCGCCGCGACGGCGGCAGAACTTCATTGACTCTGTGGCGAGTACATGTAGTCTTGACATGGGACGACCAAAGAAGATCCGGACACCCGAATAAGAACCGGTCATCTTGAAGCGCGTCGCACAGCCAATCGAGAATCTGCGCGTTGGCGGCGAACTGATTCAGAATACCGTGCCTTAGCATTTCCTAGCAAAACTTAGCCAAGCCTAGTAAAAGCTGGAAGAAGCTAGGTCAATCAGCAGCTCCGCTGCTTACTCCAGCCTTGCGCCACTAGTGCAAGCTGCCGAACCCTTTTTGGGCCTTGTGAGGGGGCATGCCCACATGATGTTGTGAAGATCGGCTCTATGTGCACATAATTTACATTCTGCTGTATGTAGCCCGCTATAGTGGAGCCTGTAGGTCATTGGGTTTGGGAAAGTGTGCATCTGTAAAAGGCGCCAGGTCATTGATTGCTTTTTATTGCAAGTTATTGTGAGCGGCGGGGTAATATCTCCTGCCCTGGTGGTAAATTCTAGAATTGCCTTGTAGGATACCATTTGGTCCCTGCCTGAACGGAGGAGGGATTCAAACTGCTCATTGCAAAGGTTGTCGTGCGGCCGCAGATGGCCAGTTCTCGGGCCGCACTGTGAGCAGCTTCGTTTCCTGGAAGACTGGAGTGTGCCGGTGCCAAAATGAGTTGCGTCCAGCTGTGCCAGGTTTTGGGTACTCTGGCCAGAATTTTGAGGCCTTCGGGTGAAATACGCCCTTTCGCAAAATTAAGGATTCCCAGCATCGAACTTTTTGAACCATTATGGGAACTCTGTTTTCGTACGTCTTCGTTGTTTGTGGTCTCCCTACTTTTCTGCCACCAAACCTCCAATCGCCCTTTTACTAATCTCTATTGCGGACATGTTTACTTTCCCCCTTCTGTTCCTTAACCAAAGGGCTTCAAGGAGACCAGTAGAGCCTAAACCGGCAGCTGGATAGATATTTTCACATTCTAATAAAACATGTTCCATTCTTTCCCTAGCTTTACCGCAGCAACACATGGATCTTCGTCCTTGGTGTACCTCGTTTTATAACTACACGTTCTACGGCATCATGATCTCGCTTTGAAAAGTAAGGATCTTTCCTTTGAGTTATCGTAAATTGTTCCTTTCCTGATTTCGTTTTTTTCTTTGAGGTAGTTTGTCATAGGTTTCTTTTCCATTGCCACCATCCATGAGATTGTCTCAGCCTCTCTCACTTTGCATTTGCCGTTCTTTTCTGCCATGCTGCTGACGATACCGGTCGCATACTTGCTGGTAAGCTTTGTAGTTCTTTTCCTCCGTGTTTCTGAAGGCGCCCTCTCGCGTGCGCTCGTACAAGGACGAGCTGCCAGACGTACCCATTCCGCCAGAGTCTATCATCACATGTTGGCAAACATAGCTAGAGGCTGTTGAGTACAACAAGCGCAACTTTTCTTAAGTGAAGGCAGTGATCAACACATTTTCAGGTGACGAGAGTGCTTCAGTAAGGAAGGCTCAAGCGCCCTCTGAGGATAACCTTCGAGGAGACCTCGCATACTCTTTCGCCAACTCCACGTTCGTCGTAAACACTATATAAAGTGTGAGGAAGAAGATCGGCACGCTGTACAGCCCCGTTGCCATCGTGTGGCTCGTACCCAGTTCGCTCGCTGGCTACGCCCTACCTGCTGGTGCTGCGTTTCTCGCTGCCGCTCTACGACCCAAATAAACCCCCTTTACAATTGGTGGAAGTGCTGGGGTACGACCGGAAATCTGGAACTTCGCAACCTGACACTACAGCCTGTCTTCATTATGCCGGAAGAAGGACCACCACAACCACAACCCGCTGCCTCGGTGCCTACCTTGGTCTGCCCTGGCCAGTTACGTCAACGCGACCCACCCATCTTCAGTGGTACAGAAGATCATGACGTAGAAGACTGGCTTGCTGAATACGACCGGGTGAGCACCCACAACCACTGGGACGACACCCAAAAGCGGAATTATGTGTCGTTTTACTTGAGTGGTGTCGCCAGCATGTGGCACCGAAACCATGAACGTGATCTCACAACGTGGGCGGCCTTCGGGTATTCGGGCGCCCCGCCGTTCGCAAGCTTCGCGCCGAGCAACGTTTGCGTGGTCGTGCACAACAGAGCGGGGAGACATTTACTAGTTACATCATAGAAGATGTTGGCGACCTCTGCAACCACGTTGACGCCGCAATGGCTGATGCCGAGATCAGGCACATCTTAAAGGGCATTGAAGACGACGCCTTCCAGATGCTGCTGGCGAAAAACCCGGCAACAGTGTCAGAACTCGTCAGTCTCTGCCAAAGCTTCGATGAACTACGCAAACAACGCATAGCCACCCGCCAATCTCTTCCACAGGCCACTTCAATGTCGAGCTTGGCTGTAGCCCCAGATAACACTTCTCTGTTAGCACAGATCAAGGACTTCGTCCGTGAAGAAGTTGCCCATCAGCTTTCGCTGATGCCGCTTACACACGGCCCGTCGAGTTCTTCATTGGCGCTCCCTCTGCAATATGTCATCAAGGAGCAGGTAGCCGACCATGTCCTGCCTTCGTTCCATCAGACTCCGACTGCCGCTCCCCTGACGTACGCCGTAGTCGCTGCGAGACCTGGACTGCAGACCTACAGTCCACTTCGCCCGCCTTTGCGCCCGCCTCTGTCCCCTCCCGCCCGACCAGTGGTACAGCGTGCACGACCTCAAGACCATTGGCGCACGGATGACAACCGTCCAATTTGTTTTTATTGTCGCCGTGCTGGACACGTGGCACGTCACTGTCACCTACTTGCACCGAACGTCTCCAACAATGTGCCCCCATATGCGCCATGTTTCCAACAACGCCGCAATTATTCGGACAGCTATGATTCTCCTCCTGCCGCTGAGACCGCCTTCTCCGCTCGCCGTTCACCATCTCCTCGCCGGCGTCCCCTTTCGCCCATGCACCGTCGGCGGAGCCCTCTGCTCCAGGAAAACTAAATATCGCAGTTCAGGAGGCAAGAACTGCGGTGTCAGCAAAATATATAAGGCCTCATTGTTCACCAAAAAATGTTATTGAAATCAGAATAGAACGAATATTGACGCTAGCCCTTGTCGACACCGGCGCTGCACTTGCAGCGATAGATGCCCGTATTTGCCGAAAAATTAGAAAAGTGACAACACCGCTTTCTGGATTATCCCTTCGGATGGCCTACGCGCAGCACATCGAGCCATCCAGTGCCTGCACCGCTCGTGTCATCATTCAGGACGTTCTCTATGTCATTGAATTCATCGTGTTGCCATCATGTTCTCACGACGTCATATTAGGATGAGACTTACTCTCCACACATCATGCGATTATCGACTGCGCCCGAGCCAAAATTGAGCTGTTTCCGTTTTCGACAGATATTACCCATGCCAACAAAGGTCCGTGGCGAAAAATCGCCGTTTTAGAAGATACCATTATAGCTGCCGGGTCTTCTGCTCTTGTCAGTGTATCTTGTGCCTCTGTAGATGCCGGCACAGTACTCTTCACGCCCTCTGAACTTCTAGTTCGCCGCCGATCACTACCACTGCCGTTCGCTGTTCTTGAGTTCATCACTGGCGTCTCTCTGATGTGTGTGTCAAACCCGTCGGCGGAACCAATTACTTTACGCCGCCGTGAAAGCCTTGGGAGAGCAGAGTCACTGGCTTCACCTTCAATCTTTGGCACAATGGACGACTCCGCTTCTCTTGCCGCACTCGAAGAATCGCCTCCTCAGTCGCCGCCGTGTTCTTTTACGCCGTCTATTGCCAGTGACCTTATGGAGACGCAGCGAGCCGAACTTCTTCACTTGCTCCAAGGCTTCTCTTCCTCTTTTGACTGTCAAGCAACGTCACTCGGCCGCACAACGACTGTTTCGCACACTATCGACACCAGAAGCCATGCACCCATTCGGCAGCGTCCGTATCGAGTATCGGCGAGCGAAAGACGCATTATCGATGGCCAGGTGAACGATATGCTCAAACGCGGTGTCATCCAGCCTTCTAGTAGTCCCTGGGCATCACCAGTCGTCCTAGTTAATAAAAAAGATGGCACTATACGATTTTGCGTTGATTATCGAAGGCTTAACAAGATTACTCGAAAGGATGTATACCGTTGCCACGTATAGACGACGCACTTGACTGTTTACAATGAGCAGAGTTCTTTTCCTCCTTAGATCTCCGCTCTGGCTACTGGCAGGTGCCCATGGCTGACTCTGACTGTCCAAAAACCGCGTTTGTAACACCAGATGGCTTGTACCAATTCACTGTCATGCCGTTTGGTCTCTGCAACGCACCCGCTACCTTTGAACGTATGATGGACGGCATCCTGCGCGGCCTGAAGTGGCATACTTGTCTCTGCTACGTCGATGACGTCGTGTTTTCTCCAGATTTTCCGACTCATCTTCGCCGTTTACATCAAGTTTTGACCCCACTTGAAAAAGTGCCTATTTGCAGCTAGAAAACTGACTATACTAGGCCACGTTGTTTCCAAAGAAGGCATTCTTCCCGACCCTGCTAAACTTCGTGCCGTATCCGAATTCCTGAAGCCCACTAACTTGAAAGCACTACGCAGCTTCATTGGACTATGCTCCTATTTTCGACGACTCGTTCGCAATTTCGCTACTGTGATCGCACCCCTCAACCAACTTCTCCAAGGCGACAATGCACTTTCTAATTGGTCGGAAGCCTCTGAGGAAGCGTTTACCACTCTTCGCCGCCTACTTACGTCTCCGCCAATCTTGCGCCATTTTGACCCAAGCGTACCTGCAGAACTTCACACTGACGCCAGTAGTGTAGGCCTTGGTGCCGTGCTCGCACAACGCACGAACACTAATGCCGAATACGTGGTCGCTTATGCCAGTCGTACCCTTACAAAACCTGAGCTCAAATACACAGTAACCGAAAAAGAGTGCTTGGCCATCATATGGGCACTTCAAAAATTTCGCCCATATCTCTACGGTCGACCCTTTGACGTGGTGACGGATCATCACGCTCTTTGCTCAAAGACCCGTCGGGTCGCCTCGCTCGGTGGGCCCTCCGCCTCCAAAAATACGATATCCGTGTCGTCTATCGCTCTGGACGCAGACACTCTGACGCCGATGCCCTCTCACGCTCCCCAGTTACTCCAGTTGCCAGTACTCCTACCGACAGTCATGATATCTCCCCACTTGACATCATGGACATGGCCTTGGAGCAACGAAAAGACCCATGGATCGTCACGATATTCGATATTTTGTCCAACCCTCCGGCGGCCTAGGCAACTCGAGCGTTACGCCGACAGGCCCAGCATTTCGCCATCCGCGACGGACTTTTATACCGCCGCAACTACCACAATGACGGCCGCACATGGCTCGTCGTGCCCCGCCACCTTCGAAACGATTTATGCTCTGCTTTTCACTCCGACCCCCAGTGTGGTCACGGCGGAGTGTCGAAGACATACACACGGCTTCGCCTACGCTACTATTGGCGCGGCATGTACACCTTCATCCGCAAATACGTACGCTCCTGCATTGCCTGCCAGCGACGCAAATGTGTCTCGCACCTCTCCAGCCACTTCCCTGCCCAGCTCACCCATTTGACCGCGTCGGCATTGATTTATACGGTCCTCTTCCATCTACTGGCGCCAGTGGCGTAGCCAGAAATTTTTTTCGGGGGGGGGGGGGGGGGGGCTCAAGTTGCAACGCGGCCTCCTCCTTATAAACGTTGTCGAGGCATCAAATACATGAATAATAACTGCGTTGCCATTGCCAATGCCATTTTATATTAGGTGCTGAAAACGAATTATTTAACGCTACGCACAGTCAAGACAAGTAAATTATGTGTTTGTTTCATAAAAGAATAGCTTTGTATGTCCAAAAAATGGTGGCAGTAATAGCTGATATCAATGCTTCCGCGTTTTTTTTTTTTTCTATCTAATAAGTAAAGGAAATATCACGCGAACTTTAGAACTATATCAGTTCGAAACCAGTAAAGCAGTGCATGCAGCTGGTATGAAAAACGTAAAGGCCATAAAATGAACAAGTTGACAAATATTTTCATGAATTTTTGTCATTTAACAACCTTGTTTACATTTTTGTACATATGCAACGGCCAGGGAAAAACCACAATGACGCTGTCCTTCGTTGCAATGGATTGCGTATGTCCCAAAAATTGTGGCAGTAATAGCTGATATCAACATAAAGGTCGTATATTGTAATTGCACCGAAATTATAGTTGCAACAACGAGTACATATAAAAAGCAGAAGTTCCGCAAGATATACATTAGAAATGCGAAGATAGAATGGAATATACAAATGCCAAGATAAACGGCAAGAAAGTGTCGCGTGAAACCAAGTATACACAGTATACAAGTATACCAAGTATACAAGCTTGTATACACAAAACCTCGCAACAAGATATTTAAATATACGTATAAGTCTGCAATAAATCTACGTATCTAAGGAAACGTCATTGTATATAATGCGTCAAACAAGACAAATAAACATGTTGCGCAGTCACAGATAGTAAACTTCACGCATACGAGTATAAAGAAAGACGATCCAGACAAGAACAAAACTATGACCTCAGAAATTGTGATATGCATTTGAGCCATGCTGCGATCACGACAGCACCATGTGGCTAGAATAAGAGAAAAAGAATGCAGAAATCAATACGAAAATGCGTATTTTAACTGCCTGCACAGCGGCAACAATTATTCTGCACCCAAAGTCAAAGAAGGCTATTGCTTCGTTTCAAAAAAGAAGTAAATACATGTAGCTGAAAAGGTGAGAAAAGGGCAAACGAAAGCCACAGATGATGCGGCAAGTTGATTTACCTAACATCCGAGTGCGTTTTTGGGAAACGCCGCGTGTGCCGGGCTTTCAATGAACAAGGTTTGTCAAAATTGGTTATTGATGTCCCCGTAATTTTTGTATTCCCAGGATAATTTTGATCATCATGCTAACTGTTACAATAAACGGTGAAAGTTTCTGTGGTTTTAAAAGCTAATGAACAGTCATACGTTTTCATAATTGCGAGCTTATCTAGGAACGTGAAGGAACAATATTTTTGCAGGCATTGATTTTTGCTGCTTCGCTATCTAAACGATTAACTTCACTCGGCGGGGAGGTTTAGCGAAGCGTTCAGTAACTTCGGACACGTTGATGGCGACGTCTCTGTGGGCGTATAGAAGCGCCAGCATAACCATGCGTTCCTCATTGTAAAGCGCAAGTGGTTTTTTTAGTAATCTCACGTTTGAAAATCTCGCTGCGCTGGCAGTGGCAGTGGAAGAGCGACTAGAATATGCAGCAGTTTGTACTAGAGCACTGCACGGGCCGATTTTTTCAGCCCGGACCCGGCCCGGGCCCGTTTTTACGTTGTGCTGCCCGCCCGAGCCCGAACAAAACTTTTATGGTGAGACCCGGGCCCGGGCAATAATCTACGTTACCCGCCCGGCCCGATACCCCTTTACCTTAGGCCAGAGGGCCGGCCCGAGCCCGGCTCGAAACCGGCCCGAACCCGGCCCGAGACCGAAAAATACATGTTTTTCAGAGTTGACACGCCCGAGAATAACTCGCTGCACGTTACATGCACACCACCAGAAAGCCCGAGCCCGGCCCGGGCCCGGGTCAACAAGCAGACGCCGTGCCCGAGCCCGTGAAAAAACTGCTCTACCCGGCCCGGCCCGGACCGTGGGCCGGGCCGGGCCCGGGTAGAGCAGTTTTTCTGTGCTAAAACCTAAAAACACTTCGATATCGTTTCCTCAGCACCACACTCGACAAGGTAGACAGCCGTCCTCTTACGGAAGCCACAATTCTTGGTCCCTGGTCCCAGCCGACGTCGGAACGAACTGCTTTAAAAGTGCTATTACGCTTTTTAAAAGAAACAGGGCTTAGTGAAAAACTATAGAATGTGCGGACTGATACGTTTCTTTTAGTTTTCTTTTTAATCTTCTTTTGTTTTCTAATCTTTTCTGCCCTTACCCCATCCCCCTGTGCAGAGTAGCCAATCGGACACTTAACCTGGTTAACCTCTCTGTCTTTCACCTCTTATTTTCCTTCCTTCCTTCCTTCCTTCGATATCGTTGCCATCCTTGTTTACGTACCTTGCACAAACAGTAAGCTGTTCAATTCCAGCAGTATCCGTCGTTTCATCAGCAAGTACGGAGAAGCAGCCTGCAGCGTTCACTTTTGCATCTAGGCTTTCTTTGATAGTTTCACCACAAATTTCTATAATTTGGTTTTGTACGTCTAGTTTAAATACGAGGAATTACTGGGTCAACTATCCAAATGGTTCTTCAGATGTGTATCTCCACAATCAGCTCACACGCGAAGAAGCGCTCTGGAAATAGCTGTATTTTCAGCGGGGGCTTTGCTTAAACCATAGGACCAGTGTCCCTATCACCACGGAGAGCAAGACCTTGCCGCCCGCAAAAAAGAACTGTCTCAAATTAAATAGGCCGTTGAGTTCCTTCTGTTTTCTCTTATTTTACTTTGCCTGCCCTGGTCCTGCTTATCGATCACATTGGGCGCGCTTCCTGAAAATGTTTGGAGAAAATTATCAGATGCCAGCTGACAGTCACGGTGATATTTAATATTTTCGTGTGTGTGGAAGATTGCGAGCGCGTGCTTCCATTTCTGGAACGGCTTGGACACACGCGTTCAAGTGCGTGCATGTTGGCCCAAGTTTATAAAAACATTAAACCCAGAAAGTTCCAGAATTCAAAATCAGAAGCACGCCTTTGGAAATGTCAGTGCACTTTTCGCGTCAAAAGTGTATGAGAACTTTATACCCATCAAGTTTCGGAATTGAAATCTATGCGCTCCGTAGATTCCGGTGCCGCTGCGAGATCCCACGACGCGCCCGCTTGCTATCGAAAAGCCCTCGAAATTTTGGCTCGGCTGGGGCTCCTTACGTTATGTGACTCCAGGTGCATGGGCGTTTCCACGAAATCCAGCCCGAGTTCGCAATTTTGACACCGAAATGTCTTTTCGAGTGTCAAAAAGACATTGTAGACAAAATTCACAATGATTCCCGGCGCCGGTGGTCGTTTTGACCGGCGGTGCATGACAGCACGAAAAAATTTCGGGGGGGGGGGGGGGGGCTGAAGCCCCATCAGCCCCCCCCCCCCCCCCCTGGCTACGCGCCTGACTGGCGCTGACAACCGATGGATTGTCGCCGCCGTAGATCATTTGACACGATATGCTGAAACCGCCGCCTTACCTGCCGCATCAGCAAAAGACGTCGCCTCGTTCATTCTGCACAACTTTGTTCTCCGCCATGGCGCACCTTGTGAACTGCTGAGCGATCGGGATCACGTATTCCTCTCGGACGTGCTGCAGTCACTCCTATCGGACTGCCAAATTATTCACCGCACAACTACCGCTTATCACCCACAGACGAATGGCTTAACTGAACGATTCAACAGAACTCTTGGTGACATGCTATCAATGTATGTGGCGTCAGACCATTCCAACTGGGATGCTGTACTTCCCTTTGTCACATACGCATATAACACTGCCTCCCAAGCAACTACCGGGTTCTCACCATTCTTTCTGCTTTACGGCCGCCAGCCCTCCAGCACCATTGATACGGTTCTCCCGTACCGGCCAGACCCTGCTGACTGCTCACCTGTTGCTACGGTCACTCAGCACGCCGAGAAATGCCGACAGCTTGCCCGTTCGTTGACGTCTGCTCAACAGTGTCGCCAAAAACAGCGTCATGACCTCAAACCACTTCCCCACCCGTTCGCCATCGACTCCCTCGTGTGGCTTTGGATCCCACCTATTGCTGCTCCTGGTCTTTTGTCGAAGCTCCTTCCCAAGTGGCACGGGCCATTTCGCGCGTGGTTGCGTAAACATCACCAGTTAATTACGTGGTTGAACCCATGTCGCTATCTTCCGATCTCCGTCGTCGCGGGCGAGAGACTATACACATTGACCGGCTGAAGCCGTACTATGATCCACTGCACTCTCCCTAGGTCGCCAGGATGGCTACTCTTCCATACCTGGGGGTGATTGTGAGGAAGAAGATCGGCACGTTGTACAGCCCCGTTGCCATCGTGTGGCTCGTACCCAGTTTGTTCGGTGGCTACGCCCTACCTGCTGGTGCTGCGTTTCTCGCTGCCGCTCTACGACCCAAATAAACCCCCTTTACAAATGAAAATTGAAAGTTCGGGTGAAACTAATTAGAAACGTTGAGCTAATTCTGGATGCACAGCAACATATCACCGTCGTTCCTGAAAGACCGGCAGCCGAAAAGGTAGGTGCGAAGTTACAATCAGTTTTAGACACTTAAAAAATATTGTGAGTTCTTGCTGGTGAGCACTCCAGAATCCCGGTGTTTAAGCCATCGAATGTTCCCAAGTACAATCATACGCCCCAATGACATCTGTCGATGTCGAACGTACCTTCTCGGCGTACAACTTTTTTCTTGGCGACAAGAACGACTTTGAATCTAGGAAACTGGAGATGGTGCGGGTATGCTATTGTTTCCACAGTCTTCACAGTGCTTCTTAGATGCTTTTTCGCATGATTTCCAATCGGATTTCTGCAAATATGTGAGTCGCATGCTCGTTTTCTTGAAGCATACTGAAATATAAATTATTTTCAATGCAGCGTTTGAGCAACCGAAAAGCCTCTATTAGGGAATCACCCCTGTGTTAAAGACCAACGGCGAAACATCTCTTTACAGCTGCATTTCCTTGTGCATTAAAAGGCACCCACCCGCGATGGGCCCGAAAGTACACTTTTTCATTAAAAAAATCTCAGCGGCAGAACATCTTTTGAAAAATGCTCTTCTAATGTGTGATTGTATTCGGTGGTGTTGGAACGTGTTATACAATCTGGATATCGTTTTTCTGGGTGAGAAAATTGTCAGAGGTGTACCTTACAGTCTCCGTGTAAGAACATGTAAATTTTTTTAGTTAACTGCATATTGCTTGTGTGCCTTTGCTGCGTCGTAATTCATTTGCATCGGGTAGACATAATTAGCGCTTCTTTCAAACAGTATTTCCAAAGTTATCGAGCATTCTTTGTCATGTCTGTTTAACTAATACGATGTATCGAGCAGGAGACAGTTGCCATTGAACATGAGTGGCCAGAACAGTGCACTGATTGAAATAAGCCAATTGGCCCTCACTAGTTCAGCAGTATTATGAAATGACTAAACGGCCATATTCAACTCCGGCGCCTTGGTATCATCTCAAATCACCAAGTTCTCGTTTTTCTTGATGTAGACATAGCTCGCGCACGTATTCGTTTGAAAGTATTTTCATTTTTGCTAAAATTTATGGTGCCCAGATTTACGAAGTTGTACGCCTAAAACGCTGTCTTGCCTGCCTATTCTTGGTGCCTAAAACATACTTTTTTAATGCCTATAATTCCGGTTTCTAGTGATAACAGTAGGTGAAAAATCTGATTAACAGAACTTTCGAAATATATCGAAGCTCAATGTCAAATTTGTAGGGGTACCTGAAACGGCGAACTTTCCGAATTGAATTGGTAAGAATACTTCAAAATATCGAATTTAATGCCGGATATTTGTTCAGCCCAACGCAAAATTAAATATAAAGGTTTCGTCGATTTAAAAAAAATGTTTGCTTATGTTATTTGATACATGCAATGCTATTCACACCTGGGCGATACATTTACCAAGGAGCTTGTAAATGAGAAACGGCTCTATCTGGTGTACCATATTCTACCGGCAGTAATGAAACAAGGGAACAACGCCCGATCAGATGCATGTGTTGTGTTTGCTCGAGCCCCCTGTAATATTAAAACACTGCATGTCGATTTAAAGGGATACAAGTACGATGACATTGGCCCAAGAATATATTGTAGTTTGCCTAAATCGAGATAAACTACTGCATTTGTGGATTCTCCAAATGCTAGCCATCCTTATTGACTGACTAAAAATATTTAGCTGAAGTTATTCATGTATACGTTCGCCGAGTATAACTGTTGCATCTGAGTAGCAACCGCAGTTATTTGGCAGCAGGATCATTCGGAACAGCCGTCACTTGTATTAAGCTGCCCCATAAGTTGAATTCTCAAAACGACTGCGAATTGGATGGCGAATACTCTTCGATTAGTATTCTAACTTTCCAATATTCACGCACTTCAACAGATTACTGCTTCTTCTCTTCGGTTAGATCGGGCACGTAAGTTGGGGGAGAGGCACTCCACACATCATTTACCCCTATGAATTTGCCCACCGTTCGATGCAAACAAGCCAAAGGCAACACTAAGGATATTATGCATGTCCCGTTTTTAATTGCCTCGTAAAAATCTCAGTGATTCCACTCCTGCGCCAAAGTGCGCCAATTGGGATTTACTGCGCCATCCTGATACAATCGACGAAAATTGCGCCTAACTGCGCCAAACAGTCTCGGATTTGACGGCGTCTATGGCCAATTGCACCACCGGGGAATTAAAACGTTCAACGTGACGATAGGGCGAGCCTTAGTTGCAACCTTAGCAGCAAACAGGAGACGAGAAAGCTCTAGCGCGTACGTCCCAATTAAGGTCACTGGAACCTGGAAAGTACCGCAGCCCTTTTCTCTTAGCCGCCGCGCCGCCGATTGGTCAGTTGCCGTCAGGTGATCACTTTCCACTATAGATGGCGGATCTAAGCCGCGCCGGAGCAGATAAGCAGAGAGACATCGCTCGCACACGCCGCGCGTACGAGTCATCAACGAGGTCAGATTTTGCATTTTGTATAATTTAATGTTTATGTAACTTTCGTAGACTTAAAACAAAACGAAAGGAAATGCCCGGGTGCTGCACGTTCGGGTGCAGCAACCGCCGGGAGTCCGGGAAGCAACACTACATTTGCTAGTAGGTACAGCGTTTGCGGGCGGCGTATTTACAATTGCTAGTAGGTACAGCGTTTGACCGCTGGCGCCACGCTGCGCCGCTCGCGCGTACCATGTTTGTAGCCGCCGCCGTTGGAACGGAGGAGGCGTTGACGGAGAAAACGCTGGGCTGGTGGTGACTAGCCTGCTGTTGGGATCGGTGGTATTATAAACGCATCACTGTTTTAGTGATCCAAATATAATCTCACTATCAGGGAGGGAGCAGTCTACCTGACTGGAGCAGTATTTTTTTATTTGGGGTGTTGCTACGCTGCGCTCCGCAACACCCCAACGACCGCCGCTTCGCGTCGGCGCCCGGCACCACGGCTGCCGCCGTGACGCCGGGGTTCAAGCGACCGCGCTGGCAAACAGTGAGAGAAAAAAAAGGGAAAAGCGTGATATTAAAAAAAATGTAGCCAGAGCGGGTTTCGAACCCGCGTACGCAAGATCCCGAAGCGAGCGCCGTAACCACTCAGCATACAGCCACTGCATTCGTGCTAACCATATCATTGCGTTCGAGCGCCCTCGGTGAACGGAACCACCTAGAAACGCGGTACGTGCGAGCGGCGCAGCGTGGCGCCAGCGGTCAAACGCTGTACCTACTAGCAAATGTAGTGTTGCCCCCGGGGCGCTGGCTGCGTTTGTTTACGATCACGCTCCATCGCCATTTTCGCCCTAGAAGCGTCTACCGACTGGCGAGGAGCACGACGATAGCGACGAACACAGTCGGCGATCGTCGAATCTGATCAGCGGTGAAAGATAAACAAGTGCACGTGTTTCAAGCGGTGTAGGCGGCGCAACGGTCGAAAAAGAAGCGCGAAAGAGAGGAGAAACGAGGAGGAGGGAAGGTGGAGGAGGAGAGTGTCGCTACTTTTTAGATATAGGGGTTTTATCTCCGCCGCCTTCTCCCCGTGCCCCGCGAGCGAACGAAGTCCGCGCGCGTCTCCGGCCGCCTTCCTCTCTCGCGTGCGTGAGACCCGTAAAATGAGAAATCGCAGGGAATTGTGGGGTGCGCCGTCTGCTAGCAGCTTCCGGTTCGACGGACGACGCGGTGGCATCGGCGGCATGCCCGGGGGCCGGCGCACGAGTCCTTCTACGCGGTTTCAACTGTCAGTCGTGCGAAGCTTTCCGTCCGCTTTGTGGACCAGCAATGTCGTACCATTCATGCAGTTGATTTCTAGGTGTCAGTTCACTCTGGGCGCGACGATGACGAGCCAATAAAGGCAAGGATACCCTTTTATTCATAAACGAACTCTGGTTTTCTTTTCGGCAGCTTTTTTTGTTTCTGCCAGGTTTAGCTCTACGACATTTGCCGCTGCTTGGACGCACCGTCACTGACTGCTCTGCCTGCGGGTCAGTCATTTTATCAAGCGTATAGAAGCATTACTTAGAAAATCGGGTGCTGAGGCGATGGCTATAGCAGCCTGGTAAATACTGCCCTCTGATCACCGCCGCAACCGGTGTCGTCAGTAACGGCGCAGCCAGCGTAATTAGAAAATGAAGTGCTGACAATGTTTGATAACTGCCGGAATTTCTTGGTCAAAACTCGAGGTTCGTTTGAAGTGGTACGTAGTTAGAAGTTCTCGTTTTTTTTTTTTTGTCAACAAGATGGGGAAATGGCCGTATCGCCGACATATTACGGCTGCGCATTATCTCTATCTGTATTCAAGGAACTAAGGTGGGCTAGTTGGTTATGAGTATTATGTATGTATCTCGCTGTGTCCCGTATAAATTTGCACTGCAAAACCATGTTTCATACTACCTCTATGTGCATGCGTGTACTAAAATAGTTATTATTGCTTGAGTCAATGTTAGAGAATTTGGGATCGAATCCCGGCCACGGCGGCCGCATTTCGATGGCGCCGAAATGCGAAAACACCCGTGTACTTAGATTTAGGTGCACGTTAAAGAACCCCAGGTGGCCAAATTTCCCCTACTACGGCGTGCCTCATAAATCAGATCGTGGTTTTGGCACGTAAAACCTCATAATTTTTTTAATGTTAGAGAAATAATTATCTTGGGGAATCATTCCGTGTCGGCCCTATACACAGCTCATCGCCGCCTGATAAGGCGGCTCGACGGCAAAGTGCGGTTCCTGCCGAGGCTCGTGGCTTCAAGGTTAATTGGCGATTCATCGGCGGAAGTTATCTACTCCGGAAACGCAGCTAGTAGCTTGTTTGAAGCGCAGCATGACGTGGTTATAATAACTGCGTGCCGCCAATGTGTCCATCATTTCTTTTTCTGGATATTACCGATGACATCTGGGAAAACTAGTAATATACGAAATAATATCAATTTGTGTCTGTGTGTGTCGCATGCACACAAGTGAATTTTTTTCTCCACGAGATCTGCAATAGATGGAAATGTTTACGAAGCTTCTCGTGAGAACATAATAATTATTCAGGTAATTGAATGTAAATTGCAACTCGCTTTTTCGAAATATTTCAGGATGTGAAAAATCAGCTGCTCCAAGCTGCTCCAAAATGCCAAATTGCCTGCTCCAAAGTGCTCCAAAATGAAATTTCTGATGCTCCAAAAATTGCTCCAAATCATAAGTCCACAGTAGCATCACTGAAATCTGCATCTGTGGCACAATGCCATAACATTGTACATACTTGAATTACAAATGCATTGTGCGATGATTTAACGGAGAAATATATATATATATATATATATATATATATATATATATATTGCCACCTGGTGTTTTGAGCCAGCCAACAATCAGCATTGGGTGCCCAGCAAGAACGGAGAAGACGACGAAGTCGAAGATCCCGCGCCAGCTGGAGAACCGTCATGGAAGAAACTTATTTTCAATCAGTGCCCTACTAATTGGAGTAATTATAAATATGCTGCTGCTACGTTTAAAAGAACAGTTTTCTTAGCGAAAGATAATTATGATGAAAAACGGTACAACTTTTTATCGAAAAGTGATAATAAAAAAGCATTATTTAGGTTTCTTCGCTCTCGTAAGGCCTTTCCAGTGCCCATAAATATTGATTCAGTGGTGTTGCCACCAGAAGAATTATTAGAATCATTAAATAAGATCGCAAAAGCCTTAGAAGAGCGTTTTACAACTCAGCTGCAAGTAAACTTCTTAGGGGTTCTATCAGGGGATGACATTATAGAGGTATCAATGGAAGAACTTCAGCACGTTATTCGGCTGCTCCCTGGCACAGCTCCAGGTCCAGATCGCATTACATCAGGCATGTTAAAAATATTTTTTACCTCTCCCCACGAGACCTCTCCAATATCGTTAACTACTCCCTCATGAACGCATGGATTCCTCCTGACTGGAAACTCGCAAAAATAATCCCCCTGCTCAAAAACCAAGGAGCAGGATTGGACCCAGATAATATCACACCAATCGCATTAACCTCAAATGTTGTGAAATTAATAGAAAGGGTATTACACATTCGTATTATGAAATTTTTAACGGATAATACATTATTGAGCCCATGTCAGATTGGATTTAGACCCGGATGTTCGATATGGTGCGCCCATGTCGATTTAGAGGAACGCATTAAGCTTGCACGGCTCAGGCGGCAGTATGAAGCTTTAGTGACCCTTGATTTAGCTAAAGCCTACGATAGTTTAGAACATGTCATACTCCTAAACGTTTTAAATAGCATGGATTTCCCTCGATTTCCCATGAATTTTTAAAGCATAGAAAATTTTATTGTTCTCAGCGTGGCTTGGTGACACAAAAATATAGTCAGACAAGAGGAGTTCCCCAGGGATCTGTCCTTTCTCCTATTTTGTTTAACATTTTACTAAGTTCAATCCCATTGTGCGGTAGTGTACAAGTATATGTCTATGCAGATGACATAGCATTCTTTGCGTCTGCGAGTGATATTCACTCATTACAGAGTACACTACAGTCATACTTGGGAACACTTGAAGCCTGGTTTGCGAATATTCGAATGTCGCTCAATGTTAACAAAAGCGCTTTGATTGTGTTTCCATTGAATGTACCAATTAATATCTCTCTCCAATATCATCAGGAAATTATTCCGCAAGTTGACTTTATCAAATATCTCGGTGTAATATACGACACAAACCTGAGCTGGCGAAATCACATCGATCATGTTAAATCTAGGGCGACACGCGCGGTTGGCATGATAAGCAAACTTGGCCGACATCGCTCTGGGCTACGCAGAGACACTTTAATGATGATTTATCGTATGTATGTTCGTCCGATATTGGAATTTGGATGCGTGCTATTCTCTGGTGGGCCAGCGTACAAAATTAACCCCCTGGTTCTTCTAGAGCGGGAGGCAATTCGGAATTGTCTCGGTTTGCCAAAATTAGTAGCCAACAATGTTTTATATCAAAAAGCACGACTGCCTACACTTCCCTGCAGATTCCGCATTCTAACGGTAAAAACATATTTAAACATTTATGCATCTTCTTTGAGAAGATCACAATTTGTATTTATTAGGGAAATGAGGGCATTTTTCGAAGAGCATTGGTCCCGCCTATTTCGACCTCAAGTTTTGTTTGTACAAGCTGAGCTCGATCTATTAAATGTTAATATACTTGAGATCGCTTGCTCAGACAAACCCTTACCTAATATAATGATTGAATTTGACGATATATTTCCATCGAATGCCAAACTCCTGCCCACTACATACTTAAACGGCATGTTACAAGATCATTTAACGCAACTAGGAATAGATCACGTGATCGCGACTGACGCGTCAATGAATGAAGAGAAAGCAGGTGTGGGTATTTCTCCGAATCACTATCCTGGTCTTATGCAGTACGCCTTCCGGATTTCACACCCATATTTTTGGCTGAACTAGCAGCGATTATCTTAGCTCTGCGGAAACTTCCTTCAAATTACTCAACAGTGGTTATAGTGGCTGATTCACTGTCAGTATGTACATCGCTCACTTCATCTGCAGCCACTACTGTAACCAATACATTTAAATTGTTAACCCCTCCTAACTTAAGTCTGGTACGATTGGTATGGGTTCCAGGCCATCGTGGTATATTCTTAAATGAAATGGCTGACACACTTGCGCGGATATCTCTTGATGGACCAGTTATGTCTGTCATGCCTAGTTCGGCTTATGTCACTGCGGCTAGGTTTAGAAAATTTTCCCTATTGCAAGATTCTACAAAACTGAAAATCCAAATGTCGGAATTTAATCATTTGTCCTTTTAGTGGGACAATAAATGGTGCCCCACACGTAAATTAGAGATCTCCATAACAAAATTACGCTGCCGAACCCCACCATTAAATTTTTACCTACACAGGTCCGGTCTGGCACCGTCCCCTCTGTGTCCTACCTGCCAGGAACCCGAAAACATTGACCACTTTCTATTATTTTGTCATCGCTTTACGAATGAGAGGAAGAAATTCGAATTTTCATTCCGTAAATTGGGTATTTCCCTAACTACTGAAAATATCCTCTCCTTCGGGGCTTCTTCAATGGGCTTTAGCCACAGGAACATATGCGTGGCCCTCTGTGACTATATCTGTGACACAAAAAGACTACCCAGTTAATTCTCGAAATAAATAATTGGATAACTCATTAAATCGCTAATTGGTGTTTCGAAATTATTCTAATACCAAAATTTTTGTGCTGTTTTTATACAATTACAATGATTTTAATTCTGTCTCTGCCCTGTAAATCTCTTTCCAAATTGTCATAAACACTATACTTCACCCTGATTTAGTTTTCCGTCTAGTTTTTTTTTTTTTCTCCATCTCCCCCTTCCGTTTAACCTTTAACCGCCGGCTTCTTGGCCAATCCCCCGTAGTGGGTAAGCGCCACGGATGAGGATCAAGCAAGCAAGCAAGAACCGTCCCTTCGTGTCTGGCATTCTTCGTGCCTGGCTGCTGGTACTGTTGCTTGCACTTGCCTTAGCGCGTGACAAACTGGTGGAGGTGCTGGGTAATCTAATCTATGCACCAAACCCCTCCGAGCAGCAGGAGCTCCAGTCCCGTACCGGTGGTTACGCCTGTACACCGCGCCAGCAGAAGGATCCGTGGACAAGCCCCTGAGTTTGGACTCCTCCCAGAGACAATGGCAGCTTCGACCACTTCAACCGGTATGGAAGGCACTACGCCGATTAATTGTACACTACTCAATCCGCGAACACCGAATCCCTTCCACGGTGCCATGCATGAGGATGTTGAAGATTGGCTGGTGCACTATGAACGTGTTGCCACGTTCAATAAGTGGGACGATGCAGACAAACTGAAAAACGGATATTTCAGCCTTAATGATGGCGCACGTGTTTGGTATGAGAACCGTGCAGATACCCTAACTTCATGGGAAGAATTCAAACGCCGTCTTTTTGAGACGTATGCGAGCCCTGATCGCCGAGAACAAGCTGAGCGTGATCTCCAGTCCCGTATTCAAATGCCGAACGAAGGTGTCGCAATGTATGTCGAGGACATGACGCGTCTCTTTCGACGAGCCGACCCCAGCATGTCAGAAGAAAAGAAGGCGCGGTACCTGATGCGCGGAGTGAAAGAGCAGCTGTTCGGTGGTCTCGTACGCAGTCCTCCCAAGACTGTGTCAGAATTTCTTTCCGAGGCCGTCACCATGAAACAGACTCTTCGGCAGCGGGCACCATCATACGAACGCCAAGTGAATGCTGCCTCACCTACGGACTTCTTCGGAGCTCTCGGGGGCCACGTCGATTTCTTCCGAGAGCTCATCCGTTCCGTAATCTGCAAAGAACTCCAGAAACTGTCGATACCTTCACAGCCGACGCTCAGCTCTTTGTCCAGCGTTGTCCGTGACGAAGTGCAGCATGCGCTAAGAGAACCACCCTTCAACACAGAAGCTCAACCGGTAAGAACTAACAGCCCCCGTATGTCATATTCGCAAGCTTTGCGGCAACCTGCACCACCTTCCTCCCCGTTTCGCACCGCGTCCCCGGCCATACTACAGCCCGACCAAGCGGCCTCGTATTACCACGACAACCGACAGGAGGCCCCAAGAAAATCAGACGTGTGGCGGGCACCTGATCGCCGTCCCCTTTGCTTTCACTGTGGCGAAGCTGGGCATGTCTACCGACAGTGCTCATATCGAGAGCTCGGACTACGCGGATTCCCAGCAAACTCGCCGCGACCTAGGTTCGGCCAGCGTCCTCCTGCAATTGAAGAATACGTTGCCCAGCAGCGCGGATCCTCATCAGCTCGACACCAGTCACGCTCCCCTTCGCCGCGGCGGTTTTCTCCGACTAGCCGTACATATTCGAGCGTGGTGCAGGGTCGGTCGCCCAGCCCGCGCCGGGAAACCTAACCACAGCGGCCTTCGGGGGCGAGGCCGCTCAGTCTGGACGTGCTCAAGGACCCCTGCTGACGCGTACGCGGATCGACGATACATTGACGACGACAGTACCTGCTGATTACGGAAGAAAAATTTCCTTGGACATTCCTGTATTGCTCGACGGTCGTGAATTGACTGCTTTAGTGGACACTGGAGCGGATTATTCAATAATCAGCGAAAAACTGGCCACCCTTCTAAAGAAAGTGACGACGCCTTGGAATCGAACGCCAGTTCGTACAGCTGGCGGGCACATTGTCACACCACTCGGCATGTGCACGGCACGAATAGAGATTCGCGGCTCTACGTTTGTTGCCAGCTTGAGCATTCTCCCTCAGTGTTCTCGAGACCTAATCATCGGCATGGACTTTCTCAGGGAGCACGGAGCTATCATCGACATTCGCCAACGCCTCGTCACTTTCTCGACAAAAAGCGCCGCAGCGACGACCAACACCATCCACCCTCGAGCACCTCTTCGTGTTCTCGACGACGCTGTCACGTTACCACCGCGTGCAAGTGTCGTGGTTCAAGTGGCATGTGACAGGCTCTTACACGGTGAAGCGGTCGCAGAAAGCAATCACTCGCTCCTGCTTTCTCAAGGTGTTTGCGTAGCAAGAAGCCTTATTGATCTTCATGATGGCCACTCTGACGTTCTTGTCACGAACTTCAGCTACGAACACCGCCACCTTTCCCCCAGTACTGTCATCGCCTACGCCGACCCAATCGCCGATGTCACTGAATGTTTTGTTTCCGAGGCAATTGGCACTGCTGAAGCACCTTTACGCAACGTCGACATTAGTCCAACGCTTCCTGAAGACAACAAACAACCCTTGCGCGAGCTGTTACTCGAGTTTCACTCTTGCTTTGCACGGTCGTCGAAGATACGTCAAACGGAGATTACGAAACACCGTATCATCACCTATGACGACGCGCACCCCATACGGCAACAGCCTTATCGTGTTTCCCCAATCGAACGACATGCCATTCAAACACAGGTGAAGGAAATGCTTCAAGACGGCGTAATACAGCCTTCATGCAGCCCCTGGTCATCGCCAGTCGTGCTTGTTAAAAAGAAAGATGGCACGCTTCGGTTTTGTGTTGCCTACCGGAAGCTCAACAACGTCACCAAGAAAGACGTGTACCCGTTGCCTCGTGTCGACGATTCTCTGGACAGGCTGAGGCGCGCGAAGTATTTCTCCTCTATCGATCTGAAAAGTGGCTACTGGCGAATTGAAGTAGATGAGCGGGACCGCGAGAAAACTGCATTTGTTACTCCGGACGGCCTTTACGAATTTCGAGTACTCCCTTTCGGCCTCTGTTCCGCTCCAGCCACATTCCAGCGAATGATGGATACCGTTCTCGCTGACCTCAAATGGAAAAGCTGCCTCGTCTATCTCGATGATGTCGTTGTCTTTTCGGAATCTTTTGACGAGCACCCTTGACGCCTTCGGAAGGTGCTCGAAGCCATTCGATCGGCTGACCTTACCCTCAAGCCAGAGAAATGTCATTTTGGTTACGAGGAACTAAAGTTTCTCGGACACGTCGTGAGCGCGGCAGGTGTTCGGCCCGATCCCGAGAAGACTGCTGCCGTAGCTGCTTTTCCAGCTCAAACAGACAAGAAAAGTGTCAGACGATTTTTGGGCTTGTGCGCATATTATCGACGCTTCATTGAAAATTTTTCGAAGATTGCAGAGCCGCTATTTCGCCTTACGCGTGACGACGTGCCATTCCGCTGGACTGATGAACAACAGACCGCCTTTGCCGAGCTACAACGTCGATTGTCTTCTCCTCCCGTGCTTGGTCATTTCGATGAGGACGCTGACACAGAAGTACGCACTGACGCCAGCAATATCGGTCTCGGAGCTATCCTGGTGCAAAAGCAAGACGGGACTGAACGAGTTATAGCCTACGCGAGCCGCACTCTGTCACGCGCCGAGTCCAATTATTCCACCACAGAGAAGGAGTGCCTCGCGGTCATTTGGGCTGCTACAAAGTTTAGGCCGTATCTATACGGGCGGCCATTTAAAGTTGTGACCGATCATCACGCTTTATGCGGGTTGGCCAACCTTCGAGACCCTTCTGGACGATTAGAACGTTGGAGTCTACGACTCCAGGAATTTAACATCACCATCGTATACAAGTCACGCAGAAAACATGAAGATGCTGACACGCTATCACGAGCACCTGTTGAATCTGATAATCCTGACGAGGAAGAAGACAGCGCCTTCCTGGGAGCCCTCAGCGGGCCGGATCTGCTCGCTAAACAGCGATCGGACACTGAGTTAAGACCCATCATCGATCACTTAGAAGGCGGCATCGCGTCCATTCCTCGCTCGATTTCGTGACGGTTGTCGTCGTTTTGCCTACGAGAGGGCATCTTATACAAAAGAAACACAGGTGCCGGCACCAAACCACATCTTCTAGTTGTGCCTCAAGCCCTTCGCGACGACATTCTATTAGCCTGCCACGACGAGCCGACATCTGGTCACTTGGGCTACTCAAGGACTCTGGACAGGGTACGACAACTGTACTACTGGCCTAGACTGACTGCTTGCGTCAAACGCTACGTGAAAGGATGTCGTGAATGCCAGCGCCGCAAGTCACCCCCCTTCAAGTCTGCAGGCCTTCTTCAACCCATCGACCCTCCGCGTATGCCGTTTGATCAAGTTGGAATGGACCTTCTTGGCCCATTTCCCTTGTCTTCTTCCGGCAACAAGTGGATCATTGTCGCAACCTATTACTTGACGCGTTACGCTGAGACGAAGGCACTACCACGCGGGACAGCATCTGAGGTTGCCCAGTTTTTTATGCATCACATTGTACTTCGGCATGGTGCACCGTCATTCATCATCACTGACCGAGGGACCGTATTTACGGCGAAGCTCCTAGACGACATCTTCAAGTTGAGTTACACGAGTCATCGAAAGGCCACTGCATACCACCCTCAGACTAACGGCTTGACAGAAAGACTAAACAAAACACTGGCAGACATGATATGCAACACAAAACGTGGATGTACGTGGATGTGCAACACAAAACGTGGGACGAAATCCTGCCGTATGTAACGTTTGCGTACAACACTGCCACGCAGGAAACTACACGATTCATGCCGTTTCGTCTCGTTTATGGTCGAGCTGTTCAAACTATGCTCGACGCCATGATTCCGTATGACGACATCGATGAGCTCGACCAGTTAGCTCCTGACGTCGAGGAGTACATTCAGCGCGCCGAGGAAGCACGTCAACTGGCCCGTGTGCACATAAGACAGCAGCACTCTACAGATGCAATAAGGTACAATCTCCACCATCGACAAGCTACCTATGAGCCCGGCGACCAAGTTTGGGTTTGGACCCCCATTAGACGGGGAGGCCTCAGCGAGAAACTCCTGAGCAAGTACTTCGGACCGTACACAGTACTAAGGCGTGTCAGCGACGTGAACTATGAAGTGATTCCTGACGGAGACCTGCCACCGTCCAAGCGCCGATTACCCCGTGCAGAGATTGTACATGTCGTCCGCCTCAAGCCGTATTTTGCACGGTGATGTTCACATAGTGTACTCACAGAACACCCATACAAACTTAGAGAAGGGAAACTGTACCTTCCACAGTGCAACGAAAATAAGCGTAGCGGTGGCGTTGTGAACTAAAGTATGCGACCGAGAGATGGCGCTGGCAGAATCGCAACTAATATCATCATCATTAGGTAGTGAGCAATATGGCCGCTACGGTAGCGGTTCGTAGGGCTATATCGGAACAAATATTCGGAATTAGATGAGACATGTGTATGCTGCAGTAAAGATCCAGAGACCACTCAGCACATCCTAATGGAATGCGACGGGATCCACCCAGCGAGAACCGTAGGTAACGTGCAACTCCCAGAAGCGCTTGGGTTTAAAGTGGAAGGAAACATAAACAGATCAGCCGTGGAGATCAGCAAGAGACGATTAGAGTACTGGTGGAAAAAAAGTAGGGAAAAGATGGATGCGACCTGATCTCTTAAAATCATAGGCAGCGGTACAAGGTAAATTTTTAAATTTTTGAAAAAGAAAAATAATGATAGGTATACAAAAATGCAAGATAAAGAACATGTATAGTATACCTGATTAAATCAAGCAGGCTAGGTGACTATTTGTCGCCGCCCCGTTTCAAAGGGGATGCCAATAAATCATCATCATCATCATCATCAAGAGGCTAGAAGGGTTCTCCTAGTGTCGTGAAGGCACGAGCCGAGGTGAAATACTTTGCTATGCTCCGACAGATGGCGCCCGCGCTCGCTGCGGGTTGAGACATGTGTATGACATGTGTATGTCATATCATGTGTATCTGTATGTAGACAGATGAGACATGTGTATGCTGCAGTAAAGATCCAGAGACCACTCAGCACATCCTAATGGAATGCGACGGGATCCACCCAGCGAGAACCGTAGGTAACGTGCAACTCCCAGAAGCGCTTGGGTTTAAAGTGGAAGGAAACATAAACAGATCAGCCGTAGAGATCAGCAAGATACGATTAGAGTACTGGTGGAAAAAAAGTAGGGAAAAGATGGATGCGACCTGATCTCTTAAAATCATAGGCAGCGATACAAGGTAAATTTTTGAAAAAGAAAAATAATGATAGGTATACAAAAATGCAAGATAAAGAACATGTATAGTATACCTGATTAAATCAAGCAGGCTAGGTGACTATTTGTCGCCGCCCCGTTTCAAAGGGGATGCCAATAAATCATCATCATCATCATCGGTTGCGCTTGCGAGCTCCGGCGCGCTCTGCAGCAGGCACTCGCAAGTGACAGGTGCTTTCCGCAGGTCGCTACTCTTCGTAAGGGAGCGCTCGTTCAGATCTGAGGTCTTGACAACCTTCCAAAATTAGCGAGCATGCTTACCGCGACGAATGATGAAATAAATTTTTGGTTTGGGCGAGTGAGCCTATATATACCTCGTTCATACGGCAGCGCAACTGAGATTAAGAGATGCAGAAACAAGACGGCGCGCTTGTGATGTGTATCTTGTCTTCGTCCCTGCTGCGCTGCCGTTTTAACCAGAGTGATGAAAGCTATACGCAAGCAGCCGCAATAAAACGGAGTCTTACGGGAGAAGCGGCACCGAACAGCCCACAAATGTGAGGAGAGGAAATTGAATGCATTCTGTTCGTCTCGTGCGCATACTTTATTGCATTTATTCTAGCTTTACAAAATTGGACACTGTGGTCTACAAGAACACTGTATGATGAGCGCTTTCAAAATATAAAATATGTTAGAAGTTGTTTTGTTTTTTTTTTTTTGCACTACGAAGGAATGTATGTACAAAAGCAAAAGAATTTTCGCTAGACAGTGTCGTTCTACTGGCATCGCCTCATTTTCCAGAGCCCTTGCTTTTCATTTTGTGTGTTTTGTTCTATGTTCTTTGCTTTTGTAAAGAACAGTGCAGGCCAGTGTTTCGACGGCTTCAGCTGGGTCGTTATTCGGAGCTCTGCGCTTCGCTGGCGGGGTATCGCTGTTGTCCAGGTTTCTTTCTGCTCTCTTTTTCGGCAGTTGCTTCGTGAAATAAGATGGTGCGTCCGGAGAAATTATAGGAATGGCGTCTTCAGTAAGCGTCGGACGTTCACGGTCGAGCTCGACAGTCTGGCCATTGATTACCTGCTTGAATGTTCTTTGAACGAATCGCTCGTCGAAGTGGCGAGAGCACTCAACACAGGTTTCACTAAGCACTTTGTCATCTCTCTTGATGCTCCCAGCCCATTCTTTCAAGCGCACATGGTCGGATGGAGCGCGGAACAATGAAACCTTTTCTGTAGATGACTTTTAACTGCCCCAATACAAAGGGGAACAAAACACGTCCTCTCTTTTTTTTTTGAAGGCATAGTTACAGAAGTTCAGCACGTTGCAGCGTATCAAGTCATCGCACTACGGTGTCAACGTAAAGAAAGGCAGGAACACGGTAAACTCCGTCGCCGCACGTGCTACGCAAAACTGTCGACGACTTGTGTCAGCGCATAGGTCTACGTTCCTTCGGCTCCATGCCAGTGACCCGCCACTAGAGTCACTGGAAAAATTTTCCAGTGACTCTACCCGCCACCGGAGCGCAGCGCCCTCTTCGAACTACGCCGCCAAACATCCAAACTGATTTCTCCTGCGCTTTGGGAAAGGGCGCTCGCTCCCGACACTAGGAGAACCCTTCTAGCCTCTGTAGTAGGGTGCCTCGATGTCCTCCTCGCCCGCCGCTCCGTACAGGGTGGAGACAACTGCGTCGTCTGCTACGGCGTCCGCCATGTTCTTGCCCGCTGCGAGCGGCGCGTTGTAGGCGCGCGTGTGATGAGCGGTTTGACGGAAGCAATGCGCTGTTTTTGTCGACGACAGCACTTCAAACAGGCACTAACGCGTCATGACAGTAAAGTAGCAATATATTTTATGGCATCCGATTTAACGGAACAGCTAAATAATCTTCGTCACGTTATTTGAAGGGACACTTACGAGAAACCGGAAGTTGAGCTGTATACTGGTGGATTGCAGTCCTGTTACGATTACAGTCGTGTCATTCTTACTGCGAACAGAGCTTTAATAAGCGAGTAAACAGCAAAAAACTGAAGGATCCTACAATACCGAATCAGGGACGACAGAAATTGAGGAAGAGATATTTGGACTTCGATTACGAATTTCTCCACTAATAAGACATCGTTTTGCACCGAACAAAAACTGTGCGCATTCCGTAAGACCCCTCTTTTATTCCAGCTGAACTTCCAGTTTCTGTTTAGTGGCGCTTTAATGCTGTCGTCTGGAAATACCCTCGTAAAACGCGTTGCAACCGCTCATCAGCGTGGCGTGTTTTGCTTACGAGCTGTAAATACAGAAATTAGGTTGCGCGGCAATCACTGACTTTGTTTCAGAGTGGGAAATAATGCTTTTAACACAAGCGTTCGTAGAGGAATGCAAAAATTGCTACGTTGCCAGCATTGGTGTTATTCGGGCAGTTACGCGGTGAACCTGTGTTGCTGTGTTGTTGTTGTGTTGCGGCCGGACAGCAATTTCACAAGTGCACTCCGCTGGCATCTACCCCACATAACAACAGGCTATGCCCTTCCATATCACCCCGTCCAACCACCGTGGGTGATGGTTCAACCTTCGGTACGCGTGCATGTCCCCGGCATACTAAAGAAATCATTAGTTCCCGTTAGCGGACTACAACAACTTGCTCTGGCATACACCTGGTCAGAATACCAGACCTATGTTCATGTTTACACAGACGGGTCCGCGTCACCAAATGCATCGACAGCACCTGTGGTGATACCAGCCCAGCAGATGACTCGAGGCTTCATTATAGATCACAATTGAACATCAACCGCTGCAGAGCTTGTGGCTATTCGGGAAGCGATTCGCCACATCTGCGGGGAAAGACCTCAAGAATGGTGCATTTCACGGACTCAAAACCCGCGCTGCAAATTTTGGGATGCTACCTGCGCCACACCGCATATCAAGTTCTGGCACTACAGATTACCGAGCTACTTTCATGCGCTCAAGAAAAACACCACCGCATAGTGTTCCAATGGATCCCGGGACACTGTGGGCTCAATGATAATGAGATGGCCGATGCTGAAGCAAAGCGCGCCCTCAGCAATGGCCTACGAACTGTAGTGCCGTTCTCTAGACCGGACATCACATGCCTCCTGTCAAAATTAATGAGTGCGACGACACAGCTAGACGATCGTCACGTCCGCCTTAAAAGGCTGGATCCCGATATGCAATTTCCTGTTCTGCGTGGAATTCTACGCCCTCATACATGTTTAATACACAGACTGCGATTAGGCGTCGCTTTCAGGCGCAAATACTTGCACATCATTGGACGGACAGACTCCCCGGACTGTTCAGTGTGTGGTGTTATAGAGACTATACACCATGTGCTCGTGGTGTGCCCTGAGTATGCGCGCGCAAGACTGACACTGGCAGCTACCTTGAGGCATTTATACAATGGACCACTGTCGGAAGACCTCTTGCTGGGCGCATGGCCACAGACTTGGCAGACGATAGAGACAATGCGTGCTATTTCACGTTTCTTAGGCGACACGGGCCTGGACTCACGATTGTGATAAAATTTATGCAATGTATCCTTTCACCTCGTTCCTCCCATTGTCATCCCCCAATGTGACCCTCTTTCTTTCCCTCTTCCCCTTCCTTTACGTAGAGTAGCAGGCCAGATGTTCCATTTTCCGGCCGACCTCTCTACATTTTCAAATCATTAAACTACTTCTTCTGTGTTGCTTGTCAGCATGTTCTTATGCAGCCCTGGAAATTCCTATTACATAAAAAAATGCCGGTGCTAAAGAAAAGAGGTCAATAAGTGACGAGTAGACACGTGATTTCTGTCATGACGTTTCAGTCGCCATGCAGGTTTTTATTACGTCAGCTGTCAGGAGGTGTCAATTGCCACAGGTCTTTCGTAGATCTTAGACCAGGCATTTTGTACCGACGACACCCAGCGAACTCGTCGCAGCGATGTCCTACCACCTGCACCGGACAGCGTGCGCGGCGGGCATGAACATGGCGGCGGCGGCTGGAACGAACCGGTTCTGGCGGCACCAACGCCGTCAAAGAATGTCTCCACCCTGTACGGAGCGGCGGGCGAGGAGGACATCGAGGCACCCTACTCTGTAGTAGGGCTGGTCGCGCTGCTCGCTCGCTGGTTTGGGGTGTTTTGTTACCGCTTTCGGGGAGGTATTCGTGTGTACTGTACTCTAACATGACTACAGATATCTTCATTATGTCGCCAGGTGACCGAGAGGCCTCAACTGGCAATAAAACACTTCAAACAAGTAAGCTCACATTGTTTATTGTCAATGGTGAATGAGGCAGTACATGATCACAATTTTCGTACAGCTCAGGTGGACGTAATGTTGTCCGTCACTGAGTTTACAACATACAGAAACACAGATAACCATCTATTTTTTGGGACCCAAAGCTGAAATCGAGCGAAGTTTTCTCATCGTGTTCGGCGTGCCGTAAAGCAGGGAGAACGAAGGTTCAGACAGTGATATTTATGCCGAGCTGCCCTCGTACTTGTATTGCGTACAGTGCTGCTTGACGTTTTATATTCTCTGCGTTCGACGATATCCGATAGATTAAAGAAAGGAACACAAAAAATTACTCGGCAACAATGTACTGTCAGCAAGATAAGCTCGAGCTGCAATGTCTTATTGCTCTCATAACACATTGGCGAGAGGCACGAAGTGTAGGAGGGGGGCGTTATGCTAAATTTTACATCACATTTTCTGCCGCACATTTAGTGTTCAGGTGCGGCAGCAAAGGCTTTGACACAAGTGGAGTACTCGTAGGGAAACCAAGGAACCTTATGGAGACAGCAGTGCTTACAAGGACTTCTGGAAATATTGTGTGAATAAACAAGGACACTAAATTCATTCATTCATTCTTTATTTGTTTCTTTCTGCACAAAGGACAGAAAATGGAGCAAAAGCAAAAGGCTTGAAGCCTGACAGAAGGCCTTTGCTCCAATACAGTGCGGCACGCAGGCCATATTATATACTACAAAAAGAAGGAAGAAAGTTACGTATACTGAGTAATGTAAGGTATATAATACAGAAGCGTCATTAGATATATACACACACATATATATATAATATCGCACTTGTCATATTGAAACTTGTTGACGATACACTAGATGTGATTGCTCATCACTCCCAGGTCAAGCAAAACAAGAACATATGCACGAAGTATAAAAAAAAATTTAAAAATATAAAAAACAACGTATGGATAGAGATACAACAGAGCATATAGTATATCCCTGGTATTGACACACGCTAAACGATATAGGCAAATAAGAACACATAACAATAATCAAGAAAATTCAATGTTATTATTAATCAGGAACCTCCTAAGAACTTTTTTGGAAATGGCACTTTCTATATCTATGAAGCCGTTGATTTTATTCAACAGAGTAGGCACCTGAAATGCAGTGTGTTGCCGTCCATAAGAAGTTCTGATCTTTGGAGTTCTTCGTGTGTATGTACGAAAAGGATACGAACAATCCCGAGTATCTTGCAAACAATAAAGCCTGTTGCGTTGTATATACTGGAAAAGCTTGAAATAATATATTTGATTAGCTTTAATCATAAGGTGCTTCAAGAACAACGGTTCTGTCCGCAGGTCTCGTATAGGACCATGAAAATCTTCAAAGATTCTCAGAACCCTTTTTTGCAAAACAATCAGTTTAGAATAATTCGTTGACGTTGTAGTCCCCCACACAAGCGCACAATAAGATAGTCGAGCGTAAAAAAAGAGTATAATAAAGCGTGTATTTTAGCCACAGTGGTATTAAAGAATTTAACTTATACAGGCATCCAATGTTCCTACTTAAATCAGCCGTTAACTTTACTATGTGCTCATTCCAACATAAGTCCTCCTGGAACCATACACCCAGAAACTTCTGTGTCTTAACCTGCTCTAATATATGGCCTTCATAGGAGATGTTCATGTTGAAGTTTCTTGGCTTATTCACAGGGGCAAATAACATGTACTTAGTCTTATTAGCGTTTAAACTTAATCTGTTTAGTCTTAGCCATGATGAGAGCTGATTTAAAAAATGGTTCACTTTCCCTTCAAGATCAACCAGAGAAGCACCCTCAAAGGAAATATTGGTATCGTCCGCATACATTACTAATTTAGGACAATCTGGAATACAGCAAAGGTCATTAATATATATAATGAATAGCAGGGGACCCAAGATGGATCCCTGCGGCACTCCTTTCTTCACTTCGATGTACACTGATGGCTCGTTGTTAGTTATCACATATTGGGAGCGATTTGTTAGGTAACTCTGTAGTAGGTCACGTGCAACACCTCGTATACCACATGTGCTTATTTTATATAGAACTTCATGACACACGGTGTCAAACGCTTTGCGAAGATCAATAAATAGACCAATTGTGTATAATTTTTTCTCAAAATTGTCTATTATATGATCTTTTATTTGAAGTAAGGCAAGTTCGGTAGATTTGTTTTTTTGAAATCCATATTGGGCATCATTTATAACGTTGTATTTATCAAAGAAATTCTGCAACCGAACGTTCATTGCGCTTTCGTACACTTTCGAAAAAACTGGTAAAACTGATATGGGGCGATAGTTCGACATGTGCTTCGGGTTACCTCCTTTGAATACAGGACAGACACGAGCAATTTTCAACCTATCTGGAAAAATGCCCGTAGTAAAAGAAAGATTGACGATATGCGCAAGTGGAGCGGACAGTATATCGGCTACGTACTTTATCGGTACTGGTTTTATTTCGTCATACCCTGCTGCGCAGTTGTTTTTTATTTTCTTAACAAGTTTTTCAATTTCAGTACACGTAACAGGGGATAACAGAATTGTGTTAGGAATGTTATAATTATTCGACAACAGGTGTAGACCTTGGCCATCAGAGTCATCTGTGGTTTCACAACTAGTTATAAAATACTTGTTGAATGCTGTTGCTGCATCACAACCACTGAGGACACCTGTTTCTGTCTCTACGGTAGTTACATTGCTTTGAATTTTGTGACCCAGTAAATCTTTGACCTCTTCCCAAATTTTCCTTGGGTCATTGCTTATTCTGCTGAAGACATCTTCATAGTAATTCATTTTGGCGTATTTCAACTCGTGATTAAGCTGATTTCGAAACTTCTTGTATTCCTTCAACATACTGATGTCGCGGGATTTTACGAACGCGTGGAACATGCGATTTTTCTTCATTATTTTCTTATGTAAAGCATTTGTGATCCATGGTTTCCTTATTTTTTTGTTCCGATATTTTTTAGCACCTTCTGGAAGGCCATATCATAACATTTCTTTATTTTTCCGATAAATATATCATACGCAGCGTTTGAGTCAACTTGCTCAAATAAGTCTTCCCAGTTCTCTTCAATAATACGCTGACGAAATAGGTCTAGCGTGTGCGCATTGATTTTCCGAAATAACACCTGTTCTTTTTTAATAGCGAGATAGTGATCACGCGATGAAGGGAAAGCGCAGAAAATTGGTAGATGGTCGCTTATCTCAAGTGAAATCGCCCCAGCCACGAGGGATGGTGACCACGAATTTGTAATACAGATATCGAGCAAAGTTGCCGTTTCACCACTCAATCGAGTGGCGTTCGTGATAGCATTTTCACAACCAAAAGTATTCATGAGCTCCGTTAGCTGCCTAGAAGAGGCATTTAGCGAAAGCATGTCGATGTTGACGTCACCCATTACAGTGAAAGGTAAACCAGAACGACATGAATAATGCAATAAACTTTCTACCGATTCCAAAAATGCTTGCCTGCTACCGGAGGGAGGCCTGTAAACCACGGTTACAAGCGCCCTTTGAAGGCGTATCATTAGGCAATCTATGTTTTCGTTTATGCAGGAAAATTCGGAGAGCACTTCATGGTTATGTATTTCCTTAACATAAATGGCTACACCACCACCTCTTTCTTCGGTACGCACTATGCCATTGTATTTATAACTTTCAAAAGAAGGAGGGTCTTCGCCTTTTGTTAACCAGGTTTCCGAGAACATTAGTACGTCAAAGCTGAATGAAAGTCGACTGAAGAAATCAGCCAACTGTTCTTTTTTGTTACGGATGCTGCGTACGTTTAGATGAAATAACGTTAGTCGCTTATGTGCGTCGTGCAATAACCTATTGCAGGAGGCAAGTTCATAGTAACATTCTTTATTCATTATGGTGCAATTACTATGATGTAATTACCACAACTGCTACAAGCCCGTTTATTCCACCTCTGTGGCCATTTTGCTTAGATCACCAATTTCTGCTATTCTTAGCACCGGAGAACTTTCAGTTCGACGAGCGAAAACCTTCCCACCTGTCGTCCAAACAAACTTCCAGTGCATCTCCCTTTTGCGTTGAATTGCGGCCCCAAGTAGTTGTTTGCCAGTTCTTGTCAAGTGTTCATTGACGTATACTGGGGAAGATGCGCGACTGCCCAGTGCCGCACTGTCAATTTTAACTTTCTTTGCTTTGCTCAACAAGGCATTCCTCTTGGTTCTTCGTACAAATCGTACAATTATGTTGCTTACGTCATGCCGAGCAGTGGGCACCCTATGGCATATGTCGACATCATCCTCAGACACTTCCTCATGCACAATAGCTCCAATTTTTTTACAGCCTCAAATGGTTCAATGTCCGGAGAAACGCCCTTGATTTCTAAATTATTGGAACGCTGGTACTGCTCGACCTCTTCGACCCTGCGCAGTAGTTTACTATTTTCAGCTTTTAGCTCCTTGTTTTCTTTTAGTATTTGACGAAGTTCCTCTTTCAGGTCCTTGACATCATTCAAAGTGTCCTTTATCTCTCGGAGCTATTTTCTTAATTCACGACGCAGGTCTTCAATGGCCTTAGCAGTATCACGCGAATCCTTCGCCATTAGTGGGCAGAAACAAACAGGCTAACAGAGCTATAATCACTGAAAAAACAAGACAAAAGAACTCTGTCCGGCAGCAATGCACAAAGGTAATGGCTTAACGGCCTCAATATCGCAGAGGAAAAATGCTTGTCTCACCTGCAAAAAGGCGTATCTTTTAGCGCGTGCTTTTAATGTGCACTGCTGCCGGACTGCAGAAAGAATGACGTTTCCGCAGACTTTATATATCCGCAGGACTCGTTGCCCCCTGGTGACGACGATGTTGAAATCTTGATCACGCAGCGAGCAAGTGTTGTCCCCCGGATCGTAGATGTAGATTGCTCAGTTTCCTCGCTTGCTGAGGTGACGCAGAGTGACGCCAATGCTCATGAGAAGTGTCTGCAAAAAGGCGTATCTTTTAGCGCGTGCTTTCAATGTGCACTGCTGCCGGACTGCAGAAAGAATGACGTTTCCGCAGACTTTATATATCCGCAGGACTCGTTGCCCCCTGGTGACGACGATGTTGAAATCTTGATCACGCAGCGAGCAAGTGTTGTCCCCCGGATCGTAGATGTAGATTGCTCAGTTTCCTCGCTTGCTGAGGTGACGCAGAGTGACGCCAATGCTCATGAGAAGTGTCTGCAAAAAGGCGTATCTTTTAGCGCGTGCTTTCAATGTGCACTGCTGCCGGACTGCAGAAAGAATGACGTTTCCGCAGACTTTATATATCCGCAGGACTCGTTGCCCCCTGGTGACGACGATGTTGAAATCTTGATCACGCAGCGAGCAAGTGTTGTCCCCCGGATCGTAGATGTAGATTGCTCAGTTTCCTCGCTTGCTGAGGTGACGCAGAGTGACGCCAATGCTCCTGAGAAGTGTCTGCAAAAAGGCGTATCTTTTAGCGCGTGCTTTCAATGTGCACTGCTGCCGGACTGCCGAATCAACATATAAGCAAGCCCAATTAATACTCACAGTTCCTTGGAAAACGGAATTTGTGGTTTCATGTTGAAAAAGAATCTCGGTATAGGTATTCAAACACAGCAAAGACGTTGCAAGGAGATGAACACTTCAGTTGAGTAACAGAGGTGACCAAGGGAAGCCTCAGCTTGAAGCCAACGTTTCACCAAGCAAACATATTTGTGAGGGCCGAGACGAAGACAAGTTCCACGCTGAGGTTTCCCTTGCTCGTTCACTGTTGATTAGCTGAATGTTAAGCTGAACTTATTCTGCGAGTACATTTCAAAATATTTTTGGGAGCACACTGTGCGCAGGTTTTGTCATCTGCTGTTTGAAGAGACAGAAAATTTGCTTTGAGTGATTTCTCAAGTTTGTGAAGTGTGAAATAGGCTGGCCGGTTGTGTGAGCTTGCCTTTTCTAGCTATCTCTTAATTATGGTGCAGTACTAACCTAGTTATTCATTTCATGCAAACTGTATATGAGCCTCTTGTAGTAAACAAATGTAAAATCATGCGCATTTCCAGATCTAATTCTAATCCTAGCACTAGCCATGCCAACGTTCCCTTAGATTTGGTCATGTCATATAAATAACTTAAATTGGACCAATAATATAGAGTACGTCATTAGCAGTGCTAATCACATGCTCGGGTACTTATGGCGCAACCTTTCCAAAGCACCGTCTACTTTAGAACTACAGCTTTACAAGACTAATTCACTGGAAACTTGAATATGCATCTGCAATATGGGATGCCAGTCGTGTTAATCTTATTACTTCACTTGAACTAGTACAAAATAACTGTACTTTTATTTCTAATTATAACCGTACCGCGAGTATAACTTCAATGTAAACTGGCCTAGCACTCATTCCACTAGCTAATCGCCGCAAAGTCGGCCATCTTTTGCTATTTCATAAAATTTTCTATCACACCACACTTCATGCCGACTTCATATACTGCGGCCTCAGTGCATTTCAAACTGCGTCGATCATCGCAGTAAGGTAGGAATTGATTTATGGAACATGAAGTCTTTCTTTCATGCCCCGTACATCTCAGAAATGGAACCACTAAGTATCGTAGCCATCACAGATAACAAACTTTTTTGCAAAACATTAGCTAACATTGTATAATCCAGGAGAATCATTATGTTACAAGGACTCACTGCACTTGTTTGTTTTACTCTACTACTTTGTAACCACTCCCCTCTTTAATACTTGTGGCCCTGAGGGTACTTAAAGCAAAAAATAAAATGAGTTTCACACATCATGAAGTGTCATTTCCTTAAAATTGCATTAAGCGCTTTTTATCATTTTAAAATTCTTTGCATTTTCATGTAACAAATTATCGTTGTGAGGGAGCATGTGATACTTCGTGGTACTAATGCCCGTCAAATTGATTTGCAAAGAACAGATGACAGAGTTTGCGCATTAGCAAGTAGGAGCTTGCTACATTGTTTCTGTTCTGGTCGTCATGGCTATAATGACTGCAAAAGAAAGAAGGTGGGACTGAACATGTTACTTCTCCGATTATCATAAAGCGCCCTTAAAAGCAACTAAGCTTGTATGTCAAATTTCTCATTCCCGCTCAGTATGATACAGAACTGTAGACTGCTGTTTTCCTAATAGGGCTCACACCTCTCTATCTGGTAAACTTCCAAACATTTCATAGTGAGGCACGTAGTTCAAGAGGACCTGTTGTCATTGTGGTGACAGTTGAGCATCTTGTGGCTTAGCGTGGGCAGCTTGCAGACCAATAATCTCTCTTTTGTCCGTCTTCCTGAAAAGAGAAATGACAAAGCCATGACACACATGTAAGCAAAAAATGGTGAAACAAAAGTTAGTCCCATAAATGAAGAAAAATCACGGTTCTAGTTGAAGTGTTCAGAAACATACCCTGTGAGGATTCTGGCCCTTGATGTTACTTCCAGTGGAGACACGTTCACGGTTGACTTCTATGTCCAGAGCCAATAGAGTCCAAAGGGATGAGTCCAAATATGAGCAGCGTCTTGGAGGCTGGAGTCGAAAGAAAAAATAGCCTCAATTACTATGCTGGAAGTGTGCGTGAGTTTGTGATTCATGTATGACAGAGAACAGTGCACGAAACGCTTCATGACAGAAAATCGCACAAACACTGTTTTGAGTGTGCATTTCTTTCAGTGGTGTCCTTGTGTGGGCTGTGCTTAGTCAAGTCTCGATTAGATGACAATTGTTTCTGCCAGATACTAGTAATAAACACAGTCATTTTATTATGTCTCAAATGCAGTTAATCGAACTGTATCACCGGAAGTACACTTGTCACTAATGTGCAGTGAATTTATCGCGCTGTATCAGTTATGGAGAAACAGCCAAAACTTTATTATTTATGCTGTACTCATGTTAGCAATTTTAGCAACTTGGCAAAGTAGCAAGAGCCTCTATTGAATTGCTTTGGAAGGGCAATAACTTTAGAATTATTACTATTTTCTACTTTTAAGAAATGACGACAGGAATCTGCTTTATCCGCCTCGCATGCAAAGAAATTCAAAGTTGAAAATGCGAAGCACTGCTTTTTTACTCACCGGCGCACAAGCCCAGGGGCTGCAAGATTAATCCGCTTTCGTGGGTAGTCTTCAAGCAGACTGTGCTCGGTTCCAGCGATGAATTTTCGTGCTGGCCAGCACTTTTTTTCGAGCAACCAGACGCAACGCGGCCAAACGCGGCAGATCACAAACGGCGGAAGCCGTGCATGCAGCCGCCAGTGAAACGCCGCAGCTGAGAAAGTTCACCGTCTTTAAACACGTTCGCTTGGTGGCAGCTATCGAATGTTGGACGCATAAACTGGCTGAGGTATTATTGATATCTAATTAAAATGAACCTGCGTGATGCTGCTCAAAGGAAACGACCACCCCGTTCGCAAATATAACCGCCGTACAATTTGAATCGATAAACGGCACGGATTGCAATCGATACCAGTGGGCTGCCGCTAATCACATGTCAGTGAGGCCTCAAAACCTTTATTCAAGTAACAAAGCACGGACTTTAATAACATAAGTCCAATAAAAACAATAGACTCCTTATTTTGTAAAAAAATGACACTGTAATTGTGTGTTGTCGGTTATTATATGTACATTAAAAGCTCAAATATTGAGTCGTGTTGAGCGCCCCTAGCAGAAAAAATACAAACTAAAGTATTCGACCAAATTACAGTAGCTCCACTTGCGCGCTTATGCTGGAACACGCCGCGGTTGATTTTTCGCCCTCTGTGGCCATTTGGTGAACTCGAGAGTTTCCGGGGCCTGGTGTACTGTTGAACAAACTTTTTGCTGTAGTCGCGTCGTCCTCCGAAGAACTCCGAAGCGAATTTTTTCCCCGACCACAGAACGCATTTTTTTGCCTAGTGTGCATGTCCGTATCTGGGCTAGCACGTTTACATTTTTTTTGTGCGTCTTACGTAATTTGTGTACTTTCCATGTACGTCTTGTGTTTGAGCATCGAGTCGATGCTTCATTGTGAGGGGGAATAATGCCACCTGGGTGTTTTGAGCCAGCCAACAATCATCATTGGGTGCCCAGCAAGAACGGAGAAGACGACGAAGTCGAAGATCCCGCGCCAGCTGGAGAATGGTCCCTTCGTGTCTGGCATTCTTCGTGCCTGGCTGCTGGTACTGTTGCTTGCGCTTGCCTTAGCGCGTGACAATATATATATATATATATATATATATATATATATATATTATAAGACCGAGACTGACCGAGCTGTCAAGCGCTTTTTATTCCAAAAAGCAAACGCCCCAGCTCATGCGCGAAGAAGTAGAAGAACAGGGAAGGTGATGATGGCTATGTACAAATGAAAAGGACGAAGTACGTTAATAGTGCTTACACTAACTTCCCCCCGTCATGGAAGCGGCCAGCCTGGCCGCAGATTACAGATTATCTAAACGGGGAGTGAAGGGCTTCATCCGCGAGACGTGAACAATTTCGGCATTCCGGCGGCGCCGGTCAGTGACGGAGTGTACTGGGCGCACGAGATAGTTCACTGCAGATGTTTGCTGCACAACGTAGTGGTGTAGCACGCCACTTTGCAGGCGAAATTGTCGAAGTTGGCGTCGCAAGCGGCTGTTGGGTGGTTCGGCGAATCCACTAAGGCGATCCATGAGAGTTCGACAGTAGGAGTCGGCCCGCTGAAGCAAGACGAGATCAGAGCGTGATGAAAGCGTAGCTAGGTCCAGGGGCGTTATCGAGAGCTGGTGTGAGGCAGGCGTAGCATCGGAACGACGTGGTGAGGAAGACGACGACGCGTTACCGGGAGAGAGCGAGAGTGGGCAGCGAGACAATGGGCCTCTTCGATTATCCGTTCCTGACAGTCCCGGACTGCCCGAGACAGGGCTTTCAGCCAATGAGCGTTGCGTATGCAGTCTTTTCGGACAGTCCGGGACTGTCAGAGACGGATAATCGAAGAGGCCCAATGCGTCTGCATCATGATGACTTTTTCCAGACTTGTACGTTATTGCAAAGTCATATTCTTGCAAGCGGAGTATCCAGCGTCCTAAGCGTCCTGACATGTTTTTCATTGATGACAGCCAACACAGAGCATGATGGTCGGTGACGATGGTGAAGTGGCGGCAGTAAAGGTATGGGCGAAATTTCTGAATCGACCAGACGATAGCCAGGCACTCTTGCTCTGTAATGGTGTAGTTCCGCTCAGCTGGAGAAAGTGTTCGGCTGGCATATGCGATGACTTGCTCTTTAGAGGCTGCATTACGTTGCAGAAGTACTGCGCCAATACCTTGTGCACTTGCGTCAGTACGGAGTATGGTGGGGGCTCGGTCATCGAAGTGCCGAAGCACTGGTCCGGAAGTAAGATGTTGCTTAAGAGCTTGAAAAGCTGATTCGCATTCGTTAGTCCATGTGAAAGAGGCACCGGTAACCAGTAGCTTGTGTAGCGGAGCTGCTATGGCAGCAAAGTTGCGTATAAATCGACGAAAATATGAAGCCAAGCCGAGGAAACTACGTAGATCTTTCTGCTGCTGGGGCCGAGGAAAGTCTGGCTGGATGCCATCTTTTGAGACGACGTGGCCCAATACTTTTATAGTCTTGCTTGCAAATTTGCATTTTTTTGTATTGATCTGGAGACCAGCATTTGCAAGGCACTTGAGAACTTCGTCTAATCGATGAAGATGTTGGCTGAAGTTAGACGAAAAGATGACAATATCGTCCAGATAACAGAGGCAGGTCTTCCATTTTAGTCCACGAAGTACGTTATCTATCATGCGCTCAAATGTGGCGGGAGCGTTACAAAGACCAAAAGGCATCACGTTAAATTCATAAAGTCCGTCTGGTGTAGCGAATGCGGTCTTTTCTTTGTCAGTTTCGTTCATCGGAATTTGCCAATAGCCTGATCGAAGATCAAGGCTGGAGAAATATTCCGCCCCTTGCAGTGTGTCCAAAGCGTCGTCGATTCGAGGTATTGGATATACGTCCTTGCGTGTGATCTTATTGAGCGCTCGATAGTCGACGCAAAAGCGAACGGAGCCATCCTTTTTCTTTACCAGAACCACGGGAGAAGCCCAGGAACTAGATGAAGGTCTAATTATCTTCCGCGCAAGCATATCAGCAACCTGTTGTTCAATGACCCTCCGTTCGGGCGGCGAGACACGATAGGGGCGTCGTCGTATGATAGCGGAACCATCGGTTTCGATGCGGTGTGAAGCCACAGAAGTTTGGCTCAACACAGGGGAACAGCTATCGAAACAGGCTTTGTGCTTCGCTAAGACCGCCAGTAAGGCTTCGGACTGCGCGGCGGTTAGGTCAGAACCAAGAACGGCTGGGGGAGGGAAGGAATAATCTAAACCCGAGGTAGGTGCTGGCGATGAAGAAGGGCAAAGCGTGACTATAGAGATAGGTTGAGTATCGGCGAGGGTTGCCACAGTCATCCCTTTGGGCAGCATCACAGGATCTGGGGTCGTGTTGCAGGCAGACAGAAGGGCGCGGCCACGTGAAAACCGGACGAGACAGGCGGCAGTGAGGATTCCACGAGAAGTACAGCGGGAAGAAGGGGCGACTAGAGCGTCTCCGTCGGCGATCTGCCGGGATGTTACGGATACAACGTCTTCGTGACCAGGACGCAGGACGTAGTCTTCATCAATGGCCAAGTTCACGCATGAAGGTGAAGAATCTGTAACAGGTGCAAGCGCTGTATCCGTGATGTGGACAACTTCCTCTCTACATGAAATGACGGCTGAAGCAGAATGTAGGAAGTCCCAACCCAAGATAAGTTCATGGATACACGTTGGAAGCACGATAAACTCAACGTGGTGGCGAATGCCGTCGATGAAAACACGAGCAGTACACTGTCCGTCGGGGTGTATGAATGCATTATTAGCACCACGCAAAATAGGTCCAAGATAAGGCGTTTTCACTTTCCGGAGCCGTGAACACAGATCACTACGAAGAACAGAAACGGCGGCACCGGTATCGATGAGAGCAGACGCGGGAACACCTTCAACAGTTACATAAAGCATGTTGGACGGGCGAACAGAAGGAATTGTTGAAGACCGATAGGAAGCAGTTTCCCCTCCAAAACCTGCAACAGTTAGTTTTCTGAGTGCTGGTCGGCAAGATGGGAAGTGGGACGAAGCGGCGATGTAGAGCGCCGGTAAGGCGAAGGAGAACGACGTCTGGCCGAACGGGAACTATGAGGCAGATTGGGAGCAACTGGAGGAGACAGTGAACGCCGCTGAGGGAACGAGTACGAACCGCGATAGTAGGAGTCTGGTCGGCGAGTGCGGTCTCTCTCGTGCTCAGCATAGCCTCGTCTTTCATCCTGCTGGCGACGGTGGCAGAAGCGAGATATATGGCCGCGTATACCACAGTAAAAACAAACCGGACGAGGTGGACGCCACTGAGGGTAGGATGGCGCAGCAAGTGCTCTGGTTCCCATCGAGGCCAAATGGTCATAGGTAACGTCAGGAGGCACGGATGTCACGGTAGGGGTGGGGAGCGAAGCAACATCCGCGTAGGTAGGTGAGGGGCGCGCTACCGGAGCAAGATGCGTCGTGGGCGTAGTCATCGCTGTCAACTCCTGCTTTACGACCTCGCGCAAGTCGAAGGTGGGGGTTGGGGCACAGGCAGTAGGTGAACGCCTCAGGTCTAATATTTGAAGCTCCTCGCGGATGATGGTGCGGATGAGAGCACGGAGATCTGAAGAATGGGGAACCTGAGGATCGCTACTGTCATGTTGAAGACGAAGAGACTGCATCTCGTCCAGGCGCTGACACGTGGCAGTGATGTCTTGGACAGAAGCCGGATTTTGCACGATTAAGGCGTTGAACGCGACAGACCCAATGCCTTTTAATATGTGTCGCACGCGTTCGGCTTCCGTCATGCTAGGGTTCGCACGGCGGCACAGAGCCAAGACATCCTCTATGTATGAGGTGTACGACTCTTGCGGAAGTTGGAGGCGCGTGCCCAGCTTCTGCTTGGCGACTTCTGCACGGCTAGACGAGGAAGCGAAGACTTGCCGCAGCTTGGCGGTAAACGTGGACCAATCCGCGATGTCGGATTCATGATTGAAATATCACGTCTGTGCAACACCAGTCAAGTAGAATGCGACGTGCCTCAATTTCTGGGTATCGGTCCACTTATTGCAAGAACTCACGCGGTCGTAGTTGTCGATCCAATCGTCGATGTCATCACCGCGGCGTCCCGCAAAGACAGGGGGATCGCTTTGAGGGCACGTCACAGTCCAAGAGGGAACCGCAGGCGGAGCCGTTTGTGCGGTAGGGTTAGAGGCGCCGGAAGAGCCGGGGTTGGAAGTGTCCATCATAGTAGGGGTAACCGGGCGCAGGCGGCGACCGGAACGTAGCTCCAGGGAGGACGGGAACGCGAGAGGACGTCGGGGTCTTGACGTACCTCCACCACTTTATAAGACCGAGACCGACCGAGCTGTCAAGCGCTTTTTATTCCAAAAAGCAAACGCCCCAGCTCATGCGGGAAGAAGTAGAAGAACAGGGAAGGTGATGATGGCTATGTACAAATGAAAAGGACGAAGTACGTTAATAGTGCTTACACTATATATATATATATATATATATATATATATATATATATATATATATATATGTGGAGTATGCATTTGGAGAAAAGCGAGGCTGATATCGCAGGTGGGAGTGAATACCTTTTTATTGTCTCTTTTTTACAGCAGAACGTGTTGGACTACAAACAAATGTCCCGGCTCGCAAACGTCTGCAAAGTCATTCGGGTCATGAGTCTGCCAAGACAAGCTTGTAAAATAAGAAAAGTTATAGTACATAAGACTAAGCGATGATGACCTGAGGGAAGACCTTGTAACACTGGACAAAAAATAAACAACTTCAGGTGGCCACCGTTGTTGATAGGTCAGTGAATAACCGGACATGTGCTGGTGATCTACAAGAGCAGTGGTTACGAGAACCGGCTTTCTACACTGGCCATAGGGCTCCAAATTTGTGCCTGTCAGGACGCGGTCACAGTGGCCCGTTCCTTCGTTACCAAAATCACTGGAGAGCCTCGTAATCTGCTCGCACAGTCTTGAAAGTCAACAAAGGCTCCAGCAAACGTTTGAAAATGCACTTAAAGGGACAGTAAAGGCAAATCTTATATCAAGTTAAAGGGATATATTGCCACATGGTGTGGCACAGCAAGAGGACTGAAGAAGAAGAGAACGAGTTGAGCGTACCCAGCACATCCACCAAATTGTCGCGTATACCCTGCTGTAGAATATACGCTCAATGAGGATCCAGGCAAACGTAAGCGTCGATGCGCGATGCCGAGACGAACCTCGTTCTCTTCTTCTTCAGTCCCCTTGCTGTGCCACACCATGTGGCAATATCAATGCCCGAGAGCGTCTAAGGCGTCAATATTATCGAGACCAGAGGCGTAGTAATCGAGAAATTGAGGTAAATGCAGGACATGATTGGGGACTCCACGGGGACATTCAAGTACTCGCCCGATGACGTAATGATTCATTATAATGTTGCCAGTACTTAACCATTCGTAATAAAAAGATCATTGCAGTGTTTTATAATAGGGAGGAAAATGCTACTTGGTTACTTCTATTCGATTCAAGAAAAAAAAAAACGAAACTCGTAGGGTACTTTTGATAACGACGCGATCGGTCGAAAGATTTCGTTCGCGCTCGACCTTGCGCGTCGCCCGCGCTATCGCGTTTCAGTAGTTTCGTTATTGCGTAGTGCTGCGCTGGTTTTGCTGGCTCGCGAAACTCGCCCAAGCTGCAAGTAGCAGAGAACGATGCCCATCGCGACCAGCGTAGAAAATAGTGGGCGCGTTAAATCAGCGCGCTCCGAACTCCAAAGGAGCACGCTCGAGTGCGCTCGAGTGCGACGCTTTCGGAGCTTAACTTAACGGCGATTTTCGCCGACTGCTTTCGGGCGCACGAACGCGCCGTCTGGCGAATGTTATGTTGCTTCCGCGACCGCTATCGCATTGCGCGCGCTTTTTGAAGATGGCGCCGCCGATAAACACCTTCCTGCAGTTCTTGATAGACAATGAAGAGCTAGAATAACTTGACGCGCGGCGACGGACACAGCAGCAGCGGCTTACGTATGCGATGCAAGCTGTTCGTGCTGTTCTTAGAGGTACCCTATCAGAGTATTTATTTCTGCTCCGCGGTATGCTGACTGATGACTCATTGCCGATCGCAAGAGGACAGAAAGTCTTATGATCCGAAGCATCCAGGATTATGTGATCAACCTTGTGCCCAGATACACGGACACACAATTGAAAGAGCAGTGCCCCAACATCTTCCATGATAACGTGAGGACCTGAAGAAGTCATTCACATGAACGTAGCGACGAGAAGGCGCCAAACTGCGACTGTTCGGTTACGTACCTGAGCGTCTGGAAAGTAATGCTCGGGCCGTCATTTTCGGTTCGTGATAAGCTCAAACCGCGCCAACACGCGAAGTTCCCGATCATGCCTTGGAGCAGACGCCCGGCTGCGCAGCGGCGGCAGGAACGAGTAGGCAAGGAGCACGGACTTGCATAAGTGGAAAGAGTCGGAAACACGTAATTTTTCCGGAAGCCGCAGCAGGCGCGCGCTCTCGCGCACCGTTTCCAGGGTGGAGCGCGTAGAGCGCGCTCCGTAATCACGCACCGGAAGTCGCTTTTTAGCCGTTAAGTTTAAAAGAGCGCACTCTGCTGGCTAGAGCGCGCTCGAGCGCCTTAACTTAACGCGCCAGTGTTTATGATTCGGCGCGCGCTTTCCCTTCCCCTTTCGCACTGCCGGCTGTCTTGGCTCGGTTTCTGGCGACGCTTCTGCCTTTTGCGCAAGAAACTGCAGCACCGGCTGTCGGGTGTCGTTTTACTCACCGACGGCAGTTGACGGCGTATGCAACGTCACGACTCCCCGCTTGGGGGTGGGCGATTTGAATTGTACTAGAGGTACGCGGGCCCTTTAGACATGATTTTCTATTAAACTAGGTTCTTTCTTGGCAGGAAACAAGCGCTTCGACGTTTCTCGAATGATATTTCTACAGTCCACGTTAACCTATGATTTGCCTTTACTGTCCCTTTAACACGTTGGGCAAGTATTGAGCTCACGGACAGGAAGTGCGAGACTTGAAGAAGGTACAAACAATCTGGACACGGGGTTTTGCGAGTCTCCAGTGTCCTTGCAGTCGTTCGGACCAGCTCTCGTTTGGACAGATTTGCATCAGCTTTGTGATCATGACAGTGGTTAACTGATATTTTGTGACCGTTACGGGCCTGTCAAGATCTCTTGACTTATAGGTCACGGTGCCTCTAATGAGCCACTTGGTTTGAGAGAACACCTGTGAAGTTCTAGTTGCGCTTGCACTTACCGGAGCACATTTCCGCTTTCTCGAATGAGTTGAGACAGTTCTGGAGCATTGCTGATTGGGATACAAGATGTGTCTCGGACAAATATACCATGCACTAAAAAACAAATTTGCACCCTTCGTGGCTTTTACGTTGTCTCCAAACTTCAATCATCATCTATCTGCGTGCATGTTACTTTCAGGTCACGAACGATATGAGCGGATCAGCGTTACAGAGCGTTCTTGACAGGAAAGCAGTGATGCAGTGGGTAAAAGGAATTGGTCGCAAAGTAGATGACGGTTATGCTTGGAATCCGAAAGATAGTAAGCTTTAAAGTGCATGGGTAAAATTTATATTAAAATGTGACCTTGCACAAGCAGGGAACATGCATACCATTGCGTACACCGTGCATACCATTCACAAAATTATTCGCATAAACTCTGTATATAGGTTAAAAACTTAGAGGAAATTAACGATTGTATCGCCTACCGGATCCAACTGCTGAAGCGCGCTCCGAAACGGGGACATGCGTCCGTGAAAAATATGTAAATTTTCTTTCTTATATAGGAAGCGCTTTACGTGTGATGGTGCACGAAGTCTCTATCAAAGAAGTAACGATATACTTTTTTGAAATGGAGCTAGGATTAGACATGTGTCAACCCATATCGATGGTAGAGGTATTGGGAGGGACTGGATGATCTCTGGGGGACGCCTTCATTGCTTCTGAAGACCTCGACAAGCTAATCATGATGTCGATGATTAGATAACGTTGGCCGGACGCCGCTTGCCGGTCTTTCGTCGCACGACACGACAGCAGCCGACTAGTAGAAGGCGCCAAGGCGCGTCATCAGCCAGACGGTGAAGGCGATGGCAGTGCTGGTCAACAGGAGCGGCTTGCCTGCTGTGGCGCCGCTGTCCGGGCACCCGAAGCTGCCCACGTAGGCTGCCATCACGTCGCGGAAGTGCTGGCGTCCCGCCCTCGCACTATCGGGGCACAGGGCACCGGTCGTGTCGTCGAAACAACTGTTGGCCAGGGCAGACCATTGCCTGCGAAGGGACCGGAGGTTTGAGAGCTTAAGGAAGTGCACTAGCAAGACATTTTCTACTCTCTTTTTTACAGCGAAACTGCTAAGGGCTAGGTCTCCGAGGATCGTGTCCGCGTGTAGAAAAAAAAAAACTATCTTCATCAGCATTGGCTCGAGCGTCGTCGTCTTTTTGAGTGCACGGCCCCCTCCCTCCCGGCCGGCTGAGCCCCCGCTGTCTTCTCATGCGCCAGTCGACCTTCTTTTATGCCGCCTCCCCCCCCCCCCCCCCCCCCGAGTAGAGTTGGGCCCGGCTGCGAGTCTAGTGCGGCAAGCCTGCTGGAAGCTGCGCCCGACTAGAGTTCAGCCCTGCTGGGAGGCTAGGCCGGCGGCGGTCCTCCTTGGCGTCCCTCCGCCTCGGCTGCTGACGCGTGCTCTTTCCCTCGCCCCTCCGGCTGCTCCGCGTGCGTCTGCTGACAGGGATGCTGATAAATTGAAGGAAGGCGAGGAGGGCGAGGCGCGGCGGCCTGATGGCGGGGGAGAGATAGGCGGCTGATCATGACGGCCTGTATGGGCCCACTCCCGAACTGCGGCGCATGCGCGCAGCCCTGCTGGCCTCGGCCGCCTGTGTCGCCGGCTCTCTCCGGGCTCCCGCCTGTCTAGGAAAATATAGGTCAACGGAGGAGCGTGGAGTGAGAGGAGTTTCGTTGGTTGTATATTAGGCTCATTCACACTAGGCCTACACGACACCGATTTTCGTCTGCCGCGTGTTGGTAACAGCACTTTACAGGACGGCAAATGCTGTGGCCAACGGTTTAAAGAAAGGAAAACGCTGTTGCCAACAGTCGGCAGACTAAAATTGGTGTCGTGTCGGCCTAGTACGTGTGAATGAGCCTATACGGAGCTTTGGTCAAGGACTCTTATCTGGGAACGTCGTACAAAAGCGTGAGGTACGCGCTAGGAACGCCGTCGCCCGTGGACGCCGAGCCAGTTCTTTCAGAGCCGGGCATTGCATGCCATTGTCTAAGTGTTAAAAAATACCCCATTGTGCTAGTCAGAGCCGGCACCGAAGCCTCTTTCACGAGTACGCAGCGAAGGGGTCGGTTTACGATTTTGTAGCCAAATTCAACATAGGAAATCCCCAATATAGCTAAACCCCAACGTAGCAAATCCCACCGGAGTGTCAGCTTCGCTGGACTTCCCTCTTCACAGGCTGGAAGGGCTCTGACTGTTTTTTTCTTTAAGTGAAGGCCCTACACGTCGAAAGAAAATAATACCAGCAAACTTAATTCCACGAATTAATTTTGGTTTCGTGCTCCACGAGGTGCCTGTATCATGATGCAGAAGGTGCCTGATCACCTGAAAACAGAACATCGCGACGTGTTTTGCGCATCGCATACGGGCAGCCTTCAGCATAATGAAGCCATCAAGGGTGGAGCCTTCGCCTCGCTCTTCGTCGAGGAGCTTGTTGAGTTGACAGCTCTGACTTAGCGATGTAATTAAGCATTTGCTATTTGTTACTTCCTTCGTCTCTGTCTCGGGCCCCTCTCCACTGCTGGTCAAGCTCCTGACCGCTGACTCAACGCTTACCCTTGGGATCCCTGAGCCCCCTCCGCAATATCTTCGAGACGTGTAGTCGATGCTATGCTAATATTCTACACAGAAACGGTGATGTATACATACGTATAACTAGAATTAAAACTGCACTTTCGTCCCCATAGCGGTGGGGCACGCCCCACACAAGCGGGGCACAAGGGCGTCGCCACGCGTACCTGCAGATCCTGGTCTTCGCCGGCGTGTACTGGTTCGACGAGTCCCGGTACTCGCGGATGAGCGTGTCCTGGAGCAGGCTGGCGAAGCAGTCGCGGTACTTGCGCCGGTCCCAGCACTTGTACGCCTCCACCATGTCTGCGTGTGCCAAGGGTCAACGGATACGCGAATAAGAGATATTGCACTGTTGGTTCAAGTAGTGTCTACATTCGCTATATCTTGACAAGTCTTTACAGCTGGTTGGCAACAATTTAGAATGAATGTAGTTCTATATTCGCTATGTCAACCCGTGTCTGTACATGCAGTTTGCAACCATGTAAGGAGAACAGTGGCGAATTAAAGGTGTGTTCCAATTCTGGCTAGCGCCGCAGACAGTCTACGTAGACATTTAAAGAGACAGCTTCGATACCAAGTAATAGAACCCGTTTCGAGCCGTCTGGAATACGTGTGGAAGACGCTTCTGCGACGTGACTCCACCTAGCGGCGATAAGGAAAATGTTTAGACAAGCACGCATTATTTCTACATTTTAACTCTTTCCGTCTGCGAACCTTTGAAAGACACGACGCGACTTACATTAACGGCATAGCAAAGCGTGTGTACATTTTCTTGTGCGCAGACGACTTTCCCATCGAATTTCCGAGCGTTCTGCTCAACCGCCATCTTGTTTGGACAGGAAAGTAGCCTGCATAGTTTTTGACTTCGATGCTGTCTTAGCGGAGCTGTCTTAGCGAAGCTGTCTTCTTTGACGTTTTCGTCAGAATTGGAACGAGATATAAGGTGGCCGCTGGCCGCTTAGCTGTCTACTTTGCCGTCTACGAGAGTATTAAAACACAGTTAAAGTAGCAGTGTCTGTTCCAATCCAGTCAATGTACTTTTGAAGACACGATAGGCTAGTTGGTTTGTCATGGTACGGTTTGCCAGCGCAAGGACGTGATAACAAAACAGAGCGCTGCCCTTCCTTTGGTTTCATGTCTTTGCGCTGAAAAAAAGTACGAATTAAAAGGGCCGCCGTCTCAAAGATGGCGACGGTGCTCCATCACCACATCGATGGCGACGGCGCTCGCAGAGCTATAGCTAAAGGTACAGTGGCACGATATAGCGCGCTAATATTTACACAAGGACGACATTGTTGTTTAATATAAAAATAAATACAAAAAAGCTCACGCGAGAGAGATCAACGTCGAACACTACTTGAAATAATTTAACTTTTTTACGTTCAATCAATTAAATTTTTATGTTTTGCTCACGTACAAACGGCCTTCTGGACTTTACAGCTCTGAGCAATTAAGAGACTGGTTATATCAAAAGTAGATAGGTAATGGAACATATGCTCGTCGAATGCGAGAATGATAGCTCAAAATTCAGTTCAACATATGTCCTTAATTAATTACATTTGTTGGCTAAATCACTGCTAGGCAGTGACACTAACGAAAAATATCTACGAGTACCATGCAGCCAAAACAGTTATATGATGTACTCATCTCTGAGGCTATAGCGAAGAATACATCAGCCGAGCTATCGCGTCGAATCAGTTGCGCTTAATACATTGTCCGTGACCACATGCAATTAAGTTGTTTCAGCGAATCCTATAGGATTCGCCGAAGAAAAGCACCCGCGCGCAAAGTTCCTTTCTCGCCCGTAATCGTTTGAAGTGTGAAGAAGCGCTCGTAAAGCATGCATATAATATATGTAGTCAATTAGGAGTTTACGCTGAACCCGGTGAAAATATTGTCACAGTGCGTAAGGTGGAAAGAAGAGGACATGGTTGGTGCCCTGGGAGACGACAACGAAGATTCTGGGTTTTGGCTTCTCTGCGCAGCCATTAAAACCCATCTGTAAAACCAGTACGTTTCTTCCTTCCCGTAACATTATTGGTGGAGGTGCGGGGTAATCACTTGCGCAAGACGGAGCTCCGCAGCGGACGTAACCTGGCTGCCATGTCATCCGAAGGGGAGTCTTCAACCGCGGCCCCGTCGACGCCACCGACGGTCATCCTAACCCAGCCCCGCGACCCTGGCATGTTTTCTGGGATTGACAACGTTGACGTCGATGACTGGTTGGCAAATTACGAACGGGTCTGCGCCAGCAACAGGTGGGATAACACGCTTATGCTGGCCAACGTAATATACTACCTCAAAAAAAAAAAAAAAAAAAAAACGGCACGAGTCTGGTTCGAGACACATGAAGAAGAGATTACTAGTTGGGAGCAATGCAAACAGAAGCTTCGTGATTTGTTCGGCAAGTCCATCGGCCGCCAACGTGCTGCTGAGAAGGACCTTGGGACCCGTGCACAGACGTCCACTGAATCTTACGTGGCGTACGTCCAGGACGTCTTGGCTCTTTGCCGCAAGGTGGATAAAAACATGACAGAGGCAGACAAGGTCAGTCACGTTTTAAAAGGCATAGCGGACGACGTGTTTAACCTTCTCGTGTATAAGAACATCACAACAGTTAATGAGATCATTAACGAATGTCGCCGCTTTGAAGAAATGAAAAGCCACCGCATAGTTCAGCAGTTCACGCGCCTACCCAACACCGCTGCTTCATCGACGTGTGAAGACCTTTGTCTTCCGCGTGAGCCCACTCCCTCCAAGAACGTCGTACGTATAGTCCGGCGAGAAATTGAAGCAGCGTCTCCTGCCACACAAGTGACGCAGTGCTTTGACGATTCCCGGCCGCTCGTGTCCCTCATTCAATCGGTCGTTCGCCAAGAACTTTCCAATACGGGTCTGCAATCCATCTGCTTCGCCAACCGTCCTGACTTCGCTTCGTCTGCTGCCTCTGCCCCTGTTTACCGGAACCAGAGCGGTCCTTACCCGAGCTATCGCAACCCGGCCGAATGGCGCACACATGATGATCGACCCATCTGCTTCTATTGTGGACGTGTGGGCCACATCTCTCGCCATTGCCGAAGTTCCTGGCTGGCCCTCTCTCGACCAAGCTTTCCCGCCTACCGCCGCTCCCCACTGAATCCTCGCCCGCCTGCGCCCCCCACCGAGTTCGAAGATGCACCTGACAACGCCCGAGTCACTGCGACTAACCGCTCATCATCACCGCACAGTAGCCGCTCTCGTTCACCCCGGCCTGAAATTCCTCTGTTGACCCTGCCTACTGATCGGAACCTTTTGGACGTGGATGTGGATGGTTTGCCTGTTACAGCACTCATCGACACTGGAGCGCAAGTTTCCATCATGCTGACCTTCGAATGCTCCTGAAGAAAGTCCTTACTCCTGCTCCGACTCGACTGCTACAGATCGCCGACGGTGGAACTCCGGCTGTGCTCGAAATGTGTGCTGCACGTGTCAGTGTCGCCGGACGCCACACGTCCGTTTTGTTTAGTGTGCTCGAACGCTGCCCCCACGATGTGATCCTCGGCCTCGACTTTTTGACCACCCATTCTGCTCTGATTGACTCTTCAGCCGGTGTTGTCCAACTTGACCTACCCCTTTCCATTGACCTTCCTGCTCAAGCCCCAACTCAGCTTTGTTCTGCGGATTTTATTCGTCTTCTTCCCCAAGCAGCAACCTGCATCACCGTTTTCGCCTCTCCACCTGTTCCAGACGGAGACTATGCCCTCACTCCCGCGACTTCAGTCCTGCTTTCCCACAATGTCTCCTTCCCACACACCGTCATTTCTGTAGCGGCCAATCAGACCTGTCTTCCCATCCTCAATTTCGGCCAGTGCCCTCGGGTACTTCTTCGAGGGATGTCACTTGCCACATTGTCACCGTCCCGCGAGTGCTATATTTCAGCACTATCTGTTGCGACATCTTCGACCAGTGCTCGTTCGTGCGCCTTCTGCATCTGCCCCGGCCGACGACATTGCAAAGATGATTGCGCCGGACCTCGACCCCCAATCCGCCGCAGAGCTCCATGACCTCCTCGAGTCCTTCGCCGACATTTTCGACCTGAACGATCGCTCTTTGGGTCAAACTACGGTTGTGAAGCATCGTATAAATACCGGCGATGCGGCACCTGTTCGCCGACGCCCATACCGGGTGTCGCCCTCTGAGCGTCAAGTTATCCAGAGCGAAGTTGACAAAATGCTTGCCAAAGGGATTATTGAACACTCTTCCAGTCCGTGGGCTTCCCCTGTTGTGCTCGTCAAAAAGAAGGACAACAGCTGGCGATTCTGCGTGGACTATCGTCATCTAAACCAGATCACCAAGAAAGATGTATACCCGCTTCCACGGATCGACGATGCTCTGGACTGTCTTCATGGTGCCACTTATTTTTCATCAATAGACCTTCGCTCCGGATATTGGCAAATTGTCGTGGAAGAAATGGACCGTGAGAAGACCGCATTCGTTACACCTGACGGCCTCTATCAGTTTAGGGTAATGCCTTTCGGCTTGTGCAATGCCCCGGCGACCTTTGAACGTATGATGGACATGCTCTTGCGTGGATTGAAATGGTCCATCTGCTTGTGTTACTTGGATGACGTCATCGTATTCTCTCCAACTTTTGCGACCCATCTTGAACGACTTTCATCTGTGCTTTCCCTTTTTCGCGCCGCTGGCCTGCAGCTCAACTCGTCCAAGTGCCACTTCGGTCACCGCCAAATAACCATGCTCGGACATCTCGTCGATTCGTCAGGCATTCGCCCCGATCCCGCTAAAGTTCGTGCAGTGCAGAATTTCCCTGTACCGACCTCTGCCAAAGATGTTCGCAGCTTTATCGGTCTTTGTTCTTACTTCCACCGGTTTGTGCAAAATTGCGCGCATGTTGCTCGTCCCCTGACTAACCTCAACAAAGACGTTCCTTTTTGCTGGGGCTCTGAACAAGCGACTTCTTTCTCGCGCCTCATCACGCTACTCACCACACCACCTGTTCTCGCCCATTTTGACGCTTTTGCTCCGACAGAAATTCGCACTGACGCCAGTGGATACGGCATCGGCGCAATTTTAGCCCAACGCCAACGTGGGCACATCCGCGTTATCGCCTACGCCAGCCGCCTCCTCTCCCCGTCTGAGCGCAATTATTCGATTACTGAGCGGGAATGTCTCGCCCTCGTTTGGGCTGTGGGCAAGTTCCGACCTTACATATATGGTCGACCATTTACGGTTATAACCGATCACCACGCCCTTTGTTGGCTTTCTTCCCTCAAGGATCCCACCGGACGCCTCGGTCGCTGGGCCCTACGCCTTCAGGAATACACATACACTGTAGTCTACAAGTCGGGTCGTTTACATCAGGACGCGGACTGCCTGTCTCGTCACCCCGTCGATGCACCGAACGATTTAGTGCATGGATGCCGCACCAATCTGCGTTCTCTCGCTTTCCGCCTTGAAAGACATAGGGGCTGAACAGCGACGCGATGAATCGTTACGGCAGCTTATCGAACGCCTGCTCTCTGACCCGTCTGACCCATCCCTTCACATGTTCGTACTACAAAATGACACCCTATATCGCCGCAACATGCACCCAGAGGGGCCCGAGCTGCTAATCGTCATTCCGTCTCATCTTCAGCAGACTGTACTCCAGCAACTGCACGACGTTCCCACTCCTGGACACCTTGGCGTCTCTCGGACCTATGACCGAATTCGGCGACGATTTTTCTGGCCCCGTCTCAACCGCTCCGTCCGTCGCTATGTCGCCGCGTGTGAGTCGTGTCAACGCCGAAAACGACCAGCTGTACATCCCGCTGGTCTGCTGCAGCCTCTGGATATACCGACCGACCCTTTTTTCGCGTTGGCGTTGATCTTCTCGGACCATTCCCTATATCAAACGACGGAAATAAGTGGATTGCCGTCGCTACGGACTATACCACCCGCTATGCCATTACAAGAGCCCTTCCCACCAGTTGCGCTACAGACGTCGCTGACTTCTTGCTTCACGACGTTATCTTGCACCACGGCGCACCTTGTCAACTTCTCACCGATCGCGGACGATACTTTCTTGCCAAGGTCATCGACGACTTACTTCGATCCTGTGCTACTAAACACAAGCTTACTACAGCCTACCATCCTCAAACTAACGGTCTTACTGAACGCCTGAACCGGACAATAACTGACATGCTCGCGATGTATGTTTCCTCCGATCATCGCGACTGGGACACTGCTTTACCATTTGTCACGTTTGCGTACAATTCCTCGCGCCACGACACAGCTGGTTATTCGCCCTTTTACCTTCTATATGGCCGTGAACCGACCTTGCCTTTCGAGACTCTTCTTTCGACCACACTCGACTCGCCGACGGAGTACGCTCGTGATGTCATAACCACAGCGACCCAGGCACGCCAGATTGCCCGTCTTCATCTCTCTGCTTCACGGACACGTCAGAAGTGCCGTTACGATCAGCGCCACCGCGATGTCGAATACGAACCAGGTGATCTTGTGCTAGTTTGGTCTCCATCTCGACGTGTCGGTCTTTCGGAGAAACTCCTTTCGCGATACTACGGCCCTTATCGCATCCTCCGCCAGGTGACGCCTGTCACATATGAAGTGTCTCCACTGGATACTACCGTGCCTTCACCTCTATCTGACGTCGTCCACGTCAGCCGCCTCAAACCGTTCCTTTCTGGAACCAGTGAGTCGCACCAGTAAGGTGCTTCTTCTGACGGGGGTAATGTCACAGTGCGTAAGGTGGAAAGAAGAGGACATGGTTGGTGCCCTGGGAGACGACAACGAAGATTCTGGGTTTTCGCTTCTCTGCGCAGCCATTAAAACCCATCTGTAAAACCAGTACGTTTCTTCCTTCCCGCAACATTATTATGAAAGAAATGCTTACACGTTTAACAACATCAAAAATACTATTATTTTACTGACGTTTCGGCCGGTGGTCCGGCCTTCATCGGAGTGAATGAGAATACGCAAGACGTTCGTTCCCAATGTGTCGGGAAGTCACGTGGAAAGGACATGTGGCTCGAAACAAAGTGTAAGGGAAAAAAAAATACCATATCACCGCCTCGGGTATTAATGAAAGCACCAGAAAACTCACGTCCTTGCCTTCTGATTAGAACAATGTGGTTATAGCCGAAAGTAAATTCTTGTAGTCTAACCGCGACGCATGTAAAGCGGTCTTGCTTCGTGCTGACACGTCCGCATATCCTCTCTCTTTTTCACTCTGGAGACGCTATTGTGTCGCATGCCCCTGGTAGAGTGTCGTCTTCTATCTTAACGATGGTGGTCCCTCGAGACTATAGGGAACGCGCTGCCTTAGGGGCGGCTCATCAAAGCCACCCACATCTGTTTTCCTCACTTTTCCCCCTTCCGCCACCGTAATTTTTTTTTCCCGCTTCTTCGACGGTGAGGACAACACGTCCACCTCCGTGACTCATCGCAGCTGCCATTCATGTGTGGTGCTCTCTCCATCTGTTAGTGCCTCGTTAAAAAAACTAAAAAAAAAACGAAAAAAAACGTGTGTTTTGTTGTTTCTTTTCATTTTTTTCCCCTTACACTTTGTTTAGAGCCACATGTCCTTTCCACGTGACTTCCCGACACCTTGGAAACGAACGTCTTGTGTATTCCCATTAACTCCGATGAAGGCCGGACCACTGGCCGAAACGTCAGTAAAATAATAGTATTTTTGTTACACGTGTAAGCATTGCTTTCGTAATAATATATATATATATATATATATTGTTACAAGCGCGAAAGCCTTGTATGATTTGGGTATGTGCCACAAGCAGTAGTGGGACACGGAGTACGAGGGGGGCAGAAGAAGAAGACGTTCTCCTAGCGATAGCAGAACCTCGGCTGGCGCCCAAGACCGTCGGTTGCGTCCGAATAAACCCTCTTTTCACGGAGAGTTACCTGTAACAGAGTGGTGGAGGTGCTGGGTACACGACGTCGCCGTACTACGGAGTCGCAACCGCTTGAACTTCGCCGGAGCCGCCGTCTAGCCGGTCTCTCGCCGACAACATTCATCATGCCACAGAACGGAGGACCAGACCCGGAGCCAGTTGCAACCACGCAAAGGTCAACGCCAGTTGCCCTTGCCCACCATTACATGGAACCACGCTCGTTCGCGGGAAGAGCGGGAGAAGACGTGGACGAGTGGCTTACGCACTACAATCGGGTGAGCCGATATAACCACTGGAACTCGCTCACGAAGCTTGACAACGTAGTCTTATTTTTGAGAGAAACCGCATTGATGTGGTTCGAGAACCACGAAGAGTCCTTAACAACATGGGAACTCTTTGTTGAAGAAATATGGAATTGTTTTGGCGACACTGATGCCAAAAAGAAACGCGCCGAGAGAACACTTGCCCAAAGAGCTCAAACTCCAACAGAGACATGCACAACCTATATAGAAGAAGTACTCAAGTTGTGCAAGATCATAAACCCACGGATGTCTGAGGACGACCGAGTCGGACATCTTCTGAAAGGCATCGCAGAAGACGTCTATAATTTTCTGATAGGGAGAGAAGACGTCACGTCCGTCTCAGATGCCTTGCGTCACTGCCGTACATTTGAGACGTTGAAGACCCGTCGCATTGCACCCAAATTTGGACGACTGGCAAACGTGACAACTGTCGCCAGCGTCGATACCAGTCCATCCACCGACCTTGCCTCTACTATCCGGGAAATAGTACGCGAAGAACTGCGGCGACACAATGAACTAGTGTGCAACACAGCTCAACCGCCGGCTACGTACGCAGTGTATCACTCGGCGCCCACAGCACCATGCGCTACTTTGCCACCGTCTGTGTGTGTCACGGACGTCGATGTGGCTGGAACGACGTGGCCACATCTGGAGACGTTTCCGTCAGAGCAGCGGTATGGGCAACGTTTTCACTCCAGCCGTGATGCACAGAGGCGAACGGCTCCTGTTCAACGTACTGGGGTGCTGTACCCTGTTCGACAACCTCTGCCGGCTGAGCGCTTGGAGCGGCATTTCGTCGAACGTCCTCTGCCCTTGTGCTACAACTGTGGTATCGAGGGCCACATCGCCAGGTACTGCAACGTGGCCCCACAACGCCGCCAGCCGCCAAGGTACGACCGATCAACAACATCTGGCCAGCAACGTGTTGGCGGTGCGTACACATATCCACGCGGGATGTCCAATGAGAACCTGGGAACACTGCGAAACCGTTCACCGGCTTCCGATCGGAGCTTGACACCACCTTCTGCTCCTCGCGCAAGCCGGTCACCGTCTCCCCGGCGCCGCTACCCGTCGCCTTCGCCGGAAAACTAGTCAGCGCGGCCGTTGGAGGTGAGGCCGCTGGACAGTCTTCGATTATGACAGAAATACCTCCGCCAATTTGCATGCTTAAAAATAAGATTTGTGTACGTGTAGACGGCGTCTCAACGATGGCCTTAGTAGACACTGAAGCGACCGTTTCCGTAATGAGCCACGCATTCAAACGCCTGCTAGGACGAAAAGTGCTGTTTTCGTGGGACCGTGCCGATGTTTTTCGTGGAGTGAGTGGAGAACTATTGTACCCTGTAGGTGTGTGCAGTGCAACAGTTAGCTTGGGTTGTGAAACGTTTAACGCGGAGTTTGTAGTTTTACCTCATGCTACGCATGAGGTAATTCTGGGCCTCGATTTTCTTAAGCTGTGTGGTGCCAATGTCGATTGCCGAACGGGAGAAATTACTGTAGATTCGAGCCTTCCGGCTGTCTTTGTGGAACACCCGCCGTGTTACGAATGTGCCCTTTGTGTGTCCGCAGATACCATCGTACCGCCGCTGTCTGCCAAATGTGTCCCAGTCGCCTGTTCTCCTGCAACCGACAGAACATTTGAAGCTACCGTAGAGCCCATTCACCTTAGTTGCCTGAAGAAGAATGTTCTGGTGCCCTATTGTACGCTGTCGGTTATCGGCGGGCGTACTGTATTATGGACGATAAATTGCTCCAACGAACCCACAATACTACCGGAGGGTCTGAAACTTGCGGCTATTCGTGAAGATCAAGTATTGGCGCTCGCCATCCTTGCAGAAGCCCCCGATGCCACGGATGAGTCCCAGTCGGATGCATGCGCCACGGACACTTCGATGATGGCTATGATAAACAAATCGCTCAGCACTAACAAACGTCAGGAACTGGCAAATATTCTACGAAAACACTTCGCGGTGTTCGACTTTTCCCAGCAAGAGGCTCCACCATCCATTCCCCCTTCTCGTGTACAGCATCGCATAGACACGGGATCTCACCAGCCTCTGCGACAAAAGCCATACCGGGTGTCACCTTCGGAGCGCAAGGTGATCAATGACCAAGTCCGTGACATGCTGAAGAAAAACGTTATCCAAGAATCGAGTAGTCCGTGGGCAGCCCCAGTAATTCTAGTTAAAAAGAAAGATGGCACATGGCGATTTTGCGTTGATTACCGCCGCCTCAACGCCGTTACTAAGAAAGACGTATACCCTTTGCCACGGATTGATGATGCTTTAGATTGCCTTTCTTCGGCCTCGTACTTTTCGAGTGTAGACTTGCGGTCCGGATACTGGCATATTCCGATGCACAAGGGAGACAAGGAAAAAACGGCATTCGTGACACCCGACGGACTTTTCGAATTTAATGTGATGCCGTTTGGGCTGTGTAACGCACCTGCAACTTTTGAGCGCTTCATGGACAACATTCTGCGTGGTTTGAAGTGGGAAGTCTGCATGTGTTATTTGGATGATGTCGTGATTTTCGGACGCACGTTTAGTGAACACAACGCTCGCCTCAATCTTGTACTAGAGTGCCTAGGCAAAGCACGCTTGGTACTAAACTCCAAGAAATGTCGCTTTGGAGAACGCCAAACACTAGTTCTAGGCCACCTAGTGGACAAAGAGGGCATAAGACCTGATCCAGCAAAAACTGCTGCGGTCGAAGCCTTTCAGCAACCTCGCTCAGTAAAAGAGCTACGAAGCTTCTTGGGCCTGTGCTCATACTTCCGTCGGTTTATTCCCGGATTTGCTCACATCGCGCATCCATTGACGTGTCTGCTTCAGAAAGGCGTTCAATTTGACTGGACCCCAGAATGTGCGTGTGCTTTTCGTGAATTGAAGTTCCGTTTGACGTCCCATCCAGTTCTCAAACACTTCGATCCCTTGGCTCCCACTGAACTGCACACGGATGCTAGCGGTATTGGTGTCGGCGCAGTTCTTATTCAACGCTTCGACACAAAAGAACACGTCGTAGCGTACGCCAGTCGCTCTCTGGGCAAGCCCGAGCGCAATTACACCGTCACAGAACAAGAATGTCTCGCGGTGATTTTCGCAGTACAGCGCTTTCGGTCATACTTGTACGGACGCCCTTTCACCATCGTCACAGACCATCACTCGCTGTGCTGGCTCGTCAATCTGCGCGATCCATCTGGTAGGCTTGCACGTTGGACACTCCGTCTACAGGAGTACGACTTCACCGTTTCCTATAAAAGCGGTCGACGGCACTCCGACGCCGACTGCCTGTCGCGGCTACCGCTTCCCACGACGGACTGTGACGCGGACAACTTTGACCACTACATCGTAGCCTTGGAGCCAGCATTTCCTGATCTCAATACCTTTAAGACTGAGCAGCAAAACGACGACACTTTAAAACTGCTTGCTGCCAAACAGAAATCCGCAGCCAATCGTTATTGCACACGTGATGGGCTTCTGTACAAGAAGAACTATTCTCCCACAGGCTCACGATATCTCCTGGTGGTCCCGAAAAGTCTACGCACTTCCATCTTGCGGGCTATGCATGACAAACCAACCTCCGGTCATTTGGGAGCAGCTAGAACGCTTTGCCGTCTTCAAGAACGATTTTACTGGCCTAATATGCGTCAGACGACGCAACAGTACGTGTCTAGCTGCAACGAATGTCAACGTCGCAAACGTCCCACAAGTCCTCCTCCTGGTAGATTACACCCTGTGCCACCCCCAAGGACTCCATTCGAGCAAGTCGGGATCGACCTTCTCGGCCCGTTTCCACGGTCCTCCAGTGGAAATCGTTGGATCGTAGTGTGCACTGACCACCTGACACGCTACTGTGAGACGGCCGCAATACCATCGGCTACTGCAGCCGACGTGTGCGTTTTCTTACTACGTTTTATCATCCTTCGACACGGGCCTCCTAAAGTCGTTATTAGCGATCGCGGGCGCCAGTTTACTGCAGATGTGGTTGAAGAGATGCTTCGCCTGTGTTGTTCAAGTTTTCGACACTCTACGCCGTACCATCCACAAACAAACGGCCTTACGGAACGCACCAACAGAACTCTCACGAACATGTTGTCCATGTACGTGTCGACGGATCATAAGAACTGGGACAGCGTTCTACCTTTCGTAACTTATGCATTTAACACCGCCCAGCACGAAACTACCGGCTACAGCCCCTTCTTTCTTCTTTACGCTCGGCCGCCACGTTATACCCTCGATACGATCTTCCCATTTCTGAACCACGATGATGCCTGCATATCGGAGACAATCTGTCGTGCAGAAGAAGCCCGCCGCCTTGCTTATTTGCGCACTCTTGCTTCACAAGATCGCTCGAAGGCACGTTACGACCGCCGACACCGACACGTCACATATGATCCCGGTGACTTAGTGTGGATGTGGACGCCTACCAGAAAACGTGGGTTGTGCGAAAAACTACTGGCGCACTATGTTGGACCTTACGTTGTGTTAGATCGTATAAGCGAATTGACATACCGCATAGCACGTCTCCTTTCAAATGGTCGACGGTCTTCAAAGACTGAAGTGACTCATGTTGCCCGCTTGAAGCCCTGCACCACTCGAGATGCTGTTTGACTTGCCCGGTGGGTTTCGTCTACGTTGGGGGATGTGTTACAAGCGCGAAAGCCTTGTATGATTTGGGTATGTGCCACAAGCAGTAGTGGGACACGGAGTACGAGGGGGGCAGAAGAAGAAGACGTTCTCCTAGCGATAGCAGAACCTCGGCTGGCGCCCAAGACCGTCGGTTGCGTCCGAATAAACCCTCTTTTCACGGAGAGTTACCTGTAACAATATATATATATATATATGTGTGTGTGTGTGTGTGTGTGCGTGTGTGTGTGTGTGTGTGTGTGTGTGTTTCGTTCACTGCTGCGTATGTGATACGGCCGTCCTCCTCAATCACGACCCAACACACAAAACGCTCCCCTCTAGCTATAGTTAAAATTTCTTACTTTTGCACATCTGGGCTACTGAGTATTTGTGAATATGTGTGCCCGTATCCGTTTTTAACCTAAATGATTCCTCCAAACTAAATATGCGGCGGATGCCGATCTTTCTACGGAGAATACAACATATTGGAGTGCCCGCTCCATCCCGAGCAAGATTGCCTACTGCACTACAAACGTGGGACGGTGGACAACCGCCTATAAATTGTCACGATAAGCGCGTTACGGGCCTTGGAAAAAAAAAACAGCTTTCATTGCTGTGAAACACTTTCGCAGTGTACGCGCATATGTTAAAAATGTTCGGGACAATTTTATGTAGAGTCCTTTCGTTGTTTTTGCGAGTACCTGTTGACATTTTCTGATGCAGAAGTGTCTTTTTTAAGTTATTGTTTAAGCAAGTTATATTTTTTGATACGTGCAATGACACGAGCCGGAAGCATGCTTCTTCCGATTGCTCCAAGTGGACCTTGGTTGACTACGCGCCTTCTTTGATACGGCGTATCAAATGTTGCCAAGGCAGCGAGCATGCTTGCGTGGTCAAACCGACCTTTGAGGGCGTCGCTGTCGCTGACTGTCCTCTGGAAGACCTCGTAGACGCCCTCGATGCGCTCCAGCTGCTCGCGCTCGGCGGCTGTACACCTACCCTGCTCTCCGGGCCGTATCTTGCACGGTGAAGACGAAGCCGGGTATTTCCTGCATGTCAGTGCAGAGTCAATATCACCCTCTGCCGAGGCTTTGTTAAAGAGACACTAAAAAGAAACACTCAGTCAGCTTGAACAGATAAAGTATTCTTTAGAAACATTATTTTTCTTAGTTGTACATAAGAACTTGATTATAGAATGGAAAGTCCAATCTTTAATTCTTTTGCATTTCGAGCCGGCACTCTATCGGTCTGTATGTCCGTGTGACGTCATGAATTTAGAATTGTTTTCTCAGATCAAGAGGGGGGGGGGCGCAGGGGGGGCAGCGGGAGGGGCTGACAGATGAAGTAGCACACTGTGGTGTAAAGGTTATAAACAGGATAAACAGGGATATAGTGCGTCAGAAATACTGGCGAACTATTCGATACGAGGACCTGTCTTCGTCAAAGGCGTCCGCGTATAGAAACGTCGGCCAGCCTTTCTTAGGTACTTTATCCCTGTTTAGAACCTATATACCTTTACGTATATTATCTCGTGTTTCGGCTGCTGTGGTGCATCAACAGTTCTGAAAACTTGCGAAGCTCAGTCGTTGGCAGCTTTAGAGAGCAGTGTATTCCATTCTTGCCGAGAAACAATTAACTAGGCCCGAGCGCGTTACGGCCACATGACGCGGGAACTATACAAAACGGCGTCGCCACCATGTTTTTCGTTTTCGCGTCACTTCTGGCCTGTTAAGCCTGTTCTCACAGTAAGAGTGGCCTTTTGTAGGTGATGATGATGAATTTACTAAAATACAGGCGAACTGGAGTGCAACCTGAACGCTTACTAACAGCAAAGAAAATGGAGGTTCCATTGAAGGGAATGCACATTCGGTGAAGTGAGTGTACACTACGATTATTAACGCGGCAGCGTTAGCCCCGCGTCGCAGAAAATCCGGCGTCGGTGTCGGCGTGAGTGCCGGCGTCATGCGACTGAGAAAGTCATCCCGAACCACCCCGACCACGCAGGCCCTCCGCGTGGCGCAGAGGCTTTGTTGAACTAAGTGAATTTCTCAATGTAAAATCCATCAGAAAAATCGTAAAGACGACTTAACCACAACCTACAGACATCATAGCGTCGGATTATAATGTAAATGTACGAGAAAACATAATTCTGTTACGAGGAAACACAAACCCCTTTTCCAGCATTTCTACCATACCAACAGTGGCACGCCCGGGTAGGTTACTTGCAAAAACACCATCCAGATGGCGCTCGCCTCCTCGGCAGCAGCGGGCAGAAGCGAAGGTGGAGGAAAAAGAAAGCTGCAGTTGCCGGGAAGCCTGGCAAGCATTCAGATATCTGAATGCTATCGTGTTGCACTCTTAAAGGTGAAGCTTAAGCGTCCTTCTAATCTTTAATAATGATATTATTATTATTATTATTATTATTATTATTATTATTAATACAATCGCTGGCAACTTAATGTACTGGCACCAAGTGACTGGCAGCAAATGCACCGCTGACCGAATATGGTCGCTCATTTCTATGACGTAACGGCGAAGACGCACTTGGGCATTTTCACAGCTCGTACACTAGCCTCGCGATAAGAGGGGTCATGGCGAATGTTTATCGCTTCCCTCCCATTTTGCTTCCAGCGCTAGGTAGGCAGTGTCTTTTGGCGCTGTGGAGAGCTGAAGACTTGAAGCGCAAACACAAAAATAGATATATGTCTTCCCACTCAACTCCCCCCCCCCCCCCCCCCCGGCCCCCCTTACGCAATGTTCCAATCTAAATGACCCTACGTTTGTTTAAGTAAGCGAGGTAGCAACATTAAAGGTGATACGTATGGTTACCAACTGTCTCTAATTTAGTGGGACAGTCCCGAGTTTTGAGTAAATGTCCTGAGTCCCGACTTGGCCCAGTTGGGACGGCAAAATGTCCCATGTTTTCCTTTTTTATCGGAATATTAATCAGTAAACTAAATTTCCTGTTCACAATGCCGACAAGCCGGACTGTACATTCTTCTGTTTTGTCTTCTGACGTATTATCATAATTATAAAGCGGTTTCGTATTTGTCCTGGATCTAGTTCTGCATTAGGCCCTAAGCGTACACAGTAGCTGTATTTGTATGTATGTGTACTGGTTTAGCCGTGTTAACCGAGTAACTGGTGCACCTTTCTTGTAAATAACGAGATAGCATAGGGCTATAAAAAATGAGCACCATTGTTGCAGATACAAACTAGCGACTCCTTGCACTGACACGGTCGGTCGTCGCCTTCAGCAATCAATCTTTTACTGAAAAGGTTCTCTTGGGAGCTTGGCCCATCGAGGTGATGTTCTAAAGTCCATTGTCAAATCCCTGCACGAGAGTGGTCTGGATTTTGACGCCTTGAAGATTTTTTTTTCACTGTGCGTGTGCATTCAAGCACACGTTTGTCCTCGCTATCAATTCCTTCACTTCATACTCGCCTTTGTCTTTTCCCAATGCTGACTAGCTGGTCAGAGGTTCAGTTCGAATCGACCTCTCAGCTTGTTCCTTGTTAATAAAGGCATATCTTTCTATGTGTGTACGTGAGAAGGGAGGGGATGCTCATGTGAGCACTGACAGGTATTGTAAGCGCCGCCTTCACTCACCCGGCGAACGTCCTAAGCGCGGCGTCCAGCTCGGGCCCGTACTTGGCGACCAGCCTGTCCATGTCTGTCTCGATGCTGCTCAGCACGCCGCCGTAGCAACGGAGCACCGGCACAGGGTCGCACTCCTGCTGTTGGCACAGGGCTGCGAGGGGGACAAACAACGAGTTTGGCACTGGGGCAAGTCGCTAAGAACACAATTTCGAAACGACAGCGCCCTAAAAATTTTCTAGTTAGTATCGTCGTGAGTTTAATAACTATTGTCCACTGCAGGACGAACGCCTCTCCCAGCGATCTCCATTTACCGCTGTCTCGCGCCAGCTGACCCCAAATCCTATATGCTCGAAACCTTCCTAGATTCACCAGACTACCCCGGTCATCCTCGAGTGGGCTTCATTTCTCTTGGCATCCATTCTGTAACGCTAATAGACCACCGGTTACCCGCCCTACGCGTTACGTGGCTCGCGCAGCTCAATTTTGCCCCCTTAATCTCGGTTGTTGAAGAATAGCTTTCCGCGTTCGTCGTATTGCTCGATCCGCTGTCTGCTTGCTTCATGACATAATGCTTATCATTTTGCTTTTCATTGGTCGCTGCGCGGACTTCCACGAGTACAGTCTCACGACGAAGAGGAGCCCTGGTTAAGCCGAGAGGCTACTATAGGACTGGAAGCTGGAAACAAGTATGTGGCCCAATGACACAATAAGGACGGCGCCATGACTATAGCGACGTCGCAGTAATCGAAAGAGAGGACACGCGGACAAACTAAACCCAATTCTGAGCTCTTAATTGATCATGGAAAACAAAAATAAATACAGCAGCGAGCATATCGAGGCCCGCTGGAAACAAAGCACTATTTCACAGTAATTGAGCTAACAGATCTGCGACCAGCGTGGTGAGGAAACATTCCTAATTAGAAGACTGCCAGATATCGAGCAATAATAACGCGCTTTACGATATAGTTTATAATTTATAAGCCGTGGTACCTCTGCACAGCCAAAATGCCCAGCATAGAAACCGCCCCTGTAGTTCCGTGTCAGTTAAGTAATTAAGTTCCGTATCTGTGCTAAGTCATTCTTCATCATATAGATGTTCGGCCACAGACGAATATTAGAAAATTTCGAATATTAAAATGCAGAATGGGATACAGATCGAACAGAAAGGATATTCGATTCGTAATCGAAATTTAGAACAGACGCGTACTTTCTGAGAAGCAGTTAGACTCACTCAACGTATATGGACTTATTTACGACTCGGAACATGAGAGCGCTTGCAACAAATGACACAACACTAAAGCTTTCACGACCGGTTAGGATCATGATTTTTTTTCTTTCTTCTTTGCTTTTGTAGTGGCCTTCGTTCGGTGACAACAGCTTTGCTTGGCGGTGTCTAAGTATGCCTCTAAGACGCTTTATTTACGGAGAGGCTACCTGTTGTTTCCTGACCTTAGGTGTTGCCAAATACCGTGTCCGAGAGGTGGAAACACGTGCAAACATGTCGCGTTAAGGTGTTCGGCGAAATAAATGTGTTTTTTTTTCGAGTCAGCCGCGTTTCGCAATGTGCAGCGAGAATGGAAAGACAGAAGTGAAACTCAGCAATAACGTGTCACGAATTCGGCATTTCGGGAACGCCTACCCACGGAGTCAAAATCTTTTTCTGGCTTTCATTAGACTTTCAACATTCGTTCATCATATTCGGTATGCAGAGATCGCGTCCTTGGCCACGCTCCACACTTTCATTAGCGCTTTGTCATTGGCGCACGTAAGCGCTGCAGGTGCATCTAAAAGAAAACGAAAATGAAAAGAAAAGGCATATGTTGCGTCGGCAGTAGAGGAAATATTGCGTTTGCGTGACCACCGAGGTTTGAGCGTGGGTCCGGCCATCTTTTTCATTACGGCTAAGCAGGCGTCGTTTTCTTGCCCGCTTACGCCTTATGATCGCTTCTCCTTCGAGTAGGCATGGTGCTGCTTATATCTTTCAAGAAAAGGAAGAAAACAATAGAGAGTAAGCTCATTCTCGGTGACAAAAGTCCTTGGAACGTCGCCACATTCGTCGCGTGCTCGGGAAGCGACACTTGCATTGCTGCACTTTTTGAAGTCGACAGATCTCAGCGAGTGACTGCATATAGTTTCCATGTGGCACCTCTCCTGTGTTCTTTCTCTCTCTCCTTTTTTTTCCTCCCCCAGCCTAGTTCTAGTGCGCAAGGTAGCAAAGTTGGCAGTGGGGCTGTTTGACCTCCTTACTTCTTCCATTCTACTGTCTTCCTCGTAGAAAAAGCGTCGCGCACGTTCAAATCTTCATATACTTCGTGGGCCTCCTACTTTTAAATGCGAAGCATTTCTTGGCGAACATTTGCTACTTTGACCGTCTATCTAGCCGCCTACGACTTTGTGCTCGTATGGTCGTTTCGTTAACTTAGTACGTACCAAAATTGGCATACTATGACAACAGTATATGACGATTATAAATGATATGTCATGACATGAATAACATGACATGCGTGTCATGTAGGTCATGACAATGACCAAGCGAAGAAGTTTAACACTCAAAAACCACTCAAATGGGTTCGGACGTGGGTACTAAGTGAAGGAAACACTACAGGATGCTGGCTGAACTAATAGTCATGAACATGACTCAGCAAAAATGACAATGACTCAGCGAAAAACTATTAACACTCAAAAGCCACTGAAATGGGTTCGGACATAGGTACTAAGTGAAGGAAACACTACAGGACGCTGGTATATGTCATAGTCATGAGCCTGACTCAGAAAAAAAAAACGTCAATGACTCAGCTAAAAAAATATTAACACTGAAAAGCCCTGAAATAGTTTCGGACGTGGGTACTAAGTGAAGGAAACACTAAAGGATGTTAGTAGAAATCATAGTCATGACCATGGCTCAGAAAAAAACGTCAATGACTCAGCAAAAAAATTATTAGCACAGAAAAACGCTGAAATGGGTTCGGACGTGGTTACTAAGAGAAGGAAACACTAAAGGATGTTGGTAGAAGTCATAGTAACGAGTATGACTAAGGCCCTCACCCTAAGGTCTCTTAGGTGTAGCTAAAGGGACTCTCCTAAAGACTGATAACATGAATGTCGTGACATGCGTGTCATGTAGGTCATGAAAGAGCCGCCAACGTCTTGGTGCTCTCATGGTAGTTTCGGTAACTTGGTAGGCTCCCCGCACACTGCTTCGTATAAGATTGATTATAAGATTGATTCCCACATGGCGTGGGATCTGCCGTTTTTTTTTTTAAATATTACTTTTTGTTCTTCCACACAAAAGCACTCGTCAGAGGCGCAAGACTTGTTATACGCATTTTCTCCTCGCCTTCCGAACGCTGTCTTTCTTGTTTACTCATTCTTTCCACTACGCTGCGTCCAAATGCTTCTCGTGCATAGCGCCGCCGCTAAAGTATACGACTTTCTTGTCACTTACATTATGCTACTCCACGCGTCATCATTTGCAACAACGTTCGCGAAGACCCCCTTTGCTATTCTCTCTTTCTCTCTATTTTTTGATATGTCTGACTGTAGATTTCCGCTGAGACTCGGCGCATTGGCAGAACTCGCAGCTTGACCCTCAACCATTCTCTGCTTACGCACCCTCGAACGAAATAACAACAGCAAAACCAAACACACACATACACAAATGAAAGAACACGAGAGAAAGTGCGACGCAGCGTTCACGCAAACATTGCACAGGGCGACAGGGAGCCACGCGGACTTCCATTGTCTTAAGGCTGCCCTGGGGCGAAAACAAATGCTTCTGAGAAAAAAAAAAGAAACAAAGAGAAAGAAAGAAACGCCGCTACCGGTGTCGACGCTTGTCGCAACACAATCGCGGGCCTTTTCCGCACCCTCCTTTTTTGTCTGTTTACCGCACACCTTCAACCATCGAAGAGGCGGCGTGAGTGAGTCGTGTTGACTTTCCTCTTTGGCTAATTTGCGGGAGCCCGCCGTTGCTTGTGAAGGCGTGCGTTTTGTGCAGCTTCCGAACGTGTGCGCAGAGAGCAACGCGCACAAAGGAAACAAACTGGAAGCTTTAAGGGGAGGGGAAAGACCTTCGAAAGTGGCTGCGCCTGAGTCGCATGCTAATAGCTCGTTTTGCGGTCAGAGAAATGGGCGCGGCCTCCCCGCTTCCCTCTTCCTCTCGGCTGCACCAGCGATGACCACCTCCGGTTTTAGGCGGGGTGATGGACGACCGCGGGCAAGCACTTGCGACAAGGAGCGCATTCCGGCGGATAGCAGAAAGGCTGGGCCCACGTAGCACGTGGTGGTCCCGTACAGAGATGAGAGAATCGCAAAGAACGCTCGAGCCGGACAGCTACGGCCGCAAGGAGCGATTCTTCTGCAGTGCTACACCGCGCATGCGCATTAATAATCTGCGATAGCGACGCCGTAGCGGTAAGGCGGCAGCGGGGAGCATCTGCGCTGGTGAATGCGTGTTGCGATATTTTTAAATACCTTGGTGCGCACCTGTGCTTTCCGACCTCAAAAAATAAATAAATAAAAATAAATAAACATTATACTACTACTACCACCACTACTACTGATACTACTACTACTATTATTACTACTACTATAACTACTGTATATTGTAACTCTAAGGATACCACTGTAAAGTGGTGTCATTAGAGTGGTATCCAAGAGTTGCCTTTAAACCACAGGGTATGTTTAAGAGCTGGAGTTTATCAGCTCATGTTTATCAAATTGCCTTGTTTATCAATATGCAGATGATACTTTAATCTTAACTTAACACGTCTGTTACACTGAAGCGTGCGCTTCACTGCGAGATAATGTACAAGTTTCAATGCATTGGTTTGGAAATAATTCCTTGTCCGTCAATAAGCATAATACCGAAATGATTTGATTTAGAAATCCGTTAAAAACAACTGTTACAGAAGCACCCCTGTATTAGCGTTATTGTGACTGTCGGTCCTGTCAATGGACGCCGGTGGAATATGCAAACTCTATAAATTACCTTGGTGTTCTCTTTGATAGTTATATTGCTTGGAACATTCATTTATAGCTTACGTTTGCGGCAAACGTAGCCTAGTTGCGTGTTCGCTTTTTAATATTAAAACGTTTGTTCTGGTACCTATAAAAAAGAAAATCATGCACGCCCTTGCACACAGTCTTCCATGATATGGTATTACTGTATTTTCTTTTTGTTCCGCTCCTTGGCAGAGCCGTGCTGACCTTATCCAGAAGAGTATGCTGAAGAGTGTCGCTTGGAATAGCACTGCCTCCAGCAGTACGCACTTGTTTCGGTGCGTAATTAGGAGGCTTAATCGCACAAGCCTCCTAATTGGCTTTGAAAGGCCTGAATGGTTATGTATTACCTTGGAAGATGGCAATAAAATTGAACAGAAAGCGAACACTCGAAGCAAAGCCCCGCTGAGGCATTCTTGTCGATGCAGCTTATGATTGCAACACCAAAACATTTGTTGCGTCACTCCACCAAACGTGGTGCATGTGTCAATAGGACGGCAAACAAACACGATCGCTCTTCGTTCCTCATGTGGCTAACAGGTTCCAGCAGTGGCTTGTCACGTGTGTCATTCAGTGAAAAAAAAGAAAAACAAAGAAACAAACAAACTAGAAGTTTCCGGTGTGGTCACTATCTGACTTAATGCGAAGGCATTGTATGTCCCATGAGGCAGAAAAGCCGGCGATGTCCTCAACGAGTGGTACCAAAAAAAATCAATGTGACGTCATCGGTGTTTTGCATGACGGCATTAGTAATGCAGAAGATAGTAAATAGTATAACAACGTTAAATAGTAACAATTATGGGTAAGTAATATGAATTAATGTAAGACGCTCAGCAGACGACGCGACGCGGATGAACAAATTTTGAGGGGCGTTCAGCCTTCCCATTGGCTAAGGAGTCCTGCAGCTTCCGCAGTGCTTCAAGGAACTACTGAGATAGAGTATAGCTCGTCTTTTTCTTAGATTTTTTTCCTGCGCTATTAGCAGAATTTAGGACCCTCGATTAGTTAAAAAAAACTATTGATCGCAAAAGAAATGTATTGTCCTTATAGCTATCTACGTTCCCTGTTCTTGCGGACGTGAGGGGCTCCGTATGATGGAGGGCTGCGGAACTACTTTTGGCAGCAGAAGTTTTTTTTTTTTTTTCATTTTTTTAAACGCCCGCTTAAATCTAACTGCAGGAACACTTTCAGGTTCCGCCTATGTCGGCAGGCAGGCACCGCGAGGCACCCATGCCCTTTGGACAAGAGGTGTCCATAAAAATAAAAATAAACGCATTCGAAGAGCTCAAAAATATTATACTTTTGCTAGACATGCGTATAAACCGCCGTGCCTTCGAATAATATTTACTTGCTCAACTTATTTTAACACCGTCAAAACAATGCTCAGGATAATGTTCACGAAGGCGTGCTCGCGCACTCGGTATGTAAACTTGCAATTCTTGCCGCTTCAATAATCAGTCTATGTGAGTTCATATCCGTGTCTCGACACATCGAAGCAATTCCGAAACAACGGCTCGCCACCAGACGTGCTCCAGTGCACAGCCAGGTAAGCAATCACATGTTTTCTTTACGTAGTCGCTATGTTCTCTTATTATGTCATTTAGGCGTCATCCCGTCTAGTCTACACCTAAAACTTTTCGAAGAGGAATTCGGTATACTACACAGTCTCTGCAGTTAACAAAGCGCGTTTTGTGTCGCTTGCTACAGCCGTCCCCTGTGTCATCGACAGGATGACTTCTTTCTACATGCTTATCTAACTTTCACGGGGCGCGAAATGCGACCTTAGCATTGACGTCGTGGAGGAATGAAACAAAATAGGAGAGGCCCTGACGTCACGTTTTTGAAGCCGGAAGTGCAGCCATGTTGGTGTGCCATCTACCTGTGCGCCTCCAATCAGCTCGCCAACAGCCGGAAGTGTGTGCTGCCGACGCGCGTCAAAACCGAGCCTACGAAACTTCTGTAGCAGTTTTAGTGAAGCATACTCACTCCTGTGCTTTTCCATGGCACGCTGAAGAAGAAGACGAAGACCCGCGTCGTGGTTACCTGAGTGTATCTGTACATTTGCTAACTTTATTCACCTAGCACGTATATGAAATCTGCCCGACTCTTGGCCGATCCCCGTCAGTGGGTATGCGCCAAAGACGATAAGGACATCATCTTCACCATCGTATATGTTGCTGGCTGACACACTCACAGACCCCAAAACAAAACTTTGAAGCTCCACACCACACTCCAATGTCACCTTGTCTCGCATGAAAAATGTGCTGCGAAAAAGACACCGGCGGAAAAATCTTATCTCACTTTTCAGAGGCCGAGAGCAGCAGCGAGAGCTTCAGGATTTGACATTTGGGTTAAAGTTCTAGTGCTCCTTTGCAGTGAGTGAGTGAGTACGAACTTTATTGAGGTCCTGAGGGGAAATAATTAAAGCGGGGCCTTTAGATGGCGCAATGGTCGCCATCTAAATTGCGTCCTTTGCAAAAAGCAACACGTGACTTCCGCCACACTTTATCGAACTAGAGTGTACTTCTAGTACACTCTACTCCAACACGTCCGTGCCGGCCGGGGCCTCTCCTACGCTTTCCTTCTTCCATGATTGGCGAGGCTCTCCTAACATTCTGTTTTGTTCAGATTGAGCAACGAGCAACAAAAATTGTTTACGATCAAACTGGCTCACGTCTGGGAACTGTTAAAAAAATTAACCATTGTGTGTCAACACCAAGACTGATTATGAGGCACGCCGAGGTCAAAATTAATTTGGAGTCAGCCGCTACGGCGTCCTTCATAATTAGTTGATTTTGAGGCACACCGTAGTGGGTGACTCCGGATTTTTTTTGACCACCTATAGGAGCCTTTAACGCGCACGCAGTGCACGGTACACGGGTGTTTTTGCATTTCGTCCCACCGAAATTCGACCGCCGTGATCAGGATTTAATCCCGCGACCTCGTGCTTATATGGCAGAGCAACGCCATAGGTACTAAAGGCTCGTTCACACTAGGCCCACACGACACCGATTTTGGTCTGCCGACTGTTCGCGACAGCAGTTCACAGGACGGAAAACGCTGTCGCCAACAGTCGGCAGACCAAAATCGGTGTCGTGTTTGCCTAGTGTGAACGAGCCTTAAGCAACCATGGTAGGTGCCTGCGAGCTAACACGATAACTACTTATTAAAAAGGAACTTCTGCTGCCAAAAGTGTTCAAGTGTGTAAACACTTGAACGTGAAGGCGATATGTGCTTCGCTTCTGAGAGGCGAGTACAGCTGACGAAGGAAGCTTTCCACCATACACTGGCTGCATGACTTCCTAAACGTGCTTTGCTTCTTCAGTCCTTCTCAATCCTTCTTCAATCCAACAATCATTTCGACCAGCTTAGAATGAGGAATTACCGTAAGGATTTGCGCTCTGACAGACTCTGAGAGCGGTGGTGCCAGTGCACGTATTTCGGAGGATAAACAAGCGATAGCGTAGTGGACGAGGATGACATTACGTCAGCGATGGAAGTGCTGCGCCAATTGCGCCATCTTGCGCCAAACCACGGAACTGCGCCAAGTTGCGCCATAACACTAACTTCGTATTTGCGGGATTTTCGTGTTCAGTGACAACTACACAGCCATGTGTTGGCTACGACCTTTAGCCCTAGAAGCCAAGCTAAAGCAATTCGTTTCAGCATCGGCGTCTTTTGAGTGTCTGCGTGTTTGGTGGCTCATTGTATGTAACTTTGCCGGAAGAAAACGAAAATCGTTTGTGTTATACAATGCATTACGAATGTTTCATTTAAGTCTTACGCGTCTGAGTAATATTCGGACCAGATATAGATGATTTGAGCCGGCGCTCTTTTAATTGGGCAGTCGGGAAAGAAAGGCGTGCTCTCAGCTGGATGAATAATTATTACGGTCTGTCGTTATACATGTTAGGGCTCGCTTGATCGCCCTATTGGTAAATCTGCGTGGAATAATGACTAATACCATGTGTGTAACGTTAAAGTTTATTTAGCACTTGCACCTCGTCAGGTTACCGGGATGGTAGCGCTGCACGCCGACAAACGAGCTGCTTGCTTTCGTTGAACGTCTTGACCAAAAATATCCAATGACAATCGTAATCGTCGCTCAAATTTGCACTTCGCGTACTATATTCTGCACAATCACACCATACAAACTTACAATTTTGCGGCCGCAAAACGCAGACCGAGGATGTAAAGTTTCGGTTTGTCTACCGTAGTGGCCGAACGGCGGTCGTAATGGGTCGGAGAATACGCGAACGACAGAAATTGCGTTCGCGGCAATAATGTTCACAAGACGATTTGCGCAGATCGAATCCGAGAATTTTAAGGAACTATTGTTTGACATGTAAAACATCGGTCACCGTTTTACATTGACTTTACGGGGCCGCCCTAATAATCGAGTTTGTGCAAAATATTGGTCGGACACTCAGCGGAAAGTCAGTGAACACTCTCTTTTCCTTTTATTACTTTCACAAATCTCTGAGCTTTTTAACACGAAAGTGTTTTATGCCGGGGTCCACCAAGACTTCACTGACGTATTTCCGTCACGGAAATACGTCATAGAACATAATACAAAGAAAGAAACCAGAAGAAAAAGTTCCACAAACATGCAAAATTTGGAAATCGAACCCACGACCTCTCGGTCCGCGACGATAGATCGCCGAGCGTTTAACCCATTGCGCCACAAACGCATTCGCAGAGAGCTACACAGACGCGCCTTATATATCTATAGCCCAGACCACACGTACGCTTGCAAACGCGCGCAAGCTCGCGTCCGCGCGCCCACGCATGCGCAGATGGTGCGGCACGGCTCGTACGCGTCGAAATGCGGCGCGATCTCGGTGATCAGCTCCTCTCAGTTATCGCGCGCCTGGGCTGCCTCGCGTCGGCGCGCCTGGCTACGCAGCGACGGCGCGGTACATTCAACTCTCAGTTAAGCAGAATTATATCATGCAAGAAAGTGCTTCTTCTTCACTTTTTGTGCTGATATAACAGCTCCAAAAAGATAACAATTACGTTTATAGATATCGAAGCATTTTGAAGCAGTGCCAACAACGGAATACGAAGTGGCGTCTGCCAAGGTGTAAACAAGTGAGGCCAGTGAGCGCGCGCTGTCGCGCGTATTTGTGGATGCAAACCGCAATTCCTCGCTAGGCGCGGCAACCGCAAGGCGCGTAGACGCGAGCTTACGCGCGTCCGCAAGCGTACGTGTGGTCTGGGCTTAACACTCCTCCGTGTACCCGCGCTCTTGCTCGGGGCGGTGCCGCCGCCTACGAGCAGAAAAGAGAAGTACTGCATTATGACACTAACGCGCACCGACAGTGAACGCTTCGGTGGTCTCAGCACTACGACGCCTCGATGCCAGCATTCGAAGGGACGCTGGCATCAAGAAGCACTACCAACGCCACCTAGGTGGCGTTCACCGTACTCAGCACAGCACAGCGGAGCGTGGCCTCCGCAATTAGCTCTGAAAATGTTTCTGAAGTTGATCGCGGAGGCTGCAATTACGACGCGCTGTACGCGCTGATTTGACTCGGTGACGATTCAGTTAGGTGCTTTGTCTTGCGCGTTGTATTAGTGTGTCAGTTACGTGCTTCGTCTTTCGCGTTGTGCTAGCGTGTGCAGCGTAGTGCAGCTTCCATATGCACGACGGTTGCTCATGGTCATCGACGTTGGTAGTCGTGATGGAGGAGACGTGCCACCAGGCGTCAGCGTGGGTGCATCAACGCCTAAGGGCGCTTTAGCCACAAAACACCAATAGACATTATATATAAATGTGCAATAAACATTACACTACTTCTGTGAAGACACGTTTCACTTTCGTGTTCTATACCGATTCCTATATAAGAGGGATCAACCACATTTTTTTTTTCTTCTCGCCAGGTTATGTGGAATACTGGCAAACATGCAATGACCAACAACGTAACTTCACATTTAATTATCATGGTATTCCAACTGAATGTCACCAACGATAAAAAAATTATTAAGGACATTACGCGAATGGCGTACACTACATGTTGATGCGTGTTATTCATGGTTGTCACAGTCAGTATTTCTTGTTCATTGTGCATGAATACGTCTAATTAGCTAACTTTATAAACTTACCTAATCGACGAGATATCAATGATATAGTTGTGGAAGATGTTGAAACATGAGCGATAAATCGCTTTGAAGCAATTTAGGATTCGCATTATACAGTATCCTTATGCAAGACGGGAGGTAATGTAAGCTAAGCCCACGAATACGCGCAAAATTGCCGTGCGACTGGCCGCTCGAGGCATTTTGCGTGTATTCGCGGGCTCCTTTCACGCTCGGAAAAACACTTTTATGTAGCACGCATTATACAACAGGAAGCTGTATCGAGAGTTTCTCATGCCACTCTACAATTATCTTATTGACACTTTTAATCTAATTATAATATTTAAGAAGTTGATAATGAAAGCTAATTATATGATTAGGCGGAATGCAAGAAAATATCAGAGTATCTCCAAGCGACGACAAACACTGTTATCTTGGTTCTGTCCAGCTACGTGGCATTTGCATATGTTTTAGTATTGGTGCATGATACTTGGGACAATGGTCTGCCGACTGTTCGTGTTCAGTGACAACATATATATATATATATATATATATATATATATATATATATATATATATATATAATGACAACCACACAGCCACGTATGATCATTCTGTCATGGGCTCGAAATGGGCCAAGTCAATTATGTGAGTACACGAGGTCGGCTTTAAACATGGGTCAACTCAATTTTAGAATCGGGTAATGTCGCTTTTGGGGGTGGGCGAAGTCAATTTTGGGAGTGGGCCAGGTCGGTTTTGAGCGTGGGTAAACACAATTTTAGAATCGGGCAAATTCACTTTACGGGGTGGGCCATCCAAATTTTTGGGGTGGGCCACGCCAATTTTGGGAATGTGCCAGTCGGTTTTGAACGTGGGTCAACTCACTTATCGAATTGGGAAAAGTCAATTTTTTGGGTGTGGGTCACGGCGTCCGTCTGATGATGGCTGTTGACCGTGGAATTTAGCAGCGCGAGCCGCGGCAGGTCCAGCGCCGGGAACGTGAGGTCATCACTTGGCGACGTGGGTTTTGGTACCATCTGATGTTAACTGAGAAAGTGTGAGACTGGGGTTGAAGATTAATATGCAGAAGACAAAGATAATGCTCAACAGGCTGGCAAGGGAACAAGAATTCAGGATCGCCAATCAGCCTCTAGAGTCTGTAAAGGAGTACGTTTACCTAGGTCAGTTACTCACAGGGGACCCTGATCATGAGAAAGAAATTTACAGAACAATAAAATTGGGTTTGAGTGCATACGGCAGGCATTACCAAATCTTGATGGGAGCTTTCCACTGTCGTTGAAAAGTGTGCAATCATTGCATTCTACCGGTGCTAACATATGGGGCAGAAACTTGGAGGTTAACAAAGAAGCTCGAGAACAAGTTAGGGACCGCACAAAATGCGATGGAACGAAAAATGTTAGGTCTAACGTTAAGAGACAGGAAAAGAGCGGTGTGGATCAGAGAGCAAACGGAGATAGCCGATATTCTAGTTGACATTAAGAGGAAAAAATGGAGCTGCGCAGGCCTTGTAATGCGTAGAATTGATAACCGGTGGACCATTCGAGTTACAGAATGGATACCAAGAGAAGGGAAGCGCAGTCGAGGACGGCAGAAAACTAGGTGAGCTTATGAAGTAAGGAGCTTTGCAGGCTATTGCGACTCGGGGTCAGGGACGAGAGACGGACTCTTGAAGCAGACGAATAGGAGACGAGAGCTTTATACAATATGTACAGATATGTGCAGATATAGCAGGTAATAGTAGGTCGTCGCTGGTAATAGCTGTTAGTAGCAGTAAGAGCGCACCAGACCGACGGGGCGGCCGGTGTCAACTCTCTGTCCACAAAAGGCAGGTCCATGCCTTAAATCCCTTTTTGGGCTCCTCGTCGACAGGAACGAGGCAGGGTGGTTGCTGACGTCACCCGCGTCGCATTCTTCTTTCTACGGGAGAAGACCTGGTGCCGCTTGAAATGACCCGCGTCTAATTGATTCGTCATGGCGAAGACATGGATGCA